>NC_083226.1:3791107-4451107 GCF_032191835.1 Heteronotia binoei | reverse complement strand
TTCCCAGAGCACAATAATTGATGCAGTAGCTCACAACTTTGATGCCAGTAGCTCACAAAGTAGAATTTTTGCTCACAAGACTCTGCGGCTTAGAGGGAACACTGGTTAGGATGTGTTATGCACTCCCACATATGTTTGCAGGCGGAATGAAGACACTCGATGCCGTGGGCATGAACATAGAGTGAAGAGCTGCACAGTTTCCTCTCTTTTAATAGAATGTAAATGCTTTCTTGAGCCACCACCCCCATCCAAGAATCAAATTTCCATGATAAATTCAATACTGAACATCTGTAGTCAATGGAACAAACAAGGGCTAAATCCTACATTTGTTTCATCTTATTACGTTTAATTCTTTCATCTCCGTCCAGATGCCGACCCAACTCTCCGAGTATGGTTATCATTGCTACAGATGCACTCCACAGATCTCTGCATATTCAAAGCACTTTGAGAGTGAAGATTTCCCTTCCCCATTAAATTGACATGCAGAATGGGGGGCACATAACCATTACACACACGAGAGAGCCAGTTTCTTGTAGTGGTTAAGTGTGCAGACTCTTATCTGGGAGAGCCGGGTTTGATTCCCCACTCCTCCACTTACACCTGCTAGCATGGCCTTGGGTGGCAACTGCACCCTTTGTGTGATGTTTGTTGGATCTTCCAAAAACATCTGTAGAAATGGAATGCTGAACTAGATGGGTACCAAGGATTAGGGTGCCCAAAAACTTCGGAGCAGCCCTTCATGGGTTACCATACCAAGTACATTTGGACTTGTGGGCCACCATACCAAAAAGGCTGGGAAATGCTGCGGTAGATATCTTTTGAACATGCTTGCTGCATACAAATTAACTTTTTTGCATGTGAAAAGTCTTTCAAATCGTAAGTATGAAACCTAAAAAAATACCTGAAGAGGTCTTGAATCTACCTTCAAACTTATCTCATTTTCTTGAGTCTAGAACGATAGAAACCATTCTAAGTGAATAGACGACACATTTTTCTTAAGATGTTGAATAGCTGAAGGGGGGTGGGGCAGGAAGCTCACCATTAGACAAACTAAGGATTTTTCTCTTTCAAAGGCAGGTAGACACTTTGGGAAATCAGGCAGTTATGCCTCTTAATGTGATTTTAGCCGCTAGTGCTCTAACGGCTCTCTCTCAGGTATTCCAGGGCCTGCTGTGTTGGGCTATTAAGTTACGTACATATCTGCATGCTATATGATGGATCCATAGAATGGTATCGTTATACACTGGCGGGGGTGACATTTTAACACCAAGTCTCAATTTAACTTTCTACATACTAATTACTGGGCTAAAATGATTAATAAATGAAATTACTTTAATTTATACAGTTTCTGTGAAAACTATTATTTCCTCGGGTTCTCTAGGGCTGATAAAAGGGAATTGGATGTGCATGTTTTAAAACAAAGCAGTGGTCAAAGACCTATGATAGCTTCACAGGGCACATCAACACTGTGGACTTAACCATCATTCCCTCTTCCCTTGGTTTTTCCCAGATGCTCTAGCAATCTGGGGAGACTCCTTCACTTTCACCTGCTGGAATGGCCTTGGGTTAGCCATAGCTATCGCAGAAGTTGTCCTTGAAAGAGAAGCTTCTGGGAGAACTCTCTCAGCCCCACCCACCTCACAGGGTGTCTGTTATGGGGGGAGAAGATAAAGGAGATTGTAAGTCTCTGAATCAGCGTCTCTGATTCAGAGAGAAGGGCAGGGTATAAATCTGCAATTCTTCTTCTTCTTTATTGTTCCCTGAAAGAATGGCTGGAGATTTACTTATTTATTTAGAAAATTCATAGGCTGCCTTTCTCCAGTTGTTCTAATAGTCTATAAGATTCTCACTCACTCTGGTGACCATCAGGACAAATTTTGTTTGATCAACATGTATATGCAATTTTTTAAAAAATAGAAGATAACTCTTCCCATGGCCAGAAAATAACTCTTCCCAGAGACAGATTTTGGTGGGCAAGACCCAAAAGAGAGCAACGGGAAGGGGAGGAGAGGCCATTAGAGAGACCTGGCCCACAACTCATTTACAGAGGCCTCGTGGCCCAGTTTTGGATCCCAGTCTGCAGTGTGGAAATCTATCGTATTCTACTGCAGCAGGTCTGTAACAGTCTACCATCCTACTGCGAAAAATGGCACAAAGAATGCAAACTCACACTTACTAACACACAATGGGAAGCCATATGGGAATCAGAAGTCTGCAAGACCAAATCAATAGCAATTTTTCAACAGAACTACAAAATTATGTCAAGATGGTACCGCACTCCCTCTCACTTTGCCAACATCGATACTAGCTATTCCCCACTTTGTTGGCGAAATTGTGGCATGAAAGCTTCATCACTACACTGTTGGTGGGATTGCCCGATTGTCAACTCTTTTTGGCAAAAGATTATTACCCATGTAGAAAACATATCCGGAACTACTATCCCAAGACAAGTAGAGATCATCATTCTAAATGATTGGCATTCTGTAAAGGCTACAAGATCTAAACTATCCCTTATTCTCTCGCTTATAACAGCAGCCAAGAATATAATAGCCCTGAATTGGAAATCTAAGCTCAATTTGTCCATAGATAATTGGATCCTCAAAATTTGGGACTTCATCACGATGGAGAAAATCACAGCCGATATTGACACCATAGACCCGATAAAGGCAGCTAATGATTTCTATGCAAAGTGGTATCCAATTCTGGATAGGATAGAGGTTGACACCACTCTTTCTTCTTCACTTAACCAACGGGTTATCCACAAGAGCATTCTTTTCTTGTGATCACTCTATAGCTGTACAACTTTATTTTATATAACAGTATGTATGTGTAATGAAAATTAAGGCATTACTGTATCAATGTTATTCTCTGTATACAAACATTATATTTAAATAAAAATTGTTCTGGGGGGAAAAAAAAGTCCCCTGCGGGCTCCGGTGGGGGACAGTTCTCATGTGCACGGCACGATGACGTCACTCACAAGTTATATCATCGGGCCTGTGACATAACGTGCCAGCTATTCTAGGAGCTTCTGGGAAAACTCTATGGTTTTCCTGGACACTCTAGCAATTTAGAAGGGAAAACCCTATGGTACTGTAGTGTATCGCTAGGATGCCATTACGATATAACGCAAGGACGATAGACCAAGCAAATGCGGCCATGTGCAGAGGCGACTGGGCTGCCCCCAGGCGACTCCGCACAGGGCGCGAAACACCCCGCCCATCACAGGCTGTGGCGGGAAGTTTAACTGGCCAGGATTGGGCTGGCCAGCCAGGGAGGTTGTTCCGGGATATTGTATATAAGCGGGGCCCGGCCCGCGTGCTCTCTCTCTTGTAACGTGCCTCCATTAAAGCATGTTGCCCTACCAACGTCTCCTGTCTCAGTACGTTACAGGTACCATAGAGTCCGGCTCCCCAAATTGTTAAGAGTGTCTGGGAAAAACATAGAGTTTTCCCGAAAGCTCCTAGAGCAGCTGGCACGTGACGTCACTAGTGTGATGATGTCACTTATGAGTGACATCACTGCATTGTGATGTTGGGAGGGGATCCCCCCACCAGCCCACTGTGGGCTGGTGGGTTGGGGACCTCCAGGGCGGGAGAACCCCTGCCCCGCCTGGGAGCTTGGCAGCCCTATCTGGAGAATACTGGTCTATCATATGGTTGCCAACTTCCAGGAGATCTCCTATTATTACAATTGATTTCCAGGTGACCACTTTTCCTGGAGCTAATGGCTGCTTTGGGGGGTGGGTTGGACTCCATGGCATTATACCCCCCAGGCCTCATTTTGGGTAGGTGCTCACAGGAGTGGTGCTCCAGAAACTCTAAATTTTATCACATTATTTCTTTTTTACACCCGCCTCCCCCCAAACAAACTCGCTTCTGGTTGCCGTTGTTCAAACCCTCTGTGATAATTCTGCTGAATTCTAAGATTTGACAAATTTTCTAGTATTTTTCCCCACAAAAAAAAAAAAAAAAGGAAAAGTAACCAAAACATATCAAGCAGACAGATGGAAATCTTCCCCATGCCAGCGTGGCCACATAGGCGAGAGTAATTTAAAAGCATGATGGGAGCAAGGTTTTATTACGACAAATATAATCCAAGAAGCATTTGAAGGTAGATGTTGAGGTGATATAACTTTGTCCACCTTCCGATGATCTCAGGGGCATGTGGCAGATGCAAATGAGTTACGCAAATAAGTTGTGCTAATGAGCTCTTTTTCTACAAAACAACCCCTGTGCCTTCCCCTCCCCAAATTCTGCCCTCCCCAGCCTCCACCTCCAAAATCTCCAGGCATTTCCCAACCCAGAGCTGGCAAACCACCCTATCATATATGGGCACTTGTCTAAGGTTGGTTAAAGAGCCCAGTGGTGCAGAGTGTTAAAGCTGAAGTACTGCAGTCCTAAGCTCTGCTCACAACCTGAGTTCAATCCCCGGCAGAAGCTGGGTTCAGGTAGCCGGCTCCAGTTGACTCAGCCTTCCATCCTGCCGAGGTCGGTAAAATGAGTCCCCAGCTTTCTGGGGGGGGGGGGAAGAGTAGATGACTGGGGAAGGCAATGGCAAACCACCCTGTAAAAAATCTGCCGTAAAAACGTTGTGAAAGGAACGTCACTCCAGAGTCGGAAACGACTGAAGCTTGCACCTTTCCTTTCCTTTTCCTAAGGTCGGGTGCAGTTATTCGCCAAGGCCTTGGTGTCATAGTTGGGGTCATCGCTATGCACGGTATGAAAAGGCACTCAGAGGCAGCCAATGGCAAACCACCAGAGTCCATCTGTCCTGACCGGGCTGCCAGAGTATCGTCAGATCTCAGAAGCTAAGCAAAGTAAGCCCTGGTTAATACTTTGATGGAAGACCGCCAAGTGAGTCTAGGGCCAAATGGAAAAAAAATGAGTTTTGGTGGAGAGCACAAATTCTTTGTTCCAGGACTTTTTTTGTAGCAGGAACTCCTTTGCATATTAGGCCACACACCCCTGATGTAAACAATCCTCCAAGAGCTTACAGGGCTCTTTGTACAGGGCCTACTGTTAGCTCCAGGAGGATTGGATACATCAGGGGTGTGTGGCATAATATGCAAAGGAGTTCCTGCTACAAAAAAAGCCCTGCTTTGTTCTATTATGAATGCTTTTAGAGTCACTATAAAATGTTTAAAGGCACAGTCCAAACAAAGCTGAGTGCATTTCATTCCATTGATTTCAAGTGGAAGACCATTCATTCATAAAGGATCTGGCAGGTCGACTGCCGCTTGTTCCATCGAATTTAATGCTGAAACGACCTCATAGCTGGTCACCTGGTTTCTTCCTTTGTATATTCTCAGTTCCTGAGTCCTATGTAGTGGGCGAGTTTTGTGCATGATGGGAAGAGCCGAATTATGTCCATTCCTGGACATCAAGATCCAGTTTGCAAGGTCAGTGTAAACAAGGGTAGAGAGACCTGAAGGTTGAAGGCTGTGCATGTTGGGGTCTCAGTCTCCAACTGCAGTAAGATCTGTTCCATGACTCTGTTCTCTCTTTTTTCAAGGAAAAGAAACAGCTTTCATGAAGAAGAAGACTGCAGATTTATATTCCACCATTCTCTCTGAATCAGAGTCTCAGACCGGCTTACAATCTCCTATATCTTCTTCCCCCACAACAGACACCCTGTGAGGTGGGTGGGGCTGAGAGAGCTCTCCCAGAAGCCACCCTTTCAAGGACAACCTCTGCCAGAGCTATGACTGACCCAAGGCCATTCCAGCAGCTGTAAGTGGAGGAGTGAGGAATCAAACTCGGTTCTCCCAGATAAGAGTCTGCACACTTAACCACTACACCAAACTGGATCCCATTTTTTATTCTGTTACAAAGATTTACAACAGCTAAGCTTGGGCAGCAGGGGTGTGTGTGTGTGTGTGTGTGTGTGTGGGACCTCAAAGTGCACTTTATCTACACCGCACACCCCCAAAAGCAGTTTTAATTATGAAGTAGGACAGCCTAGAAGACAAGCTAAAAGCTGCTTGCTTTATGAATCTATAACTTTGAACAGATCGCCTTCCCTCTGCTTCAAACGACAGACTTCCCCAGCTCTGTTATCCAGATCATTTCCCATGCCCCCACCTGCTTTTTTTCTCTTCCTAATGGAGAGTCTTTCCTGGATATCCCAAAAGGAAAGAGAGAAAAAAAGATAGGCCCAATAAGTGAGAAAGGTCAAACGTGAGCCCTGCTATTTATTACATATACTGCAACCAGATGGAAGTAACTCATCCATCAAAGCGCTCCGCTGTCCTCATCGAATTAGCTTCTTATAAAAAGCCTCCTGCTCTTCTCTCTGATCCACATGGCGCGACTTCCTTCCCCTTCCCCCGTGCACTTTTGGAAAATGAACCCTCTCTAACCCCGGCGCTTGCGTCGCCTCCTTAAATCATCGCCGCCCATCACTCCGCGGCTATATTTAAACTTTACTTTTATCAATACTCATCCTGTAGTGGTGGGAGATATTAAAAGTGTACCAGGGCAAGGAAGGGCGTTCCTGACACCCCGCGCCTTCATTCATCAGCCTCCTCGCAGGCCCGTTGGTGACAATGAAAAGATTTCACAATACCAGAGCAGCAGAAACTCATTCTGCCCTTCATCCATCATGTTCAACCTAGCAGCGGCTCTACTGACCTAATCTGTAATGCCTCGGTGCTTGCTGGAGATTTCTTAAAGGCACCCTTCATTGTGGTTAGTTACAAAGAATAAGTCTGTGCTATTAGATAAGAGGGATTAAATGGCGCAAAGATTAATGCAATACTCCCTGCATCCCCATGACCAGGGGTTCAACCACTGGGGTCGAGCTGGAACATCTGTTTTCTGAGCTTGCATGAAAAGCGCCTTCGACACTCCGCTGCCACCCGGATACATGTTGTTGTTGGGTTTTTTACACTATTTTGAGGGCTAAATAGGACTTCACGAGGTCCAAAAGCAACACACCACCACTAATTTATCACTTCTGTCAGCTTAGGGTAAATAGGCAGTAGTGGTTATTTTGCATAGCGACAAATATATTAATCTCTTCTCTAGACAAAGGAGAATTATGAGTAAACCACATCTGAGGTTCTGATACGTCCCATTCTTCTATGCTGCCTTCTCTCTATCCAGCATCCATGGCAGCAGAAGCCATAATTAATAAATAAAATACAGGACACAAAGTGAAATTTAACACAGTTTCTATTAGCATGGTTTCTATAACTGGGGAAATAATATAGACAGCCGGATGGCCAATTTTATCATGGCAACACTACTATTAGAAGAACATGACACACAATGTAGACTGCTGTGACCTTAGAAGTTTCATTAGCAATTGTTGTTGTTGTTGTTGTCATTGTTTAATTTGTTAATCACTCCATCCCAGCTTCTTTTGGGCTTTGGGTGAAGTACAAGGGGCATAATGCCGTGAAACGATATACAGACTTTAAAATTCAATATACAATTTGGAAAAAAACCCCCTAAAACCAGAGTAAAATAGATCCAAGATGGCATCTTACAAATTTCTATTCCAGACCACTTTTGGACTACCTGGCCATTTTCTGGGAAGAGGGAAGGAATTCAGTTCTTCCTTTTGTAATTCAGTAAATGAACTTTAATATTTATTACCAGGATTGGGTTACAGCACTTAAGAATCCACTATGGAACTATATGCCAGAGCTTCTTTTCAACCAGAAACGCCTCTTTAGATAGACACATACACTCAATGGCTTACTGCCATCTCAAACTTGACATCTGTGACAGTATAGAGCAGGGACCCCTAACCTTCTTTGAGCTTCTGGGTACCTTTGGAATTCTGACACAGTGTGGTGAGCACAGCCACAAAATGGCGGCAGGAGGTGGAACCAACCACAAAATGGCTGCTGTCACACCTTCCCTTCAGTCACACAGCAAAGATCCTTGTGCTGGAAAATCTCTGGTAAACTGGGAACCCACTTTTTGGGGAGGACCCTCCACCCAGTAACAGACTTAGGCACACTCACAAATCACTCTCCTTCACACATGCACTGTCTCTTGCCACATGGATAGAGTATTGAGTGCCCTGTGCTGTATCACATTTATTAGTAAACAGTGCCTTCCTTGACCTCCTTTTAAAGAACATGAATGTGAGGTTTTGCCAGTTACTGACCCATAATATCCAAGCACATATGAATAAGGTCAAGGTTTAATGGAAATCAGGTACATAGCAATGACCCTCTGCCAGACAGCCATTGCTGAGAATTGTTTGAATACAAACAATGGTGATGCTGGAATGCAGCTGCTGGAATGGCCTTGGGTCAGCCATAGCTCTGGCAGAGGTTGTCCTTGAAAGGGCAGTTTCTGGGACAGCTCTCTCAGCCCCACTTACCTTACAGGGTGTCTGTTGTGTGTGTGGGGGGGGGGGCGGTAAGACAAAGGAGATTGTAAGCCACTTTGAGACTCTTGAGATTCAGAGCATAGGGCAGGATATATATCCAATATCTTCTCATAGGAAATGAAAAACGCATGCAAAAGTTAAGCCCCCCCCCCCGAGTTATATATAATTATTTTAAACTGTTTAATGCTTTTAATGTAAATGTTTTTTTATTGAAATGTAAGCTATGAATTGTGAGCCACTCTGAACCTGCTTTGGAGCGGAGGGTGGGATATAAATCCAATCAAATAAAAAATAAAAATAAATAAATGGTTTTATGTTGATTGTTAGCCGCCCCAAGCCCATTTGGAATGGGTGGGATATAAATGGGAAGTAAATCAATAAATCAATAGTTCCCAGGCCTCGGTGTAAATTCGAGACATCATCCCTGGGTCTTCAAGGTTACAATGCACTACCTCTGTTGCTATTCCTGTTTGTTGCCATAACTACCAGATAGCCAGTTCCTCGCGAGAGCCACCCTCCTGCACAGCTTGAAAAATTATGGTTACAAGCAGGGCTTTTATTTTGTAGCAGGAACTCCTTTGCATATTAAGCCACACATCCCAATGTAGCCAGTCCTCCTGGAGCTTGCAGTAGGTTCTGTACTAAGAGCCCTGTTAGCTATTGGAAAATTGGCTACATCAGGGGTGTGCGGCCTAATATGCAAAGGAGTTCCTGCTACAAAAAACCCCCTGGTTACAAGCAGGTACTCAATATATTGTCAGGGAACCTGACAATGAAAAGCTCACTTTTCATTTTCTGGAAAAGAAGCACGTGAGCCATAAACGTTTACCAGGCTAAGATGGCTTCCCAGAATGCATCATCTCAGCACAAGCCAAAGTCTTCTATTTGATCCTTCCAAGATGTCCATTTCTTGTAAGCGCCCATGAGGTTTCCCAGAGGTTTTCAATTCAAGCACAACAAGAGAAGAAAGCTTATTTCAGAGGACAGGCCCTACTGTTGACCATGATGTGGGTAGGACAATGTTGGTAACTCTCCAGCTGGCTCTTTTCCTTCCTATTATTTATTTATTTATTACTTTCCATTAATATCCCGCCCTCTTCGGAAGCGGACTCAGGGCGGCTCACAACATCATAAAATACAATCAATCCATAAAACATATAAAACCATAATTTACATTATATCAACTTTAAAACCATTCTATGGCGCTATTAGCTAGGCAAGAGCTGTAGTTGTGCTATGCAAACCTAAACCTAAAATTATTTCAAATTACTTTGAAAAAAGGCCCCGTTCTCGTATGTATGAAGTCGCGAGGGGAGTTAATACAAGTTTAGAGAGTCCAATGTCAGTTTTTGGTGATGGACAGCTTAATCTGTCTTCAGCATCTGATCCATTTTACCTTCATGCCGAAACTGTCTGTCTAGTGAAGACTGTTACATGAATGCGAGGGGATGTCTTAAAGGTAACTCAGCAGGAAGGAGGAATCTCCCCTAATTCTGAATTCACTCTGATTTCCAGTTGAAACCACGGGATATTTTGTAGACAATAGACCAGGGGTTCCCAGTCTTATTCAGCCTGTAGGCCAGGGCTACCAAGTACCTGCTGGGGGTGGGGCAATCCCCTGGTTTGGCAAGCCCCAACCTGCTGGCAGAGAGGAGGCCACTGGTGGATCCCCACCCCCCCAAAGAGCCTGTCATTATGCCGCACAATGACGTCACCCAGAAGTGACATCACATGGGACACTCGAAGAATTTGCTGGAAACTCTATGGTTTCACAAGGAAACACTAGTAATTTGGAGGAGAACTTTATGGTAACATAGAGGACATGGCAACCCTACTGTATGTCAAGTCTGCAGATTCAATAACGAGTCGATGTAGATACAAAGAACTAGTTTATTGATGCTGGTTACTTGCAGCCTTGGCCAGAGCTTGAAAAGACTGAAGACCGTATAATAGATACATTGCATATAAGGAACACTTCAAAAGGATTCCTACGGGCCGGGAAATCTAGCAAAGGGGACATTCACACATAGATGTTACTAATCCATTCACATGTTGATTAGAGGCCCACGACTTTGGTACTCCCAGGCTTCCTGTCTCCCCCAAGCCTGAGCTGAGAAGGTTCAGATAAGACTTTTCACACATCACCATTTCAAAGTAGGGACATTCTCTACGGAAGGGAGGGGGGAACAGGGGAGAGTTAGCTAGCAGCATTTGGTTACACTTTGGTTCTACCCAGCATGCTCTTTGAGTGAGCCAGAGTTAAAGTCAGACTTGATACTGTAGGCACCTTTGGAATTCTGATTCAGTGTGATGGGCACAGCCACAAAATGTCTGCTGCAGGAAGTACAGCAAGCCACAAAATGGCTGTCATGGCTACCTTCATGCACCCAGTGAAGATTATTGTGCTATTGTGGCAGCTGTAGACAAGCGAACATCTTTACAGAACTGTCTAGCAATTCAAATCTCCAATGGCCAATCAGCAGCCTTTCTGCTTTATCCGACACTAGCCACTTCCTAAAAGCACTTGGGAGGCACCAAGAAAAGGGTCAGGGGTGCCCTGGCACCCATGGGGGCTACTTTGGGGACACCTTCTATAGAACAACCAGCTCAAGTTTGCCACTGAATTAAAAGACCATCACAGTATTGCCGGGACCACGGAGGAGCTGCTAACCCACAACAAAGAGAAAACTCTCCGTGTTAAAGCATAATTCTGTGTAATGAATATATAGTATCAAAATACAAAAAGAATATAATCAATACAAAACGTATCAGTCATGCAGAAAGTTAAAACCGCTTTAGTGCCACAATGCGACTACTGTCCTTATATGGCGCAAAGCTACTATATTATATTCCAGTGCTATATTTGAGAAAAGGTCCAATGGAGAACCAGTCCGCTTAGCAAGCCGTTTCGGATCTCTAAACCTTCTTCTGGGAACCAATCTTGTATATTATGTATGCTTTTCTAAACCCGGTAGTGCCAAAAATTATACAATCATCATCCGTGTCAATCAAGAATTCCTAGCTTCCTCTACTTTTCACACATAATAGCAGGAACATCATAGTTAATACATCCCTTGTCAGCAAAACAGGCCTGATATGTTTTGTATTGATGATACTCTTTTTGTATTTTGATACTATATATCAGGGGTCGCCAACGGTAGCTCTCCAGATGTTTTTTGCCTACAACTCCCATCAGCCCCAGTCAGCGTGACCAAAGGCTGGGGCTGATGGGAGTTGTAGGCAAAAAACATCTGGAGAGCTACCGTTGGCCACCCCTGTGTATATAATCATTTCACAGTCAGAATTATGTTTTAACACGGGAAGTTTTATCTTTGTTACTAAATTAAAATGCAGCAGGAAGCTTCAAATCCAGGTCTCTAATGAGTGGGCCTCATTCACATGAACCAACCATCTTACATAATGAATTGTTTATTACAATTAAAGACCAGCCCAAAAACCAGGTAATTCTCATACTGATAAGCCTGCTTCATAGAAGAAGAAGGGGACAGCAAAAGATGAGATGGCTGGACAGCATTACTGATGTAACTATCACGAATTTGAGCAGACTTCGGAGGATGGTGGAAGACAGGAGGGCCTTGGTCCAGGGGGTCACAAAGAGTCAGACTCGACTGTGCGACTGAACAACAACAGAGCAAGCTCACTTGACAATATACGCCTTGGGCTATATAAGGTGAAGACAAAAACAAAAATCTCCAAATCTTTCTCACAACATACTCCCCCCCCCACAAAAAAAAAATACTCCCACCATTGCTGTATTCAGTGAGGGAGCAATCAATGAACAATTGCCTTGTCCTGAGATGATGAATCTAAGCCTTTATTAGGTGGAAAGTATTATACTGTAACATCTTCAATGAAATCCCGGACGAGTGGATGGATCACAGAAAGCCACTGGCAACAAAGACTCAAAAGTCCAACCTGTAATTTGGACATCATAAATCATAATTAAAATGTAAAGTCCCCGGTATAATGAGTCCATGGCTAATTTAACATGCTTATATTTAACATGCAGGCTTTTATCATTGTCTTCTGTCGTTAGAGAAGATTGTACACTGGCACTTCTGATCTGAAAGCAAATAGCTGTCAGGATCGCTTTGCTCAAATCCATACTGGCCACCCAAGTTCAGCCACTGAAAAGTAATATCTCATCTCAGAGAACATCCTAGGGAAATGTAGTACCAATAAATAGTCCTTCTGTGATGTTGTCTACATGCTCATTTTTTCATCTCCAGATGTTCTAACCTGCTTTTTGACTCCTCTGCCTAAAGAAGAGGAGGAGGAATTGGTTTTATACCCCGTCCTTCACTCCCCATAAGAGTCTTGGAGCAGCTTACACTCTCCTTCCCTTCCTCTCCCCACAACAGACCCTCTGTGAAATGGGTGAGGCTGAGAGAGTTCTGAGAAAGCTGTGACTGACCTAAGTTTACCAAGCTGGCGGAGCTGGGAGTCAAACGCAGTTCTCCAGATTCCAGTCTGCTGCCCTTAAACCACTCTACCAGACTGGCTCTCTAGAGGCCTACGGGAAAATGCTAGTGTTTATATAGCATTTAAATCAGATGTTTGCATTCTGTAACTGCAAAGAAGTTGAAGCAGCCCAGAGAATCAACAGCAATGAACTGAGATAGCCAGGTTTTTTGCGTATACAACCTTTCATTCCACTTATTCTTAGGGCTGCCAAGCTCCCCGGGCCAGGCAAGGGTTCTCCCGCCCTGAAGGTTTCCAACTCGCTGGCCCAATTTGGACTGGGAGGGGGAACCTCCCCCAACATCGCCTGTGATTTGGACATCGTAAATCATAATTAAAATGTAAAGTCCCCAGTATAATGAGTCCATGGATAATTATACCCAGCCCACATTGGACCAGGAGGGGGAACCGCCCCCAACATCGCCAGGACAATGAAGTCACCCGGAAGTGACATTATCACGCAAGCCATGCTGTGCACTCTATGGTTTTCCTGGATGATCTAGCAATTTGGGAGGGAAAAACTCTATGGTACCATGCTAGAGGCCGCAGGGGATTGGGCAACTCTACTTATTCTGGATCCTTACTTTTAAAAAATTATTACCACAGCTTTAAAAAAATATTTACAAATACCCCCAAATGGAGTGGTGCTAATTAAATTCTAGTTCAAGTCCCCCACTTGCAGGGGGAAGGGAAATGTTTACTAACCATGCAACATTGGGGTATTTTTTTAATTCAATTTTTTAAAGTATTGGGAGAAAACCATTTCATATTTTTTTTTCTTCAACACTTATCTCAAAAATGGGCCATTTGATTCATGAACATCTCTAATGTATATCATCAGTGACTGAAGGAGTTTTTTATATGATTTTTGACAATTTAACAAGTCCTCCTGACAAATTAAATGGTTGTGTTGACAACTTAACTGTACTGCCAATCAATATTTTCAATTACTTTCATTGTCATTCAGAAAAAATACAACACGAGGTCACACGGTGATAAATCCAAGGGAGGGAAATAAAAGGATGTGCCGGCAGTTGGGCACACAGAAAACTTAAAAACTTTGAAGCACAACATGCAATTTAAAGAGTCTTTGTTTTTCTTCTTGAGGTTTCCGTTTAAAGCAGAAAACCTAAATTTAGATCCTAGCAAGCATCACTCACTCACTCCACAATATAGTTTCCTTCCTTCCTATGAGCAATTTAAAAGTCATTAAACTTGAGCTGCTGCCACAAAGGATTTCATTAAAAACAACTTCTTTATTGCATTACTTCCCACTGCAAAGATGAATATTCCTTGCTTCTACACAAGGCTAGGACAAGCCACACTACAATTCGTAAACTCCCCACTGGTCTCTTTGAGAAATCGGAGTAAAAACAATGCAAGGTCAAAGGTTAGTTGACTCGAGCCGGCCAATAGGGCGCCAACAGATCAATAACGTTTCTAATGAATCATTGTCACACTGAGAAGACATTGCATTCTAAAGAGAAATGACAAGGCTTAAATTAAAAAAAAAACCCACCCTGCCCCTACTCTTCCAAGAGCTCTCTCATAGGAAGAGGAGGGATTACAGTTTAAGATGTCCATTAACCAAAAATTGAAGGAAGGAAGGAAGGAAGGAAGGAAGGAAGGAAGGAAGGAAGGAAGGAAGGAAGGAAGGAAGGAAGGAAGGAAGGAAGGAAGGAAGGAAAACATGTATAGTGTGGTTTGACAGAACAAGAAGAAAAACAGATATGCAGGTGTGTGTGTTTGTGTATCTGTGGACAAGTTTTGTAAGAAAACAAGCTAAAGCCAGACAGGGTGTTGACAAAGGGTAAGATGAAAGTTTTAATTACCACTGAATTCAGCAGTAGAGATTTAAGCGAATGTTTAATTTCCCAGTTAAAATCCTTGGGATTTTGTTGCTGTTATTGTTCAGTCACACAGTCAGTTCTGACTTTTTGCGACCGCATGGACCAAGTCATGCCAGGCCCTCCTGTCTTCCACCATCCTCTGAAGTCTGCTCAAATTTGTGTTTGTTACATCAGTAATGCTGTCCAGCCATCTCCTCTTTCGCCTCCCCTTCTTCTTTTGCCTTCTGTCTTTCCCAGCATCAGGATCTTCTCCAGGGAGTGCTCCCTTCTCATTGGGTGGCCAAAGTATTTGAGCTTCAGCTTCAGCATCTGACCTTCCAGGGAACAGTCAGGGTTGATTTCCCTTAGGAAATCCATGAGAGAGCCTTGAGATTTAAACATGTTTAATCGGGGCTGAATTCTACTTTTGTAAAAATTACTCGCATTTTAATCTATGATTTCTTACCAGATTGTGATGCATTAATATTATTCCTTGAGATGTGCCCAGTGAGCTCGAGTGCAGTTGATGAACGGAGGACCATTCTACTCATCTCCTTTAGCCTCACAGTAATTCAATGAAGTATATCACTCAGTGGGAACTCAATATTTTAATAACATTTGAAAACAATATTTTTTAATGCTGTTCATTCTAAATATGTTCATTCCACCTCACCTGCAGCATTGTGATCAGTTTTGGGCACCACATTTTATGAAGGATATAGACAAGCTGGAACGGGTTCAGAGAAGGGCGACGAAGATGGTGAGGGTTCTGGAGATCCAGTCCTATGAGGAAAGGTTGAAGGAGCTGGGCATGCTTAGCCTGGAGAGGAGGCAGCTGAGAGGTGATATGATCACCATCTTCAAATACTTGAAGGGCTATCATATAGAGGATGGTGTGAAATTGTTTTCTGTGGCCCCAGAAGGTAGGACCAGAACCAATGGATTGAAATTAAATCAAAAGAGTTTCCGGCTCAACATTAGGAAGAACTTCCTGACCATTAGAGCAATTCCTCAGTGGAACAGGCTTCCTCGGGAGGTGGTGGGCTCTCCTTCCTTGGAGCTTTTAAACAGAGGCTAGATGGCCATCTGACAGCAATGAAGATCCTGTTAATTTAGGGGGAGGTGTTTGTGAGTTTCCTGCATTGTGCAGGGGGTTGGACTAGATGACCCTAGAGGTCCCTTCCAATTCAATGATTCTGTGTAAAAATAAATAAATAAATGGGGTGATATTTGTGATACTTTAAAGATTACTAGGATTTTAGGGTTACCACTTTGGTGGGAACGTTCCAAAATGTATGATTGAGAGAACCTGGCAAAGCAAGCTCTCTCCCCACTCTTCCTTCCTTCCTAAGGGAGGAACCTCAGCCAAGAAAATAGAGGCTTTACTCCACAGCTCCGGTAAGCAAGCCTGGCAAAGCAAGCTGTGATGCAGAAGGAAGCGAGAGAGAAGCAGACGACAGCCAGTTGTTCGTAGACCTGATAGGACCCCTTCTGGGGCCTGATTTGACTCCCAGGCCACTTGTTTGACACCCCTGGTCTAGATGTTTGATACTCCTTATGCTTAAATGTAGCTCATGGTACTTTCTGCCACACATGAATTGAATCAGACCCTTGGTCCATCGAAGTCAGCATTGTCTACTCAGACTGGCAGCAGCTCTCCAGGTCTCTGGCATAGGTATCCCCCATTCCTTACAGCCTGGATCTCAACTGGAAATGCTGGGGATTGAACCTGGGACCTTCGGCATGCCAAGTAGATACTCTGCCAAGTAGATACTGTAGCCACATCTTCCATCTTCCCCTTCTCCCAGCCATCCCTTGAGATGCACATAAAAGGATTGTCAAGCACTGGTGGGCCTTGGTTGATCCAAAACAACAACAACAACACAACAAAAACAAAATGGGGTGGGGGCTACATACAATGAAGAAGAAGGTGACATTCCTCTTCCACCATATTCCTTCAACAGAGCTTCCACTGGTGCAAGGGAGAGATATAACTCCATTCCTTCCTTTCATGGCAATCCCTGCCACGAGACATAACTTTTTGTCTCGAAGGGTCCTCAGGTCCCAGTAATACTTTTTTAGAGGTCATGGAAATGACATTAAGAAGCCTTGTGAATTCCTGGAGATTTGTGTGTGTGTGGGGAGGGGGAGAATTTGAAGAGGGATTTCACCTAGCATCTGTGGTATGTCACAAAGTCCACCCTCCAAAGTTGCTGTCTTCTCCAGGAGAACTGATCTGCATAGTCTGGAAATAGGGTTGCTGTGGCAGGGGACTTGTTTTGCACGTGCGGCATGATGACATCACCCAGAAGTGATGTAATCGCACTGGGGACATCACGCTGGGGACACTCTAGGACTCACGATAAAACTTTAGAGTTTTTAGCATGAGTCCTAAAGCGTCACACCTGAAACGCTCTAGGATTTGCGGTAATCTCCAGGAATTCACAAAGCTTCTTAATGTCATTTCCACGACTTCTAAAAAAGTATTGCTGGGAGCTGAGGACCCTTCTAGACAAAAAGCTATGTCTCCTGGCAGGGATTGCCATGAAAGGAAGGAATTGAGTTTTACCGCAAATTTGTGGTAAAACTCAGCCGCCCTGAGCCCGCCTTGGTGGGGAGGGCGAGATATAAATCGAATAAATAAATAAATTGAATAAATAAATAAGTTTTTAGCACGAGTCTTAGAGCATCCCCAGCGCAATGTCCCCAGTGTGATGATGACGCCATTGTGCTGGGGATGGTGTGCACCAATGGGCCTCTTGGGGGCAGGGATCCCCCCGGCGGTTTGCTCCCTGCTGGCAGGTTGGGGCCCTCCAGGGTGGGGCATCCCCCACCGCTGGCACGAGCTTGGCAGCCCGGCCTCAAATCCATTGTAATTCCAGAAGATTTCCAGACTCTGTTTGAACTTTAGGCGAATAAATATAGAACACTCTGTGAGGGTTTTTACTAATGTATTTTATTCAAGATACTCCCACGTATGCTCACTAAATGATTTCAATTGGCTGTGCTCTTGTCTCCAATGGATCTGGCTCAACACTTCTGTTTGCCCCGGACATCGTTCACAGGATCCAATTCCTTGTATTGAAAACTTGAAATGCTTTAACAAATAAAGCACCTGAGAGGCTGGAGAGTTCCAGGAAACCGAAGCAAGCAGTTATGAGCTACAGAAGCCACGGACGTTTTACACCAAAAAGGAAACTGGGGTGAAGAATTGCCTTGAAAATATACAACTCCAACTGTTGAAAACGTCAGCAGGGCACTCTGCTCTGCAAATATTGTGGGCTCATAATAAAGCTTGTGCAGCTGCCTGAGCTATGTCCACTTAAACATGCTTCAAAATTGTCGGTTTGTCAATTTTAGACCTGCCAAACAGGTTTTGCTTAAAGCAAAATCTGAAAGAATTAGTGGCCAGCATGCGGGAGAGGTGCAGAAGAAGACCGCAGATTTATACCCCACCCTTCTCTGTGAATCAGAGGCTCAGAGCGGCCTACAATCACCTATATCTTTTCCCCCCACAACACACACCCTGTGAGGTGGGTGGGGCTGAGAGGGCACTGACAGAAGCTGCCCTTTCAAGGACAACTCTGCGAGAGCTATGGCTAGGGTGGCCAGACCGTCCCGGTCTCCCGGGACATTCCCGGATCTGGCCACCCAATCCCGGATCCCGGGCTGCCTATACCGGGACCATTAAAGGTCCCGGTTTAGGCAGCCCCGGAGCCGGTGGGCCGCGGGCGCGGGCGGGGAAGGCGGGGAGTGAGGGAGGGAGCGTCCCTGCGCCTGCGCAGGGCCCCTGCGCACGCGCAGGGACGCTCCCACCCTCACTCCCCGCCTTCCCCGCCCGCGCGCGGGGCCCGGCGGCAGTGGTGGAGGCCTCTCCGTGGCCTCCGCTGGTCGCTGGAAGCCCTCCAGAGACTCTGGAGGGCCTCCAGCGACCAGCGGAGGCCGCGGAGAGGCCGCGGGGCACCCGGCGCTGGTCCCGGAAGGCCTTCCAGAGCCTCTGGAAGGCCTTCGGGGACCAGCGCCGGCCATCGAAGGCTTCCCCGCGGCCTCCGCTGGTCCCTGGAGGCCCTCCAGAGTCTCTGGAGGGCCTCCAGGGACCAGCGGAGGCCGCGGGGAAGCGCGGGGCACCCGGCGCTGGTCCCGGAAGGCCTTCCAGAGGCTCTGGAAGGCCTTCCGGGACCAGCGCCGGCCAGCGAAGGCTTCCCCGCGGCCTCCGCTGGTCCCTGGAGGCCCTCCAGAGTCTCTGGAGGGCCTCCAGGGACCAGCGGAGGCCGCGGGGAAGCCGCGGGGCACCCGGCGCTGGTCCCGGAAGGCCTTCCAGAGGCTCTGGAAGGCCTTCCGGGACCAGCGCCGGCCAGCGAAGGCTTCCCCGCGGCCTCCGCTGGTCCCTGGAGGCCCTCCAGAGTCTCTGGAGGGCCTCCAGGGACCAGCGGAGGCCGCGGGGAGGCCGCGGGGCACCCGGCGCTGGTCCCGGAAGGCCTTCCAGAGGCTCTGGAAGGCCTTCCGGGACCAGCGCCGGCCAGCGAAGGCTTCCCCGCGGCCTCCGCTGGTCCCTGGAGGCCCTCCAGAGTCTCTGGAGGGCCTCCAGGGACCAGCGGAGGCCGCGGGGAGGCCGCGGGGCACCCGGCGCTGGTCCCGGAAGGCCTTCCAGAGGCTCTGGAAGGCCTTCCGGGACCAGCGCCAGCCAGCGAAGGCTTCCCCGCGGCCTCCGCTGGTCCCTGGAGGCCCTCCAGAGTCTCTGGAGGGCCTCCAGGGACCAGCGGAGGCCGCGGGGAGGCCGCGGGGCACCCGGCGCTGGTCCCGGAAGGCCTTCCAGAGGCTCTGGAAGGCCTTCGGGGACCAGCGCCGGCCAGCGAAGGCTTCCCCGCGGCCTCCGCTGGTCCCTGGAGGCCCTCCAGAGTCTCTGGAGGGCCTCCAGGGACCAGCGGAGGCCGTGGGGAGGCCGCGGGGCACCCGGCGCTGGTCCCGGAAGGCCTTCCAGAGGCTCTGGAAGGCCTTCCGGGACCAGCGCCGGCCAGCGAAGGCTTCCCCGCGGCCTCCGCTGGTCCCTGGAGGCCCTCCAGAGTCTCTGGAGGGCCTCCAGGGACCAGCGGAGGCCGCGGGGAAGCCGCGGGGCACCCGGCGCTGGTCCCGGAAGGCCTTCCAGAGCCTCTGGAAGGCCTTCGGGGACCAGCGCCGGCCAGCGAAGGCTTCCCCGCGGCCTCCGCTGGTCCCTGGAGGCCCTCCAGAGTCTCTGGAGGGCCTCCAGGGACCAGCGGAGGCCGCGGGGAAGCCGCGGAGCAGCCAACGCTGGTCCCTGGAGGCCTCCAGAGGCCAGCGCCGGTAGCGGAGAGGCCCGGCGCTGGTCCCTGGAGGCCTCCAGAGGCCAGCCCCGGCAGCTCCCTCCCTCCCTCGCCGCGAGGCCGCCGCCGGAGGACTCCCCGCCGCCGCCGCCGCTGGATCCGCCACCCTGGAATAAGGTAAGGGGGCCGAAAGTGGGGGGGGCGGGGGGCGGCCTTCCTTTCTTCCTCCCTCCTCCCTCCCTCCCTCCCTTCCTTCCTTTCTTCCTTCCTTCCTTCCTTCCTTCCCTCACTCCCTTCCCTTCCTTCCTTCCTTCCCTCCCTCCCTCCTCCCTTTCTTCCTTTCTTCCTTCCTTCCCTCACTCCCTTCCCTTCCTTCCTTCCCTCCCTCCTCCCTCCCTTCCTTTCTTCCTTCCTTCCCTCCCTCCCTTGCCTTCCTTCCTTCCCTCCCTCCTCCCTTCCTTTCTTCCTTCCTTCCTTCCCTCCCTCCCCCCTTCCTTCCTTCCTTCCTTCCCTCCCTCCCCCTTCCTTCCTTCCTTCCTTCCCTCCCTCCCCCTTCCTTCCTTCCTTCCTTCCTTCCTTCCTTCCTTCCTTCCTTCCTTCCTTCCTTCCTTCCTTCCTTCCTTCCTTCCTTCCTTCCTTCCTTCCTTCCTTCCTTCCTTCCTTCCTTCCTTCCTTCCCTCCCTTCCTTCCTCCCTCCCTTCCTTCCTTCCTTCCCTCCCTCCCTTCTTCCTTTCTTCCCTTCTTCCCTTCCTCCCTTTCTCCCTTCCTTCCTTCCTTCCCTCCCTCCCTCCTTATGTTGTTATGTGATGCAGAGTGTTGGACTGGATGGGCCACTGGCCTGATCCAACAGGGCTTCTCTTATGTTCTTATGTGACGCAGAGTGTTGGACTGGATGGGCCACTGGCCTGATCCAACAGGGCTTCTCTTATGTTCTTATGTGATGCAGAGTGTTGGACTGGATGGGCCACTGGCCTGATCCAACAGGGCTTCTCTTATGTTCTTATGTGATGCAGAGTGTTGGACTGGATGGGCCACTGGCCTGATCCAACAGGGCTTCTCTTATGTTCTTATGTGACGCAGAGTGTTGGACTGGATGGGCCACTGGCCTGATCCAACAGGGCTTCTCTTATGTTCTTATGTGACGCAGAGTGTTGGACTGGATGGGCCACTGGCCTGATCCAACAGGGCTTCTCTTATGTTGTTATGTGATGCAGAGTGTTGGACTGGATGGGCCACTGGCCTGATCCAACAGGGCTTCTCTTATGTTGTTATGTGATGCAGAGTGTTGGACTGGATGGGCCACTGGCCTGATCCAACAGGGCTTCGCTTATGTTCTTATGTGACGCAGAGTGTTGGACTGGAGGGGCCACTGGCCTGATCCAACAGGGCTTCTCTTATGTGACAATACTGACTTTGGTGGACCCAAGCACTGATTCAGTGTAAGGGAGCTTTGTGTTTGTGTCTTCTAGTGCAATTTTGTTCTCAGATCCTGTATTTACTTCATCAGTATATGGGATAAGGCACTTTCTCAACTGTGCTGCATAATGCAGCCTATTTATTTTGTCCTGTTGGCTCTGTTGGCTCTATCTGCGCCACCTTCATCACTTTTCGGGGTGTGGATCCCCCAGTGGAGTGGTCTCCCGACTCCCTCCGCCGGCTGTTTCTGATAGCCCTGCGCCCCCTCTTTCATTTGATATGTGTCCCGTGCGGGTGCCACCCTCCCGCCGGGAGATGCCGCAAAATGAGCCCCCTTGAGGCTTATGGCGGCAGGGCTCGGGGGAAGCGAGCTAGACTGCTGTTCTTTTGAGGGGTTATAGAGTGTTTCGAGCCCGTCCCTGTGGCATCGGTCCCATCATTGTGGGGCCCAGGGGGCCGGCGCAGCGGCACGCTGAAGCAGCCTGTCGGTCACTTCCAGGTTCCTGTCCTGCATCTTGACCGGTGTTATTAGTGACAGGCTGCTTCGCGCGCGCGCACCCCCCCCCCCCTTAGTGTCCCTGGCTGGCCTTCAGACATTATGGTCACCCTAGCTATGGCTGACCCAAGGCCATTCCAGCAGCTGCAAGTGGAGGAGTGGGGAATCAAACCCGGTTCTCCCAGATAAGAGTCCGCACACTTAACCAGGTCTATGTTGGAAAATACTCCAGCCGCTGAATTAAAAGGACCCTTTCTTAAAGTACCATATTCGGACTGCCTTTGTGACTGTGTACTTGACTATCTTCTATTGTTCTGCCAACATTGGGTGCTTCCCAGGTCTCTATGGATAATCCCAGTTCTCTCTAAATGACAATTACCTATTGAACTTTGGGTGGTTTCTCTATTATTGGCAGATACTCATCCAGAAACCACGTACTTTGTTACAGAATTCCTGACAACAGTGCTTTCTGTAAAACGTCAAAGATGCGGGCTGCTCTAATGATAACTATAAAAGAATTTGCTATATATATTAAACTCACTGAAGGGTTTTACTTGCATTCCAATTGCAATAACAGTGATTAGCTTGATTTTATTTTATTAGATATTCCAGCTTTTTACCATCTTTTTATACTGTTTTAGGTTTTGAATATTTTATCTTGGAATGTTGTTTCTGATCTTGACACTTTACAATCCTACAACAACTAGTGCTGCATATTTACTAAATTATTATGCTAATTGTTGACATTTTGGCTTAAGACCTTTGGTCAAATGAGCTAATAAAAGGATTGGATTGTGTTGGAAAATACCTGGAGACTTTGGGGGTGGAGCCAGGAGATGGTGGGGTTTGAGGAGGGGAGGGGCCTCAGTATGGTACAATGCCATAGAACCAACCCTCCAAAGCAGCCATTTTCTCCAGGGGAGCTGATCTCTGCCAGCTGGAGATCAATTGTAAAATTGGGGGATCTCCTGGTCCCACCTGGAGGCTGGCAACCCTTGGTGGCCTCCTGAAGAAAAAAATATTTGAGGAATTTCCAGGGCACCTGAATAAGTTTTGATTAGCAAAAACATTCATGGAGGACCCTCTCATATCTGTAGGCCGTTGCCAGATTATTTTTAAAGCAAACCCTGAGTTAAAGTATCCTTCTATCCCACACTAGTGTGGAATTGTTTCCTGTGGCCCCAGAAGGCAGGACCAGAACCAATGTGTTGAAATTAAATCAAAAGAGTTTCCGGCTCAACATTAGGAAGAACTTCCTGACCATTAGAGTGATTCCTCAGTGGAACAGGCTTCCTCGGGAGGTGGTGGGCTCTCCTTCCTTGGAGGTTTTTAAATAGAGGCTAGATGGCCAGTTGACAGCAATGAAGATCCTGTGAATTTAGGGGGAAGTGTTGGTGAGTTTCTTGCATTGTGCAGGGGGTTGGACTAGATGACCCTGGAGGTCCCTTCCAACTCTATGATTCTATGACTTGGTCTCCTTCTGGATAAAGCAATTCTGCCAGCACAAAACAAAGCCAAGCAAAACATTTACAATGAATATGGAAGAAATCTTAATATGTGGTGGACCACAAATGAATGCTAGAAAGAGAAACGGGGATTGCTGACCCCGAACTATAGCTTCCACATGTCCAGACACAAATACACAAAACTGCCTTATGCTGAGTCAGGCCCTTGGATTAGCAAGGTCAGCATTGTGTGCTCAAA
Organism: Heteronotia binoei; assembly: GCF_032191835.1. Classification (NCBI taxonomy): domain Eukaryota; kingdom Metazoa; phylum Chordata; class Lepidosauria; order Squamata; family Gekkonidae; genus Heteronotia; species Heteronotia binoei. The sequence continues at coordinate 4,427,549 of NC_083226.1, read as the reverse complement.
CCGGCAGCAGCCCTCCAAGGTCTCAGGCAAAATTCTTACATATCACCTACCATCTGATCTTCTAAACTGGAGATGCAGGGGACTGAACCCATGTCCTTCTGCTTCCTAAACAGATATTCTGCCACTGAGTCAGGGCCCCTCCTAGATCTGTGTTTGTATAGGGCTGGAGGCCCTTATGCCCAGGGGTCATTTCACAGAAAAAGAGGCTCATTAGCACAACTCACTTGAATAGCTTGTTTGCAGAGGCCACGTACACCTGACATCACTGGAAGTGTTCTAAATTATATCATCTCAGCATCTACCTTAAAATGCTTCTTGAATATAACTGTCATCATAATACCTTACTCTAGGGTTGCCAAATCCAATTCAAGAAATAGCTGGGGACTTTGGGGGTGGAGCCAGGAGACATTGGAGGTGGAGCCAGGCGCAAGGGTGTGACAAGCATAATCGAACTCCAAAAAAAAAACCCAGCCCCCCCCCCCAGAGCCCTAGATACCCGCAGATCAATTCTCCATTATTTTCTATGGGAATAAGTCTCCATAGGGAATAATGGAGTGCACAGCAGATATTTCCCTCCCCTCCCCCGGCTTTCTGATGACCCTGAAGCGGGAGAAGGGCCTCCAAACCAGGGGATCCCCTGCCCCCACCTGGGTATTGGCAACCCTACCTTATTCCCATCATACTTTTAAACTTACTTTCTCCTATGAGGCCACGGTGGCATGAGGCAGTTTTCCATCTGTCTGCTTCATATGTTTTGGTTATTTGCCCATTTTTTTTGTGTGTGGGGGGGATATTAGAAAGTTAGTCAAATCTTAGAGCTCAGCAAGATTCTCACAGGAGGGGTTGAACAATGGAGCCCGGAAGCAAGGTTTTTTTTTGGGGGGGGGGTGAAGAAAGAAAGAGCTCAATAAAATTTAGAAGTTCCGGAGCTCTGTTCTTGTGAGCTCCCCTCCCCCCCAAAAAATAAGGCCTGCTTACACCCAAATGCACACTGGCTTTCTCTGCCCAAATTACACCCTGCAAGAGGAAGAAATCCTTATGCCTAGGGGTGGGATTCTAGCAGAAGCTCCTTTGCATATCAAGACACACCCCTGATGTAGCCAATCTTTCAAGAGCTTAAAAGGCTCTTTTTTTGTAAGCTCTTGGAGGACTGGCTACATCATGGGGGTGTGGCCTAATATGCAAAGGAGCTCCTGCTAGAATCCCACCCCTGTTTATGCCCCTAGATCAGGGTGGCCAACGGTAGCTCTCCAGATGTTTTTTTGCCTACAACTCCCATCAACCCCAGCCAGCATGGCCAATGGCTGGGGCTGATGGGAGTTGTAGGCAAAAAAAAATCTGGAGAGCTATCGTTGGCCACCCCTGCCCATATGAAATAACGGAGAATTGATTCGTGGGTATCTGGGGCTCTGGGGGGGGGGCTGTTTTTTGAGGTAGAGGCACCAAATTTGCAGTATAGCATCCAGTGCCTTTCCCCAAAACATCCCCCAAGTTTCAAAAGGATAGGACCAGGGGGTCCAATTCTATGAGTCCCAAAAGTAGATGCCTCTATCCTTCATTACTTCCTATGGAAGGAAGGCATTTAAAAGGTGTGTGGTCACATTTAAAGGGACACACACCTTTTAAATGCGATGGCCAGAACTCTTCTTGGAGTTGGATTGTGCTTGTTACACCCTTGCTCCTGGATCCACCCTCAAAGTCCCCAGATATTTCTTGAATTGGACTTGGCAACCCTATTTCCATGGGTCTATTACATCTGGTATCTATGAGGAACAAATCATATTATTTTAAGCTCTCTGAGTAGATTGTTGCTATTACTAGCACTGTATAATAGAAGCTTTTTTATTTGTTTGGTTGGTTTTTTTCCCTCTTTTTTTCAAGTGCTAGAGGCCACAACTGCATTAGGCTGTTCCTATTTATAAATTTCTACCTTCGCCAGTGAAGATTAACTATAAAATTCTTCCCATTCCTCGGTGTAACTGTAATGAAAGTCGACTTAATAGAACACCGGGACATAAAGGGATGACACAAATATCAAATCTTCCTAATAATAAGACTCTTCCTAGTTACGCGGATCAATAAGCTTCCAGTGTTAACGAAAAAGCCCCAGACACTTCAGCACAAAGTAAAATAAAATTTGTCTTATGAAAGACCCGTTTTCCAGAAGTAAATTTGAAGAGACTGACTTTCCGAAGCAGATACCCACAGCCGGGTGTTGCTACAAAAACCAATGGATTCTGCACAGTTCTGTTAACCATCAGCAATTATCTTCCTGTCAGAGCTAAAGGTAACAAATTTCCCCATATCCAGCAAGGCTATATCATCAACCGGACACAGGCATCATTTGACGGAAACTAAATCACCCCACCAGCCAACAGCTCTGACAGACAAATGTGGTTCTTCGGAAAATCTAGGCCTATCACTGTGGGGCGGGGAGCAGAGGGGGGTGGGTGGGGAGTGAGGGTTCTCTCAGCTTTCTGAGAAGAGATTAAACATTGTGGATTCTGTAAGTACAGTACAGAGGAAAACCCTAAATATGAGAATTATTAATAGACTCTAGACTGGTTTTTTAATCTGTTGCCAGCACACGCTCATCTATTTTACCTTGATCTGCCTTGCTTCCTGATGGACAGTGATGGCAGAGACTGTACATTATCCTGGTCTTAATCAGAGCCAACAGGCGAAGAACAATGCAGCCCCTACCTATCGTAAGGATAGCATTTTAGCACTTGCTGTTCTTTCATAATGAAGACTGCGTAACAGAAGATGTTGCCAATACGTCCTGTCCTTACGCCCGACAATAACATCCAGTTCAGAACATGCACCGTAATGGGGGTATCAATTTCTAACCCACTCAGAAGACCAAAGAAAACATGATCATATTGCAAATGTAGCCAAGCAGGAATTTCCTGTTACTCTGTAGTTAGAACTTGCATTTCCCTTTCCCTGATGGCAGAAAGAGAAATCAACGGATCATCCCTTGACAACCCACTGGCAAACCTTTAGCATGTGGAAATTAACATGGGATTGTTTGCAAAGCTCAAAATTAGCACTAAAAATAAAAAATATGAACCAAAAAAGCTGTTGTATTGGCAGACCCATAGCTGGTGTTTTTATTTGTTTTTGTTTTTAGCAATTGTAAGCACTATTTTAAATGGGTGGTAACAGGGATTTTTTTGTAGCAGGAGCTCCTTTGCATATTAGGCCACACACCCCTGATGTAGCCAATCCCCCTGGAGCTTACAGTAGGCCCTGTAAGACGAGCCCTGTAAGCTCGAAGAAGAAGATGATGAAGATAATGATATTGGATTTATATCCCGCCCTCCACTCCGAATCTCAGAGTCTCAGAGCGGCTCAAAATCTCCTTTATCTTCCGCCCCCCCCAAAACAGACACCCTGTGAGGTGGGTGGGGCTAAAAGGACTCTCACAGCAGCTGCCGTTTCAAGGACAACCTCTGCCAGAGCTCTGGCTGACCCAAGGCCATGCTAGCAGGTGCAAGTAGAGGAGTGCGGAATCAAACTCGGTTCTCCCAGATAAGAATCCGCACACTTAACCACTACACAAAACTGTTTGGAGGATTGGCTACATCAGGGGTGTGTGGCCTAATATGCAAAGGAGTTTCTGCTACAAAAAAAGCTCTGGGTAGTAAATATCCAAGAAAGATTGGATGGCTACTGGTAGTGATCTATGTCACCTCAGTCCTTTAGGTCACTGTTTCATAGCGGAGCCAAGTTAAGTAGCGAGTTGAAGAGATTTCTATTCAACAGCTGACCAGGGATCTTTCTCTGGGCGGAGGTACTAGACTTCTTTGATGCTTCTCTCTTTTTTTATAGGCACACATCTTGCCCTTGACAAGACTTGGGTGAGGACCTCTTAAGGAAGCTTCAGGTGCAGGACATAAAACATCTGCTATTAAAGAAATTAAGATCCAACCAACAGATTAGTTTCCCAGCACTGAGTCGTGCCAAAACCAAACTAAACCAAAGAAAGTCTCTGCCAAGATAGCACGATGTTATGAATAAATAGAAATCTTCATAATAAACGAAGAATTACTATTCGTCATGTAAAGAGAAGGGCTTTTCTACCCAACACTGAGATCACTTCATAAATATTCCTAAATACCCATTTATTCATTTTTACCCTATCAACTGAGCCACTGTGCAACCACTGCACCGGGCCTCAGATTCAGCAGGAGCTCACAGGAGTACAGCTCCTGAACCTTTCTGAGGGTCCCCCCTCCTCCTACCTTCCTACCTACCTTGCCCACTGAATAGTAGGTGCAGCTGCATAACAATCCCTGGATTAGAAGAGTGGACAGTCAGCCAGCCACCAGGGGCTTTGCCACGCCCCAGCAGCCCACATTAACCCCTGGAGAAGCCCATGCCACCCTTTCTCCTCTTATGTGATTTTGGGTGATGGGTGGCTTGACTTGGGAGGGGGCGGCCCAGGAGAGCCCCAGGTAAGCGAGGCCTGCTTGGCTGGCTGGATCTCTACGCAGCTCAAGCAGGTCTCTCTTGGCCGGGGCCCTCCTTTCTTGCATCAGGTTGCTTTTGGCTGGAGGGGGCATATGCTAATGAGTTACACTAATGAGCTCCACCACCTTTTCCTACAAAACAACCCCTGCACTGTACTATACATTTTCCAACTTTTTATTTGAAAAGAGGGAGATGATTCAGCCTAGAAGGTCTCTCTTTTGACCTGTAGAATAAGATCCCAGACCTAGTTGCTTTCCACATGTCTCTCCTGGGTTTTGCGGACGTATCTGAGGGAGAATGTAGCATCTGGACTTAATCAACATGCAGGATTTATAACCCCAAATCCAAATGGAAGTGATTCCTTTGTTGTCACATCTGAGGAGAAGAAGACTGCAGATTTATACCCTGCCCTTCTCTCTGAATCAGAGTCTTAGAGCGGCTCACAATCTCCTTTATGTTCCTCCCCCACAACAGACACCCTGTGAGGTGGGTGGGGCTGAGAGAGCTCTCCCAGAAGCTGCCCTTTCACAGACAGCTCTGTGTGAGCTATGGCTGACCCAGGGTCATTCCAGAAGCTGCAAATGGAGGAGTGGGGATGGAGATGAGCTCTTGCCCCATTTCCATTTTCTGTAGTAATGTATCTAGTCCAGGGGTGTCAAACATACAGTTCAGGAGCCGAATCAGACTCCCAGAAGGCTCCTATCAAGCCTCCGAGCAACTGACTGTCATCAGCTTCCTTCTCCTTATATCTTGCTTCCTTCTGCATAACAGCTTGCTTTGCAAGGCTTGCTCGATTGCACAGGAGCTACGGAGCAAAGCCTCTATTTTTTCCATTGGCTGAGGCTCCTCCCTTGGGGAGGAAGGGGGGAAGAATAGCCTTGGCCAGGCTCTTTCAGTTGCACAGCAAAGCTACTGAGCTATGCCTTTTTCCCTTCTATTGGCTGAGGCTCCCCCCCCCAGTCCCCTGGGGAAGGAAGGAAAGAGCCAGAGCTTCCTTTGCCCAGTTCCCTGGATCCCATGGGAGAGATACAAAGACAACATCTTTAAGACCAATGAGTACTAATGTTTTAAGCAGGTTTTAAGGTTTTTTTAAAAAAATATATGTTTGTGTTTGTATTTATATCTCTGCTACTTAATCTTAGATAGGTACACACATGGCCCGGCCTGACACGGCTCAGCCTAACCCAACATGGCCCAGCCCGACAGGGTCTGATTTATGTCAGCTCTGGCCCTCATAACAAATGAGTTTGACAGCCCTGACAGTGTTCTAACTTCCTTAGCCTTTCCATGGGTTAAAAATCCGAACTAATCTAAAAAAAAAAATCAACACTCACCTTTCTGGAGCAATTTTTAGTCCTCATTTTCTTCACATCTTGCCTGAAGTGCCCAATATTGTTTTCCGACAATTTTTATGCTAAAGGGATTATTTAAGATCAAAGAGAGGGGACACTGCTCTAGTACCCATCAAGATGAATTATCGGAATCCTGCAACCAATCTGTCAGAAAACACAACCGGCATGCATAAGCATCACAACTGAGATTCCCAAACTTAGTATCGGCTTTTGTGATTCTTGCTGCAGGTAAAATCTGCCAGACTCCGCTTTTGCAGTAGATTTAATTAAACAAGGGGGGAATTTGATAGATAATGTGCTTAAATAGAAGACAAAATGTTAATTAAAACAACAGAGGTACAGCCATCTATGCACTACAGCATCTAAAAGCGATGAGGAGTCCAGTCTTTTAAATTTAAGTATTAAAACAAAATAGGAGTCAATCGCACCTTTAAGACCAACTTAGTTTTATTCAGAACATAAGCTTTCTGAATAAAACTAAGTTGGTCTTAAAGACGCAGCTTGACTCCTATTTTGTTCTTCTGCTTCAGAACAACACGGCTGACTACTTGGATCTATTTAAGTATAAAATTTCAAAATTGCTTGATGGTAACCAGCGATGTCAAACTCATTTGTTATAAGGGCCAGAACTGACATAAATGAGACCTTGTAGGGTTGGGCCATATGTATACCTATTTAAGATTAAGTAGAGATATAAACTTCATAAAAGACACAGACAAACACTTTTTAAAAAATGCTTAAAATAAAACATGCTTAAAACATTAGCACTCATTGGTCTTAAAGGTGTTTTCTTTTTATTTCTCCCATGAACATACGAACATAAGAGAAGCCATGCTGGATCAGGCCAATGGCCCATCCAGTCCAACACTCTGTGTCACACAGTGGCCAAAAAGGTGCCATCAGGAAGTCCACCAGTGGTGCCAGGACACTAGAAGCCCTCCCAAAGTTGTCCCACCCCCCCAAGCACCAAGAATACAGAGCATCGCTGCCCCAGACAGAGAGTCTAAACCTGTTTCCTAACCGTGGTAATGCCAGCTCATAAAAACCAAGCCAGCTCCTATCCAACAGCTTAACCTAGTTTCCTGGTCACTCTAAACAAGACAGAATGTTAAACTCCATTATGGATGTTTTCACCACAGACTTTTTATGGGGTGGCTTGGCTTTGCCTTCCCCAGTCGTGAGGAAGAAGACTCATTCAAGGACACCAGAGTCTCAGATCTTGGAAACTAAGTTGGGGCAGCCATAGTCAGTACTTGGATGGGAGACCACCATGGAAGCCCAGGGTTGCTACGCAGAGGCAGGCAATAGCAAAACACCTCTAAATTGCTCTTGCCTTGAAAACCCTGTGAGGTTGACGGCACTTTCCACCACTACCACCATGCAATTAGGAAGGGCAGTGATAAATATTCTACAAACTGGTTGATCAAAAATGTCTATTAAAGGCCTGAAAAGCAACTGAGACCTTCTTCTTCATTCTAGGGGTCGTTTTGTAGAAAAATAGGTGCTGGAGCTCATTAGCATAACTCATTAACATCCCCCCCCCCACAACAGCCAAAAGTAACCCAACGCAAGAAAGGAGAGCCCAGGGCAAGCAAGGCCTGCTTGGGCTGGCTAGAGATCCAGCCAGCCCAAGCAGGCTTCACTCACCTAGGGCTCTCCTTGGCTACCCCCCCCCCCACAGTCAAAAGGCCAGCAAGCCACCTGCTGCCCAATATGATGATGAGGAGGAGGAGGATGCCAACGATGATGATGGATTTATATCCTGCCCTCCACTCTGAATCTCAGAGTCTCAGTGCGGCTCACAATCTCCTTTCCCTTCTCCCCCACAACAGACACCCTGTGAGGTGGGTGGGGCTGAGAGGACTCTCACAGCAGCTGCCCTTTCAAGGACAACCTCTGCCAGAGCTATGGCTGCCCCAAGGCCATTCCACCAGGTTCTCCCCGATAAGAGTTTGTACACTTAAGCGCTACACCAAACTGCCTCTCAGTATCACATCAGAAGTGGAGAAAGGGTGGTGCGGGCTTCTCCAGGGGTTAATGAGGGCTGCTGGGGGCGTGGCAAAGCCCCTGGGGGCTGGCTGGCTGCCCGCTCTCCTCATCCACAGATTGTGATGCAGCTGCACCTCCTATTCAGTGGACAAGGTAGGTTGGTGAGGAGATGGAGGGGGGTCCATCGGAAAGGTTCAGGAGCTGTGCTCCTGTGAGCTCCTGCTGAATCCAAGGCCTGCTTCATTCCCTTCGAAGTGCAGCTAGCAAAATAAGCTGTGTTATTTCCCCCACCCCCATCACAAATTAATTTCTATTACAAGTGGCTGAATGTGCTTTATAATGCCTTGCCCCACCTGCAGGAAGCAGTCACTATAGCAGAAACCCGCCCGACCCAAACTAGCTGCCCTTAACTTCTCACAAGCAGCAACAAAATCAGCAATTACTTCATGGGGATTAGAGGTTAAACATAAACTTGATTATAAGCTATAAATGTGAGTAATTTGAAGTGTTATTGGTTATTGCAGAAATATACGGTAATAATTCCCTCTTTAATGAAAGGCAGCATGTTTTTAGTGGCCCCCGGTTTCTTGTTGAGGCTTTGGAGAGGTGATCAGCCCGTAATTAACAGCCCTTTCTGCATGACGGGCATCTGGGACAGGGAGGGTGCAAATGGATAATCTCCACTTAGCTGCATCATAAAAATGCAAAAATGCCATCATATTGGTATGATAAACACAAAGTTTATAGGCAACACTCTTTCTCTTCTCCTTGAAATGGCTCATGGCTCAGTAGGTGTCCTGGTTTTTGCTTCCCTGCGAGAAAACCACAGTTTCGAAGAAGAAGAAGAAGAAGAAGAAGAAGAAGAAGAAGAAGAAGAAGAAGAAGAAGAAGAAGAAGAAGAAGAAGAAGAAGAAGAAGAAGAAGAAGAAGAAGAAGAAGATATTGGATTTATATCCCACCCTATACTCTGAATCTCAGAGTGGCTCACAATCTCCTCTACCTTCCCCACACACAATACACACCCTGTGAGGTGGGTGGGACTGAGAGAGCTCTGACAGAAGCTGCCCTTTCAAGGAAAACTCCTACGAGTGCTATGGCTGACCCAAGGCCATTCCAGCAGTTGCAAGTGGAGGAGTGGGGAAATCAAACCTGGTTCTCCCAGATAAGAATCTGCACACTTAGCCACTACACCAAACTGGCTCTCAGACTTAGACATCTCTGGCAATCCTTTTTGTATGGATTTGAAATGCACTGGATGCAATCAAACACACCCTCTGCTCCACTGCCATCAACCAATCATCTAATTTCAAAAGATTGATGCAGCAATCCAAGTCTGCCTGGGGAACATCCCCTCCCTAAAATCTTGAGCAGGGTCCAGACATCGGGGTGGGGGGGGGAGAGAGATGCAAAGGCTATCGCTGGATGCGGGATGCAGTCTAGAGCAGGGGTGGCCAAACTTGTCTAATGTAAGAGCCACATAGAATAAATGTGAGACGAAGGAAGGAAGGAAGGAAGGAAGGAAGGAAGGAAGGAAGGAAGGAAGGAAGGAAGGAAGGAAGGAAGGAAGGAAGGAAGGAAGGAAGGAAGGAAGGAAGGAAGGAAGGAAGGAAGGAAGGAAGGAAGGAAAATGGGGAGGTAGAGGTAGAAAGAAAGTAACTTTAATTTTAAATGCATTCTCCAAGGTGCTGACTGGCTTGGCTTGGAGAAGTGATTTAAAGAGACAAATACCTTTTCCAAACTGGCCTATGGGCAACAGGGGCTTCAAGACTGATATAAAGCAAAATTTACAATCCAAATATAGGCTACAGGTTAATGGCCCATCACCCCTTCTGCCGAATTCTCCCGCTCAAAAGTCTTTGAATTATTTCTCAGGCTACAGTGTTACTTCCTCCGAGGTCACATTCCAGCTTTCTTTGGCACCTCTCTTCCATTTCTAGGGAGACACGATTAGGTTCTTGCTTCCCGCAGTGGCTGCCCTCCATGGTAGCTTCCCTTGTTACCGACACTATTCTACACAAAACCTTAAAAGAATACAAGGAACATAAATGAGAGTCGGCAGGGCTTTATTTTGCAGAAAAAGCACAGCAGGAACTTATTTGCATATTAGGCCACACCCCCTGACATCACCATTGTTTCACATAAGTCTTTTTGTAGAAAAAGCCCAGTAGGGACTCATTTGCAAATTAGGCCACACCCAAGCCAGCTGGAACTGTGTTCCTGTGCATTCCTGCTCAGAAAGGCTCTTAGTTAATAACAATATTCTAATACATGGGTTAGGACAGTCATGAATATATGTGCATAGATACATAACAGTAAATGTAGTCCCCTGTGCAAATGCCGGGTCATTACCAAACCATGGGGTGATGTCACATCAGGATGTTTTCTTGGCAGACTTTTTGTTATGGGGTGGTTTGCCATTGCCTTCCCCAGTCATCTGCGCTTTCCCCCCAGCAAGCTGGGGACTCATTTGACCGACCTCGGAAGGATGGAAGGCTGAGTCAACTTTGAGCCGGCTACCTGAATATATACCTACAAACAACCACACAGTTATGGATATATGAATGTACTTCGAATAATGGGCTCTTTATCAGCAATGACAATACTGTGAGGGAAATCAGCAAACTGTGTCTAACCCGCAAACTTGAAACAAATCCTTGCAGGGACCTGACAGACTTAAAGCAAAGTAAATAAATGAAATTTACACAAAGATAGGCACCCCCACACCAGGAGGAATTTAATTCTGAATTCTGAGGAGACAACAGAGCAGCTGAACGCTGTGAAAAGCAACGTCACCCTAGAGTTGGAAACGACTGGTGCTTGCACAGGGGAATACCTTTACCTTTTTTTTTTTTAGTAGAAGAATATGATATTGGATTTATATCCCACCCTATACTCTGAATTTCAGAGTCTCAGAGAAGTCACAAACTCCTCTACCTCCCCCCCCCCACAACAGACACCCTGTGAGGTAGGTGGGGTTGAGAGAGCGCTGATAGAAGCTGCCCTTTCAAGGACAACTCCTGCGAGAGCTCTGGCTGACCCAAGGCCATTCCAGCAGGTGCAAGTGGAGGAGTGGGGAATCATATTCCAGATAAGAGTCCGCACACTTAACCACTACACCAAACTGGCTCTCCAGTTTGTAGTTTACACTTCTTTTCTTTCTTTCCCACACTCAGTTACTGGTTTACAGACAGAAAGTCCCAGGTATAGCCAATGTTTCCAAAGGACTGGGAAAGATTTTTTTTTTTTTTTTGTCTGAGACTTTGGGGGACTACTAGCAATCTGGTTAGAAATGAGCCAGTTTGGTGTAGTGGTTAAGTGCGCAGACTCTTATCTGGAAGAACTGGGTTTGATTCCCCACTCCTCCACTTGCACCTGCTGGAATGGCCTTGGGTCAGCCATAGCTCTCACAGAGTTGTCCTTGAAAGGGCAGCTGCTGTGAGAGTCCTCTCAGCCCCACCTACCTCACAGGGTGTCTGTTGTGAGGGGGGGAAGTAAAGGAGATTTTGACTGTTCTGAGACTCTGAGATTCAGAGTATAGGGCAGGATATAAATCCAATATCTTCTTCTTCTGGGCAAACAATGCTGGACTAGAAGCCTGGCTCTTTATAGACAGGGTCTGTATATTCAGAATGAACCATACTTCCGAATTTTATTTCCCTCTCTGTCAAAGGAAACACATACATACTGAGTAAGACCTTCTGTTAAAAATCAGCGATGGTTGAAATACACCGAGGGGGGGGGGGAGAATTATTTTAAAGTAAAAGTGCTGCTGTGCAGGCCTCGAAAGAAGATTTTTAGCGTGCAAGAACTATTGTTTTCTCTGGCCAAGAGGTTGCCTCCCGTCAAAAATAATGACCTCAGCTCGGAGCTTCAGGTATTACAGCCAACAGTAAGTCAATTTTTCAACTTGCGGGCCTATCACTTATATTTTGGCTAGATGTGCAGCTATGAGTGCTATAAAGTTTTTATTGCCGGGGGTTTTGGATGACCACATTACTCACAAATGGCAAAGTCACCAGTGAGTTATATAAGCCTTCCCAAACAAGTGGTAATAAAAAGATCCCAGCTCACCCGTGGCCCCCCCCTCGTCTTCAAGGTTTTGTTTATATAGCTTCTCTTATACTTCATCTTTTCCTGCCCTTCTTCCACTAAACCTCACTTTGTTGCTGGAAATGACCAGTTCCTGAGGAAAAAAAAGATGTTTGAAAGTGATCTCTCGTCTCCCCCTCTTCTAACCTCTTGGCGACCACTGTTCAGAAGGGTTTAACCGTTAATGTAGACAGGGGGACAGATAACCACTCAAGACAGCTATAAGACCCAAGAAATCCTGGTCTTTGTGGAGCAGCAGAAGGAATGGCTCCATCTCTTCCATGCTAACAGGTTTTTAAAAAGGGCACTTTTTCCAAAAGCATTCAACATCTACAGAGGGCAAGAGAAGTCAAACACACACAGTGCAAGGGGTTTTTATGATTTGTACCATCATCTTCTTTCTGGAAGAAGTTCCAGAAAGTCCACTGGCTCCACAACCAAAGAAGAATAAGAATAAGAATGCAGATTTATACCCTGCACTTCTCTCTGAAAGAGCCCTGTGGCGCAGAGTATTGAAGCTTCAGGACTGCAGTCCTAAGCTCTGTTCACAACCTGAGTTCAATTGCCAGTGGAAGCTGGGTTTTCAGGTAGCCGGCTTGAGGTTGACTCAGCCTTCCATCCTTCTGAGGTCGGTCAAATGAGTACCCAGCTTAGGCTTCCCAACCCTCCCGCCCTGGCGGGGGACCCCAGAATTTCCAGCCTCTTCCCCCGCTCCCCCAAAAAAAGGAAGCGGGGGGAGGGGGAAAAGGTGCCAAGGAGCGTGGTGAGCTGCCCCATCTTGGAGCCGGCGACACCGCTGCGCGGCTGCCGCCTCTTCTCCGCTTCACCGTAGCTGCTCCTCCGAGATGGGCTCAGGCTGAGCCCATCTCGGAGGAGCAGCTAAGATGAAGTGGAGAAGAGGCGGCAGCAGCACAGCGGCATCGCCCGCTCCTCTCCGCCTCTGAGGTAAAATCAGAGAAGGGGAGGGTGGAGGGAAGGAAGGTATTTAAAAAGTTGTGAGGTCCCTTTAATTGTGATGGACAGAACTCCCTTTGGAGTTCAATTGTGCTTGTCACACCCTTGCTCCTAGCTCCACCCCAGTGTCTCCTGGCTCCACCCCCAAAGTCTCCTGGCTCCACCTCCAAAGTCCTCAGATATTTCTGGAATTGGATGTGGCAACTTTAACCCAGCTTGCTGGGGGGAAAGTGTAGATGACTGGGGAAGGCAATGGCAAACCACCTCATAAGAAGTCTGCCATGAAAACATTGTGAAAGCAACGTCACCCCAGAGTCGGAAACGACTGGTGCTTGCACAGGGGACCTTTCGTTTCCTTTTCCTTCTCTCTGAATCAGAGACTCAGCGTGGCTTACAATCTCCTAAATCTTCTCCCCTCCCCACAACAGGCACCCTGTGAGGTGGTTGGGGCTGAGAGGACTCTCCCAGAAGCTGCCCTTTCAAGGAAAGCTCCTGCAATAGCTATGTCTAAGCCAAGGCCATTCCAGCAGCTGTAAGAAGGAGCTGCAGGGCTAAAAAAGGTGGCATAATAAGATCTGCATTCTGATGTGGATGTCCCAGTTTCATCACATCTCAGAAACTATGGAGACTCAGCCCTGGTTAGTTCCAGGACGGGAGACCAGCAGTGATGTCCAGGCCCACCTCTGAAATATTTGGTGCCTTGGAAAGCCCATGAGTTGTCGCCAGAAGTCAGCTACTGAACTTGAACAGGGCTGGCACTGCCAGTAGGCAAGCTAGGCCACTGTCTAGGGTGCCGGCCTTCTGGGGGCGCCAAATTGGGTGACTTGGTGATGTTATCAGTGCAGGGCAGAGGGTGCCAGAAGTTATTTATTTCAACTTTTATCCCGCCCTCTCCGCAAGTGGACTCAGGGCAGCTAACAAGCAAATTCAGACAATGCAATTGAAGTTTAAAACAATAAAATACAGTAAAATACAATTTAAAACATTTGTGGTGCTATTAACTTCAAAACAGCCCCGTGGCGCAGAGCGGTAAAGCTGCAGTCTGAACTCTCTGCTCACGACCTGAGTTCGATCTCGGCGGAAGCTGGGTTCAGGTAGCTGGCTCCAGGTTGACTCAGCCTTCCATCCTGCCGAGGTCGGTAAAATGAGTACCCAGTTTGCTGGGGGGGGGTGCAGATGACTGGGGAAGGCAATGGCAAACCACCCTGTAAAAAGTCTGCCGTGAAAATGTTGTGAAAGCAACGTCACCCCAGAGTCGGAAATGACTGGTGCTTGCACAGGGGACTACCTTTACCTTTTTAACTTCAAAACAGGCAGGATCTTACTTCAACTCTTCCATCCCTCAAACTTGCTGCAAGATATTTCTCCCTGTGCCTCCATTTTGCCAGTGGAGAGCAGGGAGTAGTATTTCTTTCTGTACGTTTGCACAGTATCCCATGCAAGCAGCCTTTGGGATCTCTAGGGGAACATGAATCTGGACAGTAATGTGCAAAAAGAAATAATCATGCACCTCTCGTACACAAACATCCACAGTGCAAAGGCCGGTTATTTATTCCCCCTCCCCCCCAAAAAAGGATCTGTGAGACAATAATTCAATGATGAAAATGTAAAGAAGATAAAGAAACTGGTGATGGCAGACATACAAGGCATATTAAATTCACGTAAAACCTTGTCTTGGGAAAAATGTGTGTAAGGCATTTATATATTCTCTCTCTCTCTCTCTCTCTAATAAATAATATGGAGCAGATGAAAGAGGAGGGGTTTAAAGGTGAGCCCAGCTTTAACTGAACAAAGTCACCACGTGATTCTGTTTTGGTGCTGGATCCAAGTAGGCAGCCGTGTTGATCTGAAGTAGCAGAACAAAATAGGAGTCGATCGCACCTTTAAGACCAACTTAGTTTTATTCAGAACGGAAGCTTTCGTGTGCTCTTAAGCTTACGTTCTTAATAAAAAAGCTTATGTTCTGAATAAAACTAAGTTGGTCTTAAAGGTGCAATCGACTCCTATTTTGTTTCGGTGCTGGTTGTTCCAATCATCTTCCATTTCATTTTGGGGACATAACAGCAGGGCTTTTTTTGTAGGAAGAACTCCTTTGCATATTAGGTCATGCCCCCCCCCCCGATGTAGCCAATCCTCCAAGCATTTACAGGGCTCTTAGTACAGGGCCTCCTGTAAGCTCCAGGAGAATTGGTTACATCAAGGGGGGGTGGCCTAATATGCAAAGGAGTTCCTGCTACAAAAAAAGAGCCCTGCTACAAAAAAAGAGCCCAGTAAGACCTTTCCTTCTACAGAACTGGAAGATATATATATATATTTTAACGATTAGGGGGCTTTGATGCATATTTTGAGGATTAAAAAGGAACAAATTAACTACATTGCCTGGCTATGACTGAGTAGGCGGGGAAATGCATTTTAAAAGGACTAATCATTTGCAGTTTGCTAGCCTGGCACGCTCCCACGCTGAGTCTCCAACTCTGCTCAGGTAATTGGCGATATTGAAGCAACCCTGCCTCAGCAAGACCCGCCGCTTTCTTCTCTCACCTCCAGGCAGAGGGAAGGATCAATATTTGTTAGGATTGCTTCTTGTTCCAACAATGTAAGATTTACAATAGTTGCCAGGACCCCCACTTTGTCTTCCCCCAACTCATCAGCGGAACCCAATTACTAACCCCTCAGACAAACAACATTAACATGAGCCGGTATGCTACTTTATTGCCCTTCATCCGGCTCTCATTTCGGGATCTTCAGGCGGTGGCACTATAACAGGCACTATGCTTTAAAGTGCGCTCGGAGGAATAAATTTCCAGTCTTTCATTACTCGTACCTTGATTTACTTCAAATCATCTTGCTGCTATAGACAAAGATAACACACTGTAAATTACAGCTGTCCTGTCTCCTAGTTTCCGAGGTGGGGGGAAGGCAGGGAGTGACTCTATTTACTCGACTGCAAGCCCTGGACACCCCACACCACCACCACGCCACAGTCGCACCACCATCAGCCCCCACTGATATTTATCGCGCTAATTTGAATGGTGGTATTTCATACAAAATTAGTCTCCTAAAGGTTGGAGGGGTGAGTTTTATTTCTCGTCTGCGGTTTTTCTTCCCCCCTCTCGTAGACACACCGCACACAAGATAACTCAGCAGTTAAGAATGAAAGATTGCACATTTTTGTATTGCTGATTCTACTAGTTTAGGATCAGAAATCTAATTCAGACTTCCCTCCCGAGTCCAATCCAGATTTGTTTCTAAATTTGGAAGCCTTAATAATCCAACAACTTTTGACACTTCACAGTTCATTATGACCTAATATGAGTTTAATGTATAGAAGTGAAAGGGGGGGGGGTCCTCGATTGGAGGTTTCTTGTCTCTGCCCTCTGCCCCTGCTCACACAATGCTGCCTTGCTGGATAAGCAGTGTCTGGGGGAAGAGTCCCTGGAAAAATTCCTCCAGGTTAGCTGTAGCAGTACCCCCTTCTTTGTCCTCCAATCCCTTCCCTCCTGCAGCCTATTTCAGCGGCTGATAACGAAGAACATTCGTTTTATGCGACTTGTCAAGCTCAAATGAAAAGAGAGCTAACTTTAATGACACTGCAATTAATCGCCCCAATAGACAGACAGCTAAAAGACAAGATATTGACTTCATTAAGGATAATGTATTATGTCATTAAGTTAGTAGGGTCACCTTGTGTATCATATATGCCTGCTAATATATTGGCATTTTCCTCAAATAAGATAAATTCAGATATGAGTGATAAAGCTGATTAGAAAATGTTTAATCTAAAAGAGGCTAGTTTCCTTATAAGCAGCCATGGCGAGACTCAGGTGTAAGAGGCTCTGTCAGACACTATTATAGATCTCAGATTATCTCAGATAACTGATCCTACCCATTTATAACCTCCCCACCCCCCGCTTTGCTCAATTTATAAAGTTAAAAAGGTGTCTTAACTGAGAAACCTCTGTATCATCTGGCCATGCCATAGTGTTGCTTCAAAAAACATTTAATCTGTTTTACTGCACTTTGAACAGGAATTACCACTGCTGTATGTTAAACCTGAAAAAGCAGAAGGAAGTGCAACCCATTTAGAAGAAAGTCTATGTCAGGGGTGGCCAAACTTGCTTCAACTAAGAGCCACATAGAATAAATGCCAGATGTCTGAGAGCCACAAGAGGTGAACAACAGATCTCTGAGAGCCGCAAGACTGGGAGAAGAGAGGGAGAGACGAAGGGAAGCAAAAACAAAATCTGATAAATAAATAACATAATAATAGATTGGGGGGGGAGTGGCAGAAAGAAAGCAACCTTAACTTTAAATGCATTCTCCAAGCTGCCAGTTGGCTTGGCTTGGACAAATGATTCCAGGAGACAAATGCCTTCTCCAAGCAGGCAGTGGGGGCTTCAAGAGCCACACAAGATGTCTGAAAGAGCCACATGTGGCTCCCGAGCTGCAATATGGCCATCCTTGGTCTAGGGTTTTGGGGGGGAGGTGTTTGTGGGGGGGGGGTCTGCTCAGCTATTTTGAAGTGGCTTACTTATTTAAAGCATCTCAGGGCTTTTTTGTAGCAGGAACTCATTTGCATATTAGGCCACACACCCCTGCTGCGGCCAGTCCTCCTGGAGCTTACAGTAGGCCCTGTAAGAAGAGCTCTGTAAACTTTTGGAGGATTGGCTAGATCAGGGGTGCGTGGCCTAATATGCAAAGGAGTTCCTGCTACAAAAAAAAGCTCTGAAATACCTCATGTTTCAAAGTCTCTTTCCTATTTACATTCCTACAAAGTCTCTTTCCTATTTTTTTTTTAGCAGGAACGCACATGGACACAGTTGTGGCTGGCCTGATGTCATGCAGTGTGGCCTAATATGCAAATGAGTTCCCGCTGAGCTTCTACAAAAAGCCCCACGTGAAACGCTGGTGACGTCAGAGGGTGTGGCCTAATATGCAAATGAGTTCCTGCTGAGCTTCTCCTACAAAAAGCCCTATGCGAAACACTGGTGACATCAGAGGGTGTGGCCTAATATGCAAATGAGTTCCCGCTGAGCTTTTCCTACAAAAAGCCCTACGTGAAACACTGGTGCCATCAGAGGGTGCGGCCTAATATGCAAATGAGTTCCTGCTGAGCTTTTCCTACAAAAAGCTCTACGTGAGACACTGGTGACATCAGAGGGTGTGGCCTGATATGCAAATGAGTTCCTGCTGAGCTTTTCCTACAAAAAGCCCTATGTGAAACACTGGTGATATCAGAGGGTGTGGCCTAATATGCAAATGAGTTCCTGCTGAGCTTTTCCTACAAAAAGACCCATGTGAAACACTGATGACATCAGAGGGTGCGGCCTTATATGCAAATGAGTTACTGCTGAGCTTTTCCTACAAAAAGCCCTATGTAAAACACTGGTGATATCAGAGGGTGTGGCCTAATATGCAAATGAGTTCCTGCTAAGCTTTTCCTACAAAAAGCCCTATGTAAAACACTGGTGATATCAGAGGGTGTGGCCTAATATGCAAATGAGTTTCCGCTGGGCTTTTTCTACTAAAAAAGCCCTGCATAACTTTATCTTATTTAGCTTCTACCTAATGACTTTGGAATGTTCAAAACATTTCTCCTATGCTCACTTCAATAATTCTTATGATAACCTTACATGATTTCTTATTTTCTGGCCAAAGGTGACTTATGGTGAACACATGGACTTTTCAATGGAAGAGAGTCATTTCCTGCCTCTGCATAGCAATGTGGGACTTCCTGGGTGGTCTCCCATCAAGTAGGGAGCAGGGCCAACCCTGCTTAGCGTCTGAGACCTGATGAAATCAGGCTTGCCTGGGCCATTCATAGAACCACAGAGGTGGAAGGGACCTCCAGGGTCATCTAGTTCAACCCCCTTGCACAATGCAGGAAACTCACAAATACCTGAACTCACATTTAGGTCAGGGCACTTGAAAGATGGGATACCCTTCAGCCTAGAGATTTGAGTCCAGTAGGTGACTTATAGTGACCCCACATGGGTTTTTTCAGGCTGGAGGCTTTCAGAAGTGGCTTGCCGTTGCTTGCCTGTGTGCAGCATGCCTGGACCTCCTTGGTAATCTCTAGGGGTGGAATTCTAGCAGGAGCTCCTTTGCCTATTAGGCCACACAGCCCTGATGTAGCCAATCCTCCAAGAGCTTACAAGGCTCTCTTTATTTTTGAATGGGAGATTACCAGGGGTGGAATTCTAGCAGGAGCTCATTTGCATATTAGGCCACACCCCAATAGACAATGTTTGAACAATGGAGGCCAGAAGCAAGTATTTGGGGGGAGGGAGCGGGAGGTAAGAAAGAAGGAGCACCATAAAATTTAGAGGTTCTGGAGCTCTGCTCTTGTGAGCTTCTGTCCAAAACGAGGCTTATGCACAACTACCCTGGACTTCACTGGTGCTCTCTCATCCAATTCCAAAACCTTTATTGGCATAACAGAGCTCTTACCCAAGAACTAAATGTGGCCAGTCCTGTTTAGCATTCAAGAACGAGCTAGCCTGGGCTTCCATGTTAGGGCACCATCACAAGCTACTTAAGTATTATTCCATATAGCTGGTTTAGGAGGGGACGGGGCTCAGGCCAACATGGCTTGTCTAAGCTGGGTTGGGCTGAGGGGAAGTTAGAATAGCAGCAGCTAGGAAGGAATGCCCCCCCCCCACTGAAGGAGGAAAGGCAGTGTCCTTCATGGCAGGCATCAAAGGTAGTGACAGTGGTGCTGGGACCACTGCTGCAGCATCATGAAAGAGCCCCTTTAGGCATGTGGTGATGACATCACTGGCTGGCCCCAGCTTCCCTCAGCCAATCAGTAGCTGCTCATCTGCATGATGCTGCTCATCTGCATGATGCTGCAAACGGCCCTGGTAGTTTCCTCACTGTCAGTGGCCCGGAAGGTTCCCAACCTGCCAGCCCACATTGGGTCAGTGGGGGAAACGTCCCCCAATGTTGCTGGCGCGGTGACATCACCTGGAAGTGACATCATCAAAATGGTGGTGCCTGTGCGGGGCCACTCCAGGCATTTCCGGGAAAACTCTATGATTTTCCTGGACACTCTAGCCATTTGGGAGGTAAAACTCTATGGTACATAGGCATCATAGAGTTTTACCTCCCAAATGGCCAGAGCATCCAGGAAAATCATAGAGTTTTCCCAGAAACACCTAGAGCAGCCCCGCCATTTTGATGACATCTTCCGGGTGATGTCATCGCGTCGCACACACGCTCCGCACATGAGAGAGAATCCCCCGCTGGGGACTTGGCAACCCTATGTGAGGTGCCACTCAGTTCAAATCAAGGACTGTCAGACCACTGGCTGAAATTTTTAGAGCTTTTTTTGTAGCAGGAACTCCTTTGCATATCAGGCCACACACCCCTGATGCAGCCAATCCTCCTGCAGCTTATAGCAGGCCCTGTACTAAGAGCCCTGTAAGCTCCAGGAGGATTGGCTACATCAAGGCTGTGTAGCCTAATATGCAAAGGAGTTCCTACTAAAAAAAAAAAAGCCCTGCCAGTAACTATTTTTTTTCCCCAGTGGCCAGATCATATACTTACTGGCTAATCGAGTTGCCAGCCTCCAGAATCATAGAATCATAGAGTTGGAAGGGACCTCCAGGGTCATCTAGTCCAACCCCCATCCTACACAATGCAGGAAAGTCACTAACATCTCTCCCTCATTCACAGGATCCTCATTGCTGTCAGGTGGCCATCTAGCCTCTTTTGGAAAATCCTCCAGATGGGGTTGAGGGATTTCCCAAAATTGAAATTGGCTTTTTGGGGAAGATGGACTGTATTGAATTATACCCTGCTGAGGTCCACCCCAAATTTTGAGGAACTTCCCAACCCAGAGCCGGACTTCAGTTTTTGACTCTAAGGGCATGGACTGGGCCTCTCCTAAGCTGCATTGCATCTGGGGAACATAACAGCAGCTCTCAGTATCCGCAGAGCTTCATTGTTTTAAAGAAGCAAGTGAGGACTGACTGACAGCTGGTTGACCTGAGTTCACCTCCTAGCAGTGCTGGCCCCACCACTAGGCAAAATAGGCAACTGCCTAGGGTGCCGGCCTTCTGGGGGTGATGAATTGGGTGCCCCCATGTGACTTGGTGACATTGTCAGTGCAGGGGGGGGGGGCAGAAGTTAGCCTTGCCCAAGGTGCCAGACAATCTAGGCCCGGCCCTACTTCCTAGATCGGCTATGGTGAAGCCACTTCCTCCTCTTGGATCTATTATCTCAGACAGGCTGCGACATCTGCAAATTAAGACTGGATTGGAAAGCATTTTGTATTCTTAAAATGTTGTTAGAAATTGTTAAAAGGAAACATTTTTTTTTAGGAAACTATGGACTATGTAATGGCAGTAGGGTTGCCAAGTCCCTCACAAGTGGCATAGAGTTTTCCCGGAAAAGCCTAGAGTGGCCGGCGCGCGGCATCGCTGGCACGATGGCGTCACTTCCAGGTGACATCATTGCGCCAGTGACATCAGCGGAGGCTTTCCCCGCCGGCCCAATGTAGGCCAGCAGGTTGGAACCTCCAGGGCGGGAGAAGCTCCGCCCTGCTCAGGGGCTTGGCAGCCCAAAATGGCAGAAAATTTTAACGCTCAGGAAAGTTCCTAAACTGATCCCTGGCAAAGTTTCGTGGATAGAATGCCAGTGGTATGTGGGTTCAAATCCGCACTGACCCCGAAAGCTCACCGCTGAACATTCCTCATGGGATAAAGGGGTAGAAAGTCCCAGGTAACAGCACCAGGCTAAGAGCTGGGATGAAGGGTGGGATGCTGCTATTATGTTCACGACAGCAATAGTCCGCCTGAGGCTTCTGAAATGCAGGGAAATCTGCAGAGTCACTCCAGTCTAATCCCCTCTAATGGATGGACCTGGCTAGCCCAGCCTCATCACATCTCAGAATCTAAGCAGGGTCGACCCAGGTTAGTATTTGGATGGGAGACCACCAAGAACGTCCAGCATTGCTCTGCAGAGGCAGCCAATGGCAAACCATCTCTATTCATCTCACGCTGAAAACCCCACAGGGTCACCATAAGTTAGGGCTGCCAAGCTCCCACCATGGCCAGGGGATCTCCCGGTTTTAGGCGGTGCAACCTGCCGGCACAGAGCAGGCCACCGGGGGGATCCCTGCCCCCCAAAAGTACTGTGGATGCATGGCATGCCTTGCACGATGACATCACCCAGAAGTGATATCATGCCAGACACGTCGTGCCGGGGACACTCTAGGATTCACGGTGATACCATAGAGTCTTTACCACAAATCCTAGCGTGTCCCCATCGTGACATGCCCAGTGTGATGATGTGACATCATTGTGCCGTGCACGCTTTGCGCATGCAAGAGCAGTCCCCCGCCGCAGAAGCAGGGGGACTTAGCAACCCCACCATAAGTCGGCTATAAATTGAGAACACTTTCCACCACAATGCCTGTCAAAATCAATGGGTTACGATGGGAATAGCTCTGCATATGAATGCATTATAAACAGACCTTGAATTCAGCAGGAGCTCACAGGAGCACAGCTTTGGAACCTTTCTGAGGGTTCCCCCTCCTCCTCCCCACCTACTTTGTCCATTACATAGAAGGTGCAGCTGCATAACAATCCTCAGATTAAGAGAGTGGGCAGCCAGCCAGCCAGCCACCAGGGGCTTTGCTATGCCCCCAGCAGCCCACATTAACTCCTGGAGAAGCCCTGTCACCCTTTCTCCACTTCTTATGTGATTTGGGGTGGTGGGTGGCTTGCTGGCCTTTTGACTGGGGGAGGGGTGGCTGACCCAAGCAGGCCTTGCTCACCCGGGGCTCACAGGGTTGCCAAGTCCAATTAAAGAAAAATCTGGGGACTTTGGGGGTGGAGCCAGGAGACTTTGGGGGTGGAGCCAAGAACAAGGATGTGACAAGCATAATTGAACTCCAAGGAAGTTCTGGCCATCACATTTAAAGAGACAGCACACCTTTTTAAATGCCTTTCTTCCATAGGAAATAATTAAGAATAGGGGCACCATATTTTGGGGCTCATAGAATTGGACCCTCTGGTCCAATTGTTTTGAAACTTGGGGGGTATTTTGGGGAGAGGCACTAGATGCTATACTAAAAATTTGGTGCCTCTACCTCAAAAAATAGCCCCCCCAGAGCCCCCAATACCCACGGATCAATTTTTTATTATTCCCTATGGGAATCGTTCTCCATAGGGAATAATAGAGTGCTTAGTAGATATTTCCCTCCCCCCCCACGCTTTCTAAAGGGGGGGAGGGCCTCCAAACTCAGGAATCCCCTGCCCCCTCCCTCTCTCTCACACACACACACACACACACACACACTTACCAGATCTTCCTCCGGACAACTCTACTTCCTATGAAAACGAAAGCAAAAGAAAGGGAGGGGCCGTTCTCAGAAGCCCTTTCTGCTTCCTGCCCAGCCTTAAAGAGGCAGACATTTTGCAAACGGCTCAGGAGCTCTACAACATGAAGCCTAAAGGTATGTTCTCCCCCCTCCGCCCCCCCACCCCCGCTTCCAGAGTTTTGAAGAGCGGGAGATGAGGCTGCGAACCCAGAAGTCTCCCGCCAGAGCGGGAGGTTTGGGAAGCCTAGGGGCTCTCCTTTTTTTGTGTCAAGTTGCTTTTGGCTGATGGGGGTGGTGGCATTGTTATTATTATTATTATTACCTTTAATTTATATCCCCCTCCTCTCCGCAAGCAGACTCAAGGCGGCTAACACTCAGTTCAAAACTTCAAACAATAAATACAATTGAACAGTTCAAAACTTCAGACAGTAAATACAGTTAAAACATTTTAAAAACATTTTATGGTGCTGTTAAGCAGCAACCTAGGCAGGACTGTCCTTTCCTAACAGTGAACCCGTAGAGATTCCAATTTCTCCGTAGTGTAGGGTGGCAGACCTCTCCCGGTTTAGGTGCTAAAGGCCTGTCGAAATAACTCGGTTTTGCAGGCCCTGCAGAATTGAGAGAAGTCCCACAGGGCCCTTATGGCCTCCGGGATGGCATTCCATATTTTAGGTGCTGCCACTGAGAAGGCCCTGGACCATGTAGAGCACAGCCTGGCCTCCCTTGGTCCAGGGAAGGACAATAGATGTTGCGTTCCTGAACGCAGTGCTCTCTGGGGAACATGTGGAGAAAGGCAGTCCCAAAGATAGGCATATGCTAATGAGTTATGCTAATGAGCCGCACCCCTGATTATCAAGTTCTCTTGAATTAGTCCCTGATTTGAAGGTAATTATTTTCAAAAGTGTGATAGCTGTACATTACAATATCATCACCTAAAAAAAAATTCAGTTGTTTCAACAGAAGGCTGCAGCTGGGAGCACAGGCCATGATGCTGGAATCCCAAACGGTTCATAATTCCTTTCATTTCTTGTTCTTGCTTTCACAGGCTTCAGACTGGGCTCTTATTTTTCCTTCTCTTCCGGCTATCCCTCATGCGAGCCGCAGACTCACACAGATCATTACGCCAGTGGCCACAGAAGACAAATCAAGGCCACATGAAAGATTTCCCCCCTGCACATTCTATTCCAACATTGCTTAATAAAGATTTTTGAACTATTTAACACGTTCTCTGGCCAAGATGATAAAAAAAAAACCCACTATCCCTCATTTCTTTTACAAAAGATGGTTTTTGTACAAACATTACTTAAAGCACACTTTATTGAAAGCATGGAAATGTCACCAAAATATGACGTTTCTCTAATTATTTATAACAGCTTGCTCAAACGCTGCATACATAAGCACAGGCATGTATTAAAATACTGGAGTAGGTCCAAAAGGAATGTTCTGCTTTCCGATGCAGTAGTTTCTCTAAACAACATTTACCACTTTATTTTGGAAGTCTTTACACTTTGAGAATTATTATTATCATTATTATTGAACAGTTTTCAAATTTCAGCAACTGGGCAGCAAAATCCACACTTTTTTTTTTTACTGTCAGCATCCTTCCCTTTCAAATTTCAACAACAGGGAAGCAAAATCCACACTTTTTTTTTTTACTGTTAGTATTCTTCCAAGTACAGTATTTATATACATGTACACACACACACACAAACACACACACATATGTATAATTAAAAAGAAACCCAATTAAAACAGTCTTCAAATTTCAACAACAGGGAAGCAAAATCTACGCTTTTTTAATGTTAGCATTCTTCCAAGCACTGTATTTATATATATATGTATAATTAAATGGCAACACATTTAAAACTGATATCAAACTAATATAGTATACATTATGCCCCGATGAGGTTGATGCCAAGACAACAGATCAATGTTTATTGGGCTGCATTGCATCTTTAAAAAAAAAAAATCCCCAAGATATCGTTTTTGCAAAAAAGGCAGGAGACATAATAAAGCTTTCCTCTCAACTAGTTGGAAACACGGCCAAGGGACTGCTTGGGAAAAAGTGGGACTAATTATAACGCCTCCTCACACTCCTTCACTCCGAGAGCCATACCTTTTCACCCACACCCCATTTTTTCCAATATTTCCATTAGGGTTGTCAAAATCAGAAGTTTGGGGACCTTTCCCTGTGACCTTGGCATTTCTTCTCAGGCTTAACGTATTGGCATTTCCCCCCCCTCTCCCCCTTCCCTCTGACTGCATCGCTTCTCATTTGTCATGATTATTGTTGAATTTTTCAACTGTCATTCCCAAACGTAAATCAATGGTTGTCGACTTCCCCTTTGTCATATCTGCACAGCAAACAGCCTTTCCCTTCTAAATGAGGCTTCCTCCCTTTCCATCCATTAAAGGAGCCTGTCTTTGGGAGAAGTCAATCTTTTGTTAGGTCACTCCATTTATCATTCTTCCAATCAGCACCTGACACACGTATTCAGCCAGGTCTTCAGCCACACAATCATTGTTCATCTCTCCCCCCACCCCACCCCATCCCGTAATTTATTTATGCATGGTGGTTTTTGCCATTCATCTTGGCCACTTTTACATTTTTCAGTGCCCTTCCACTCAGGTCTCTTATTTGCCTGAAAAGAACATGGAGGTTATGGAAGAGGAAAAAAAGGAAAAATGTTTGCAAAAAGGCAATTAGAGGCCAAACCACTTGCTCTAGACCAAAATAATAAACCACTAGCGGACTCTTAAGGGGTGAAAAAAAAAATTGGGGCGTAGAACAAAAAGAACTGCTTAAAAAAAAACCTTACTGAAAACAGAAGTAATCGACTTTATGACCTCTTCAAAAAATTGTAAGGTGTCTAAGTAGCATTGGAATGAAAACTTGTTTTTCTTTGTAAAATATTAGTGTTTGCAAAAGTTAGCAGAGATATATGCTTTCTCCAAATAAAAGTTGTGTTTTATCCTGTTTTATACTATATAGCCAGTTTGGTGTAGTGGTTAAGTTCGTGGACTCTTATCTGGGAGAAATGGGTTTGATTCCCCGCTCCTCCACTTGCAGCTGCTGGAATGGCCTTGGGCCAGCCATAGCTCTCGTAGGAGTTGTCCTTAAAAAGGCAGCTGCTGCAAGAGTTCTCTCAGGCCCACCCACCTCACAGGGGGTCTGTTGTGAGGGTGGGAAGGTAAAGGAGATTATGACTGCTCTGAGACTCTGGGATTCAGAGTATAGAGCAGGATATAAATCCAATATCATCATCATCTTCTTCTATATTAATTTGTACTGTTATTTTTATGCCAATAAAGGCTGACTTGACTTTCTCCAATACTGCACCGCAAAATACCGCACCACAAAAAAGATATTATAGCATTGGAAAAAGTGCAGAAAAGGGCAACTAGAATGTTTAAAGGTTTGGAACACTTTCCCTATGAAGAAAGGTTAAAACGCTTGGGGCTCTTTAGCTTGGAGAAACATCAACTGCGGAGTGACATAATAGAGGTTTACAAGATTATGCATGGGATGGAGAAAGCAGAGAAAGAAGTACTTTTCTCACTTTCTCACAATACAAGAACTCATGGGCATTTCATGAAATTGCTGAGCAGTCAGGTTAAAATGGATAAAAGGAAGTCCTTCTTCACCCAAAGGGTGATTAACATCCCTTTAAAGCCCTATATGGCCGAGGACCAGCCTACCTAAGGGACCGTCTCTCCCCATATGAACCCCAGAGGGCACTGAGGTCAATGGGTAAAAATAAAGTGACCATCCCTGGACCGAGAGAGGTCAAACTTCAAAACACCAGAACACGGGCCTTTTCAGCCGCGGCTCCGGCACTGTGGAACTAACTTCCGGAGGAAGTGCGGGCCCTGCGGAACCTCGACCAGTTCCGCAGGGCCTGCAAGACCGCCCTTTTCAGACAAGCCTATGCTGATATCGACTGCTGAGTTGCTAAGAATAAAGAACCGCCATCTATAATACGATCACGGAACTATCTAAACTGGCAGAACCAGCGCCAAACTATTTTATTGCTGCCAGATATATTTAATGTAATTTGAATTATGTATCCTAACTTAATTACCTGGTTTTTATGTTTAATTTCTTTTTAATTGTTAAATTTAAAGTTTTATCTATTTATGCTAATCGTGTGAAATGTTGTTAGCCGCCCTGAGCCGCCTAGGCGGGGAGGGCGGGATATAAATAAAATCTATTATTATTATTATTATTAACATGTGGAATTCACTGCCAGAGGAGGTGGCGGCAGCTACAAGCATAGACTGCTTCAAGAGGGGATTGGATAAAAATATGGAGCAGAGGTCCATCAGTGGCTATTAGCCACAGTATATATGCGTTTGTGTATGTGTGTATATGTATGTATATGTATGTATGTATGTGTGTGTATATATATATACACACACAGACACATATATTGGTCACTGTGTGACACAGAGTGTTGGACTGGATGGGCCATTGGCCTAGTCCTGTCAGAGTCTGTTCATTGATACTCTTCTTGAATACTGACCACTAACCATACATCTTTTATATATGCTTACTAACTCGTATTAGTGTAGTAGTGGAGGGGGGGGCAAGTAGGGGCTAGCCCAAGAGTAGCTTCCCAGGAATATCAAAGGTTGTTAGCTGGTCTTTGAAGTAGAGAGTGCCTGGGCAGATTCTCACCTCCCCCCTAGAGGCGGCAAGGACATCCCCGCCGGGAAATGTAACCACCAACTGTAGGAGATAAGGGGGAGCCGTGTGAAATGTCTCACATGCAAAGGCAGCCTTTGTTTTGGGAATTAGGGGTAAATGTGAATGCTTTGATGTATAATGTTAAATACCAATGACTCAAACTGCTAGCCATCAGTTCCAATGTCTTTCACGCTGAAGTAACTTTGGAGAATACAATAAATACAACTTTGTTTCAAATAACTAAGTCTGCTTGTTTTGGAAACTTCAGTGAACCTTCGCTGACAAATCCAACATGGCTTCTCTTATGTTCTAATAGCCTTATGGACTTGGTTTATTTTGCGACCATCCTGAAATAATTGATGATCTTTTGTTTCTGATTTATGGGCAATATCCCCATCAGGGCTGGGAAGCTGGGAGTAGGGTTGGGCATAAATGAGGGGTAGGCAGGTGTGAGCCCAGGTGGTGAGAGAGCTTGTAAGAACAGCATGGATTTAAAATCAGAGGAGCACACACACAGGTGGATGAGTGGAATGGGAGATATGAGGAGGGCCTAGTGGTGGGCGAGAGGAGGCCAAAAGAACCTGTCAAAGGGACATTGTTTTCTGTGGCCGTTAGAGCAATTCCTCAGTGGAACAGGCTTCCTCGGGGGGGGGGGGGCTCTCCTTCCTTGGAGGTTTTCAAACAAAGGCTAGATGGCCATCTGACAGCAATGAAGATTCTGTGAATTTAGGGGGAGGTGTTTGTGAGTTTCCTGCATTGTGCAGGGGGTTGGACTAGATGACCCTGGAGGTCCCTTCCAACTCTATGATTCTATGATTCAAGGCGCAGCCTCCAGATTACAGAGATCAGTTCCCCTGGATAAAACGGCTGCTTGGGAGGGTGGACTCTATCAAACCTTGCTGTCCCTCTGCTCTTCAAACCTCAGCCTCCTCAGGCTCCACCCCTCCAAAAAATCTCCAGGTATTCTCCAACCTTCAATGGAAATGCCAGCCCTGTCTTCCCAGGGGATCCCAAAACCTTGAATCAGCACTGTGGAAGAGGTATAAGAAAAAGCAGACAGGGGAAGACAGAAGGCACCTAGATGAACATGAGAGATTGGGGAGACTCAGGATCACTGTGTTGAAGACACATGAAATGAAAACACAGCAGCTAGAAGGTACAACGAAGGATGGGCCACGAGCCCTAACTGGATCCCCACTAAGTGTCAAGAATGGTAGCCAACAGTTTAGAGTTGTGTATTTAATTCATTTATACCACATTTTTCTCCCCAGTAGAGAGCCAAAGCTGCTTACATTGTTCTCCTCCCCTCTATTTTATCCTCACAACACTTTGAGGTAGGTTAGGTTGAGACAATGTAACTGAACCAAGGTCGCCCAGCAAGCTTTCCATAGCACAAGTGGGGATTCAAACCTGGGACCATCCAGATATTAGTCCAACATAGGGTTGCCAAGTGCCCCGTGGCCTCTGGTACCATAGAGTTTTCCTCCCAAATTGCTAGAGTGTCCGGGGAAAACCACAGAGTTTTCCCAGAAGCTCCTAGAGCGGCCCACACATGCCATCACTGGCACGATGATGTCAATTCCAAGTGACGTCATCATGCCAGTGACATCGGGGGAGGATCCCCCCATCATCCCAATGTAGGCAGACAGTTTGGGAACCTCAGTCCAGCTATTTGGACCGGTGAAAAACTGGATCTATACATCAAACAGAAAAGCAAAGCTCATAAAATGGTCTTATGTGTTTTTTTTCTTGGGGTTGGACTAGATGACCCTGGAGGTCCCTTCCAACTCTATGATTCGGAGCCCTTCTGCCGTACTGTTTAAGACACATTCACCTGAACTTCAGTCCAGTTCCCTTCTTGGTAGGAACAGTGCCAACAGCAACAGAACTAGTTCCAAAGAACACTACTCCTGGATTCATGGTGGTCTCAGACCATGTAATACATTGGTAATAAGGTGTGGTTGATGGAAGAATAAATTATATGACTATGCAATAATGGCAAAATTAACTTCTTATATACATAATAGGGGTATGCACTAGGTATATACTGAACCACATAAATACCTGGAAAATACCTTATCTGTATTTTCCAGGTATTTATTCAGCAATCAATAGACAATCTGATTGAGCTACCAAAATAGTCGTGACCGAATAAAAACCCATTATTATTTGGTTTTTATTCGAGCGTGGCTAAAACCTAATATTATTTCGTTTTAATTCAGGCAAAACTGGAAAGCATTTAAAGAGACTGTGATCTCTCTAAATGTCTTCTGAGTTCACTCACTGTTTAAAAGTTTAAATGCTTTCTGGACTCCATTATACCCTATCAGGATGATCCCCACAGGGTAAAATGGAACCAAATAAATTTGGGTTTCCTGAATACTGACTATTTTGGGGTCCAACAGCCCTGAATTGGAAAAAATACTGAATCTTTTTGCATGCCCCTAATTCATAACAGACCGATCTCAGAAATTCAAGGAAAATGGAAAGTGGTTTTTTTAAATTATTATATAGCTAAAAATCAGGAATAAATTTAAGTTAAAAAAGAAAAAGGAAAAAGGAAAGAGTCAGGCAACATATGTTTGTAATAATACATTATTAGATACTAGGATAGTTGGGAAAGATAGAATACTTAAAGAGAAGTGAAAAATCAGGAGTGTACATAAATCAGTATATTATTAGATTATTACAGATTATGTTTAGTGTAAGATTTGGATATCCCAGATGATTGCAGTTGATGATTGTAGATGCTTGTGTATGTCTTATATATGATCTAGATGGACAGTGTAGATTGTAGTTTATGTTTTAAGAAGAGTCCAACAAGATTTTTGGGGGTATACATTTTCAAGAATATAAACTTTCAAGCTTATATCCTCAAAATCGTGTTGTTCTCTAAGGTGCTACTGGTTTCAAATCTAATTGATAATTATGTTTATTTTTAAAAAAATGTAGCGCAAATAGTAGAGGGTGGAGAAATCCAGAGCCACGCATGTCTGGCCAGTTGCTACTGCTGGTATAAAAGGAAAATTTATTTACTTCGCCTTCCTCCCCAGCAGGAACCCAATGTGTGGCTTACATCATTCTCTTCTGCTCTATTTTATCCTCACAGCAGCACTGTTGAGTTAGCTTAGGCAAGGGGTGTCAAACATGTGGCCCAGGGGCCGAATTAGGCCCCTGGAGAGCTCCTATCAGGCCCCTTAGCTGTCATCTGCTTCCTTCTCCCTCTCTCTTGCTTCCTTCTGCATCACAGCTTGCTTTGCCAAGCTTGCTAAACCGCACAGGAGCTACAGAGCAAAACCTCTATTTTCTCCATTAGATGAGGCTCTTCTCTTGGGGAGGAAGGGTGTGTGGGGGGGAGGCAGAGCTTGCTTTGCCAGGCTCTCTCAATCATGCAGCAGAGCTATAGAGCCAAGTCTTTCTTCCCCTGGGGGAGGAAGAAAAGAGCCAGAGCTTCCTTTGCCTAGTTCTTAGGATCCCATGGGAGAAATACAAAGAAAGCACCTTCAACACCAACGAGCGCTAATGCTTTAAGCATGTTTTATTTTTAGGTTTGTCTGCATCCTTTATAAAGTTTTGATCTCTGCCACATAATTTTAAATAGAAACACAGACAACTCGGCCCAACGTGGCCTTGCCCAACAAGGTCTCATTTATGTCAGATCCAGCCCTCAAAACAAATGAGTTTGACACCCCTGGCTTAGGCAGACAATATTTGGGAACCCTAAATGCTCATAATCATTCTCGCGGCACTCTAGTTTTTTGCCAATTGCACCCCCACAAAAAGTCATGCTGAGATATTTATTTACTTATTTATTGGATTTATATCTTGTCCTCCCCGCCAGCAGCTTGAGGGTGGATGTGGATAACAGCAGAAGTTAGTAGACATTAAAAACCAGCTGGAGTTGTGGACTGGCAGGCCAGGGAGGGCATAAAATTCAGGTATATCAGTGCATAGTTACAGCGGTGTTTCAAATCTTGGCTTGATGTAAGCTCATTCCTCATTAAAGGTTTCTACTCTGTAATATCTCTGCCCACTCATCTTTCCTAGACTGTTGCTACAGTACATCATTAGATGACCGAGGCCGGTAGGCAGTCCCCTGTGCAAGCACCAGTCATTTCTAACTCTGGGGTGATGTCGCATCATGACGTTTTCACAGCAGACTTTTTTTTTTTACGGGGTGGTTTGCCATTGCCTTCCCCGGTCATCTACGCTTTTGCCCCAGCGAGCTGGGGACTCGTTTTACTGACCTCGGAAGGATGGAAAGCTGAGTCAACCTTGAGCCGGCTACCTGAGCCCAGCTTCTGCTGGGAACGAACTCAGGTTGTGAGCAGAGAGTTCTGACTGCAGTACTGCAGCTTTACCACTCTGCGCCATGAGGCTCCCTATCACCGAGGCTGGAGACCAGCATTATTTTTATGTTTGGAGAATATAACTCTTGGAGCAAAGTAGAACGGGAGGTGGAAGGAAAATGAGATGAACCTACTCTCAAAACTTAAACGTGCCAAAAAAGAAGGTAGGGTCAGTTAAGCTGAAAGCTGAAAAAAGTTGAAAGAATATGACTTTGATCTGTAAGGCCTGCCACCTTGCTTCCAAACCAATTCTAGATAAATTCCAAGAGAACTATCAACAACTGTGGATTATAATTGCTTGAACATATGAAGCTGCCTTCTACTGAATCAGACCCTCGGTCCATCAAAGTCAGTATTGTCTACTCAGACTGGCAGCAGCTCCCCAGGATCTCAGGCTGAGGTTTTTCACACCTATTTGCCTGGACCCTTTTTTGGAGATGCTGGGGATTGAACCTGGAACCTTCTGCTTGCCAAGCAAATGCTCTACCACTGAGCCACCGTCCCTCCCTATGTGCTTAATGGAACCTCCAGCATCAGGGGCAGTGTCCTTCTGAATGCCAGCTGCTGGGACGCAAACACCTATTTGTGGGATGGATTCCCGGCTGGTTGCTCTTGGAAACCAGATGCTGCAGTCCATAGATCTTTGTCCTGCTCTGGCAGGCCTCATGATCTAGGACAGGGGTATCAAACATGCAGCCCAGGGGCCAAATCAGGCCTCTGGAGGGTGCCTGTCAAGCCCCTGAGCAACTGGTTGTCATCTGCTTCCTTCCCCCTCCTCTCTTGCTTCCTTCTGCATCACATCTTGCTTTGCAAGGCTTGCTCAATTGCACAGGAGCAACAGAGTAAAGCCTCTATTTTTTTCCAATGGCTGAGGCTCCTCCTTTGAGGAGAAAGGGGGGGGGGAGGCAGAGCTTATTTTTCCAGGCTCTCTCAATCACACCAAAAAGAAAGAACTCTCTGTGTAAAATGCAATTTTAACTTGTTGTGAATAATAAGTATCAAAATACAAAATGAATATTATTAGTACGTATCATCAAGTTAAAACCTCATAAGTTACTCAGTGCTCCTACTGCCCTTATGTGGCTGAAAGTGACTAAATTACATTCAGTCCAGTATTAAAAGTAGGTGGTCTGAATACTGGACTGAATGTAATTTAGTTGCTTTCAGCCACATAACGGCAGTAGGAGCATTGAGTAAATTATGAGGTTTTAACTTGATGATACGTACTGATAATATTCATTTTGTATTTTGATACTTATTATTCACAACAAGTTAAAATTGCATTTTACACAGAGAGTTCTTTCTTTTTGTTGTGGCTTAGTCTCTCCTCCGTTGTCCCGTTTACAGTGTGATGTCTCTCAATCACACAGCAGAGCTACTGAGCCAATCCTCTCTTCCTTCTATTGGCAAAGGCTTCTCCCCCCCTCCCCCAGTCCCTTGGGGAAACAAGGAAAGAGCCAGAGCTTCCTTTGCCCATTTCCCTGGATCCCATGGGAGAAATACAAAGAAAGCACCTTTAAGACCAATGAGTGCTAACGTTTTAAGTATGTTTTAAGTATTTGAATATATATGTTTAATTGTGTTTGTCTGTGTCCTTTATAAAGTTTATATCTCTGCTACCTAATCTCAAATAGGCACACACATGGCCTGGCCCAACAAGGTCTCATTTATGTCAGATCCAGCCCTCATAACAAAGGAGTTCGACACCCCTGATCTAGGAGGATGAATTCCCGCTTCTCTTCAGTTCCTGCTGGAGCATCCAAAAAGGCTTTCAGAAGCCTCAGGCTTTTTTTCCAGATACCTTGACATATCATAGGCACTGTCCATGTAAATCAACTGGCCTAAACTGTGTTCCCAAACTGTTTACCATTAATAGCCTATTGCGATGGCAGGGCGACATGAGCAGAGAGCTCCCTTTTGTGGTCTGTGTACCCTGCAAAAAACAGAGAGGGAGGCTCAGGTATCAGGGGCCGGCGCAAACAAGGCCTTGAATGCAGGAAGTGCAGGGCCGGCAGTACAAATCCCAAGGGAGGCAGGTTGTTTGCTGCTTTGATATGGGGAGGGACAGTGGCTCAATGGTAGAGCATCCACTTGGGAAGCAGAAGGTCCCAGGTTCAGTCCCTGCCATCTCCAACTAAAAAAAGGTCCAGGCAAGTAGGCGTGAAAAACCTCAGCTTGAGATCCTAAAGAGCCTCTGCCAGTCTGAGTAGACAATACTGACTTTGATGGACCAAGGGTCTGATTCAGTATAAGGCAGCTTCATATGTTCAATATTCATTCATTCATTCATTCATTCATTCATTCATTCGATTTATATCCTGCCCTACCCCACCAAAGCGGGCTCAGGGCGGCTTACAACACAGAATGCTAACAGTAAATCAGTTAATGATTATACAATAAAATACATAAAACATAAAAATTTAATTCACTTGTACTCTGCCTTTCTCTCCAATGGGGATCCAAAGCAGCTGACCTCATTCTCCTCTCCTCATTTTATCCTCCCAACAACCCTGTAAGGTAGGTTAGGCTGAGAGAAGTGTGGCTTGCCCAGCGAGCTTCCATGGCATGAGTGAGGATTTGAACCTGGGTCTCCAGCAATGTTCCCTCTAAGCCGTCTCGTGAGCAAAAATTCTACTTTGGGCGCTACTTGGCATTAAAGTTGTGAGCTACTGACAGGGGTGGAATTCTAGCAGGAGCTCCTTTGCATATTAGGCCACACACCCCTGATGTAGCCAGTCCTCTAGGAGCTGACAAGGCTCTGTTTTGTAAGCTCTTGGAGGATTGGCTACATCACGGGTGTGTGGCCTAATATGCAAAGGAGCTCCTGCTAGAATTCCACCCCTGGCTACTGGCATTAAAGTTGGGAGCTACTGCATAAAGTAGTGTGCTCTGGGGTCACCCTTCCTGAGTTAAGGTAAAAATGTGTGACCTGGAGGTTAAAAATGTGTGAGCTAGCTCAAACTAACTCAGCTTAGAGGGAGCACTGGTCTCCAGATTCCTAGCTCAGCACTCTTTACACTATACTGGTTCTCTGTAGCAATAATGGGGGGGGGGGGGGGAGAGGGTTTGTGCACTGAACTGACTCAACACTGTGTGCGCATACATGTACCATGCATCCAAACAGAATGTTAAGATAGTTGTGTCTCCCCCCTCCATGAAAGCTTGATTTATTAATTAGAATTGCAGGCTAATTGTAGGGGGAAGCAGCTGCACAGAAACAACCTGAGGAAAGTCTGCATGTTGGCAAAGATGTAAAATCTGCTCCCGGATCCTAGCTGGAAAAAAAAAAAAACTAGCAGCCACACACTGAACTGCTCCTGCAATATGCCCATCGCTGCAATTCACAGTCGAGAGCCGCACAATGGAAGTCAGCAGAAGGTCACAGGGCTGCCGAAAGGTGCCAGAGACCTGCACACAAGTGGACGAGCACGCTGTTTGTCTAAAGACCTCTGACACAACTCTTTTGGCTGTTGCCCCTGTATTTCCATGACCCGCCACCTGCCATCGTGTACCAAAACCCCGAAGAAACACAAAACCCACCCAAAACCGAGCTCCCTGCCGAAAATTCGTGGTTCGTCTGCACGAATAAAATCATCAGCTTTGTCTCTTCCTCCCCCCACTTTTTCCCCCCTTTCCATGGGCTGTTCCCCCACCCCCCATTTAATGTCTCTAACTTTATGCCATGTTCCTTTCCTCTTTCAGCACGGCTGAGCAGGGCTGACAGGCGGATTCCTTTGCTTTTCAGGGTATTAAAGCCACTTTCCCGCCCTGACAGCCTGTTCTACTCTGCCACCTTATAGCTCCGGCTTCACACTTCTCTGGGCAGCCACTGCTTCTTGACAGACCACTGTCACTTCCCATCATCCTCTCTGTATATCCTGTTCTCTCCCCCTCAGCACGCATCCCGACTTTCCAACCAATGCAATTATTTTTTTTGACAAGCCATCCATCAGCTTTAACTTTAAAAGCACTTTCCGCTGATATCCATTGTTAAACCCCTTGCTTTTTTATGGAGCTTGCATGAGAGAATATGATATCAGACATTCAAACTACCAAACCATGTAAATTTACTTTGTTCTCAGCTATGTTTCCAATTTCACGTCCAATTTTTCGGTACATTATGCGTAGTTGTTGTGCTTAATATGATGTTGTCAAATCCCATTAAAGTTCACTGCATTGCACGGCTTTAAAAACAGGTTACAATTTGCATTCTATAAAGAAAAAGGAAGGAGTGCAGTCTGAAGTCAAGCTGAATCTTATTAAAATTATCTGTTCAATTGTTACATTTGTAAGATGGAGTAATTTTGAGGCATTAGCTGAGACATATATGAAAATGTCAGTGTGCCAACTAATGACAATGAAAGCCAAAGGAATATATCTGTGAAACTCAATAAAGCTCCTTTTGCTGGTGACATAAATTTGATGATAATCCGAGGAAATGAATAAGGGACCATACAGTTTGAATAGGAATTACCTTTTTCTATTAAATCAGTTTGGTGCATTTCCACTCGGCCTACATCTTGGTCCCTAATGTCACAAAAAGAGTCTCTCTCTCTCTCTCTCTCTCTGGACTAAGGAAATCCTTACCCGAATAAATTCCTCTTGAGGAATATTGTTCGTGTTAAACTCAGAAAATTTCAAATAGACACAATTTAGCAAAACGAAAAGGATTAATCTCTCTCTTGGCTTACTTATTGGGATGGGCAGATATAGAAATTTGCTCACAGGGAGCTGTGTGACAAATGAACACATCCAATTTCAGACGTTTCTACAGTCTATCTGTATATCTATCAATCAATCTATCTATGAAACAAATTTAAATATATTAAGCATTTTCTAAAATTGAAGGAATTCCAAATTCTGACATTGAACTTTCATGTATGCCCCGCATTCCAGCTTCTGAAAATACCTCTTTTCTTCCCATTCCAGTGTTTAAGAAAGTCACTTCCTGCAGAATTCTGTATCATAGCTATGAAAATACATTCAAACAAATGAGATGACTTGCAAATGTCAGACACCATGAATATCAGTTCTTCTCCTCCTACAGTTAAGTACACAGACAGCCATCTCCCAACAGAGAAGAAAAGACCCAATCAGAATTTCTAGCCTACTTGGAAACATGAAGCTCAGCTGTACCATGTAGTACCCAATCTAACAAACTCTAGTACAAACGGTACTAATCTAGGATTAGTGGACCTCCTGATGGCACCTGGGTTTTTTTGGCCAATGTGTGACACAGAATGTTGGACTGGATGGGCCATTGGCCTGATCCAACAAGGCTTTTCTTCTTCTAGGATGGGCCTACACATGTGATTACTAATCAGCAGAAAGCAGCCCTACTGTGTTCCTTTAAGTAAATACTGAAGGCCACTCCGACACTGGGCTGCTTAGCTTTCATATATTCTGATCTCATCAGATCTCAGAAGCTAAGCAGGATTGGTACATGGATGGGAGGCCAGAAAGGAAGACTCTGCAGAGCCAGACAATGACAAACCACCTCTGCTTAACCATCTCTCTTGAAAAGCCTATGGGCCTGCTATGTCACCTGTGACTGGACAGCATATTACACACACACACACACAGGCTGGTTTCACACAGGAGATTTGGCTCGATCTAGCCCCGCCTCCCATTCGAACTAAAAGCGCACAATCACACAAGGACATCTGCCCTCAGAGTGGCACCTGTTCTCACCCCTCCTATCCGCATTAAAAAGCTACCTGGATTTTCCCAGTAGTACCCCCCTAAATCAGATGTAGGTCGCATAATCAGCTGCTGGCTGAATGCCTCAGTGCGGCCAATAAGCGGAATAGCCAAGTGATTGCACCAAGCCATTTTCCGCACTGCCCCCCCCCAAAAAAAATTCCCCTCTCCATGGTGCATTTGTGTGCTTCTCTGCCTCAGAGCACACACAGGGGGCTTTTTTTTTAAAAACCTTTTTACAGCGGTTCCGTGCTTGAGTTGCACTAGCAGTCTGAATGTGCAATCACTGATGGGTGCTGGGATCTTGCTGCTTCAACGGCGGCAGCCATTTTGATCCTTGTAGCATCTTTCCTCCCTCTCTCTACATTGTTCATCTCTGTTTTTCTTTTGTTTTTTCACACTGATCACATTTTAACCCCACCTTTCCCTTAAGGAGCGCGTACATTTATCTTTCCCCTCATCTTACTGTCACAACAACTCTGTGAGGCAGTTTAGGTTGAAAGAGAGCAACTGATTCAAGGTCATCCAGTGTTACTGGATGAGAGCAGTAGTCCATCTAACCAATCTTTCCCCTTTAACTGCCTGATATTTTGACCATAAGCTTTACTCTGATGTTACCATAAAGTTGTGTTGTACAGCCAATGCAGTAGCTCGTTAACATCACCCATAACCTTCATAAATGGGTTTGTAACGAGCAAACCTTGTTGGCATGCAGTAGGTATGATTGATGCTGTGTATAAGTGAAATGAAGCCGCAGTGACCATCTCAATAACATGAACAGCTGCTAAATATTCATTTAGCAGAATGAGTTTAGAAAACTTTGAGCAGATTGCTTTCACAAGGCTGCTTTCAACAAAAGGAAACATAATTAACGAGCTAATATCAGCATGTGTCTGGCTAAGCTAATGAATATCAAATTACACAGAAACCTGTATAAATCATCATTATCCTGAGTTTTAATTGAACTTGCAATTAAACATGACAAATTTTATATACACTAAACCTTTAATTTATACTTTCAAATATGGAATAATTTATCATTTTTAGTATTTCATAGTTAATTTCCCAATATGTACACTTCTAATTAACAAGGAGAGGCTTAAAGAGAGAGACAGCAAAAATGGTTTGAACAGCTCCATTGGTTACAAAACACTCAATTTCTATAGACTGAAGTTCAAGAAGATAAGAACTTTACCATGAAAATTCAGCCACGAAGCAACAACATGGTTTTCCTGTGAACTAGCATCTACAGCATGAAAGCATCTATACAAACACAGAACTCTGCCACCTTGAGATGAGTAGATAAGGTGCTTATCTACAAGAATGCAGTCTAACAACCTTCTGTAAGGACACAATATAATTGCCAAATTCACTGACAAAAGCCCCATTCCTCTTGGTGCATACAAGTAAGTCCCACTAACTTCAGTGCAATCTTTGGGCAGCACATAAGCCTACAGCTTAAAAATGTAGATCTCTCAAGGAAGAACATCTCTTCAGAACTGATGGCTGCAGCTAGCCTGCCCCTCCCAAACAGAGGTGCACCCAGATATTTCCAGGTCCAAAATGCACCTTATTGATATTTTTCAGGTATATCTTGATCAGCTGGAATGGTGTTCAGGATTCTAGAATACCAGGTGCTGATTCTCGGGAATATTTGGGGCCTCCATTTTAAGGTTCGGGATTCTAGAATACCAGGTGCTAATTTCCAGGAATATTCAGGGCTTCTATTTTAAGATTTGGGATTCTAGAATACCAGGTGCTGATTCCCAGGAATATTCGGGGCCTCCATTTTAAGGTTCGGGATCCTAGAATATCAGGTGCTGATTCCCAGGAATATTTGGAGCCTCTATTTCAAGGTTTGGGATTCTAGAATACCAAATGCTGATTCCCAGGAATATTCAGAGCCTCCATTTTA
The DNA here is from genome assembly GCF_032191835.1 of Heteronotia binoei. NCBI lineage: Eukaryota > Metazoa > Chordata > Lepidosauria > Squamata > Gekkonidae > Heteronotia > Heteronotia binoei. The sequence continues at coordinate 4,387,711 of NC_083226.1, read as the reverse complement.
AGGTTCGGGATTCTAGAATACCAGGTGCTGATTCCCAGGAATATTCGGGGCCTCCATTTTACGGTTCGGGATCCTAGAATATCAGGTGCTGATTCCTAGGAATATTCGGGGCCTCCATTTTAAGGTTCGGGATTCTAGAATACCAGATGCTGATTCTCAGGAATATTTGGGGCCTCTAGTTCAAGGTTTGGGATTCTAGAATACCAAATGCTGATTCCCAGGAATATTTAGGGCCTCCATTTTAAGGTTTGGGATTCCAGAATACCAGATGCTGATTCCCAGGAATATTTGGGGCCTCTAGTTCAAGGTTTGGGATTCTAGAATACCAAATGCTGATTCCCAGGAATATTTGGGGCCTCTGTTTTAAGGTTCTGGATTCTAGAATACCAGGTGCTGATTCCTAGGAATATTCGGGGGCCCCATTTTAAGGTTCGGGATTCTAGAATACCAGATGCTGATTCTCAGGAATATTTGGGGTCTCTAGTTCAAGGTTTGGGATTCCAGAATACCAGATGCTGATTCCCAGGAATATTTGGGGCCTCCATTTTAAGGTTCAGGATTCTAGAATATCAGGTGCTGATTCCCAGGAATATTCGGGGCCTCCATTTTAAGTCTCAAGAGTATGCTTTTCTTCAGTTTTTCAGGGTTCCCAAGCACTGAGGAGGAGGCAACTGTCCCAGACAATGGGATCAGATTACAGAAGGAGAGCTTGAATTTTCTGCCCAGCCGTAAAGGTTCTCATATCCCTCTATGGCTCTGGGCATGGGCAAAGGAGGATAAGAAGCAGGCCTGGCTACAGCTTGACTCCAGAGTCGGATTTTTGGGAGTGCCCTCAGTATTGCTGCTATTTTGGTCTGCTCCAGCTTTGCCTGTCTGGGAAGACCTCCTGCTTCTCTGCCTACCAGACTGAAGGAATCTGTTCCAAAATATTATCACAAGTTTTTCTGTGCGTTTTATGTTTCTGTTGGGCAGTGTTGCGGAGGGAAGCCTTTTTTTTCTTTCTTTTTAAATTGTTCCTTTGTTTCTGTAATCTGTTTTCAAAAGGATTTAAAAGGCGCTTATTTTAGAATTGGGGCCAGCTTATTTTAGAATTTAACTGCCTTCCACTATAAAGGGTCTCTGTTTTTGGGGTGGGGATTTTCCAAGTTCTGTTTCAAAAAGTTTGTTTGTTTGCTTGTGTCTAGTTCTAGTTTTATAAGTATTATTTTAAAGATCTTTTTGTGTTGTGTGTTGGTGCCAGTGGTCTTGTGAAGTTTTTGAGTGTTCTTTGTTTTTGTTCTTTAAAAAAAATGTTCAGTTCTTAAGAAAATTTCTGGTTAGGTTTTAGCAGGAGTTAACACTTACTAATTAATTTCTGCTTAGAGCATGTATTTAAAAATAGGCTTTTGATAGGCTTCCAAAAATTAAGGCAGTTAAAAAAAAATTAATTGGTGCATAAGGTTTACTTAAAAAAAAAAAAAATTACTCCAAACCGGGCTTCAAAACAATTGAAACCAAGTAGTTAAAAACAGTTTGATTGATCTTTTAGTCTTATAAAAATTGAACCCAGGTTTTCAGAAGACTAAGGATTTGCGCTTTTTTTGTGGGGGGGGGGGGGGAAGAACCATGTTTTCACTTGTAGGTTTGGAAAATAAATAAATAAAAAGAACAAAGGTTTTTACAAAAAGAATTCCATACTTCCATCTCAGCTTGTTAAAAAAAAAAAGTCAGTATTTAGGCTAGAAAATCATAACCAATTTTAAAAAAAGAATTCAACTGAAGCATGCCTAGGTATAGTTTTACAAAAAAAAGTTAGGTTGTGGGGAGGGGGGAAAGGGGCAATTGCAAGTTAGTGCTTAGCCGGACAGGTGGACAAAACATCAAAAAGCATCTGGAGCAGAGGTCCATCAGTGGCTATTAGCCGCAGCGTGTTGTTGGAACTCTCTGTCTGGGGCAGTGATGATCTATATTCTTTGTGCTTGGTGCGGGGGCAAGTGGAAGGGCTTCTAGTCCCAATAGTGAACCTCCTGATGGCACTTGGGTTTTGGTTTTTTGGCCACTGTGTGACACAGAGTGTTGGACTGGATGGACTATTGGCCTGATCCAACATGGCTTCTCTTATGTTCTTATGTAATGAAGCATTCGTTCAAAGTCTCCTGAAGTTTTGGTGTTTGGTTGAAAAACAGTCACTCCAGCCCCACCCCTCCCTCAAATACATTCCCCATAGGAAAAACTGAGATAATTCCCGAATCTTGGGGGGGGGGGGGAGAGAGAAAAAAGAATATCAAAACTCTATTGCGGAACGCGCATACTCCTGAATACCACTATTTATGCCCTTCCCAAAATCTGCATTGAACAAAATACCATTTTTTTCAGAGCCACATCCCTGTTCCAAAGCCTCCACTATTTGCACAATGGGCACTGGTCTTTTTCACATGACTTCCATCACGTACACGTTCATGCAGTGACTTAGTATTCAGTACAGTATATAATGCAGTGACTTGGAAGTGCAAGTTCTTTCTGTCAGCACTTCCACATGAACTGTGCCAGGAAGTGAGGTGGCAACTACCTTTCCTCAAGCTACCAAATGATTGAATGACACCTAAACTTGGGACTATACGGGCCTTTCTTTGTGATCCAAATGTAACAATCTAAGAAGAGCCTTGCTGGATCAGACCAGTGACCCATCTCCTCCAGCATCCTGTCTCAAACAGGGGCCAAACAGTTTCCCTGGATGGCCAGCAACAATGTATAGAGACCAAGGCTTCCTGATGTTGCCTCCTGGCACAGGGATTCAGAAGTTCACTGCCTCTGAGCAGGGAGGTTAAGAACATAAGGACAGACCTACTGGATCAAACCAATCTGGCCCAGCATCCTACTTCAAAGAGTGGCCACCAGGTTGCTTTGGAGGGCCAGCAACAGGGCGTGGACTTCTTCAGAGCTGGATTCAGATGGGCAGCTTGCAGTGGTGGCCTCATGGCTTTAAAAAAGCTGACACAGTTTGAGGTGCCCCACCACAAGCAGATGGTGCATGCCTGGCTGCTGAGAGAAGTGTGGGCTGTGTGCACCTCGGAGGAGCGATCACACTGCTCATGCGCTTGGAAGGCACTTGCATGGTGTGCCTTGGCTGTTCAGATGGCCTGGGAATGCACCATGCAAGCACTTCAGCAGTTTCCCAGGGGCTATTTGAGGCAGAGTAGAGCTGCTTCAGTCCCAGATGTGCATGCCTTTTAAATCTGGGGATGGGGAGGCTGTGTCAGGCCAAATTGCCTATCTGATGGCAGCCCGGTTATTGCCTCCTGGCACTTGTATTTAGAAGTTGACTGCCTCTGAACATGAAGGTCCAGTTCAATGCTCCCTCTAAGCTGCAGAGTCTTGTGAGCAAAAATTCTACTTTGTGAGTCACTGGCATTAAAGTTCTGAGTTACTGCATTAATTAGCCTGGCCTGGGGCCATCCTTCCTAACAAAAATGTGTGAGCCAGGGGCTAAAAAACCTGTGAGCTGACAACTTGCCTAACTTACAAAATCATCAAGAAAAATTTACAGCGGTATGGTTTCCAGTAGTATCATATTTGACTCAGCAAAGTGTGGTTCCTAATAAGACTTATTATCAGAACTTGCTATTTTTGTAATACGTCATTCCTTATTTGTATCTTCTCAGTAGCAAATATGTATTTGGTCTTTGTTTTAATGTATTGTCATATTGGTTTAAGCAGCCCCGTGGTGCAGAGTAGTAAAGCTGCCATATTGCGGTCTGAACTCTCTGTTCATGACCTGAGTTCGATTCTGGCGGAAGCTGGGTTCAGGTAGCTGGCTCAAGGTTGACTCAGCCTTCCATGGTCAGTAAAATGAGGGCCCAGCTTGCTGGGGGGAAAGTGTAGATGACTGGGGAAGGCAATGGCAAACCACCCTGTAAAAGGTCCGCCGTGAAAACGTGATGTGACGTCACTCCAGAGTCGGAAATGACTGGTGCTTGCACAGGGGACCTTTCCTTTTCCTTTCCATATTGATTTGGTGTATGTTAAGAATAATTATTATTTCAAAAATAAAAAACAACAACTGTGAGCTAGCTCACACTAACTCAGCTTAGAGGGAACACTGGTTCAGTTCAGTCTCCATGATTAGTAATCACCTTCCAAGAATGCTCCCTCTCCCCCCAGCCCCCAAACACACACACCAGGAAACAGGAAAGACCAGGCAACCCTAACAAATGTAGTAGATTTAGTAGGACACAGACAGCCATTCCTTTAATGTTTTGCTTTCCGTGTAGCTGGATTCTGAAGCTATGCTGACAACACAGCTCCAATTTTTTTAAAGGGTTCACAAAACTGGGTGAGCCTGTGGTGCGGTGTCTCTCAGAATCACTTCCCACAACCCACACAGAAATACAACACTACCAGGGGTGGAATTCTAGCAGGAGCTCCTTTGCATATTAGGCCACACACCCCTGATGTAGCCCATCCTCCAGGAGCTTATTAGCCTCTTTTTTGTAAGCTCTTGGAGGATGGGCTACATCAGGGGTGTGTGACCTAATATGCAAAGGAGCTCCTGCTAGAATTCCACCCCTGAACACTACTGTTACCTGAAGGAACAGTGGCATTTTCCAGATAGACAAAATACAGCTATTGGAGTACTCCAAACGTGAGGTGACAGGACCAGTGTTGTGGAACGGATGGGGGGGACAAAGCCCACTCCCAAAGAGAGGCCCAGAATATGCATTTTTAGCGCACACAGGCACATGGGCACCCACACCCATGCTCCACTGATGGTGTAGATTTGATCTCCCCCCCTTATCCCTGTGGTTGAAACAGGATTCTTTCATTCAGAGGTTTCCAAGCCTGACTAAATTTGAATACTAAATATTTCTGTCTCCCCCCCCCCCGCCGAAAAAAAATAACCACTGGCTGTTCAGGCCTGAAAAATAGCAGGGCAAATATTTTCACAATTTATTAGATAAGGCAGAGTTGAAAAGAGGCACCTCAGGATTTACAGCTGAAGGCTACCGGTGAGTTTACAACTTGTGAAATTGTGGCAGTCAGGTATTTTCTCATTACTGGGCCCTTACAGCAAGGATCAGGAAAGGAGGCAGCGGGCGGCGGGGTGGGGGGAGCTTTTATTTATTTATTTGCCAGAGACTGTCTCGCCACTCGCTAGTTAAACCTTGTCTCAAGTTATCAACGCTCTCTGGAGAGATAAGCTTCTTCTCACTTACAAGATGTCACTAATAATCGAACTTCCAAGACTCCATCTCGAAAAGAGACTACAGAAGCCGCTCAGGTCACAGGAATTAACTGCCACCAGTCCGGGCGAAAAACTCCCCTCATCAATCTCAGCTCCTTGTGGTAATTAGAATAATGGCTTTGGAAATTTGGGGCGATCTGGCCTCTGCTTTATTGCCACAAAAGAGCTCCCATTTAAAACAATGAGAGGAGAAGAAGGGGGGGAAAAAATAAATAAAAACCCTTGGTGTAAAAAGTTAATGGTAAGCGCTGGCGGGGTTGTTGTGGAGATGCAGACAAACAATTCCCTCGCTGTGACATTTTCAATGTCCTGCAGAAGAGAAACTGTCCTCTTCAGAGTGGCGCAGTATGAAGCTTATTTATGGCTACAGGGCTCACAAGGATTGATGACTGTCGTAACACGCTGTCAAATCCTTTACTGACGCATTCATTTTTTGGTGGGGGGGGGGAGAGCCTCTGGAGTGGCAGAAATAAAATGGAGCTGGAAAGGCTGAAGTCTTTCTTACTGGATTCGAGTCGTGCATTTGGTACTGAGTGACTGATAGGTCCTGCACGCCAGTAATCAAGGGTGTGCACTGTTCTCTCTGGCTTTGTCCCTCTATTCCTTTGGCTTTTGGCCCATCTTGATCTATGACCTGGTCATCCGTTCCATTGATCTATCAAGGTTCACTGCAGCTGGGCCTAAGCAGGGCCAGATTAACAAATAGGCCACTCCTTTAGGGTCCCCAGGCCACCTTTCCCTCCCCCCCCATTCCCCCCACCCCCTGCTTGCAGCCCTCCCAACCTGCACGCACAATCCGCAACTGAGCCACTCTTTGCCCAACCTGCTATTGGTAACATTGCCAAATTTGCCTCTCTCTGCCTCTCCCCCCACTGCTTTGTCAAAGGAGCTTTTGAGAAGGTGCCTGCAGGCTGCAGTGGGGCTGTGGGCGATGGGGCGGACGCTCCGACTCTGAGATAATTTACAAGGGGGCCCACAAGATTTCAGCTGCCTAGGGGCTTCCACAAGGCTTAATCCAGCACTGGGTCTAAGGTGCCATAACAACCCACATTCTAGCAGGCTCCGTAACAGGAATGGGACATGGTGGAATTCCTTCCTTCCCCCACCATCTGATACAGAGGTAAATCCTGAAAAAGAACAACCAAGGACTATGCAACAATTCGGCATTACAAGGCTCCTCGCAAGGATTCCCTGTGCTATTAGAAAATGGTGAACCTGACACTACTCAGAAATTTTCTGACTACTAAATTTCCCCCCAGCATCATCTTCTTTCAATAAAATTGCCTGTTAACAGTATGAGAGAAAGACAGTCTTCTGCTTGGTTTTTCTGTGATCTGTCTGGTAAAGATAAAGATGTCTTTGTCACTACAGGTTGAGGTGCCACTCTAATGAAGGTGAATGCTGGTGGGTTGAAGCAGTCAAAAGATTTCTTTCTGGGCTTTCAGTAGGCTAAGTAGGTCTCATTTTGGGCAGCAGCTCATAGGAGTAGAGCTCCAGAACCTCTAAATCTTTTCTTTTCGTTCTTTCTTTCCTTCCTTCCTTCCCTGCCATGTACATTGCCAGGTTTTGTTTTGTTCTTTTAAAGCAGGAACGCAGTTCCAGCTGGCTTGGTGTCAGTGGGTGTGGCCTAATATGCAAATGAGTTCCTGCTGGACTTTTTTGCAGAAACAATTGTTTAGTGTGAAGCAACAGTGACGTCAGGGGTGTGTGGCCTAGTATGCAAATGAGTTCCTGCTGGGCTTTTTCTACCAAAAAGATCCTCTAGATTGCATACATGAAAAGCTGTACAGCACAGATAAAATTAACTTCCAATCCAACTAGGAAAAGCAAAGAACCCAAAACTATTCCTACTTAATGAAACAAAGGACAGTAACTCACTCCTAAATGTACATATGACAAGGGACAGGCTGGTGAGGAGTTACTATAGCAGAAAGCTGTGATAACTTTCTGCAGCAACTTGGTTTGCATGCAAAACTTGTACTGGAGTGCTGAAAATTAGGACCAAATCTCCATTTGTCCCTGCTGAGAATTCTGGAGCTGTTCCAGGAGCATGCAGCTGGGGCACATTCAAGAGCCCTGAATCTTGATGTGGAACTGTTACAGTACCGGCTGCTCGATTCTCAATCGTAACCCATGCACGATCATCCCACTGAGCTGGCCTTTCACACTGATTTCTCTCACTTCTGAAGGCCGCGCTCTAAGACGTTTAATAGTATGTGAAAGTAGTTTTTTGTGTGCGCTAATATGATTAAAATGTACACGCGGTACATTTCTCAGTGCTCGACATGAAAACTCTCAGTAACCAAACAGATTGTCATTTTTTTTTTAAAAAAAATGAACACTAGCAGTCAGTTTTAATTTATTCCCAGCGATCAGCTTTTCTTGTCCTATTAGTTGCCATAATAGCAGCAAAGTGTTGAACGAAATATCAGAAGCTTTCATTAGAATCATTAACATAATTTGATAACTCGCGCTATTTATTTTTTTGACTTTTGAACTTTGACATGAAGCTCAGTGCAAGATGAAATTGCACTGGCTGGGTTGGCTTAAAAAATAAATAAAACTAGAAACACTTTCCCTCACACTGCATTGTTAACTGTAATTAACATTTCTGTTTGCCACAAGTCGCAGAAGATGGTGAAGAAGCTGGGCTAGTGAAAGGGGCAAGAAAGATGCACATTTGTTAACCTTCCAAAACGAGGCTTTTAAATTTAAGTTTAGAAGGAAGGGGGAAACCCTTCAGACAATAGAAATGAATGTATTGCCCCACCTCCACCTCAATCACAATGAGAACTGACTGAACACAGAAGAACAAAGTAGGTGTCCAGTAGCACCTTTAAGACCAACCAAGTTTTATCCAGAATGTAAGCTTTCATATGCTTTTATCAGACAATGGAATGGGGTACAGTGAGCAGAGCTACATATAGCTGGTGGGAAGAGGTAGCCAGCTCCAGGTTGATTCAGCCTTCCATCCTTCCGAGGTCGGTAAAATGAGTGCCCAGTTTGCTGGGGGGAAAGTGTAGATGACTGAGGAAGGCAATGGCAAACAACCCCGTAAAAAGTCTGCCGTGAAAACCTGAAAGTAACATCACCCCACAGTTGAAAACGACTGGTGCTTGCACAGGGGACTACCTTTTTTTACCTTTAGAGGTTAAGAATGTAAGGCGATGCAATCCAGTGGGAAAACAGTAAAATTAACAAACTGAAAGAACATTTGGTCTGGATAGCATTTGCATGGGAAACCAATAAAACAGTAAGATGTCAGAATGGGAGAATGAGATTATCCTGGAGATCTTGTAAGCAGGAAGGCAATACCTTACATATGTGGTGGGAATGCCATGTTGTTCAGAATTTTTGGATGGGGGTTCATAAAGAGATCTCCAACATGGTGAATCTTCCATTGCCTTATTCCCTGTAATTTTTATTATTGGATTTTTGGGCTGATTCGCTGATAGATAAAACTATCAAAACTTTTGTTTCAGCATTGGTTGCTTCTGCTCACTTGGTTATTGCCAGGAATTGGAAGTCCTCCACAAGTTCTTTACTTAGACAATGGGACCAGAAACAATTTTTGATGGGCAGGATTATGCATAATGCGGTAGGTTCCTTATCAGAGTATGATGAAACATGGAAACCCGTTTTAGAGGTTTTGTGTGATAAGGATATAATTCCCTTGATGCAATTAAAGCTAGATGGTTGGTAACTGTGAATTTAGGGTTTGTAACAGAGTGTTGATGGTATTCTTGGCTATTATATTTTATAGTATGGTTGTATGTTTTTCTGTTGAAGTGAAAATAAATATAAATTTAAAAGATGAGAGAATGAGGCAATAAATGCTGTCTGTTAATTGCTCTATTCCTTGCAAGTCTGGGTTAAACCAAGGACATGTCTTTCCCAGAGGTGTTCCTGCCCATCTAATTCACTTTTTAACACGTAACATACATATAAACATAATTAGAAAAGAAATAATACATTAAAATATAGCAGAGGATTGGTACAGTATATGCATTATTAGTTTATTATTAGTTTATTTTATTTATTATATTTATTTATTACAAATAAACTAATAATAATGTAATGAGATAAACAGCCAATATCCCTTATTTGAGTATGTCTCAGAACACAGAAGCAGACTTCATAGAAGTTAATGTCACAGTACATTGGTAAGCCTAGATTTATGATTAATACATGGGATATAAACGCTTGTGGCCTCAGCTGGGTAGCCCAGACTAGCCTAATATTGACAGAAGCTAAGCAGAGCACTGGTTAGTACTTGGATGGGAGACCACCACCAAGAAGAAGAAGGAGATGATGATGATATTGGATTTATATCCTGCCCTATATTCTGAATCTCAGAGCGGTCACAATCTCCTTTACCTCCCCCCCCCCCACAACAGACACCTTATGAGGTAGGTGAGGCTGAGAGAGCTCTGACAGCAGCTGCCCTTTCAAGGACAACCTCTGCCAGAGCTATGGCTGACCCAAGGCCATTCCAGCAGTTGTAAATGGAGGAGTGGGGAATCAAACCCGGTTCTCCCAGATAAGAATCCTCACACTTAACCACTACACCAAACCGGAAGGCCAGAGTTGCTTTGCAGAGGCAGGCAAAGGGAAACCACCCATGAGTATCTCTTACCTTGAAAACCCCCTGGGGTCACCATATAAGTGGACTGTGACTAGATAACACTTCCACCACCATAAATCTTTGTTCATGCTTCCTCTCAGCCTACTCCTCCCCTCCAAGATCCCCTCACAGACATGAATTCCTATGAGAAGTAGGGTTGCCAATCCCCAGGTGGGGGCAGGGGATCCCCCAGTTTGGAGGCCCTCCCCCCGCTTCAGGGTCATCAGAAAGCGGGGGGAGGGGAGGGAAATGTCTGCTGGGAACTCTATTATTCCCTAGGGAGATTTATTCCCATAGAAAATCATGGAGAATTGATCTGCGGGTATCTGGGGCTCTGGGGAGGCTGTTGTTTGGGGTAGAGGCACCAAATTTTCAGTACAGCATCTAGTGCCTCTCCCCAAAATACCCCCCAAGTTTCAAAAAGATTGGATCAAGGGGTCCAATTCTATGAGCCACAAAAGAAGGTGCCCCTATCCTTCATTATTTCCTATGGAAGGAAGGAATTGAGAAGGAGTGCCATCCCTTTAAATGTGATGGCCAGAACTCCCTTTGGAGTTCAGTTATGCTTGTCACAGCCTTGATCTTGGCTCCACCCCTAATGTCTCCTGGCTCCACCCCCAAAGTCTCCTGGCTCCACCCCCAAAGCCCCCAGATATTTCTTGAATTGGACTTGGCAACCCTAGCTCCACCCCTAATGTCTCCTGGCTCCACCCCCAAAGTCTCCTGGCTCCACCCCCAAAGTCCCCAGATATTTCTTGAATTGGACTTGGCAACCCTAATGAGAAGGCTGTGGTAGAAAGTTACCCCTTCAGAACAGCGGCCACAACCTCTGATTACTTGGTGGGCCCCCGTTTCTGAGACTCACCCCAACTATCCAGACGTGTAGCTGCTCAGGAGAGCACGCAACAGTATTACATGAGTGGCCTCAAAGGTAGGTGAGGAATCCAGTCAATGCTACTTAGCTCAAGAGCTTCATTTCCCCCCAAGGCGCAGCCCAAAAAGGTAACATCCAGAACAGGAATAACATGAGCCTCCATGGGGGAATGGGTGGAATAGAAATAAACTAATAATAATAACAACAACATGCAGGGGGTTGGAGTAAGGTTACACAGCCTGTCTGGACATTGGGGAGGGGGGCTACACTGCTCTAGATGTGTAGACCACTGATAAAGTACTCTTACTGTAAAATATTTTTTCCTAATACTTTTCTACCTGTAATTTAAAACGATTTTTGCTAGTCCTATCCTCTACTGCCAACAGGAATAGCTCCCTGTGTTCCTCTAAGTCAGTCTTTCAAATACCTAAAGCTTAACCATTAAAGCAGGTTTAATAAAGCAAGCTTAACCATTAAAAGATCCTATGCAACTATTTGTAAGTTTCATGCAGGCCTCGGATTCAATGGGAGCTCACAGGAGCACAGCTCCTGAACCTTTCTGAGAGTTCCACCTCCTCCTTTCCTCCTTGTCCATTGAATAGTAGGCCCAGTTGCATAACCATCCCTGGATGAGCTCCGCCACCTATTTTTCTACAAAACGACTCCTGGTTTCATGCACATGACAGTGTTAAAAATAGGGTTGCCAAGTCCAATTCAAGAAATATCTGGGGACTTTGGGGGCCGAGCCAGGAGATGTTGGGGGTGGAGCCAGGAACAAGGGTGTGACAAGCATAACTGAACTCCAAGGGAGTTCTGGCCATCACATTTAAAGGGACAGCACACCTTTTTAAATGCCTTTCTTCCATAAGAAATAATGAAGGATAGGGGCACCATCTTTTGAGGCTCATAGAATTGGACCCCCTGGTCCAATTGCTTTGAAACTTGGGGGGGTATTTTGGGGAGAGGCACTAGATGCTATACTAAAAATTTGGTGCCTCTACCTCAAAAAATAGCCCCCTCAGAGCCCCCAATACCCATGGATCAATTCCCCATTATTCCCTATGGGAATCCGTCTCCATAGGGAATAATAGAGTGCCCAGTAGACATTTCCCTCTCCCCCCACGCTTTCTAAAGCAGGGGGAGGGCCTCCAAACCAGGGAATCCCCTGCCCCTCCCTCTCTCTCTCTCTCTCTCACACACACACAAATAATTACTGTTGTTCCTGCAGAACTTTACTTCCTCTGAAAATGAAAGCAAAACAAAGGGAGGGGCCCTTCTCCGACAAAACTGTTACTGACCCTTTGCCATGACGGCCTTCCTGTTTCCTGCTCACCTTAAAGGCACACATTTTAAAAAGGGACCTGTTTGCAGATTTCAAAATCTGCAGGAGCTCTAAAACTATAGGATGATTGTGGGGGCGGGGCATCCCCCGCTGGCCAGCTGACTGGGGGAGGGGGGAAGCCTGTAAAAACGGGGGATCCCCCGCTGGGACCTGGGGATTGGGAAGCCTAGTTAAAACAAACATAAAGTATGTTAGCACTGCACAGAATTCCTGAAGAAGGTTTCAGGTTTCTAGATGAAACATTCCCAAGTCCATCAGCCTTTTCCTGTAGGCCTTTGTCGCCGTATGATTAAAATGAAGAAGAAGAAAGAAGAAGAAAACAGTCTTGCAGCATCTCCATGTAACATAAAATCTGTTTCATCACATGCGTGAAGTGGATAATGAGAAATGTCACATAAGCATAGCTCTGAACCAAGAATGGTGGTGGTGAAAGGACATTCCAGAGGAGATGGAAAGCTGAAGGTCAGGTATCTTCCCCCTCCATCTGCAGTTGGCAGAGCTCAGCATTATTACCATCATGCCAGCGGTGATACATTGTACTTAGTGTGCAAAGAACAAACAGGAAAGGGAGAGCACTCCCGGAAAATGAAATAACAGCACATACTTCAATGACTGAACGGCAGACTGGAAAAACCAAAGGACATCATAAAGATGAGCCCGGATGATATAGCCATTCTCCCATATCTAAGAGAATGAGGCCATTAACATAATACATAAAATAACATTTAGTGAGAAAACTAGGGTAATTCCTTAGTCAGAAGGACATTTAGCTAGGTTCTAAACCATTGCTCTGAATTGGAAATATTACTTATGTCCTAAGCTAAATTGAGTACAACTTCCTCAAGCACTCCCTTAAAGGACACCTGTAAGGAACAGATTGGGATTGTTAACCTACATTGCTACAGCCTATCAGGAATAAAGATTCTGATCCAAAGTACACCATAGAAAGCTTCATGAGCTCAGAGGCATTTTGGAGTCACTGCTTCTCCCTTTCCAGAAAAGACCTCAAAACCCTTCCTTTTTAATAACTTGGCAAAATATTTAAAAACAGGCAGCTTCAAAAAAACCCCCAGAATAAGCAAACCTTCACACAGACAACTCTCTCAGCCCCACCGACCTCACAAAATGCCTGTTGTGGGGAAGAGGAAGGGGAGATGATTGTAAGCTGCTTTGAGACTCCTTAGGGTTGAGAAAAGCAGAGTATAAATATTCTTCTATTCCTTGGTGGTCTCCCATCCAAGTAGTAGCTAGGGCTGACCTTGCTTTCCTTCCAAGATATGTCCACATCTGGCTTGCCTACGCCATTCAGGTCAGAGCAGAAGACATTCAGGGGTGGTTTGCCATTGCCCGCCTCTGTGTAGCAACTCGGGGTTTTCTTGGTGGTCTCCTACCTAAGAACTAACCAGGGCTGACCTTGCTTTGTTTCTGATATCTGGCTAGCCTGAGATATCCAGGTCAGGGCATGCTTTATTTATTTATACCTCCCAGCTCCCCCACCCCCCAAAGTATCTCTCTTTCCGCCTGCGTTCACAGCATTTTGTCAATTCTAACAGGGCACATTCCAGTTTTGCTTGAGGTTTCTGTTCGTTTTCAGATCTGTGTTGTTCATTGGCTGTTCCATCCTGAGGGAATTTTTTTTTGTAGCAGGAACTCCTTTGCATATTAGGCCACACACCCCTGATGTAGCCAATCCTCCTGGAGCTTACAAAAAAGAGCCCTGTAAGCTCTTGGAAGATTGGCTGCATCAGGGAGGTGTGGCCTAAAAGGCAAAGGAGCTCCCACTACAAACAAAGCCCTGTCCAGCCTGTTGATGGTGCTTGACTCACACTACATAATCCACCTTGATTCTTAGCAAGAAAGGCAGACTACAAATAAGCTATTACCAGGCCTCAGATTCAGCGGGAGCTCACAGGAGCACAGCTCCTGAACCTTTCTGAGGGTTCCACCTCCTTCTCCCCACCTTGTCCACTGAATAGTAGGTGTAGCTGCATAACAATCCCTGGATGAGCTCCACCGCCTATTTTTCTACAAAGCAACCCCTGCCTATTACTACTTCCACCACCAACAATATTACATTTCTTTTTGGGCTGCTCCTGCTAACCTGCATGCTTTCTTCATAAACTTTATCCAAGCAGTAAATATGCCTAGATTCCCACTCAGAGGCGTCACTAGGGTGGGTTGCACCCTGGGGTGTAACTGATTCAAGTCACCCCCCCACACACTGGGCATCACCCCTTTTGGAGGGCTGCGTCACCCCCTCCGCACACAACCCCGCCCACTTCACATGGCCCCTCACGCTTTTAGCTGAGCTGGCGGCAGCGCGGCCCCGGTTTCAGAATCCCGACCAGCCCACACACAGCAGCAGCGTTCTAGTCCCAGGGCCAGCCCCTTCCTGTTTGGGGGGGCCTTGGGTCAGTGCCTGGGGCCAATGAGAATGCTCTGGGGGAGGGCCGATGGCCCCCTTGGCCCCGCCCTAGTGACGCCGCTGTTCCCACTTCTACTAATGGTTTCCTCGAAAAAACTGCCACAGGAGAAAACCAAAAACCATTTACGCTCCTAGCAGTTTAAGTGTATGAAGAAACCGCTACATTCGTTCACAGAAGACGTCCTTTTTTGAAATTTCACAAAGCGTCTTCAAGGGCTCTTCCGCAACCAACTTCTCCCCTCGCGCGTGGAGATATCGGTGACCCAGGTGGTGGCAGCCTACTTGAAGGATGACATCTCTGCTCCGCTGTCATCAAACCCAAGTAATTAAGAACAATCAAGTGGGTGTTAATTGGATATAATGGAACAATCTCCAGTCAGCCTGAGCCTACTATTTGCCTCATACTAGTAATTATGAGCACTAAGCGCTCACGCTAACCTCCCTCCTTCCCAATGAAGCCCAACAGAGGTGCGGTATTTACTCAGCTGATGGCTTGTTTTGTCTGCAATTTAGTCTGTTTTAAGCCAAGAAACTCATAATTTGCCAAGCTGTCACCAGCTGCTGGCATCGGACAAAAGGATGAGGAGGCCCTCGGTGACAACAATTCAGCGCGGCTCATCGGAGAGAAAAGGGCCGATCTTAATTAAACTGACCTCCGGTTCCCTCCCCAACAGCCCCGGCACCTGGATGCTCAAAGAGTGAAAAATTAAAGTTCTCAGGGTGTGTGACTGTGTTTGGTTCCTTAGCAGGTGCTTCCCATTCCCAAAAAGAGGCTGCGAAACCAAAAAAAATGAAAAAAAGAAAAAAGCCTTGATGTTCACAAGTGGGATTGTCCCCCTCCCCCATCCCAGAGACCACTGCTCTGCTTGACCAGGAAGCTGAAACAACTTTCCTATCACCACTTTAGCAATCACTTCCCTCTCAGAGAACCATAAAGGCAAGCAAACTGAAAAGTATTTGATTAAGAAGGAGGCCCATCAGAAATCCATTACTAGCAATTAAGTGGATGGTTCAGATGTTTTAATATTGCTTTTACATGTAAAAGCTTTACACCTTTAAAGTATTATTCGGGGGGAGGGGGGAGTGTACGGAAAATAAAATACCCATTTTTCTTTGGTGGAGAAGCCATTTTTTAAAAAAATAATAATTCTGGCACAGCAATAAGGTCTTTCTGCCCATGGTTGCAGCTATACGTCACAATATGAAGAAGCTCACATTATAGATCAGCTGGATTTGTAGAACTTTTGGATCCTGCTTCATGTTCATGGAACCTGCAACAATTTGGGGGTTTGGGGCAAGGGTGTAAGGCAGAACCCTTTAAAAGAACTTATGGAGCAGCTTGACAAGCGTTGGCTCTGGCTTATCTGTTTCGGTTCCAGTTTCAAAGAGCAGCCATATTGCTCTGTGGTAGAACTGCTAGAAAGAGCCCTGTGGCGCAGAGTGGTCAGCTGCAGTCCAAGCTCTCCGCTCACAACCTGAGTTTGATCCTGGCAGAAGCTGGGTTCAGGTAGCCGGCTCAAGGTTGACTCAGCCTTCCATTCTTCCAAGGTCGGTCAAGTGACTACCCTGCTTGCTGGGAGTAAATTGTAGATGACAGTGGCAAACCACCCCATAAAAAGTCTGCCATGAAAATGTTGTGATACGACATCACCCCAGACCTGGAAACGACCGGTGCTTGCACAGGGGACTACCTTTACCTTTAGAACTGCTAGAATCAAGACCAGCAGTGCCTTTTTGTATTTTTCTCTGTATCTAGCTAGCCATCTGTCCCCGTCCCCCCCCCCCCCCCCCATATTTGGCTGTTGCCTTTTCTTGTTTTAAATTATGTTATTTACTGCTTGCATTGTTAATTTATGAGTTTTTCTTATATATATATATATATACACACACACACACACACACACAAACACTCACAAAAATGTGCCGGATACAATTGAACAAGTTCTTGCAGTATATTTTGTCTTTTTTTTTTTTTATCTACCAAGCAATATTATCAATAAAAGAAATTGTGAATAAAAAATAGATGTTCCGGGTATGAGCTTTCAAGAGCCAAAGCCCCCTTCACCAGATATGTTGGAGTTGTATCTGACGAAGGGTGTTTAGATTCTCGAGAGGTTACCTTGTTGGTGTCTAAGGTGTTACTGGACTCAAGTCTAGCTCTTTTAATTATGTATTTTAATTATTTTAACATAGGATTTTTTAAAAGAAAAAAAATGGTATTGTTACCCACTCCGTGGCCCTGCCTTTATCTGGGGAAGGCTGGGGTATGTACGTGCCCTCCCCTCCAAAAAACCAACTTCATCTCATGCATTTGTCTTTCATGGAACTGCATGACTAAAGTCTTTTACACACACTAGTTTTCCTTTGCTTTCAGTTTATATATCCATAAGGGATTACACCCCATCCCTGTCTGCACATGTTTTGATCACTTCCAGGCTGGGTTCGATTTTGTTAGCTTCTCCCCTCCCAGAAAATACATTTTCTGGGAGTTCTTTTTGTGGCAATTCCCACTCCCCACCCTTGGTTTGTTTCGAAGCTGCAGCAAATCAAAGTGCAGAAAGAAATCTTTGGGGTTCTCTCTCCTCCCTTTTGCTCTCCCTTGATGTCAAACTTTCCTGCTCACTTCAGTTGTTCCGCCCATTCAACTACCTCCAGCACTGTCAATAAACAGAAGTCCAAGACAGGACCGAATCTCTTGCACCGCTTTTTAAATTTTCCCATCATTTTATTTTTTTTTTAATTCTATGATCCAGTGATAAAACACAAATCAGGAATCCCCAGTACCCATCACTGCAATTAGTGTCTTATAGCTAGCCTTCTTATTTTATGATAAAACACATCTGGTTTTATATGCTTTACACACTTCCAGTAGCAGCCCCATGGTGCAGAGTCGCAAAGCTGCAGTACTGCTGTCCATGCTCTCTGCTCACGACCCGAGTTCGATCCCGGTGGAAACTAGGTTCAGGTAGCCAGCTCAAGGTTGACTCAGCCTTCCATCCTTCCGAGGTCGGTAAAATGAGGACCCAGCTTGCTGGGGGTGGGGGTGGGGGGAAGTGTAGATGACTGGGGAAGGCAATGGCAAACTACCCCGTATAAAATCTGCCGTGAAAACCTTTTAACTTTTTTTTACACACTTCTTAGAGTGAAAAACTTGCTGTTTAGGCCTTCTATGGTCCCTACAGTTTTTCTTTGGAAGAAAAAGCAAGAAGTGAGCATGTTCTGGGTTTCTTCCTCTGAGCAGAGTTCCATCTGGGCCAGCAAAGGGCCCATTGGAGCCTCAACCGAGAGAGCCCCCCAAACCTCCCCAATCCACTACATTCCTGTCCCTGAGTAACTATCAGTGAGAAAGTGAATTATATTGTCTGCTCACAGATCCCTTGGAAGCTTGCCATAAACCTCATTTCCCAGTGGCTTGAAAATTAAACTACTGATGGAAAAATCCCCACTCCAGATAGCAGAACAACCAGTCGTGCTCTGCATTCGGAGAGACAAGAAGGGTCAGAGGAAACAAGGAAATCAAAAACAAGGCCAAGCCAAGAACACCAACACAGCAATGTATTTTAAATGTATGAAACAAAAAAACCCCGATTTCACAGGATGCTACAGTGGGCAGAAATAGCATTTCCATTTTGAGTGGAATCTCAGTTAGTAGGGACTCTGGAACCCACCTGCTACCTAAAAATCCAGTTCAAATTACATTAAAAAGCATGTTGAATTTATGTATCCATGCACATATGAAGTTGACTGAATCAGACCTTTGCTCCTTCAAGGTCAGCGTTGACTACTCAGACTGGCAGCGGCTCTCTAGGGTCCAAGACCTTACAAACTGCCTGATCTTTGTAGCTGGAGATGCTGGGGACTGAACACAGCCAAGAAGAGGTTCTACCACTGGCCCATAGTCCCTCTGCTGCTGTTCAAAGCAGACCTATGACACTCCCTCTTTGCATCTTTTGGTTTGTTGTCTGTCTGTCTGTCTGTCTATCTATCGTCTGCCTGCCTGCCTGCCTGGACCAATCTAGTAATCAAATACTTGTTCCCTACTTCAACATAGCTCTCAGTAATAGATACGGTAATATGGGATAACAGATATATGAGATATGCATTCTGGCCTTCATTCTGCCCTGTGGTGCAGAGTGGTAAAGCTGCAGTACTGCAGTCGGAGCCCTCTGCTCACAGTCTGAGTTTGATCCCAGCAGAAGCTGGGTTTTCAGGTAGCCAGCTCAAGGCTGACTCAGCCTTCCATCCTTCCGAGGTCGGTAAAATGAGTCCCCAGCTTGCTGGAGGGAAAGTGTAGATGACTGAGGAAGGCAATGGCAAACCACCCTGTAAAAAGTCTGCTGTGAAAACATTGTGAAAGCAACATCATCCCAGAGTCGAAAACGACTGGTGCTTACACAGGGGACTACCTTGACCTTTACCTTTTTCACCCTGAATCTCAGAGTGGCTTACAATCTTCTTTACCTTCCTCCCCCACAACAAACACCCTGTGAGGTGGACAGGGCTGAGAGAACTCTCCCAGAAGAGCTATGCCTGACCCAAGACCATATGTGAGAGCTCTGGCTGACCCAAGGCCATGCTAGCAGGTGCAAGTGAGGAGTGGGGAATCAACCCCGGTTCTCCCAGAGAAGAGTCTGCCCACTTCACCACTATACCAAACAGTAGGCTTTCTGCTGACACCTGGCCGTATGCATGCAGGAATGTGCAGGTCAAGCACACTCAGGCAAAAGATGGGGGTGAGACTGGCACCCTTTTGCTTCTTCCGCTTCCTCCTATGTGTCATGCTTACAGGGCTTATATTTCTGTAAGATAAATGGAAAATGTTTATGGAACTTCAGTGCCGACTGTCAATAAACAGTAACCCCGCAGCCAATCCTGGTCTATTGGTTTCCTTTCGGGATTGGAGGATGATCAAGCAACTCCTGTCAGAGACGTGTTGCCTTTTTTAAAAGCATGTCAGGAAATAAGAGTTCCCAAGAAAATATGCAGCAGATCATGAGAAAGGCGGTGCGGACCAAGTTCCAAGAGCCTCTGCCTAAGGCGTTTCAGTCATAATTCCTTCCCCGTCCTTGTACCATATGCTCACATCTGCGAATGAACACAGAGCCGGCCTCAACGGCCAGTACCTTTGGGATGGCTGCAGGCTCTGCAATTCCAAAGCATGTGCAAAAAGTCATCCAAAGGAAGAGAAAACTGCTGAGCAGCAAAAGCCTAAATCGGGGTGTCAAACATGTGGCCCAGGGACTGAATCAGGCCCCTGCAGGGCTCCTATCAGCCCCCCAAGAAACTGACTGTTGTCTTCTTCCTTCTCCCCCTCTCTTGCTTCCTTCTGCATCACAGCTTGCTTTGCCAGGCTTGCTCAATCGCACAGGAGCGCCAGAGCAAAAACTCTATTTACTCCATTGGCTGAGGCTCCTCTCTTGGGGAGGAAGGGAGGAGAGATAGCTTGCTTTGCCAGGCTCTCTCAGTTGGACAGCAGAGCTACTGAGCCAAGCCTCTCTTCCTTCTATTGGCTGAGGCTCCTCCCTCTCCTGGTCCCCCTGGGAAAGGAGGGAAAGAGCCAGAGCTTCCTTCGCCCAGTTCCCTGGATCACACGGGAGAGATACAAAAGGAAGCACCATTATGACCAAAAAGTGCTAATGTTTTAAGCACACATCAAGTGTTAAAAAAATATTTAATTGTGTTTGTCTGTGCCTTTATAAAGTTTATATCTTTGCTACCTGGCATTACATTTTATAACACACATGGCCCAGCCTGACAAGTTCGCATTTATGTCAGATCCAGCCCTCATAACAAATGAGTTCGACACCTGTGACTTAAATGTTCCACAGCAGTGTTTGACAATCTTGCAACGACCACGAGAGGTCAGTTCACAGAGATGTGTGCTGGCATCACCATTTCCCAGAGACCTCCCATTGAAGCCCTGCTCCTAGAGAGCTGACAGTTCACCTCAAGTGTCCAGGGGACAGAGAGAGAGAGAGCCAAGTGCCAGACAGATCAGGGGATTTAAGGTAGGGTGGCACCCAGTAGAGGTAGGGGACGGCGCTTAGCAAGTTAGGAGAAGAGTCTGGTTGGAACAGGTGCCTCAGAGAAGCCCTTGACAGTCAAAAGGCGCATAGAACACCAATGGCTTAGAAAATGGTCTGCCTCTAAAGACCCTGCTAGAGACATATCAACTCCTTTGCACATCAGGCCACACCTTCCCCCGATGTAGCCAATCCTCCTGGAGCTTACAGGACTCTTCTTACAGGGCCTACTGTAAGCTCCAGAGGATTGGCTACATCAGGGGTGTATGGAACTCCTGTGGAACTCAGCGGGAAATCCTTTGCATATTAGGCCACACCTCCCTGATGCAGCCAATCCTCCAAGAGCTTACAGAGCTCTTAGTACAGGGCCTACTGTAAGCTCCAGAGGATTGGCTACATCAGGGGTGTGTGGCCTAATATGCAAACGAGTTCCTGCTACCAAATCTCAAGTGGAACCCTTCTACATTACTTCCTACCTGGTCCTTTTAACTAGAGATGCTGCTGGGGATTGAATTTTTGGCCTTCTGTGCGCAAAGCAGAGGTTTTGCTACTGAGCAGGGCCCCTCCTCTAAAGAGGTGGTGAAACTCTTAACACTTGAAAGGTGGCAATGCTGTGTCATTGGGATGTGTCCAACGAGCAGTTAAGGTTTAAAATCCACAATTAAAACCAGAATAAGTTGCCACAATAGTAGCATACAGATAAGGTAGAAACCTTCTGAGCAATACCATAAAATATTGGGTTCTCAGTTACAGGGCTGGACTGACAGCTGTGGAGGTCGAAAGAAAGAAGAAGAAGAAGAAGAAGAAGAAGAAGAAGAAGAAGAAGAAGAAGAAGAAGAAGAAGAAGAAGAAGAAGAAGGAGGAGGAGGAGGAGGAGGAGGAGGAGAGGGAGGGGGAGGAGGAGGAGAAGAAGAAGACTGATGATGATGTTGAATTTATACCCCACCCTCCACTCTGAATCTCAGAGTGGTTCACAAACTCTTTTATCTTCCTCCCCCACAACACACACCCTGTGAGGTAGGTGGGGCTGAGAGAGCTCTCACAAGAAGCTGCCCTTTCAATGACAACTTTTACACGAGCTAAAGGCCATTCCAGCAGCTGCAAGTGGAGGAGTGGGGAATCAAACCGGTTCTCCCAGATAAGAGTCCACACACTGAACCACGGCACCAAACTGAAGTTTGGGTGCCTGACTGCCTCAACTCAAAGCCTGGCAGAACAGCTCCACTTTGCAGCCCTTGCAGAATTGCAATAAATCCTGCAGGGTCTGATCTCGAGCCAGAGCCTGTTCCACCAGGCTGGGGCAGGGCTGAAAAAGCCCTGGGTCTAGTTGATAACAAACAAAACAACTGTATTAAACAACCGTTACTTTGCAGAGTTCTATTTTTATTTTTTATAAATATTATACTTTTATCACTAAATTTGTGTTGCCAAAGAACTACAAAAGACACCAGGATATCGTATTTCTTCTTTAAGGTAAATATATTGAATTAATATCTCAGATAAAGTGTCTAAACTTTACAGATTATTGAATGAGTCCACAGTTCAAATTGTGTTCTCTTTTCTCTCTCCATAGGGATACACTATACTTACCTTAAAGAAGAAATAAGATAGTCTGGCGTCTTCTTTAGTGAAGTCCTTGCCCTCCCAAGACTCCATCCCCAAATCTCCAGGAGTTTCCCAATCTGGGTTTGGCAACCCTAACTGCAACCCCCTGCTAGTATCTGCAGGAGACCAGGCAGCTCTAGATTTGCACCAGCAGAAGCTTCAGTCATCTAGGACTGCCCCAAAGAGAGCAAGTTACAGAAGTCCAACCTTGACATCAGGAAGGCATGCCTGCTGCACAGAAGATAAGCATTTCTGTGTCCAGGATCCTGCAGAAAAACACACCTCATAAACGATATGTTAATTTGACATGACAAGCCCCTCCCACCTTTCCACTCTCTCCAAGTAGGGGTGGATTAGCTCAGAGAGGAGCAGGGGTGGAATTCTAGCAGGAGCTCCTTTGCATATTAGGCCACACCCCCAATGTAGCCAATCTTCCAAGAGCTTCCAAGGCTCTTTTTTGTAAGCTCTTGGAGGATTGGCTAAATCAGGTAGGTGTGGCCTAATATGCAAAGGAGCTCCTGCTAGAATTCCACCCCCGGCAAGGAGAGTCCCAATTTGCTCATGTCCTATAGGATCTGAGCAGAGCAGACACGACTTCTGTTTTTCTACTCCAGGATATGAATTTAGCTAGCTCAGAAAATGTTTTAGAGCTTACCCAGAAATTTGTAAAATGTCAGTGAGAAAATTTTAATTGACTTATTAGCAACATCTCTTTTTTGAATGACCTTTGAGTCCTCTTTTATAACATATCGCCCACTTTTACTACCTTTCCGCTGACAGTTTCTAATATATTCCTTCCTACGGGATGATATCATCTGTCCTTGGATGGAATTAACGAAAGCATTGCACATTTAGGAGCTGACATTAATCCATATCCCCAGATTTTTAACAGCTGCTGGGAATAAATATTGTTTCCATACATTAAAGCTTTGTAAATCTGACTGGCTGAAATAAATTGAGATTAAACGTACATCAGCAATATCAAAACTAAGAGGGGGAAATGATGGATTCAAAGTTGGAGTGGCTGTATATATAAACAAGAAGAAAGGAGGTTGATTGTAATTAGCAAGAATAATTCAGTTACCGGGTGAACGGGAGGTTTATTACATCGCCATGACATGGTTTTATTTCTTCTATTAACCACATCTATAACAACAGAAAAATAGCTAAAGGCTGAGATAATGGTTCGCGACACAGCCCGTGAAATATAGGCTGAACAACACAGAGGCTCTTTGGCAGTCTACAAATTTAGTATTATACCAATAAGTAGGTAGACCATTAAGGCTTCTGAATACAGCGTGATTGAAAGTTCAAAGCGGCGTATAGGGAAAGGCAACGATAAATCTTTTCACAAAAGGGAATGATGCAGGAAACTCCCCCTGTGCCTATTTGCAAACTTTATTCCAGTAAGTCAATTAAAACACCATATATTCAATGGGAGCCGCTCCTCTGATTTCCCCTTGACTTATGAACAGAAAATTACCCATCAGTAAATTAAAAGAGAGCAACATCTGTAGCAAACCAGCCTATTTTTCTCAAAACAGACAACGAAAACGCATGATCTGAAACTTAATTATTAACTTCCATATAGGCTTCCCAAACCTCCCGCTCTGGCGGGAGACTTCTGGGTTCGCAGCCTCATCTCCCGCTCTTCAAAACTCTGGAAGCGGGGGTGGGGGGTGGAGGGGGGGGAGAACATACCTTTAGGCTTCATGTTGTAGAGCTCCTAAGCCGTTTGCAAAATGTCTGCCCCTTTAAGGCTGGGCAGGAAGCAGGAAGCAGAAAGGGCTTCTGAGAACGGCCCCTCCCTTTCTTTTGCTTTCGTTTTCACAGGAAGTAGAGTTGTCCGGAGGAAGATCTGGTAAGTGTGTGTGTGTGTGAGAGGGAGGAGGCAGGGGATTCCCTAGTTTGGAGGCCCTCCCCCCCTTTAGAAAGCGTGGGGGGGGAGGGAAATGTCTACTAGGCACTCTATTATTCCCTATGGAGAACGATTCCCATAGGGAATAATAGGAAATTGATCCGTGGGTATTGGGGGCTCTGGGGGGGGTATTTTTTGAGGTAGAGGCACCAAAGTTTTAGTATAGCATCTAGTGCCTCTCCCCAAAATACCCCCCAAGTTTCAAAACGATTGGACCAGAGGGTCCAATTCTATGAGCCCCGAAATATGGTGCCCCTATCCTTAATTATTTCCTATGGAAGAAAGGCATTTTAAAAGGTGTGCTGTCTCTTTAAATGTGATGGCAAGAACTCCCTTGGAGTTCAATTATGCTTGTCACATCCTTGTTCTTGGATCCACCCCCAAAGTCTCCTGGCTCCACCCCCAAAGTCCCCAGATTTTTCTTTAATTGGACTTGGCAACCCTACTTCCATAAATGCTCTCAACCACCCTTTAGGCCAATGGACCTGTTAACTCCATGTCACAATGCAGGAAATAATCTCCTAAATAGTTTCCTGCAATTCTAAACATCCATTTTTAAAAAGAAACTGGTAACAAGGCAAAGGGGGCTCATGCCACCTGAGAGCCAGTTTGGTGTAGTGGTTAAGTGTGTGGACTCTTATCTGGGAGAACCGGGTTTGATTCCCCGCTCCTCCACTTGCAGCTACTGGAATGGCCTTGGGTCAGCCATATGTTTCACAGGAGTTAAGAACATAAGAGAAGCCATGTTGGATCAGGCCAACTGCCCATCCAGTCCAACACTCTGTGTCACACAGTGGCAAAAAAATTTATATATACACACACACTGTGGCTAACAGCCACTGATGGACCTGTGCTCCATATTTTTATCTAAACCCCTCTTGAAGGTGGCTATACTTGTGGCCGCCACCACCTCCTGTGGCAGTGACTTCCACATGTTAATCACCCTTTGGGTGAAGAAGTACTTCTTTTTAAAGGCAGCTTCTGTCAGAGCTCTCTCAGACCCACCTACCTCACAGGGTGTCTGTTGGGGGGAGGGAAGGTAGAGGAGATTATGACCACCCTGAGACTCTGAGATTCAGAGTATAGGGCGGGATATAAATCCAATATCTTCTTCTTCTTAAATTCTGGTGCCTGGCTACTACGATTGCCAGCTCTGTGTTGGAAAATACCTGGATACTTTGGGGGTGGAGCCAGGAAAGGGCAGGTTTGCAGAGGGGAGGGGTCTCAGCATGGTACAGTGCCCTAGAGTCAACCCTTCAAAGCATCTCCAGGGGAGCTGATCTCTGCCAACTGGAGATCAGCTGTAAAAGCAGGAGATCTCCAGGCCCTACCTGGGGCTGGCAACCCTACTGGCTATGCCTTCCTATCACCGCCCCTCTTGCAATCTGCACACAAGTTTCTACGGGAGGGTTTTCAAGGCAAGAGATCTCACGAAGTAGTTTTGCTACTGCCTACCTCAGCATAGCAACCCTGGACTCCTTCCTTGGTGGTCTCCCATCCAAGTACTAACCAGGGCTGACCCCAAGTAGAATTCTAGCAGGAGCTCCTTTGCATATTAGGCCACACACCCCTGATGGAGCCCATCCTTCACAAGCTGACAAGGCTCTTTTTTGGAAGCTCTTGGAGGACTGGCCACATCAGGGGCGTGTGGCCTAATATGCAAAGGAGCTCCTGCTAGAATTCTACCCCTAACTGACCCTGTTTTGTTTTAGACAACTGCTGAGATCAGGCTGGCTGGGCCATTTAGATCAGAGCATGGAGGTTATTAATGTTTAAAAATCTACCGATGTTGAGGATCTAGCATGGAGTTTCCACTTTTGCTGTGGTAGATCTTACTATTTAACTTCTTGCCAAATAGGAACAGTCACCAGTATTAGGTACCAGAACTCTGCGTGACTGAGAATAGTCACCATGATAATTTGAGAACATAACAGGTTACTCTCAGCCGATGGTTGATTCTTATCAGGGGGGTTTTGTTATAAAAAGCCCCACACGAGCTAATTTGCATATTAGGTCACACCCCTGACATCACCATTGTTTCACCCAGGAAATAATTTGCATATTAGGCTACACCCCCTGATGCCGAGCCAGCTGGAACTGCGTTCCTGCTCAAAAAAGCCCTGAATCTTATTTATTTCTATTCTTTTGAAACATTCACTGCCTTTTGCCATTGCGGAATTCAAGGTGCCTCACAATATGAACAAAACTATTATTGAAAACCCAATGAAAACAATATGAATAAAACAAACAATTGTAAACACACATAAACGGTCACAATTTTAAAACTCCCATAGGATGGTGATTTTTTTTTAAAAGAAACAGTTAAATACAGTCCTAAATTAAATCATCTTCACCTGCTCCCTAAAAATAGAAAACGAGGGGGCACAGCGAGCCTCTCTGGGAAAGTTGTTTCATAATTGTGGGGTTGCCACCAAAAAGGCCCTCTCTTGTGCGCCCTTCAGATGAGCTTCTTTGATTGATGGGTCAGTCATGAGGGCCTGTCCCTCTGATTTTAATTCCCAGACAGGAATCTATGTGAGATGACAGTCCTTCAGATACCCTGGTCCCCAACCATGTAGGACAAAACCAACACCTTGGAGTTGGGCTTGGTAGCAGACTGGAAACCAGTGTGATTGCTGTCATACCTGGGTCATATGCTCCCAGTAGCTGGCCCCAAACAGCCATCAGTCTAGCTGGTTCCGCACTAGCTGGTGGGCATCAACATGACAAATGAGGTTCAATGTGGCCAAGTGCAAGGTAATGCACATTGGGGCCAAAAATCCTAACTATAAATACAAGTTGATGGGGTATGAACTGACAGAGACTGACCAAGAGAGATCTTGGGGTCGTGGTGGATAACTCACTGAAAATGTCGAGACAGTGTGCAACTGCAATAAAAAAGGCCAATGTTATGCTGGGAATTATTAGGAAGGGAATTGAAAACAAATCAGCCAGTATCATAATAAATTGATGGTGCGGCCTCATTTGGAATACTGTGTACAATTCTGGTCATTGTACCTCAAAAAAGATATTACAGCATTGGAAAAAGTCCAGAAAAGGGCAACTACAATGATTAAAGGGTTGGAACACTTTCCCTAGATTGAAAGGTTAAAACGCTTGGGGCTCTTTAGCTTGGAGAAACATTGACTGAGGGGTGACATGATAGAGATTTGCAAGATTATTCATGGGATAGAGAAGGCAGAGAAAGAAGTACTTTTCTGCCTTACTCACAATATAAGAACTCGTGGGCACTCAATGAAATTGCTGAGAAGTTGGGTTAGAACGGATAAAAGACGTCCTTCACCCAAAGGGTGATTAATACATGGGATTCACTGCTACAGGAGGTGGTGGCAGCTACAGGCATAGACAGCTTCAAGAGGGGATAGGATAAATATATGGAGCAGAGGTTCATCAGTGGCTATTAGCCACAGCATATTGTTGGAACTCTCTTTCTGGGGCAAGTGATGCTCTGTATTCTTGGTGCTTGGGAGGAGCAACAGTGGGAGGGCTTCTAGTGTCCTGGCTCCACTGATGGACTTCCTGATGGCACCTGGGGTTTTTTGGCCGCTGTACGACACATAGTGTTGGACTGGATGGGCCATTGGCCTGATCCAACATGGCTTCTCTTATGTTCTTTTATGTTTTTAGCTGCAGTTTCCAAACACTCTTCAAGAGTTGTTCCAAGTAGAGTGCATTGCCGTTGTCTAGTCTAGATGTAACTAGGGCATAGGTCACTGTAGCTGGATTTGACTGAACCAGGAATGGGTTCGCCTTCATAAATCGCCCAACAAATAAGCGCCACAACAGCAGACAATAATTACCAAAATCAAGTCCTACATTACACAGAGAAGGATTAAAATGTGGAGTTCACTGCCAGAGGATGTAGAGATGGCCACAGGAATGAACAGTTTTAAAAAGGGATTAGATAGATTTATGGAGGATAAGTCTATCAAAGGTTACTAGCCATGGTGACTGAAGGGAACCTCCATGTTTAGAGGCACTAATCCTCTGAATTCCAGAGCTAGGAATCAACATTGGAGAAGGCCTCAGCCTCTATGCCCTGCTGTTGGCTGCCCAGAGGAACTGGCTGGCCACTGTGTGAGACAGGAGACTGGACTAGATGGACCCACTGGTCTGATCCAGCAGGGCTCTTTTGATTTTCTTCTCACAGGAAGGTCTTGGCCTCTCTGCACTGTTGTTGGCCCTCCAGAGGAACTAGTGGGGCACTGTGTGAGACAGGATGCTGGACTAGATAGACCCTCCCTGGTCTGACCCAGCAGGGCTCTTCTGATGTTCTTCCAGGGGAAGGCCTCGGCCTCTCTGCCCTGTTGTTGGCCCTCCAGAGGAACTGGTTGGCCACTGTGTGAGACAGGAGGCTGGGCTAGATGGACCACTGGTCTGATTCAGCAGTGTTCTTACATTCTTATTTGACCTTACCGATAGCAGTGTATGCCATTAAAGGTGATGTCACCATTTTAATTGAAAAAGGGCAGTTTACAAAATCATAATCATCACCTTATTTCACCAGTCACTTTCTCATGAATGATAAATTGTTCACACCAAAAATGATACCACGAAATGCAATGATGGAAGTAAGCAGACACCAAGAAATGTTACCTGATAGTCCAGGTAGGTACCCATTTCAGAAACTGATAAATCACTTTCAGAAAAGCACACACAGAGACACGCAAATAGCCAAAGAGTTAAGTTAGATCCTGGGATTTCTTGGCTATTGTGCAATAATTCAAACTATTTTACTTTCATCTCAGAACTACCAGCCGCATATGCAACTCAAATGAAGACTCCCGCATTTCCAACATTTATTACTTATGTTTCAGATCCTGTATCGGATCTCATGGAAGATTTCCACTGACGTAGGAGGTGGGAGTTTTTGGAGATTGCTCCCACACTGTAGAGCTGCAAGCTGCTCCTCATGCTGTTCTTGGGTTCTCATTCCCCAAGGACACTCCAGAGGGAATGGGGGGGAGGGGGGCTGCAATAGGAGGCGGGCAAATTGTGTGCCACTGACAAATACATTTTTATTTATTAATTTGACTAATTTAAGTGGACTCAGGGTGGGTCACATCACTGAAGGTCTCAAAACAGACCAATTCTGAACCCATAATATACTAAAATCAAAAACAACAGCAAGATGACAACATACCAAGATCAGGTTCTGGCTCTGGTCAGTTTAAAGCAGGGGCCAAATCAGGCCCCCGGTGGGCTATCAGGCCCCCGAGCCACTGGCTGTCATCTGCTTCCTTCTCCCTCTCTCTTGCTTCCTTCTGCATCACAGCTTGCTTTGCAAGACTTGCTCAATCGCACAGCAGAACTACTGAGTCAAGCCTCTCTTCCTTCTATTGGCTGAGGTTTCTTCCCGCTCTCCCCCTCCCCAGTCCCCTGGGGAAGGCAGGAAAGACCAGAGCTTCCTTTGCCCAGTTCCCTGGATCCCATGAGAGAAATACAAAGAAAGAATCTTTAAGACCAACGAGTGCTAATGTTTTAAGTTATATATATATATACGTATATATCAGAGGTGGCCAATGGTAGCTCTCCAGATGTTTTTTGCCTACAACTCCCATCAGCCCCAGGCAGCATGGCCAATGGCTGGGGCTGATAGGAGTTGTATATATTTGTGTTTTTTTATAAAATTTATATCTCTGCTACCTAATCTTAAATAGGTACACATGGCCCAACCTGACATGGCCTGACCCAACAAGGTCTCATTTATGTCAGATGCAGACCTCATAACAAATGAGTTTGACACCCCTGGTTTAAAGTACAGGCTGATATAAGTCCAATACAATGGGTTCATGTAATGTCTAGATTTCTGACAATACCACTCCAAGTTGGTCTGGTGGATAGTTTAAGCAGGAGGGGCCAAGATAATAGTTGGACATCCGCTGCCTCAACTAAGTGTCTGGTGGAATAAGAAGAGAGGCAGTACCGTAGGTCTGTTAGTTTTACAGGCCCTGTGGAATTGTAATATTTATTTGTATTTATTTACGTTATATTTACCGTATATCCCGCCCATTCCATACAGACCCAAGGCAGCTAACAGCATAAAATAGACAGCAAACAAAAGCAATATTAAAACAATAAAACAATCAGATAAATGGCCATGGTGCTACTTCAGGCGGATCATGTAGTATTTTCTTTCTCACGCGCACAGATCCTAGGCAGTTAGTAATCAAAGCGCGATGGATCCGGATGTGGTGGCAGCCCTCTCCCATGAGATGCTATATGCCATCGGAAACAGCTCAGTCTTGCAGGCCCTGCGGAATAGCCCTCACAGGGCCCTGATCTCTACTGGCAGCTCCTGCCACTAGGTTGAGGCGCTGGCCCTAGCCGAGGCTAAGTGGACATCTTTTGGGCCAGGGATATCCAGAAGATGCTGACCAGCTGACTGCAAGGCCCTTTGGGGTTATAAGAGGTCTGTTGGTGCCTGGCCACTCAGGGCCTCATTAGCATGCTCCTCGCCCTATCGTGCATTCATAGCATCTTAGAAAATACTGGGTTCCAAAGGTATATACCTCTGTGAGACCTGAGGATTGAGACCTGAGTATTGAACTGAACTGTAGCACCTTAACCTAATTTTAATTTATAATAGCCATTTTATCTATTTAATTAACCTATGTAACCTAATTATATTTTAACTTGTTTTGTCTTGATTGTATTTTATCCAAATCATGGTTGTTCCATGTCTGTGAGCCGCCCTAAGCCCGCCTAGGCAAGGGAGGGCGGGATACAAAAATAAATTTACTTACTTACTAGCTAGAAGCATTCCACAGTTGCTCATTAGGTTCCTAAGGGATTAAGGACTATCATGAAATCAAATTGTGCTACTGATGACGGTATTACTTATGTATCTTGTAAACTAAGGACTGCGTTACACATTAAAATTGTTGTGTGTGCACCCAAGATGACGTTAGTGTATGCTTAACTGTGACCAGCATGCATCAAATCACTTTCCTACTGTAGAGGGATACTAGGGTGGACTAGAGCTTTTGGTTGATCATACAATCTTTGCCACAATCAGATTTGGGCCAGTCACACTTTCTCAGTCTAAGCTACCTTCCAACGTTGTTGTGAGGATACAATGGAGAGATCAATGCAAGCTCCCTTCAGACCCCATTGGGGAGCGAGATGGCAAACAAATGAATTAATTAAATGAAGAAGAAGAAGAAGAAGAAGAAGAAGAAGAAGAAGAAGAAGAAGAAGAAGAAGAAGAAGAAGAAGAAAATGATGATGATGTTGTTGTTGTTGATGATGACGATAGTGGATTTATATTCCACTCGCCATTCCAAATCTCAGAGTCTCAGAGCAGCTCACAATCTCCTTTACCTTCCTTTCCTAAAACAGACACCCTGTGAGGTGAGTGGGGTGGAGAGAGCTCTCACAGAAACTGCCCTTTCAAGGACAACTCTGAAACATTTTGAATAATAAAACGAGGACAACGTCTGCAAGAGCTACAGCCGACCCAAGACCATTCCAGAAGCTGCAAGTGGAGGAGTGGGGAATCAAACCTGGTTCTC
Source organism: Heteronotia binoei (assembly GCF_032191835.1). Lineage (NCBI taxonomy): Eukaryota > Metazoa > Chordata > Lepidosauria > Squamata > Gekkonidae > Heteronotia > Heteronotia binoei. The sequence goes on along the minus strand of NC_083226.1, from coordinate 4,356,144 downwards.
CCAGAAAAGAGTCCGCGCACTTAAGCACTGCACCAAACTGGCTTATGTTTTCTCCGAGACCATAACAAGATTCGTGGCTTTATCTGGAAGGTGAGGATGAGTTGGCACTGTTGATTTGAGGCATTTCATTTTTAAAAAAATCAGCTCTTTGTTAATTACAGAGTTCATTTTTCAGCCAACACTGAATGTTCCGCAGGAGTAAGGCCTTTTGTAATCAGCATGCCTTCAACAGCTAAAAGAAATTGGTGTTCATCTTTCAGGGGGTGCGTGTGCCAACTGTGATCAGGAAAGCTCCATATCCGTCTTTTGGGGGGAGAGTGTGCCAGTTACAATCAGGACTGCTCAGTATTAGTCTTTTGGGGGGGGACAGTATGGGCTGTCGACATAGTTGCCAGACCATGGGCTCCGTTGTCTGAAAGGGATAACGGCTTTCTATGACAGGACAGACTGGGGAGATATATCCCTTTAATTCCCTCCTCCCCCCCCCCAACCCTCCAAACTCACACACATACCCATTTCACGTTCACATGTGTTGAAACTCATTGCTCCTGGAAATGAAGATGCTCGGGTGTCAGCTGTAAAATCTGTATCTCACTTTCTCAGACAAGTGGATATTTATTGACAGGGTGTGAGAGAAAAGCAGAGAGGAGAGACTGCCTGTCCTGGAGCCAGTAACCTTGGTGGAAGATGCAATGTCACCAGAGCCCAGCCATCATTCTCCCCCGATGTACAGCATATTATTTAAAGGGAAACAAATATCTGCCGCTGAATGTCACAGCAAGGACATGTCTCCTGCCTCTTAACTAAACTTATCAGTGCTGCGGTTTAATATCGTACCTTTTTCATCCCTCCCTCAAATTCGTCTTGCCGAGCGCCTCTTGACACTACCAGAGAGCAGTCAAAGACTAAGATTTAGTGGCATTTGCTTCAAACCACTCTAGATTTATTGACATCTCGGGCTGCTTTCTCCCTCGGTAACCACACACAGGATTAATTTTAACCATGCTTAATAGTTAAATTTGGTGCACAAATGCCTGGCTCAGTCAGAGAAGCTGCTCTCTATGGGCTCTCTCAGGTCCAAATCCAATAGTCCAACTTAACCCATTTGGTCTCACGAGGCCAGCCAATTTCTTTTTTTTCTTTTTCTTAATGGACAGGCATTCAGTGACAATTTAATGTCATAATATTAAAATACAGTTTGTTTTTATAAGAACTTTTAGCATATTTTATATTAGGGTTCCTGCTGCTAAACATAAGGTTTCAAGATAAGGAGAATGAAATATTAAAGCTATCTAGCCCTGTGAAACGAGTGCTGTAAAATCGAGTATGCATCCAAAGTCTTTGTAAAGTTCTTCTGACCAGCCTCACTTCTATTCCAGTTTGGTGTAGTGGTTAAGTGCATGGACTCTTATCTGGGAGAACCGGGTTTGATTCCCCATTCCTCCACTTGCAGCTGCTGGAGTGGCCTTGGGTCAGCCTTAGTACTCTCGTAGGAGTTGTCCTTGAAAGGGCAGCTGTTGTAAGAGCTCTCTCAGCCCCACCTACCTCACAGAGTGTCTGTTGTGAGGGGGGAAGGTAGAGGAGATTGTGACTGCTCCAAGACTCTGAGATTCAGAGTATAGGGCGGGATATAAATTCAATGTCTTTTTCAATATCTTCTTCCTGAATTGAATGGTAGGCCAGGTGCCATTGTCCAAGGTTGAAGCATTCCTCCAACCTAAAAGTGCCTTCCTGTATCTTTTGCCAGAACCACGGCTGTAAGTTATAATAATAAAGCAAGAGTGATTTCTAAACATAGATACAGAACGAATAATGCATGGCAATGCCTGTGTACAACCAAGTTAAAACTTGGTTCCGTGCGCTTTCACATACTTCTGGGAGCACATCTAAGCTCCATTTCCTCAAATGCTTTCTCACACATCTGCAGACTCACTCAGCCAACTCTTTCATGCCGTAGCAGAAGGCTCGATCCGAAAGGGCTTCTTACTTTCTCTCAGCCTGTTGTCCCCGCAAGCCAGAATATAGCACCCCCCCCCCCCTCACTGACTACTTGGGCCACTTGATCCATAGTTTATCAGCATTCTCCCAATGTTACTAGGGTTGTCAACCTGGACTTGGCAAATGTTGAAAGATTTTGAAGGTAGCGTCTAGGAGTTCAGAGTTCAGGGACAATGTGGCAGCACGCCTGCATGACATTCTAGGGATTCCCCCTAATTTCTATGGTAAAGACCATAGAAATGTGAGGAAAATCCTAAAGTGTCACTTTGAAGGTGTGTAGTATACATGGCTCATTTCTATCATACCATCTTAAACCAGCTCCTCTCTTCCTGCATCCTTCTTCCTTTTTGCTCTCTTTCTATTCAGCTAAGACTGTCAATTTCTGCTCCTGAAATACTGCATCATTCTCTTCCTGGAAAGAAAGGCTGGGGAGGTCCCAAAGTGTTTCTTTTCAGGATTTTAAATAAATAAATAATTTGTTAAGTTCTCCTTGTGGTTTTAGACCACTGTGAACTACGATGGGATAAAGGTAAAGGTAGTCCCCTGTGCAAGCACCAAGTCATTACCAACCCATGGGGTGACATCACATCATGATGTTTTTATGGCAGACTTTTTATGGAGTGATTTGCCATTGCCTTCCCCAGTCATCTACACTTTCCCCCCAGCAAGCTGGGTACTCATTTTTACCGACCTTCCAGGTCAGGCGTCTCTAAATTATTTTTATTAGTATTTACATGTATTTCTTTTGTTACTGTCCATGGGGTTCTCTCTTGGACTGAAAGAAGATCAAATCAGTCAGTCCCTAAGGGAAATCAACCCCGACTGTTTCCTGGAAAATTAGATGCTGAAGCTCAAATACTTTGGCCACCAAGTGAGAAGGGAGCACTCACTGGAGAAGACCCTGATGCTGGGAAAGACAGAAGGCAAAAGAAGAAGGGGACGGCAAAAGATGAGATGGCTGGACTGGGTTACTGATGTAATTAACATGAATTTGAGCGGACTTTGGAGGATGGTGGAAGACAGGAGGGCCTGGTGTGACTTTGTCCATGGGGTTTGCAGAGTCGGAATCGACTGTGCGACTGACCAACAGAATACATATTTCTACATATACTGAATTTTACTTTATCTCTAACTTTAAAACTAACCTTTTTAAAAATTTCTTAACCCCATCATAAGAAATAATATATTTTCCTATGTCTATAGTAATCCTTGGCTCCTCATCCTTTTATAAAAAAAATGGTAGAATTCTTGATTATAAACTACTGTCTAACTAAACTATGTGTAGGAAAAGCAATGATGGATTTTGTACAACATATTTATTTCATATACATAATTCCCCTGCCCCCCATAAGTGTAATTTAAATTATTTATTTGGCCCATTTAAAGACACAAGGCAAAATGCAAGATTAAAACACTACATTCACATAACTTTATAGAAAAGCCTGTCATTTTATAACATAGTCCCAAAAAATAGGTTCTAGCACTGGGCCCAAACCTTTTTGAGAATCTGGGCACCTTTGGAGTTCTGACGCAGCATGGTGAGCAGCGCTACAAAACAGCTGTCACAAAATGGTTGTTACAGGAGGTGGAGCCTGCTACACAAGGAACATAAGAATATAAGAGAAGTCATGTTGGATCAGGCCAATGGCCCATCCAGTCCAACACTCTGTGTCACACAGTGGCCAAAAAAACCCCAGTTGCCATCAGGAGGTCCACCAGTGGGGCCAGGACTCTAGAAGCCCTCCCACTGTTGCCCCCCCCCCCCACAAGCACCAAGAATACAGCATTGAGTCTTGCTAACATAAAAGAGCAGCATAACTGGGGTAAAGTAATCTGGGAAAGGTAAGCAGCAGGCAGCCCATGATCTGGGAAGATACCAAATGCTAAAGAGGAACAAGTTTTATGTCCAGAAGAACAAAGGGACTGTTTCTCAATATCTACGATCCTTTGTTTCAGGATTCTGAATGCCTGTGTTTCACTTACAATATAGAGGTTGTCCAAGGATACACCTATGGAATGTATTTTCTTCTGGATCTGACTATACTGAATCCGCTAGCATCATATGGACATAATTAGCAGGGTCTGCCCTAAAGTGTAGGCGTAGCCAAAACTTTATAGTTAGTAGCCATGCCCTGGTCTCCATCAAATGGGTTCCAGTCTCTAGGCACATTGCAGCATATGACGTAAAAATGCTGCCTGAATTTGCTCAAGTTGGAAATTGAGGGCGCAAACCCAAATGGGGATCCCATATAACAACTGAGAAGCTGTTTTAGCATTAAAAACACGAATGGCAGCTGGGACAAATTGGTTGCCGTTCTTGTAAAAAAAGCTAACCACGGCAGATGAACTACACCTTGCTGAGATGCCTGCTTGCTTGCATTGTACTGTCCAGTTGTGACTATATTGGAAAAAGACCCCCCAAGTATTTGAAAGATTTCACCTGTTCAATATTATTTCCCTTGAGGCACCAGCTTTGTGGTTTCCAGGACTTTGAAAAAGCTAAAATTGTGGATTTTACATAGTTTATAGACAGGAAATTTGTCTCACAGTAAGAAGTAAAAGCGAGTAAAAGGCGTTTGAGGCCCTTCTGCGAATGTGAGAGTACAACTCCATCGTCAGCGTAGAGCAATAAAGGGATAACGGATGGCCCAAGTTTGGGGGAGTGACTATCAATAGCATTTAGAGAGGGGGCCAGATCATTCAGGAATAAATTAAACAAATAGGGGGCTAGAATACAGCCCTGTTTGACTCCCCGATTGGAAATGATCTTTGAAGTTAATGCACCTAGGTCGTTATATTGCACTTGACAGCTATTAAGGGAATGCATTTTATGAATAAGAAAAAGTAGGCATTTATCCAGACGCATGATGTCCAATTTGTTCCAGAGAAGATCCCTGGGAATAGAGTCAAATGCTCCTTTTAAATCAAGGAAGGCCACAAACAGCCTTCTTCCCCCTCTACCACTGTATTTCTCTGTCAGATGGTTAAGAATTATACAGTGGTCCATTGTAGACTTGCCGGGACAAAATCCGATCTGTTCCCTACTTGGGAGATTGTGCTCTTTCATCCATGAAGTGAGCTTTCCCAAGAGGTGTCTCGCATATAATTTGCCTGCTATGTCAAGCAGACTAATTGGGCGATAGTTCTCTGGTTCTTGTGGGTCACCCTTCTTATAAATTGGGACAACTATGGAATTTGTCCATGATTCAGGCATGGTCCCTGTTTTAGCGATCACTGTGAAGAGAGGCACCAGAGGGGAAGCCCACCAGTCAGAATTGTTTGTAAATAATTCTGGTGGAAGTCCATCTGGGCCTGGGGCCTTCTCTGCCTTCAAATGATTGATTAGATTATTAATCTCATTAGGACTAACAGGGGGCCATTCAGGTAGATCAGGAGGGATTTGTTCTTGCTGATCAAATACAATGCTCAGAGGGTCAAAAAATAAATGATGGAAATGGTCTATCCAGACCTCGGCAAGAATGGAATGTCTAGAAGAGTGGCTCTTCACATCAGAAGCACCAGTAACTAATGACCAGAAAAGCTTACTGTAAGAGACAGTAGAGGTACTAATACGTAAACCTCAGTTCTTAATAGATAATTGTCTTTTCTTATGAGCCACTGTATCTTTAAGCTTATTTTTCAGTTCGAAGTAGTTCAGGGAGGATATTAGCAGTGAGGCTGTTACGATAACTGCGATGCAGTGCACGCAGTTGACATTTCAGTTTTTGGCATTCTTTATCATACCATGGGTCTGTCTTCCGAACAAGGAGACTGGATTTAGCGGTCGATTGCTATTTATAAAAGTTAATTGTAGCAGAAGTTATATTGCTATAAATTTGAAGGGCCTTAGAATTGTCTGCAGCTTTGGCCAGTTGCTGATTTAATTCCATTAATTTATTTGTTTGGAGCAGCAGGTTAATGCTTTCTCGAACTGTCTCTGTCCATCTGACTCTTGGAGGGGCAGCCATATTGACAGGATCCAGAAATGAATGGCTAACAGCCTCAAATTTTAGTAAGGTAATCAATGAAAAGTGGTCACTGTCCAAGCTCTCACCCACTAAAAAGTCCACAATAAGTTTTCTCAGACTGGGAGAAACAATAACATAATCGACAACAGTACTGCCTAATCTGGAACTAAATGTGTACTCCCCCAGCAAGTCATGTTGCATAGACCCATTTAATATAGATCTGTTAGAGAGGATACAAAAATTTGCCAGAAATACTCCTGCTGCATTAACATGGGGGTCCTTAGAGTTCCTTGGAAAAAAAGAAATCAGGAATTCGGAGTCATGCAGGTCAAGACCCAAGGATTTACATAACATGTAATTATCATTACCTATTCCAGTGTTAAAATCATCAATAATTATAAATTCGGCAGAGGGGTACTCCTGCTCCAAGTTCTCAATATACATGCTAAAACTGTTCCATTGTGCTGAAAGGTCTCCTTTGTTTAGACAAGGGGGTAAATATACATTAACCATTATTAATGTTAGGGCTGATAGTTTAAGCAAAAGCGCCTGAGCCAGTGAAGAGCAAGGGGTAGTTTTTGCTTTAATCTGGTAAGAAATTAAACAACACAGGCCTGCTCTACAGTGACCCATTTGCTTAAGCTTAATTGCTGGCGTTGAATAGGACTTATAACCTTCAAATTGTATTTCACTCTGAGCCCAAGTTTCCTGGCATGTTATAATATCAAATTGTTTGAGGAAAGTCCGAAGATCTGTGCTAGTCACCTTTTTCTTCCAACCTGCAGTATTCCAGGATAAAATCTTTAGGGCTGGTTCTTGGGCACCTTTGAATAGTCAGTTGGACTCTGATATTTTATCCAGAACTCTCCCCTGGTCAAGAAATACACTGCCATTTTTGGTGAAGTTTTTGAATGTCATTATTGGGAGAGGAGCGTCTGCGGGTAGACGTAATAAATCATCAGAGTTGGAGATGATTTGGGTCTGTATTGAGGATAGTGAAGTATGATCAGTGTTGTGGGAGGATGGGTAGGTTCCAACGTCACGACATGGGGATTTAACTTGTGCTTCCATATGGGGGACCACTGAGATCAAAATTGAGCTGGGCTTGGTAGTCAGTGTACAATTGTCATTCACTCCAATCCGAGAACTGTCCTGCAGGGCCGGGTCGCAGTTCTGGTGCAGACTTGCTTGCATTGTCAACCCCTTAAGCAGCCCTCAATCTGGCTCCTGGTTAGAAAGGACTGCAGTAGGGATAGCACAGTCTGCCTCCAGGCTCTCATGCAGCGTAGCATCTGCAAAACTAGCACGTCGGTTCTGCTCTGATCTGCAATTGAGCAACTGGGTTTTCAATAGCTCTAATCTGTCTAGGATCCATCGCTGTTCTCTCTTGGGGAGTTCCACAGATGCATCTTGAATACCTGCTTCCATTGGAGTCACATCTGATAGCAGATCTGATAAGTAAGGCATAGATTTATTGTTTGCAAAGACTTGGCAAACAGCAGTCTTTCTGGTTGTCAACGCTTATTGCTGCCCTTATGTTCTTCTTAGGGGTCATGCGTGATCTGAGCAAGTGACTTTCTTCTTCATATCTCACTTCCAGGCAGAGAGGAGCCAAAACAGTGTTCATGTAAACATGAGTTGGAAAAATCCCTTTGGACATCAAGTGCCCTTTGTTTCCAAGAAGGATTGAGGGGATTTCTGAAGTACAGAAGGATAGTATAACTCTCTGTGTCTGAAGCACTCTGGGCAACAGTTCTAGGTCTTTTAAGTCAAATGTCTTTAACTGGTTGCCCAATAAGGCCTTTAAGTGCTTTTTTACCAGCATTTTTGAGTTCCAAAGGGGGATGCTTCCATTATATTTACAGAGAGTCAAATTACCCTTGGGAGGTAATAGCACTAGCCGTTGTGAACCAGTTGTAGCTATTAGCTCCTTATCTCTGGTAGAAATGTCCTCCGGAAGAAGATGAGACTGCTGTATAAGCACCTTTGTCACTCCATCCTTAAGAACTTCAGTCTTCCTATCAGACATATTTGTTAGGATGCAGCTCATTGAATCCATTTTATGGTGCAGCAAATGGATCATTTTACAAAGGTGGTCAATAGTTCTAGTAGTCAATTGTAAAATCTCAGAGAGCCCAGCCCCAACACCCTCATTCTCGGTACCTTTAAGATGGTCTGGCTGGCTCTCACCCACAGCAGAATTCCCAGCTTCAGCTTCCAACTCAGGGAGTGATACATTTAATTCAGCAGCAATTTCCGTGGGGTCTGCTAAATTTTCCAACACTGCAAACCAGTTGCAGGTAGGAATCTGACATGAATAGAAATCGTTAATCTTCAGTTGTTTGGAAGAGGGTGTGGCACAGTCCTCTTCCTCTCTCTCGCGTTTAGATGTTTTCATTGTTACAGTTAATAAACTCCCAAACTTTAGGGAGCTTGAAGACCAGTTGCAAAATGTAACCAGAAGTGAGAGGCTTTTTTTCCTCCAGAAAAAAGTGAGCAAGCTCAGCAATCAAACACTTCGTTGTAACAGCAACAAATTCCTATTCATTAGCAAAGCTGGCACAGGTGGGAACCTTATCTCTGCTTCAAGTTGTCGGTCGTGAAAGAAAATTCAGATTCCAGCTTCACTCTACTCAGCCAGAACTCCTAAGTAGTTAATCTTAAAATAATAAATAAACTTTAAAAAAAGGGTTTAAAAACAATAAAATAGCTGGTGAGTGGAGGAGTGACTAGAACCGACACCGGAACCGGAACTTTTCTTCAACCTCCAGGGCTGTAACATGCTAATGGAGGAGCTTACCTGAGGGGGTTCTTTTGTATATGGATTGGCTATTGAAAAGCACAAAATGTCCTACAGTTTACAACAGCACTACAGATAAGATTATAATTTCAATAGCCAATCCATATACAAAGAACCCCCTCAGGTAAACTCCTCCATTAGTATGTCACAGCCCAGGAAGCTCCCACAAGATAATGACTCAGCCCTACCTCACGTGCCTGCGTAGATATAAATTACCTGCCTACCATCTTCTTCTCAATTCAACCCAGAGAGAACTCCAGTTTTCTGGGTTACTCCTCTGAGGGCCAGTCACAGTTGCTGGCAAAACGACAGGTCTCACAATGCCAAGACCATGGCCACACAGTCTGGAAAATCTACAACAGCCAATGGACTCCAACCATGAAAACCTTCAACAATTACACAGTTACTTATGGAATTACCACCACAGGGTCATAGATTCAAAGCAGTCTGCTGCTGCAAAACAGTAAAGAGTCCTGTAGCACCTTTAAGACTAACAAATTTTATTGTAACATAAGCTTTTGAGAAGCACGGCTCTCTTCATCAGATGCATGGAGTCTATGTAGAAACCTGTCCCTTGGAGATTGGCTGTGAAGATTTTTAAACACACTGCCTGCACAGCAACTGCCACCACAGTGCTGTGTGACCAAAGATAAGCTGCAGCAGCCATTTTTATATCTGGCTCCACCTCTTGCAGCAGCCTCTTGCAGCAGCCCCACCACACTGTGTCAGGATTCCAAAGGTTCCCACAGGCTCAAGAAGGTTAGGGATCAAGAAAAAAATTCCATTGACATGGGAGGTTCCGCTGTCTTGGTTGACGTTTTGGGCAGACCTACTGTAAACGCAACACTGAGTCCCAGAATCTGCTGCAATAGACACTGGATGAGCAGCAGAGGTGTGAGGATTTTGAGCTAAATTGTCAATTTGGAAAGTGTCTGCAAAAGTTTGGTAACCTCTCACTGATGGCCCAACTGCATACTGTGGTGAGCCTTTAAATTCTGCAGAGCTTCCAATGAAAGGTGAACAATGAAAGCAGGGGTGGAATTCTAGCAGGAGCTCCTTTGCATATTAGGCCACATCCCTCTGACGTAGCCAATCCTCCAAGAGCTTACAGGGCTCTTTTTTGTAAGCTCTTGGAGGACTGGCTACCTCAAGGGGTATGGTCTAATATGCAAAGGAGCTCCTGCTAGAATTCCACCCCTGAGCAAGAGTAAATAAAGGGGGGGAACAAGGCTTTTTTTGAGCAGGACCACTCAGGAACGCAGTTCTGGCTGGCTTTGTGTCAGGGGGTGTGGCCTAGTATGCAAATGAGTACCTGCTGGGTTTTTTCCTGCAAAAAAGCTCTGTGTGGAACAATGGTGCCATCAGGGGTGTGGCCTAATATGCAAATGAGTTCCTCCTGGGCCTTTTCTACAAAAATAGCCCTGGGGGGGACTGTTAGAAAGGTAAATCTTGTTTTATAGTGGAGGGAGGGTTTGATCTCAGTCCCTTCACCCTTCCTGGCATTTGCCCTGTACAAAACCTCAAAACCTCAATTGCTTTAAAAAAAAAAAAGAAAGGAAAGGAAAATAAAGGAAATGATCAGATCTAGAAATCCAGAGAAATGCTTTCTTTCCGGGGGGGAGGGGGTGTTGTTATATTTATATGTAGAGAAAGATTAAATAAATCATGATTACGACAGTAAACATGTAAATCTCCACCCGTAAGCACTTGTTTCTCCCCCTCCCCTCCACACTAACAGCCGCAATAAAGCTTTAAATGTAAAGCTGAGCACAACCAGCCATAAAAGTATGTAAAATAAATGAGGATAACATAATGAGGGAATCCAACATTCATCTCATAAATATAACATAACGACCACAACTAAAATGTCAGAGAATCTAATAAATCAATATGGTAGGACAGAGCTATCTTTACATGCAGCATAAATAATATACATATTTACATGCAAGATTTTTTTTTAAGGAACAAAAATATATTAAAAACTTAACCCTGTGTTTTCTATTTCAGCTCCGGCAACATTTTACACTCCACTGGTGAACTTCCATCTTACTTTGTGATGGAACATATATCACAGGGACAGATGAGTACAGCCAGGCTCTTTTTGTAGGGGGAACTCCTTTGCATATTAGGCCACATTTCCCTGATGTAGCCAATCCTCCAAGAGTTTACAGGGCTCTTAGTTCAAGGCCTACTGTAAGCTCCAGGAGGACTGGCTACATCGGGGGAGTGGACTAATATGCAGAAGAAGACAGAAGACGACTGTAGATTTATACCTTGCCCTTCTCTCTGAATCAGAATCTCAGAGCAGCTCACAATCTCCTTTACCTTCCTCCCCCACAACAGACACCTTGTGAGGTGGATGGGGCTGAGAGAGCTCTCCCAGAGGCTGCCCTTTCAAGGACAACTCCTCCGAGAGAGCCATTCCAGCAGCTGCAAGTGGAGGAGTGGGGAATCCAACCCGGTTCTCCCAGAGAAGAGAGCTCTGGCTGACCCAAGACCATTCCAGCAGCTGCAATTGGAGGAGCCTGGAATCCAACCCAGTTCTCCCAGAGAAGAGAGCTCTGGTTGACCCAAGACCATTCCAGCAGCTGCAAGTGGAGGAGTGGGGAATCAAACCCGGTTCTCCCAGATAAGAGAGCTCTGGCTGACCCAAGGCCATTCCAGCAGCTGCAAGCGGAGGAGTGGGGAATCAAACCCAGTTCACCCAGATAAGAGAGCTCTGGCTGACCCAAGGCTATTCCAGCAGCTGCAAGTGGAGGAATGGGGAATCAAACCCAGTTCTCCCAGATAAGAGAGCTCTGGCTGACCCAAGGCCATTCCAGCAGTTGCAAGTGGAGGAGAGGAGCATCAAACCCGGTTCTCCCAGATTAGAGTCCACACACTTACTACACCAAACTGGCTGCAAAGGAGTTCCTGCTTCAAAAAGAAAAAGCCCTGGGTATATGGATGCATGCACTACACAATGGTAGATGCATATAGGCATACGTGGAATTGTTACCTTTTAATATCTCCTCCTCCAGGAAAATGTGGGAAAGAAATATACAAGGAACCCACTCTTCTCCTCTTACGTTCCCCACTGGCATTCTGCAACATTTTGAATCCTGTAGTGTTTGTTTGCCTTCCTCAACACCTGCACGAGTCCACAGAACAATGGGGAAGGTTTCTTTATGTAACATTGGTGTTAGGCTTCCCAACCCTCCCGCTCTGGCGGGAGACCCCTGGGTTCGCAGCCTCATCTCCCGCTCTTCAAAAATCGGGAAGCAGGGGGTGGGGGGTGGAGGGGGGGGAGAACATACCTGTAGACTTCATGTTATTTCTAGAGCTCCTGAGCCGTTTGTAAAATGTATGCCCCTTTAAGGCTGGGCAGGAAGGGCTTGAGAGAACGGCCCATCCCTTTCTTTTGCTTTTGTTTTCACAGCAAGAGTTCTCCGGAAGAAGATCTGGTAAGTATTTGTGTATGAGAGAGACGGAGGGGGCAGGGGATTCCCTGGTTTGGAGGCCCTCCCCCCTTTAGAAAGCGTGGAGGGGGGAGGGAAATGTCTACTGGGCACTCTATTATTCCCTATGGAGAACGATTCCCATAGGGAATAATAGGGAATTCATCTGTGGGTATTGGGGGCTCTGGGGGGGTCTATTTTTTGAGGTAGAGGCACCAAATTTTTAGTATAGCATCTAGTGCCTCTCCCCAAAATACCCCCCCCCCCCAGTTTCAAAACGATTGGACCAGAGGGTCCAATTCTATGAGCCCCAAAAGATGGTGCCCCTATCCTTCATTATTTCCTATGGAAGAAAGGCATTTTAAAAGGTGTGCTGTCCCTTTAAATGTGATGGCCAGAACTCCCTTGGAGTTCAATTATGCTTGTCACATCCTTGTTCTTGGCTCCACCCACAATGTCTCCTGGCTCCACCCCAAAGTCTCCTGGCTCCGCCCCCAAAGTCCCCAGATTTTTCTTTAATTGGACTTGGCAACCCTAATTGGTGTTCTTCTCACTTTCCATTGCAGCCTCCTCCAGTTGTGCCAGATGCCATTTTCCATCCATAGCTCCACCAAAGTGTGGCTTGCTGCTGCTGGGGTTGGATCATCCCTTCTCACCAGCTCAAGCCACTGAGGGTGCCACTCGACTCACCAAGTCACTCAGCTCTGCTCCGGGCCTTCCCTGGCTGCCTTGCCCCATAGAGGCCTTGACTCGCCAAATCCCATCCTTGTTGCCAGCTGTGGTTCTTCCAGATGCCACTTCCTTGCCTGAGGCAAAGGTTCTTTCTGATGGGTTGCATAGCGGAAGGTCAAAAAGGCAAGGCTCTGCAGCAACGCATGAGCTGGGTCCACACCGGCATTTTAAACTGGCTTAATGGACAGGGCATGGGCAGACCAAAAGGCGTGACCAATAGAGTTGCCAATCCCAGGTGGGGGCAGCAGATCCCCTGGTTTGGAGGCCCTCCCCCCACTTCAGGGTCATCTGAAAGTGGTGTGGGGGGAAATGTCTGCTTGACACTCCATTATTCCCTATGGAGACCGATTCCCATAGAGTATAATGGAGAATTGATCTGTGGATATCTGGGGCTCGGGGGGGGGGCTGTTTTTGGAAGCAGAGGCACCAAATTTGCAGCATAGCATCCAATGTCTCTCCTCAAAACACCCTCTAAGTTTAAAAAGGATTCGACCAGGGGGTCTAATTCTACGAGCCCCCAAAGAAGGATAGAGGCTTACAAGATAATGCATGGGATGGAGAAAGTAGAGAAAGAAGTCCTTTTCTCCCTTTCTCACAATACAAGAACTCGTGGGCATTCGATGAAATTGCTGAGCAGACAGGTTAAAATGGATAAAAGGAAGTACTTCTTCACCCAAAGGGTGATTAACATGTGGAATTCACTGCCACAGGAGGTGGTGGCGGCCACAAGTATAGCCACCTTCAAGAGGGGTTTAGATAAAAATATGGAGCACAGGTCCATCAGTGGCTATTAGCCACAGTGTGTGTGTATATATAATTTTTTTTTGCCACTGTGTGACACAGAGTGTTGGACTGGATGGGCCGTTGGCCTGATCCAACATGGCTTCTCTTATGTTCTTATGAACCCCTATCCCTTCAGAGTTCAATTATGCTTGTCACAGCCTTGCTCCTGGTTCCACCCCAATGACTCCTGGCTCCACCCCCAAAGTCCCCAGGTATTTCTTGAACTAGACTTGGCAACCCTAGTGACCAGACATGCGCAGCTGCCTCCCATACCGCGCCCTCACTCAGCCTGTCTGAAGGCATCCCAGTCGCACCTCAAAAAGCTACCCGTTTTTGGTCTGCCCACATCCCAGCCCTAGGCCAGCTTAAAATGCTGCTCTGGTTCAGCCTAGCACACTTAATTTGCAGGGGAAAACAAACAAACCACAAACCACACATAAAGAAGGTTCCTCACACCCACTGGATCACAGGGGCCTCTTACAACAGCAGCAACCATTTCCAGCGGCTCCACACCTCCTGGCTACTGCTTCCTCGCCCTCTTTTATATCCTCCTTAGGTGCAGCCTCCTCCATGGGTATGTCCTGGCAGGCAAGCTGAGTCCAGTTTTAGTGCTTGCACCTGACCCTTCCTGGTTAGGAAGGAATTGAGCCTGCAGCCACTGAGATGGATCTTGGCTGCCAGTAAGCTTGAAGCTCAAATAAGGTTTCGTAACATTCCCATTCCACCTCCCTCCTTCTCCTTGAGGGGTTCTTCCACAACATCAAGTCACACTTAACCCTTGGGAGAACCTCTACATTCTTAAGAACATAACATAAGAACATAAGAGAAGCCATGTTGGATCAGGCCAACGGCCCATCCAGTCCAACACTCTGTGTCACACAGTGGCAAAAAAATGTATATATATACACACACTGTGGCTAATAGCCACTGATGGACCTGTGCTCCATATTTTTATCTAAACCCCTCTTGAAGGTGGCTATACTTGTGGCCACCACCACCTCCTGTGGCAGTGAATTCTTAAACTGGCAGTGATGGAAAATCAGCAAAGCTCACCAGAAGAACACCCTCCGCTTCCATGAGTTGAGAGACAGTTGGGTGTAGTGGTGAAGTGTGTGGACTCTTATCTGGGAGAACCGGGTTTGATTCCCCACTCCTCCACTTGCACCTGCTGGAATGGCCTTGGGTCAGCCATAGCTCTCACAGAGGTTGCCCTTGAAAGGGCAGTTTCAGCCCCACCCACCCCACAGGGTGTCTGTTGTGGAGGAAGATACAGGAAATTGTAAGCTGCTCTGAGATTCAGAGTGGAGGACGGGATACAAATCCAATGTTTTGCTCTTCTTCTCTTTAGATTTAGACCATAGCAGTCTAAACCTTTTCTTTGTTAGCTTCTTTGACCAATGGTCTTAAGCTCAAGATAAAACAAGAGTAAATACAAAACAAATAATTTAAAACCACCATAGACTAACAACAAGAAGGAAAAGAAAACCAATAATCATGAACACAAGACATAATTAAATAATCTGAAGGACTACCTAATATTAGTATAAAATTCTGTAAAACTCTTTAGCATTATACATTTAGGCTGTTTTCGCACTGACCTTAATCAGCAGCGATGCCCCTCTTCACCGTGCAGGATCGGCGCGGATTTCGCACTAATTGTCGCGGAGCACCCGGAAGAGCCGGAAAGTCCCGCGGCTTTTGCGGCGCAAACGAAAACCGCCAAAAACCAGTTTCCATTTGCATCGCAAAAGCCGTGGGACCTTCCGGCTCTTCCGGGTGCTCCGTGGCAATTAGTGCGAAATCCGTGCCGATCCTGCGTGGTGAAGAGGGGCGTCGCTGCTGATTAAGGTCAGTGCGAAAACGCCCTTTGAGTTTAAATCTTAATAGCAGCACTACAGGGCCTTCGTTTTAGAGAGAACACTATTGACAAATATTTTGCCACTGAGTGAGCTCGTTCAGGGTCCACATCTGCCAGCAGTAGGGTTGTCTAAACAACAATGAGACCACCTCCGAAGTGGCCAAAATCTGTGCTGAGACGTTGGGCTGAAAGCATATCCTCCAAATTTTCAAACAACTTTTATGTCCAATTAATTACAGCACAATAACTCTCTATATTCTCTCTATATTAATTTTGCATTTGTATGTAAATTGTGCTGTTACATTGTGGTTGACTGGTCTCTTGATCATAATAAATGCTGACGATGAATTTTCAGAGACCTCCCTACGTTTCAGTGAAGATAGAAAGCAATCCTTGAAGTTTCATCAAATAATGCGTTTCTGATTTCAACAGTTCTAAACAACCATAAAATCTCATTATGGGAGACTGGAGGTCCAATCACCGCCTTCAGAGAAGACCAACAGATATCTTCTGTATCATTAAAATGGTAAAGGTAGTCCCCTGTGCAAGCACCAGTTGTTTCCGACTCTGGGGTGACGTCACATCATGACATTTTCATAACAGACTTTTTGTTATGGGGTGGTTTACCATTGCCTTCCCCAGTCATCTACACTTCCCCCACCCCCAGTAAACTGGGTACTCATTTTACTGACCTCGGAAAGATGGAAGGTCCTTGAGTCAGCTAGCTGAACCCAACTTCCACTGGGATCAAACTCAGGTCGTGAGCAGAGAGCTTGGACTGCAGTACTGCAGCTTACCACTCTGCACCATGGGGCTCTCTTTCTGTACCATTAGATTCCACAAAATTTTTGCAAACTGAGGGATTTCCATCAATCCCTCATCTCCTGCTGCAGCCCAGACACCCACCCCATGCTTTACTGGGGGCAGGAGACCCCAAAGAACAGAATGAAGTCTGCCAAGGGAGGGGGAAATTGGCAAAAATCAGCCCCTCCTTTCTGTCCACAGGAATCTTTTGCAAAATTCAACGCGAGGCATTGGAGGAGGGTGCAAATGAAGAATCTTTTGGTTTTGTTTGGTACTAGACATCTTTATAAGTTCATTTTTGGGGGGTGGGGGGTGGGGACAACCTCTTTGTGAAGCTCATGGTTTCCTCAAGCCTGCAAAGCTAGATGAGACCTTGAAGAGCTATGACTGGCTCTTCCGTCTCTTTAAAATTTCTGGAAACGGCAAACGTGAGAAGTCTATATTGGTTCATTCCTTTAATTCAGTATTTTATTTTAGTGTTTCCTATCCCATCAACCATCGGTTGCTAACTGGTTTTTATAGGAAGTGTCTTCCTCAGGGGTGGAATTCTAGCAGGAGCTTCTTTGCATATCAGGCCACACACACCGGATGTAGCCAATCCTCCATGAGTTTACAAAAAAGAGCCTTGTAAGCTCTTGGAGGATTGGCTATATCAGGGGTGTGTGGCCTAATATGCAAAGGAGCCCCTGCTAGAATTCCACCCTGGTCTTCTTTGTATGATGGGCATATCCCCACTACTTAAAACTATCACACCTTTATTGGTATAACTACCACTAATGTTGTTGTTGTTAAGACTATTTCTATTCCACCCTATCCCAAAAAGGGCTCAGGGTGGATAACAACATTGTAAAACAGTATAAATAACAATTCAAACATATCATATCAATAAAACAATACATTATGATTATAAACAGTTACAGGTGGTGGCTGAGTTGGGCATAAGGTTGCCAAGTCGAGGCCCTGCCCCCGCTTCAGGGTCATCAGAAAGCGGGGGAGGGGAGGGAAATGTCTGCTGGGAACTCTATTATTTCCTATGCAGATTTATTCCCATAGAAAATCATGGAGAATTGATCCGCGGGTATCTGGGGCTCTGGGGGGGGGGCTGTTTTTTGAGGTAGATTCACCAAATTTTCAGTATAGCATCTAGTGCCTCTTCCCAAAATACCCCCCAAGTTTCAAAAGGATTGGACCAGGGGGTCCAATTCTATGAGCCCCAAAAGAACATGCCCCTATCCTTCATTATTTCCTATGGAAGGAAGGAATTGAAAAGGTGTGCCGTCCCTTTAAATGTGATGGCCAGAACTCCCTTTGGAGTTCAATGATGCTTGTCACAGCCTTGATCTTGGCTCCACCCCTAAAGTCTCCTGGCTCCACCCCCAAAGTCTCCTGGCTCCACCCCAAAGTCCCCAGATATTTCTTAAATTGGACTTGGCAACCCAACCCCTGGGTTATTCTTACAATTGTGCTGGAGGAGAGGATATTTAACCCTTTCCCCATAACATCTGAATCCGCCTTCAAACACCTGCCCTTCCTGACAGAGTGAAAACAGGGGGTGCTGCATTCTACTGGCGCAAATCCTCATTTTACAGATTTGTACTGATGAGAAATCAGACAGAGAGGAAATATTTTAAAAATGGACACAGCTGAAAGAAAGGGCATTCCACACAACCTCTTCTGGGACATCCTATCTGTCTAGAAGCATGAGAAATTTATTTTATTCATTTATTTATTTTATTATATTTGTATCCCACCCTCCACTGGCGGGCCCAGGGTGGCTCACAACAATTAAAATGACACAAAATTAACGGTTACAATAAAATCACTGTAAGTTACTAAAACGTTTCAAACATATACAGTTTTAACACCTAGATGGTGTTATTTGTGATTCTTGATTCTTGTTACTGATCTTATTGGATGTTATTGAGCACCTTACATTTCTGTTTGGGTCGGGTTAAGATATTAATGTGGTGTGATGAAGTACTTGATGCCTCCGTTAGATGTTAAAGGCCTGTTTAAACAGTTCTGTTTCGCAGGCCCTGTGGAATTGTGGCAAGGCTTCCTTTATTAAAGGGCAGAATTCAGTGGCCTGAACTCCAGAACACTGATCCAATTCTAATGAACAGTCCACTTAAAGTGGAACTTTTCTTTTAGCCAAATCATATTAGGCATTCCTTAATACACAAGATATCTTTTGTCATCTGGGTTGGCCTGATGCATTAAGGAGACTTCAGTTGTTGCAGTTAACCATTTTGTCTTGTGTCGAGTTTGATTTCATTGATCATCCATTAGATTATTATCTTAATTTTAACTTTGTGCATTTTTTTTAAAAAAAACCTTATTTGTACATATTTGTACACTTGTATGACAGCCCTTTGGTGGAACAAATCAACCTAAATATAAGATCAGATCCTGATTACTATAAATTTTACAGTCCTTACATTAACAAAAGAATCCCTCAACACTTCTATTTACATTTTATTTTTTTTCTTGGTGTTGGAAGGCTGCCATCTTTTTAAAAACTTTCCTCTCATCTATTACATAATCAATACTACAGAGAACACACACTGAGCTGTGAGAAGTGGACTTTGGAAACACGAAAAAATCAATTGCTCTCTTTTCGCTAAGTGCCAGATTGCATAGATAACCATAAACTCATGAAGATTTTTTTTTTTTTTAAAGAAAGAACATTTAATGAGAGTCATTTGTTTGGACTGTACCTGCTGCCATTTTTGAGGCCTCTCTTACCCCACCCATTTGGAGTTTTTCTTTTCACTGAATGTTGTATAAAACTCTGTTTCAAATTGGCCTGACAGGGAACAGAAGCCGATTATTCGCCTCCTCTGCTTTTCAATTAGAGGAAGAAGAGGAGGATTTAAGTCTTTGAAGAGCTCCGGAGTCCAGCTGGCTGAAGAGCCTTTTGTATCAAAAAAGGAAACTTTGTAACAGTGATCGCCTTCAACAACTCGTTGGGGCATGCTTTTGTCAATTCGTAAGAGTCTCCAGCCCCCGAGTACAGCTGCGGAGATTGTCTAGATTTCTTTCCCCCCCAAATAGCTCTGACCTCTTTATCCATTAAATGGAGAGAGATCTAGGACAAAAATGACCCTTCTGATGAGCTGCCTTTGTCTCCGGGACTTGGTGAGCTGTGTAAGCCCTAAGAGAGGATGAAAAGATATCCGTCCATCAAAATAGCTGCTTATCCCAGTTGATTTAGGAAAGTACCCATGCAAATGAGTTGCGCAGTTGATGCACATGGATGTACATCAAAGCAACAAAGAGAAACCTTTCAACTCAATCTTCAGTTTATTGTTTAATAAGATAAATATTCATGAGTGCTGAAAAAACTCATTTAAAAAAAAAGAATACAAACCTTATTTCTAGTTCCTTAAGCACAACTTGGATGGGGTTACCAACCTCCAAATAATGACTGGAGCTCTCCCGGAATTTCAACTGACCTTCAGATGACAGATTAATTCCCCTGGAGAAAATGGTTGTTTTGGTGGATGGACTGTGTGGCATTGAACTCCACCAAAATCCCTCCCCTAGCCACACCCCACCCACCTCAAGTTCCACCCTAACATTTTGTGGAATTTCCTAATCCAGAGTTCACAGCCTTACGAGAGCAACATGGTGAGAACTAGAAACTTTAAAAAAAAAAGCAAACAGAGTTTATTTTTGTTCAGTTGCACAGTCAATTCCGACTCTTTGCGACCCCATGGACCAAGTCATGTTCGGCCTTCCTGTCTTCTACCATCCTCCAAAGTCTGCTCCAATTCATGTTAGTTACATCAGTAATGCTGTCCAGCCATCTTTATTTTATTTATTTATTTTTATTTTTCATATTTATATCCCGCCCTCCCCGCCAAAGCAGGCTCATCTTTTGCCGTCCCCTTCTTCTTTTACATTCTGTCTTTTCCAGCATCAGAATCTTCTCCAGGGAGTGCTCCCTTCTCATTTGGTGGCCAAAGTGTTTGAGTTTCAGCTTCAACACCTGACCTTCCAGGGAACAGTCAGGGTTGATTTCCCTTAGGACTGACTGATTTGATCTTGCAGTCCAAGGAACTCTCAAGATTCTTCTCCAGCACCACAGCTCAAAAGCATCTATTCTTCTGCGCTCGGCTTTCCTTATGGTCCAACTCTCACAGCCATACATTACTACTGGGAATGCCATTGCTTTTACTATATGGACTTTTGTTGGCAGGTGATGTCTCTACTTTTTATTTTTATGGAGATTCAAACAAGTATCAAAGGTGAAGCAAAGGAAGGAGGTAGAATGCTTCAGGAGATCTATGATGTCTGCACAAAATAACATCATAAAAATGCCTTTCATGTATTGTACATCACCAAAACAGTGGCTACCATCCACTTTATCATTGTTACTTTATCATTTATTCCAAAGTAATACTAAAACAGCTTTTGAACAGGAAGTAGACATAGGTGGGTTGTGGGATGAGTGAGAAGCTGAAGACCATGGTCAAACCTCTGGTTTATTTGTGTGTTAGAAAACAAAGTTACACTGATATTCATTAACATCTTGTGTGCAGACACACACTGAGACTGTGATTGCATAGGCCTGCCCCAGATAGGTTCTTTTCTAGCCTAAAATGATCAAAGAGGGAGATCGTTTCCCCTCAGAGCCGACACAATGAAGATTTCACACCCAGACCATCACATGCTCCAAGGGACAGGCACCCCTTCACCCTCAGTTCCTGTGAAGCTGCTGCAAAACTTTTCGTTGAACCAGAAAATACCAAGAGAGCTCACAGTGAGGCAGGAGGGAGAGAGTATGTGCCTGCACAGAAGACATTGATTAACATCAGGTACAGGGAGAAGGTGAACTGCAGATTCACTGGTATCACCCAACAGTATCCCACTCCTCTCTGTGCAAATGGAGAACTCACGTACACACAGGGCAATAACACTCCTTTGCTTCTAGGAAGGTCAACAGTCACTTCACAGATGTTTGTAAACATTTTGGTTGACCATGTTATGAATGAAACAGGATGCTGAGCTGGAGGAATATTGGCCCCATCAAACATGGCAGTGCTAACATTATACTATTAGCATTAGTGTTTCAAGAGTGGATGTAAGGAGGGAAGCAATTTTGGGGAACACCAGAAGAGAGCTGTAAATTGGGTGATGGGCCATAGCTCACCAGAAGGTCCTCTGATAGGCACGCAGAAGGTCCTAGATCCAATCCCTGGCATCACCAGTTGAAAGGACCAGATAACAGGTGATGCTAAAGACCTCTGAGATCCTAGAGAGCTTCTAACAGTCTGGGTAAACAATACTGATCTTGATGAACCAAATGGTTCATATGGGAGGAGGTGGTCCTTAAAATGCATTGGTCCCAGGCCGTACAAGACTTTAAAGGTCAATACCAGCAGTTTGAATTTAGCCCGGAAGCAAAATGGAAGACAGTGTAGATGGAACAAGGTTGGAGTGTTATGGTCCCAATGACCTACTCCAGTCAACACTCTGGCCTCAGCATTCCGTACCAACTGTAGCTCCTGGACAGTATTCAAGGGCAGCCCCACCGATTCAAACACTTTCATGTAGCACAAGCAGACCGAGAAGAGTAATTTTTAGCACTTTCACCGGGACTGCTGGACACATGGAAACCTTCCATGGGATCCAATCCAGTTTGTGACACTTTTAAGAAAGGGGTTACATTTTGTCTTCGTCATGCCTCTCTTAAGAACAATAAAGACTAGAGAAGTTCAAGCTGTTCATTCAAACAATAACACATTTGGAAGTATCCATCAACAGCCCAGCCTTGCCCCCTGCTCCTCAAATAAGAAGTATGAGTGTTGAGGCGTCTACTGGAAGATGCAACTTTTTCTTGCTCTCCCAAAAGACGAGAACTCGAGGGCATCCAAGGAAGCTGATGGGCAGTAGATCCAGGGTGGATAAAGATAAATACTTCTTGATGCAGAGAATAATTAAAATGTGGAATTCACTGCCAGAGGTGGTAGTGATGGCCACAGACATATAGGCAGCTTTAAAAGGGAATTGCATAGATTCATTGGTTTATCAGTGGCTAGGTCTACCTAGAGCAGGGGTGTCAAACATGCGGCCCAGGGGCTGAATCAGACCCCAGAGGGCTCCTCTCAGGCCCCCAAGCAACTGACTGTCATCTGCTTCCATCTGCATTACAGCTTGCTTTGCCAGGCTTGCTCAATCGCACAGGAGCTACAGAGCAAAGCCTCTGTTTTCTCCATTGGCTGAGGCTTCTCCCTATGGGGGGAAGCACAGCTTGCTTTGCCAGGCTCTCTTAATTGCACAGCAGGGCTACTGAGCCAAGCCTCTATTCCTTTTACTGGCTGAGGTTCCTCCTGGACCCCTGGGAAAGGAAAGAAAGAGCCAGAGCTTCCTTTGCCCAGGTCCCTGGATCCCATGGGAGAGATACAAAGAAAGCACCTTTAATACCAACCAGTGCTAATGTTTTAAGCATGTTTTATTTATTTATATTTTTAATTGTGTTTGTCTGTGTCCTTTATAAAAATTATATCTCTGCTACCTAACCTTAAATAGCCCAGCTAATCTTAAATACGGCGTGACCGAACATGGCCCGGCCCAACAAGGTCTCATTTATGTCAGATCCGGCCCTCATAACAAAGGAGTTCGACAACCCTGGCCTAGAGGATAGGTTTTTCTGTGTCTATTAGCCATGGTGAATAAAGGAAACTGCCATGTTCAGAAGTAGTAAACCTCTGAATCCCAGAGCCAGGAGGCAACATCAGGGGAAGCCCTTGGCCTGGTCCCCCAGAGGAACTGGTTGAGACAGGATGGTAGACTAGATGAACCACCGGTCTGATTCAACAGGGTTCGCCTGAAGTTCTTAATATTCACATCTGCTAGAAACATAGGGTAACGTAAGGTCCTATGCTACTTTGGGTAATCTGCCAGTTTGATACTTTTAGCTATTCCAGAGGAACACTCTAAAAAGGTGGATTACTTAAGAAATAATTAGGTGAGTATACAAAACAATTTGCAGGCAAGCTTACTCCTTCAGCTTCAGCCAGTGAAGTGCCTTTCAAGGCTGATTTATAACACTGTCGTCTTCAGAAGGCAAAATAATTAATAGGAGCATTGGCTTCTAATTTCAGTGACTTCCAGAGAAAGTGGATTTCATTTGATTTATGATGGCTAGTGACTTTGCATTTTATCAGTTCATTCACTCATTATTTATGCTGATGACCAATTTCAATGGGTCGCTATCATCTAACTCGATACTAATCAAAGAGAATTAGGGTTCACTGCATTATTTAGAAGACACTAATTTATCTTCGGAACAAGTAGCAAGAACAGTTTGGGGCCTTTCCACACTTATGGGAAGAAAAGAAAGAGGAGCACAGCGGGCTAATTCACAGCATTTTTTTAGCATTACAAACGAACACCACAATGGGTAATTGTTCTAAAACAAAGCAAACTATGGGCAGAATATCAGCAGAAGCCACTGGAACAAACAAAAGGGGAAGAATACTTTGATTTATTTATTTTTTGCCCCTGCCAGATGGTTACAGCATGAGAATTTTATTCTTTGTGGGCAGTCTAATAATATTCTCAGGGCATCCCCAGACCAAGGATTGGCGCCTTAAACACCTGCAAATCTCATGGTGTGACATTGGGTTAGAGCCTGCCAGTGAAAAAGTAAGAAGGCATCTTCTGTGACCACCAAAAAGACTACACTGAGAACCATGGACCGCCTGGACAAATGCCACATGAGATGCGGACCACAACATGGAAGAGGAAGAAGGAGACAGAGAAGACGATGATGATATTGGATTTATACCCCACATTTCACTGAATCTCAGAGGGGCTTATTATCTCCTTTATCTTCCCTTCCCACAACAGACACCTTGTGAGATAGGTGGGGCTGAGAGAGCTCTCTCAGAAGCTGCCCTTTCAAGGACACAGTCTCAGAGCAACTTACAATCTCCTTTACCCTCCTCCCCCACAACAGACACCCTGTGAGGTAGGTGGGGCTGAGAGAGCTCTCCCAGAAACTGCCCTTTCAAGGACAGTGTCTCAGAGCAGCTTACAATCTCCTTTACCTTCCTTCCTGAGAGCCAGTTTGGTGTAGTTGATAAGGGCATGGACTCTTATCTGTGAGAACTGGGTTTGATTCCCCACTCCTAAAATTGTACCTGCTGAGATGGTCTTGGGTCAGCCATAGCTTTTATTGAGACTGTCCTTGAAAGGGCAGCTGTTATAAAAGCACTCAGTCCCACTAACCTCACAGGGTGTTTGTTGTGGGGTGGGGGGAGGTAGAGGAGATTGTGACCACTCTGAGACTCTGAGATTCAGAGTATAGGGCAGGATATAAATCCAAAATCATCTTCTTCCCCCACCAGGACCGGATCTACATGCTTTTTGAGGGGGAGCAAAATTAAAAAATGGTGCCCCCTTATGGGCCATTCTATCTTTTGGTCCCATAGAATACAATGGACTCCATACCCAATTTGGCACCCCCCCCCCCCGTCAGTGCCCCTGGCAAGCACCCCCCTCTGCCCCCGCCCCTAGATCCGGCCCTGTCCTCCACAACAGACACCCTGTGAGGTTTTTTCCAGGAGAACTCTGAGAGCTATGACTGACTCAAGACCATTCCAGCAGGTGCAAGTGGAAGAGTGGGGAATCAAACCCGGTTTTCTCAGATAAAGAGTCCGTGCACTTAACCACTACTCCAAACTGGCTCAACACCAAACAACCAAACCAGAAGGGAACTGGATGAGATGGAGTGGAAAAGATGATGACATCCAACTTGCTGCTGTTAGTCCAAACTGACTGCTGCAATCAGTGTCAATGGTACTGTGCCCAACCCGCTGGAGCTAGCAGACACAATGTCCTCAAAAATATCTTCATCCTCACTACCTGCTTTATGCTGTCACTGGGGGAGGCTGGTGTGGGTGGTGGAAAGGGCCGTCAAGTCACAGCTTACTTATGGCAATCCCATAGATCAAAGGTGTCAAACATGCAGCCCAGGGGCCAAATCAGGCCCCCGGAGGGCTCTTATCAGGCCCCTGAGCAACTAGCTGTCATCTGCTTCCTTCTTCCTCTCTCTTTCTTCCTTCTGCATCACAGCTTGCTTTGCAAGGCTTGCTCAATTGCACAGGAGCTACAGAACAAGACCTCTATTTTCTCCATTGGCTGAGTCTCCTCCCTTGGGGAGGGAGAGCTTGCTTTGCCAGGCTCTCTCAATTGCACAGCAGAGCTACTGAGCCAAGCCAATGTCAAGTCGATGGATTCAAGAATGAGTCAAAGTTGATACTAAGTCTTCATTTATTGATAACCGGTACTCTGGCGCAAGCCTCCAGCTTGCTAAGAATGAAACCAATACACTGATACATGGGTTTTAAGATACACTTCAAAAACATTCCTACGGGGGGGGGGGGGGGTTACGGGAGGAAACATTCACATACAACTGCTAGATACTTTCTCGGCCGATGGCTAGCAGATGCCCTTGAATTGTTATGCAAGGCTTCCTCCCACCTCAGGCCCTGAGAAGGCGCCGACTAGTTACCTTCACACCAGTTACAAATCAAAATACGAAAAGGGGGGGAAGGGAAGCAACTAAAGTAGAACATTAGCAGCAGTGGATCCATTATGATCTTAACAGGGCCTATTGCTTAGGCCATGATCCCAAGTCTTAAGTCATTATTAGTCGATCTTGACAGCCTCTTCCTTCTATTGACTGAGGCTTCCCCCAAAAAAGTTCCTGGGGAAGGAAGGAAAGAGCCAGAGCTTCCTTTGCCCAGTTCCCTGGATTCCCATGCGAGAAATACAAAGGAAGCACCTTTAAAACCAATGAGTGCTAATGTTTTAAGCATGTTATATATATATATATATATATATATATATATATATATATATATATATATATATATATATATATATATATATATATATATATATAAAGCAGGAGTCAATTTGCGCCTTTAAGACCAACCAATTTTTATTTAGTACGTAAGTTTTCATGTGCTCTTAAGCACACTTCATCAGACGAGGAATCCAGCACAGTGAGCAAAGCCATACATAGCTGGTAGGCAGTGGCCCAGAATGCAATATAGTACAGATTTAATAACCAATGACAGTGAAGTAAAATTATCTGGTAGGCTGTGGTTTAGAAGGTCAAATGGTACAATAGGTACACATATGGCCCAGCCTGACATGTAGGGTTGCCAAGTCCCGTTCGCTCTCATCTCTATTGTACCATAGAGTTTCCCCTCCCAAATGGCTAGAGCGTTCAGGAAGAGTTTTCCTGGAAACGCCTAGAGCAGCTGCGAGTGCTGGCACCGGCGTGATGAAGTCACTTCCGGGTGACGTCATTGCACCAACAACGTTGGGGGAGGTTCTCCCCGTGGGCCGGGGGGGGGGGCGTTGGGAACCTCCCAGGTGGACCAGGGCCTCAGCAGCCCTACTGACATGGCCTGGCCCAACAAGGTCTCTTTTCTATCCGATCCGGCCCTCAAAACAAATGAGTTCGACACCCCTGCTAGGTTTTTCAAGGCAAGAGCTATTCAGAAGTGGCTTGCCATTGCCTGGGGTTCAGGGGTGTCAAACTCATTTGTTACGAGGGCCGGATCTAACATAAATGAGACCTTGTCGGGCCAGGCCATGTTGGTCTGGAGCATATGTGTGCCTATTTAAGATCAGATAGCAGAGATATAAACTTTATAAAGGACACAAACACAATTAAAGATTAAAAACAAAACAAAACGTAAAACATGCTTAAAACATTAGCACTCATTGGTCTTAAAGGTGCTTTCTTTGTATCTCTCCCATGGGGTCCAGGGAACTGGGCAAATGAAGCTCTGGCTCTTTCCTGCCTTCCCCAGGGAACCAGGAAGGGGAGGAGCTTCAGCCAATAGAAGGAAGAGGGGCTTGGCTCAGTAGCTCTGCTGTGTAATTGTGATAAGATGGCCAAGCAAGTTTTTCCCCCTCCCTTCCTCCCCAAGGGAAGAGCCTAAGCCAATGGGGGAAAAAGAGGTTTTGCTCTGTAGCTCCTGTGCAACTGAGCAAGTCTTGCAAGACATGCTGTTATACAAAAGGAAGCAGGAGAGAGTGAGAAGGAAGCCGATAACAGCCAGGTGCTTGGGGGCCTGATAGGAGCCCTCTGGGGGGTCTGATTTAGCCCCCGGGTCAGATGTCTGAACCCCTGGATCTACATCTTCTTGTTTCCAAGGAACTTTTTAAAATCCTGAAACCTCCCACAGGTGGTCGAACCCTTTCACTGTGCCAAGGAGAATCAGCAGAATTATAAACTTCATTGCACAACAAAAGATAAAAATGTGTTTCAGGGTAAATCAGATAAGCTTCAGTGTACAGGAAAAAAGGAGCCAGCAAACAAGACAACTGATTGAAGAGGTTTTATTAGTTATGCAATAATTTTTACGGTGAACTCAAAATTACCAATATAAGGAATTATCTGATGAGTTTAAAACGTGAATATCTAAACAAAGGGACATGTTTTATTGGATGAAACTAGCATTTTTCTTGCCAAAGAATAATTATGGACATATTAAACTGATTAAGTACCCATTTGGATTAACATTCACAAGAGTTTTATTCATGTAAACAAAACACTCTCATCATACTAATGAGCTAAAATAAAACCCTCCACTTGGCATCCTTTTCTGCACCATATCCCAATTTACATTTCATTACTAGGAAGAAAAAAAACATAAAGGTTGAACACATTCGGAAAACCTGTTTACCTTCAAATGGCTCTCAATTTATTTCGATTAATGCACATTTCTAAGTGTTCTTCCTCCTGCCTCCGAGGTCTGTGTCGACACTCACGCCTAAAACAAGAATCACTTGCACTTTTACCTTCACTGTCCAAGGATGGCCACAAGGATGGTCAACAAGTATGCTGAATGCTTCTCTTATTAGTACTGTGCTCAGTAAAATATAATTGAAGGTGGGGTTTTTTGTTTTTGTTAAATACAGACCTTTTGCAATCCTTGAGATTTGCAGTCTTCACTGAAAATACTGGGTATCAAGAGTCCTCTGATGCCATCTCACCTTGCACAAGTTATTGACATGCCTTCTTTACTTCTAACCAGGGCTCTTTTTTGTAGCAGGAACTCCTTTGCATATTAGGCCACACACCCCTGATGTAGCCAATCCTCCAAGAGCTTACAGCAGGGGTGTCAAACATCTTGCCTGGAGGCTGAATCAGGCCCCTTGAGGGCTCCTATCAGGCCCCCAAGCAACTGGCTGTCATCTGCTTCTTTCTCCCTCTTGCTTCCTTCTGCATCACAGCTTGCTTTGCCAGGCTTGCTCAATCGCACAGAAGCTACAGAGCAAAACCTTTATTTTTCTCCATTGACTGAGGAAGGGGGAAGGGAGGAAGAGCTTGCTTTGCCAGGCTATCACAATCACACAGCAGAGCTACTGAGCCAAGTCTCTCTTCCTTCTATTGGTTGAGGCTCTTCCCCCTCCTGGTCCCCTGGGGAAGGCAGGATAGAGCCAGAGCTTCCTTTGCCCAGTTCTCTGGATCCCATGGGAGAAATACAAAGAAAGTACCTTTAAGACCAATTGTGTTTTGTCTGTGTCCTTTATAAAGTTTATATCCCTGCTATCTAATCTTAAATAGGTACACACACAGCCCAGCCCAACACGGCCCAGCCCGACAAGGTCTCATTTATGTCAGATCTGGCCCTCATAACAAATGAGTTTGACACCCCTGGCTTACATGGCTCTTAGTACAGGGCCTACTGGAAGCCTTCAGGAGGACTGGCTACCTCAGGGAGGTGTGCCCTAATATATAAAGGAGTTCATGCTACAAAAAAAGTCCCGCTTCCAACCCTTCTTTTTAATAGGCAGAATTAGCAATGAGACATAGGAACTGCTCTATAACGCACTGTTCCATTGTAGCAGGTATCTCCTGAGTTAATATTTATAGGAAAAGAAATCACAGCCTCCCATCACTAACAAGCACCTGTTTGCTTATTCTGGGAATTACCATGAAACAGGATCTAACATGGGGGGCAAATACTTTAGCTCTAGAGAAAAAGGCCCAGCAACGACTATACTACTTAAGACTCTTAAGATCACTACAACTGTCAGGGAGTCTGCTGGTTGCCTTTTATCGTAGTTCCATTGAGAGCATTTTATCTTATTGCCTCTGCGCGTGGTTTGGGAGCTGCACGGAAGCAGAGAGAAGGGTGCTCCAAAGAGTGACGAGAAGAGCACAAAAGATTTGTGGATGTTCTCTCCCCTCATTGGTGGATCTGTATAATATGGCATGTAAAAGGAAGATACAAATGATCCTAAGGGACCATACACATCTGGGCCATTTGCTTTTTGAGATCTTACCGTCAGGTAGACGATATAGAGTGTTGAAGGCTAGGACAAACAGATTTAAGGACAGTTTCTATCCAAGTGCTGTGGTTAGGTTAAATGCAGGGTTATGAAGGATTATCTGTTTTAGATGTATTTAATGGTTTAAATGGTTTTAATGGTTTTATGAATGTTTAATGGTTTTATGAATGTTTATTTAATGGTTTAAATGGTTTTATTGGTTTTATGAATGTTTATCCGTTTTAGATGTATTTAAATGGTTTTAATGGTTTAAATGGTTTAATGGTTTCAGATGTATTTAAATGGTTTATGAATATGTGTGTTTGATGTGTTGGTATGTTTGTGGAAGAGCACCTCATTTCGTTGCTCTCTTTTTTTTGAGAACAATGACAATAAATTCATCTATCTATCTATCTATCTATCTATCTATCTATCTATCTATCTATCTATCTATCTATCTATCTCATGGATTGATCTGTTTTTGAGTTCTTGGAAGCCCACAATTTTAACTAATGGGGTGGGATTCTAGCAGGAGCTCCTTTGCATATTAGGCCACACCCCCTGAGGTAGCCAATCTTTCAAGAGCTTACAAAAAAGAGCCTTGGAAGCTCTTGGAAGATTGGCTACATCAGGGAGGTGTGGCCTAATATGTAAAGGAGCTCCTGCTAGAATCCCACGCCTGGATAAGAGGCACCCGCCATGTCAAGCAGGTGTGATCAAGTGGGGTGACGAAACTCTGCGTTGCTCGGCCATGCTGACCCCTTGCACAATGCAGCAGCAGCTGCTGACCCTGTTTGCTGAGGGAATACAAGCATTAGGGGTGACAGCCTCCAGGTGAGGTATGGAGAGAGCCCAGAATTACAATCGATCTCTACACTGCGGAAAAAAAGAACAGCAGCTTTGGAGAATGGACTCTGTGGCAATAGACTGTGACCAAAGCTCACCATCCCCAGGCTTCACTATTCAGATCTCCAGGAATTTCCCATCACGGAGTTGGCAAGCCTAGCACACATGAAGGCACCCAATTCTGAATCAGACCATTGGTCCGTCACAGGTCAGTACTATCTGCTCCAGGGGTCCCCAACCGCTTTGAGCCTGTGGGCACCTTTGGAATTCTGGCAAAGGGTGGTGGGCACAAACACAAAATGGCTGCCCCCAGAGGCGGAGCCAACCTAAAAGAGAGAGAGCCATTTTGGTGTAGTGGTTAAGTGTGCGGACTCTTACCTGGAAGAACCAGGTTTGATTCCCCACTCCTCCAGTTTCACCTGCTGGAATGGCCTTGGGTCAGCCATAGCTCTGGCAGAGGTTGTCTTTGAAAGGGCAGCTGCTGTGAGAGCTTTCTCAGCTGCATCCACCTCACAGGGTGTCAGTGGGGGAGGAAGATAAAGGAGATTGTGAGCCGCTCTGAGATTCTGAAATTTGGAGTGGAGGGCGGGATAAAAACCCAATATCATCATCATCTTCTAAAAATCTAATTGTAACTCTTCAAAAACATATTGTTTGACAATAATTTATTCTCTACACACAGCTGACCTTCAGTCACACAATGAAAACCCTTGACAACTGCTGCTCCTGCAGCAATTTAAAAAAAAAAAACCTTCCACAGCCAATCTGATCTCCAATACCAATCAAAAGCCTCTCATGAGCCCACCCACTTTCCAAAAAATACTTGCCGGGCAGCAGGAAAAGATGTTGGCGGGCACCACAGTGCCCATGGGCATGATGTTGAGGGCACCTGGTCTACTTTGACTGGCAGTGGTTTTGCAGGGTCATAGAATCATAGACTTGGAAGGGACCTCCAGGGTCATCTAGTCCAACCCCCTGCACAATGCAGGAAACTCACAAACACCTCCCCCTAAATTCACAGGATCCTCCTTGCTGTCAGATGGCCATCTAGCCTCTGCTTAAAAACCTCCAAGGAAGGAGGAGGAAGCCTGTTCCACTGAGGAACCGCTCTAAAGGTCAGGAAGTTCTTCCTCACGTTGAGCCGGAAACGCTTCTGATTTAATTTCAACCCGCTGGTTCTGGTCCTACTTTCTGGGGCCACAGAAAACAATTTGGTCTCAGCTGATGTCTTTCACATCATCTATTACTTGATCCTTTTAGCTGAATATGCTGCATGCCAAGTTCTGTCACTCCACTCATCCCCAGGAAAGAGTGAAGGACAAACTATGCACCCATGGGCATGGCACAGTCATTACTGCTTCCTTTCCACAATAGGTAAGGCCAGCATTTATTAGCAAAGCTTATTCCAGAGAGAAAACCACCACGGGTTGTAAAGCAAAACCTTGAAATGAAACTGTACCGGCTTCATTTATCAGCCAATGCTTGTTAGAAAGCACAGCTTATCAAAAGTCAACACACAACCCCAACATCTAACCGCAAAAGCAGCTCTTTTTCATTTACATCCAGTGTAATGGCGCTAAGAGATGCCTTTTTAAATGTTTGCATAAGAAACTATTGCCCAGCTTTGTACAGATTATAAATACACTTGGCTATTTTTGGTTTTTACGTGCTATAAATAGATGGTCTCAGCTATGCCCTCAGTGAACCTTCTTCTTCTACCAAAACAACCGCACAAAGCAATATCCCCCCCTAAAAAAATCTAGTGCTTAAAGGACGACAGCTATAAAACTTGCATTGTTCATAACATTCATAAAGGCCTGCATATGAACCTCCCTGAGTCCCACCTCCATTCCATATATATGAAAATGCAATTTAGTGTACGTCAAAAAACCCACCCCCAAAAAAATAACCCCCGCAGTTTTCATATGTACAACAACAGGTGCTGGTTAAACAATCAGACACTATTTGTTACCTCGTCTCTCACTCTCATTTGCAGCATGATAAATTGCATTTTGGGGAAGTGTTGCGATCTAAGGGGTCTTGACATGTTTCTTTTATTGATTTGCATAGGCTATATGCATGTATTCCTGTTTGCAGGCAAAACAGCGCCGGGAGTAAATTCAAGTCGCTGCGGCTCCCGTTTGGAGAAAATTGTAGTTATCACAGGGGAGCCAAGATGGAGTGAGGCTGGCTAAGAGAGACATATGCAGCCCCCTGGAATCTCAAAACCTCTATTAAGATTTATCGGCTGCGCGATTCTTTTGGGCTTCAACATTATTCTTGGTAAACCCTTTCTGTCTTCAGTTGTTTATAAAAACTGGCAGCTCTAGCAAAGACAAAAGCTGATAGTATGGGGAGCACAATTCAACATAATAGTTCTTTGCCTGTCCTCCAAATACCCGGAGCGGATGTTAAGGAGGGAAACAAGAATGCAACCACCCCACAACATATGCATCACTCCAGAGTTCCTTTCTGCCAAGCGCACATCTTTCCTACAGTGCTGTAATGGAAGCATAGAGCAGGGGTGACCAACGGTAGCTCTCCAGATGTTTTTTGCCCACAATTGAAATTGAAATTTAAAAAACTCCCATCAGCCCCAGCCATTGGCCATGCTGGCTGGGGCTGATGGAAGTTGTAGGCAAAAAACATCTGGAGAGCTACCGTTGACCACCCCTGGCATAGAGGAGTCAGACAACAGTATTACTGCTCAGCGTGTTTAACTCAGAACTAAGTGCCGTTTGTAGTTGTTGGGAAATGCGTTTAAAAATCAGAGGCATGGAGGTTGCAATAAATGGTAGACAGAGGGTGGCTGGCAAATTGGAGAGTGATTTTTAAATCAGAACAGGCAGATAAGACACTGAAAACATTTAGAGTAACCAGAAAGTCTTAAATGTTTTAGTAATAAAAGCAGCCATGTAGCAGATTAGATGTAGTTACCATGCTAGTAATCTAAATTTTATTTCTTTTGTTCCAAGTACCTTTTCCTGATGTTTTTCAAGTAAATTTGGTTTCTTTTGATAAGCTTAAGTCTTGTCTCCATTTATTGCAACCTCCATGCCTCTTATTTTAAATGCATTTCCCAACAATATTCCATGGAGCTTACTCAAAAGAAAGTGACCTTACTGAAAAGAAAGTGACCATAGGATTGCAAGGCCAGGGACCTCATTAATACAGTCAAGGCCACTGGATCCGTTTAATCTTCAGCATTAAATCTGAAGGCTTGGGTATGATTTTAAAGCCTTTGGGGAGAGCAGGGGTGGAATTCTAGCAGGAGCTCCTTTGCATATTAGGCCACACACCTCTGATGTAGCCAAACCTCCAAGAGCTTACAAACAAGAGCCTTGTAAGCTCTTGGAGGATTGGCTACATCAGGGGGTGTGGCCTAATAGGCAAAGGAGCTCCTGCTAGACTTCCACCCTTGGGGGAGTGTCATGATCCTGGGCCTAGTGAAGCCTGCAGGCCCCAGGAAAGCCTGCTTAAGAGTTACTGGGAAAAGCTTATATCTCCTAGGATCCCCTCTGTCTCTCTGACTGGGTAGCAAGGGGTTTGGAGGGAAACAGGCCCAGAGAGGGGTGGGGCCTGGGAAGAGAATATATAAGGGCCAAGCCCAGGAAGTGGGTGTTCTTCCCTGGAAGGCTTAGCTGGAGGCAGGCTGTGGCCTGGAGAGCTGGAAGCAGGGGAAAGGCCCTTACCCAAGGGGGTAAGTGTTAGTATTATTTTAGGGACTGTATACATAGACACATTAGGGCATTTGTTTATTTTCCCTTCACCCTTTTACTGTTTTATGCACCTTGTTAATTTATATTGCACTGAAATAAACCTTTTTGTTGTTGTTTACTCTGCCTGGTCCTCACACCCATTATTTGGCCTAGCTAAGGAAGGCTTGGGAGGGTACTCTGGACCTTCTCAAGGGAGACCCTTAACCCAGAGTGGTGGCAGAAATTGGTAAGACCCCCCTGAGTTGTGACAGGGAGAGTAACAGCCCCATGGCATCACCCCACATTCAGATACAAGAATATTCCCCACACTGCCAGAGGCAAATAAATATGCCACACTGAAAGTGATGCGAGATCTCTGGTGGCTCTAGGGTTGCCAACCCCTGCTTATGAAATTTCTGGATGTTTGGGGGTGAAACCTGGGTACAGCTGCCAAGCTCCTGCCAGCGGCGGGGGATCCCCCAGTCTGAAGAACCCCAATCCGCTGGCAGGGAGCAGATTGCCAGGGGGATCCCTGCCCCAAAGAGCCCCATCACTGCACAATATGCTCTGCACAATGACATCACCCATAAGTGATGTCATTGTGCCAGGGATACTCTAGGAATCATGGTAAAACTATGATATGGCTGCGTGTGAGTGAGCGACAGAAGGAGCGATCACATGAGAGATTTGGCCTGATCTAGACATGCCTCACCCCGGAGCACATGCACACATGTGGCTCCAGAGCTGCATGTCCTTACCTCATCTCCAGATGCCTTCCATCTGGATTAAAAAGCCATCGGGATCTTTCGGTAGCTTCCCCCTGAGATGCATTCAGGTCGGATATTCGGTTGCCATCTGATCACACCGGCACGACTCATAAACAGAAGATAAATGTGATCGCACTAAGCTGTTTCTGGCACATCCAGGTTTTTTCCCCTAACCCTGCTCCAAAGAGTGCTCATGCACTTCTCTGCTTAAGCGCATGCACCGAGGGACTTTTTTAAATCAACCTTTTCCACGGCAAGTCCGCATTTCAAAAAGAGTGGACGAGGGGGGTCCAATTCTAAGAGCCCCAGAGAAGGTCCGCTATCTGCCATTATTTCTAATAAAGGGAAGACATTTAAAAAGAATGTGGTCCCTTTAAACATGATGCATTCAATTGTGTTTGTCACACACTTGCTCCTAGCTCCACCCCCAAAGTCTCCTGGCTCCACCCCAGGTATTTCCTGAGTCAGACCTGGCAACCTTAGAGAGCTCATGCAAACAAGCCACATCTGAGGTTGTTCTTACTTCTTCCACACCAAGCCAATCAAGAGTGAGGTTTGCTTGAGGCAGCTATTCAGAAGGAGGTACTGTGAGAGATGGGGAAATGAGGGGAATGACTGCCTAGAAGATATCCTGAAAGACATCTTTTCTAAAACAAGGATGGTATGCCTGGAGCTCTGAGAGTCCAGCTTGGTTTTTCTGGCTTTAAACACCACAGCATGGTACAAAATACATGGGGTGGAATGAGGCATTGCACAACTGTAGTGCCAAACACACACACAGAGACATACACAGTTGTTCTAGACAAAAACCTACAGACTAAAGCAGCTCTCTTGGGATTCTGCACTGGAGTTGTTCTCCTCTTTGTATTATCCCAGAATAGAATTCTGTAAAAGATCACTTAGTTTCTACTTAATATGAAAAATTAAAGATGGCTGGCATAACATTTCATAACAACACACCGCCTTATAATATCTTCACTAAATCTTCAAAGCCGCTGGGGATTGAACAAATGAAATTCCAATTTATATTACAAAAAATATAAAGATGAATGAGTTAAGTGGCAATACCAAATTATTGGTTCCCTCCCCACCCCCACCTCAG
Organism: Heteronotia binoei; assembly: GCF_032191835.1. Lineage (NCBI taxonomy): Eukaryota > Metazoa > Chordata > Lepidosauria > Squamata > Gekkonidae > Heteronotia > Heteronotia binoei. The sequence continues at coordinate 4,320,043 of NC_083226.1, read as the reverse complement.
CCTCACTCCAGCCTGCAGAGAGATAATTAGCATTCCCAAACATATTGCTAAATTTGTGCATGCCAAATGCAGAGCACAGGAAGTGTTTTGCTTTCCGATCCGCTGCAGCAGCACACCCACAGCTCCCCCCCCCCCTCAAATTTAAAAGCAGAACTGTGGAAGGCTTAACACCAAAGAGCCTTTCTTCCAACAATAATGTCTGGAGGAAAGTTTTGATTCCATTGAAATTCCTGGAAATTTGGGGTTCGAGCCTGGGATGGGTGGGGTTTGTGATAGGGAGGGACTTCAGCAAGGTACATTGCCATGAAGTTTAAGAACCTACAAGTTAAGAAGATCTGAATGTATAGGCCCAATAATTCTGTTAGTTAAATTTAAAAAATTAAACTTAAATTTTGACAGCATACATACATATTGAAAAACATACGTAAGGACAACATACATATAACGTCCAGGGGAAGGACGGTGGCTCGGTGGTAGAGCATCTGCTTGGGAAGCAGAAGGTCCCAGGTTCAATCCCTGGCACCTCCAAAAAAGAGTCCAGGCAAATAGGTGTGAAAAGCCTCAGCTTGAGACCCTGGAGAGCTGCTGCCAGTCTGAGAAGACAATACTGACTTTGATGGACCCAGGAGGGTCTGATTCAGTATAAGGCAGCTTCATATGTTCATATGTTAATAACTGAAATGAACATTTTAAAGGGAAACTATGGCTGATACCAGAGCTGGCCAGAAACTGAGCGCCCCAGAGCTTCCAGACAGCGCTCAGAAAAGGGCTGGGCCATGGGCACCCAGGGAGCATCTGGAATGCTCATGTGTCTCATCTGCAGCTCCCTGGGTGCTCTTCAAGCGCTTCCTGGCCTTCCAAATGGCCATGGAGTCGCCTGGAAGCACCCCATTGAAAAGGCACCACTTTCAGTGAAAAGGCACCGCTTTTCTGGTCCACCTGTCTCCCGCCCCCTCCCCGGGTGGCTTTAAAAGCCCGTCTGTTATCAGCCATTTTTAACTGCATGAATTACAGAGAAACTTTATATGCTCAAAGCACATTTATGATTTCCTCTGTGACCTTAGACACTGCATATCTATAGTTGCATGCAAGGGCAAGAATTTTGGTAAAAAAAATATTAAGCACATTTAATCAATTATCTGGGGAAGGCAGCAAATAGAACTTAAGATAGATAGAATAACACAGTTTCTTAGGCCCGTTTCAAGGTGATCCCTCTGAACCACAAATACCTGAATTGTCTAGATCTCAGGTAACTTTGGAGGCACCTTCACACCCTCATATTCCATGTGCACGTCCACAAACCCTCTCTCTCTACCCTACCTCTCTACCCCCATACACCCTGCTCTCTCTACAAGGCTCTTTTTTGTAAGCTCTTGGAGGACTGGCTGCATCAGTACCTAATATGCAAAGAAGCTCCTGCCACAATTCCGTCCCTGCTCTCTCACATAAGTTCAGAACAGCTGTTTTTCTTGCCTATTTTGCTGAATTCTGGAAACCAAGGATTTGATGATTGGTCTGACCGCTGCGTTTGCCAGTTTTGATGTTCTCCACTTTTATATATTATTTTGCAGCTTAATTCAGGATTTCCAGTGGTTTCATTTTACTGCTTTAAACTTTTTTTTTTTTAATGTGAACCAGTTTCAAAGTAATTCTGCTGAAAGATAGTAAACAAATATTGGAACCAAATAAAATACAGGGACAGAAAAGAAAGTCTGAATAGTCTTCTTATCTTACTGTTCTTTTGACTCAAAGGTCTTTTGACTCAACGTTAAATACTTAACAACTGCTAAGGTAGTTTTCCAATCCTCATCTACAAGGAAAAACTGATGGTTGTTTTTTTTTTTTTTTGAGATGGTAAATTCACACAACCTGCTAGATCAAATACTGTCTTTCGAATCAGACCCGGTTTCACAGTCCAATAAAATATGTTCTAAGAAGGAGCTGAGCTGACCACATCCACATTGACAAACTCTGTCGGAATACACTCTGCCTTGAAATTGGCCTTCCATTGTGGCTGAAGGAAAATAATTTAACCAGGCGAGTGTAAATGCAAAGTTGAATTGCAAACATCCCAAGTTTTCCTGCATCTGCACACAGTTCTAATGAAGCTGACCAGTTACACCCACCCCGAATAAAGCAGCCCTATTTATCTGCATTTCGCCCAGCGCGTCCCCTCCCCCTAGAAAACCTGTGTGTTCAACAGTCCTCAAAGAGCGCATGCTCTTTTGTTTTGCACTTATTAAATAAAAGAAAGGATCACCTTCAACTATATTAATGATGGACTGGCGGATGAAGGATGCCTGCGAAAATTCACAACATCTGTTTGCTCCACTCTCTCCCCAGCACGCTGCACCTATTTCTCATGCTTAATGATGCTCATCCACTCTGCAAGTTTTACGAACAAATGTGTGTTTAGCCACATTCATCATTCTGAATGAGTGTTCTTGATGAAGCATCCACTGGCCTGCCTCGCTCTTTCGGCTGCACTTTAACAAATGACGAGTGCTCGGCGAATTTTTCATTTGTTAAAAAATAAAAAAGAGAGAGAGAGAAAGGCTAAGTGAAGGATAGGTGCCGCAATTTTAAAAAACTTCTCCGGTAACTTTAATGGGGGAAATGGGGAGGGGGGGGGACATACCATTTAACACTGCATACATTCATGCCTATGAATCTCAACACAGAAATGCAGAAAATTCAAAAATTCCAGATGTGTCATTGGGCAGTTCAGGACTATCATTTCTGTTTGCATCCGCACCCCCCTCCCCCATCAATTCACAGCCAACTGATGGCAACTCCAAAGGGTTTTCAAGGCAACAGATATTTAGAGCTGGTTTGTTGTTGCCTGATTCTGAGTAGCAGAGAACCCTGGACTTCCTGATGGTCTCCCATCCAAGTACCAACAAGGGCCCTTCCTTAGGCTTCCCAATCCCCAGGTCCCAGCAGGGGATCCCCCGGTTTTACAGTCTTCCCCCCCACCCTCAGCCAGCTGGTCAATGGGGGGGAAGCCACACCCCCACAGCTACCAGTACCTCTAGATCTCCTGCAGGTTAACAAACCTGTAAACAGGTCCCGTTTTAAAATGCCTCTTTGTGTGTGTGTGCCCCTTTAAAATTGAGCAGGACGCAGGAAGTACTTCATGGAGAAGGGTCGGAAGCTAAGCCTCCATTTGTTTTGCTTTCGTTTCACAGTAAGTAAGAGTGTGTGCGTGTGAGAGAGAGAGAGCAGCGTAGCCCCTGTAATAGTCAGATATCTTTGTGGAGGAACCAGACCCAGTGAGAGAGAGAGAGAGAGAGAGAAAGAGAGAGTACTTTTCAGAAGTCTTTGTAGGGGAGGCAGTAATAGTGTGTGTCTGTCTCTGTGCTTGTTTTGCAGTGTTTTCAGAGTCTTTGTATAGGAGCCTGTTTATGGGATAGAGGAAAATTCCACTTCTCTCTCTTTTGTTTGCCTATGTTAGGCTGAAGAACAGCAGTTCCTGTAAATAAAGTCCCAGGGAGATCACAAAAATGTGAGCTGGCAAACTGCATTTTGGCTGCTTTTTGTGTGTTTACACTTTCATTTACTAGAATTGCAGCTATTGGGGGATGAGGAAATGATGACTATTCAGGTGAACTGCACTGCTGTTTTTTATGCATTTATTTTGGGAATGGGAAAGGCTGGCTCCACCCCAAAGTCTCCTGGCTCCACCCCCAAAGTCCCCAGATATTTTCTGAATTAGACTTGGCAACCCTACCCTTCCTGGTTACTCCTGAGATCTGACAAGATCAAGCTAGCCTGGGCCATCCAGGTCAAGGCAAGAGAGGAACAGGTAGGGTTGCCAAGTCCAACCCCAGAAATATCTGGGGACTTTGGGGGTGGAGCCAGGAGACTTTGGGGGTGGAGCCAGGAGACACTGGGGTGGAGCTAGGGGGAGGGGGAAAACGGCGCCGGGGAGCGTGGTGAGCCACCCCGCAGCTGCCGCCTCTTCTCCGCTCGCCGTGGCTGCTCCTCCGAGATGGGCTCAGGCTGAGCCCATTTTTTTCCTGCTACGGTGGAAAAATCTGGAACATATTCACTATTAGGTTGCCTTTCTTGAATTTTACATTGAGCAAAGAGTTTGTATCTGGTCAGGATGTACACCTAGATAATAATGTGTTATCACTTCTGGTATTTCATTAATTGTCATTTTTGGGATGCTGTCTGTAATTTAGATGTGATAACTTTATAATTAATAAATTCTTTGAACTAAAAAAACCAAAACAAAATGGACGCTTGAAGAAAGAAACAGAAGGATGCATTCTAGCTGCACAAGAGCAGGCACTCAAAATGAGGAATATGAAAGCTAAGGTTCAGAACAGCAGTGATAACAGCAAACGTTGACCATACAAGAACATGGATGAAAGAGTCAACCACATGGTCAGTGCCTGCAGTAAAATTGCTCAAACTGACTATAAAGAATATCACAATAGAGTTGCAGCTAGTTTGCCCTGGAATCTGGTTTACCATCAGCCAGAAATTCATAGGAGCACCAGCTAGACAAGATGATCGAGAATTAGGAAACAAATATTCTTTGGGATTTCCAATTGCAAACAGATAAATACCTGGAATATAACACCTTTGAACACCTCTGCGAGCCCTGCGGGACTTTAATCAGTTCTGCAGGGCTTGTAAAACTGTCCTTTTTCAACTAGCTTATAAGGTGGAATCCTGAAAGTGACACCTAGCCATCTGGATATATATGTATGGTACTGTAGCACCTTTAATCTATAGTGGTTTTTAAATTATTTATTTAACTGTGTTTTAACCGTATTTTACTATATTATTGTATTTATTGTAATCATGGTACACACCATGTCTTGTGAGCCGCCCTGAGCCTGCCTCGGCAGGGAGGGCGGGATAGAAATAAAAGTTTATTATTATTATTATTATTAAAAACATAAGAACATAAGAGAAGCCATGTTGGATCAGTCCAGTGGCCCATCCAGTCCAACACTCTGTGTCACACAGTGGCCAAAAAACCCAGATGCCGTCAGAAGGTCCATAAGTGGAGCCAGGACACTAGAACCCTCCCACTGTGGCCCTCCCAAACACCAGGAATACAGAGCATCACTTGTCCCAGACAGAGAGTTCCAACAATATGCTGTGACTAATAGCCACTGATGGACCTCTGCTCCATAAATTTATCCAATCCCCTCTTGAAGCTTGTAGCCACCACCAACTCCTGTGGCAGTGAATTCCATGTGTTAATCACCCTTTGGGTGAAGAAGGACTTCCTTTTATCCATTCTAACGCACTCAGCAATTTCATTGAGTGCCCATGAGTTCTCGTGAGAAAGGGAGAAAAGTACTTCTTAATCTACCTTCTCTATCCCATGCATAATCTTGTAAACCTCTATCATGTCACCCCTCAGTCAATGTTTCTCCAAGCTAAAGAGCCCCAAGCATTTTAACCTTTCTTCATAGGAAAAGTGTTCCAGCTCTTTAATCATTCTAGTTGCCCTTTTCTGCACTTTTCCCAAAGCTATAAGGTTTGAGGTGCGGTGACCAGAATAGTACTCCAAATGAGGCTGCACCATTGATTTATACAGGGGCATTATGATACTAGCTGATTTGATATCACAATTGTAGAAAAAAATGAGAAATGGGGTTTCGATCATAGGCATTGCAATTCTAGGAGATCGCAGAATAGAAAAGAAAGAACAGGAGAAGACCATAAAAATACCAAGACCTACAAATGGAGTTGGAGTGCCTCTGGGAGAAAAAGGTAACCATCGCGCTGGTTGCCATTGAAGCCCTTGGGACAGTGCCTAGAAATCTCAAGAAACACTTGGACCTTTTGGAGACTGAACAAATAACACCAGTTGCTCAGAACAACAAGAAACCTGCGAAGAAATATCTACAATTCCCAAGGACTTGGTTTGATCTTGAATTGCAGAACACCATCTGTGAGTCAAAACTACCTTTGCCCAGTTCTTGCCTTATCCTGAAATATGAAGCACTGAGGTGGGATAATAATATGTTGTGACTGGTTAGCCTTTTTAAATTTGTAATCATGTATGGTACAAATTTTGCATGGTTTTGTATATTGTGTTTTGCAGCCGGAAAAAGCATTTGTGAAACGGGAAATTGGAGTACTGACCCATTGCACAAGGATAAACCGTGCATAGCTGTGCATCTGAAAACTGGAAGTTTTCTGCACTTTATGAGGACTTTCTGAGACTGTGCTACGATTGTTCCTTTGGATGCGTTCCATCCGGAGAATCCTTCTTGTGGCTTTCTTTGACTATTTTTGGATCGATACTGTGCTGTTTAATGGCTTTGTTTGATAAAATCTAACTGAAGAAAAAAATATTTAACATTTCTGTGAGGCTTGGTTCCATGGAGCTTCAGTTTTCCCCTGCCCCACCTGGAGACTGGCAATCCTAATCCACTAATCAACAGCAGAAATGAACAAAATCCTAATCTAGACAGGCAGGCCAGAATCAAGGGAACAGGCATGTTCTACTAGGCTTCAAAGCTTCTAACACCCCTTTCCCATCTATTACCTGTGGCCTCCAGGTCAAGCTCATACCTGGGCAACCATTTTATGCCCTCCACCAGTCACCCCAAAGCTCTATCCTGCTCTTGGCCTGCCAGACACTTGGGTCTGTCCAACATTCCAGCCTTAACAAGACTCAGGCTTTGCTTCTCCATTCTGAGTTCTTGACAGTCCCCCTGGCTTTGCAATCCTCAAGAGGCAAACATATGAACCTATGAAGCTGCCTTCTACTGAATCAGACCCTGGGTCCATCAAAGTCAATCTTGTCTTCTCAGACTGGCAGCGGCTCTCCAGGGTCTCAAGCTGAGGTTTTTCACGCCTACTTGCCTGGACCCTTTTTAGTTGGAGATGCTGGGGATTGAACCTGGGACCTTCTGCTTACCGATCAGATGCTCTACCACTGAGCCACCGTCCCTCCCCAAACACAAGAGATGTATTAAGCTCCTGGTGAGCCACATTTGCCTTGGTATAATGCAACAGCCCTCCAATGTAGGGTTGCCAAGTCCAATTCAAAAAATATCCGGGGACTTTGGGGGTGGAGCCATGAGCAAGAGTGTGACAAGCATAAGTGGACTCCAAAGGGAATTCTGACCATCACATTTAAAGGGACCACACATGCCTTCCCTCCATTGGAAATAATGAAGGATAGGACCACCTTCTTTGGGGGCTCATAGATTGGACTCCCTGGTTCAATCTTTTTGAAACCTGGAGGGTATTTTGAGGAGAGGCATCAGATGCTATGCTGCAAATTTGGTGACTCTATCTCAAAAAACAACCCCCCAAGCCCCAAATACCTGTGGATCAATTCTCCATCATACCGTATGGGAATCTGTCTCCATAGGGACAGCAGACATCCCCACCACCGCTTTCTGACGACCCTGAAGCGGAGGGAGGGCCTCCAAACCTGGGGATTCCCTCCCCCACCTGGGGATTGGCAACCCTACTCTGATGTCAGCCTTCTTTGATGTCTTGCGACCACTCACACGACCACAGCAAGGTTTGGGACAGGCATTTGGTTCACAACATTAGAGCAGCTGGGAAAACAGAGACGAGCGTATTTCAGACCTCAAACAAAGCCCCAGCGTGATAGAACAAATTCAATCAAGTTATCAAATTGGGAAACGGTTTTCCAACCAGCGCTGCTTCTTGGGAAAGATGGATAACTTACATTGGGGAACATATGCAGAGAATTACTCCAAACAGATGTAAATGTGCTTGAAGTGGAGGTTGCTTTGGCACTAGCTATACCTAGAAAAGTGGAGCGTTTCATTCCACTTAAAAGTGCTGTGCACAGCGAAGCAACGTCTGCCAACGAAGACGATTTTATCAGGACAAAACAGCACAGGAACTTCTTTGAAAGAACCGTGCATTTTTTTTTTAAGGTAAAATGAAATCCATAAAAAATGGGAGACACTGTGTTTTAATAGCAATTCAGGCTTCTCAGATGTATAAGTACTTAAGGAATCGATTCCTATACTTAACAGAAAATTGTCCATGACAAATTTATAAGCCACATACAAATTACTGCTTTTTCAAACGTCAGCAATGAACAATGCTGCAGTGCTGATGAATGCGGCCTCTCTCCTTGATAAAAAGGGAATTTGTAATTACAACGAAATATTCAAATTGCCAATAAAAAGTTAATAGTAGTAAAAAATTCAAATTACCACTTCCTTAAAGAATGCCAGCAGTCCTCATATTTCAGAACTTAGGGCCCACAGAGGAATTTTCAAAGAAAATTAATTTACATTTTTTAGCTGAAAATGCATTTTGTCTTTAGTAAAACAGATTTGTATCTCAGAGCAGAAAAAAGGATTTATGCAAAAATAAACTCAAGGGATCATTACAGAAATACAAAATGTAATTTTCGACTAGAATTGTGAATTGCATTTACAAGAAATGTTTTTCAAATATGGCCCCAAATCGCATAAAACATATACAGGAATGAGAATTAGTACATTCATACAGCAACCCTGTTATAAAGTGTTTTCTAAACTATAAAATATGCAGTTAAAGAACTTTTTTTTTTTTTGCTGACTTCAAAATCACATCTCTCTCTCTCTCACACACACACACACACACACACACACAACAAAATTTCCCAGGGTAAAAACTTTGGTGAGTCAAAGTAGTTTTTAAGGCACTTCTGGACTTGGATTTAGTTTTACTACTGTGGACTAAGAGGCCTACCCACCTGAAACACTATAAATTTATGCCCTTATTTTCATGTTTCGCTTTTACCACATGCTTCTTCCATCATCATCATCATCATCATCATCATCATCATCCTCATCCTCATCATCATCATCCTCATCATCCTCATCATCATCATCATCACCATCCTCATCATCATCCTCATCATCCTCATCATCATCATCATCATCATCCTCATCATCATCCTCATCATCCTCATCATCATCATCCTCCTCATCATCCTCATCATCATCATCATCATCCTCATCATCATCCTCATCATCATCATCATCATCATCCTCATCATCATCATCATCATCCTCATCATCATCCTCATCATCCTCATCATCCTCATCATCATCATCCTCATCATCATCCTCATCATCATCATCATCTTATTTATATCCCGCCCTCCCCGCCGAAGCAGGCTCAGGGCGGCTAACAGCACAAATCAATACATACATTATACAGTGTATTTAAACAAAACTAATTTAACAGTTAATTAAAATTCTATTAAAATTCTAAAACAATAAAATTAATATTAATATGCTGGTGCTATTATGCAGATGGTGAGTTTACTTAGCAGTCTCTCTTTAGTCGGTGAAGGCCATTCGAAAAAGGATGGTCTTGCAGGCCCTGCGGAACTGTTCAAAGTCCCGCAGGGCCCGCATTTCTTCCGGAAGCTGGTTCCATAGGAGTGGAGCCACAGCAGAGAAGGCCCGAGTGCGGGTACTCTGTAGCTTTACCTCTTTCGGCCCGGGAATAGTCAGCAGGTTCTTCCCTGCTGACCTCAGTGCTTAAAATCTCAGCTAGCCTCAACAAACAAACAAGCAAGCCCCCACCAAAAAAATGGCAAAAAGCCCACCAATGGGGGGTGATAGGCAAAATAGGAAACTCCCAACTGAATCTCAGCACTGAAGCACCTTTGCATTAAATTTTGCACTAGACCTTTAATCCTGATTCAACCCTGTTCCCGAACTGACATTCTATGCTTGAATCATGGAATCAGAGAAACCAACTCTAGGAGTTTATGATTCTAGTGTAGAAAATCAGTTTGGGGACCGGGGCTGAACCAGGATTAAAGATCTAGTGCGGAATTAGTGTCCTCCCCCGGCAGAATGAGGAATTACCCCATCGTGAGAGCAATCCTACATCATGTATAAAGTCAGCCCAAATGATTTATATATATATTTTAAAGGAAATGTATACGCTGTCTCTCCAGAGAAATGCTTGAGGCAGCTTACATCTAATAAAACAAAACAAATTAAAACCGGAAATGAAACAAGCAAGAAATTAATACACAGTGCAGAAAAATCACTATCAACCCAGCATTAAAACACAAGAATTAAAAGAAAACTGTTGTGGGAGACAGCACTGCCTACTCACAAAAAAACATGGGACATGATCCACTAGGAGGTTCTCCTACAAATGACTCAGAGAAGGAAATGACAGCTTAGGAACATAAGAAGAGCCCTGAAAAGTCAGAAGGGTTGCCCATCAAGTCCTGTCTCACACAGGGACCAGCCAATTCCCTCAAGGACCCAGGGTTGTTAGGTCCCTTTGCTTGTCCAGTGGGTAGATTTGGAGGGCATTCTGGGGGCAGGCATGGACATTGCATGAGGGAACACTCTGGTTTTTGGGCAAACACTATGGTTAAATTGGCCTTAAACCATAGAGCTTGCCCAAAAACTAGAGTATCCCTCAAGCAACACACTTACGTGATGAATTAATGCCATTGCGGCAGGGACATCACATAGTAACGTTTCTGTTTAGAGGATGTGTTTCCCCACTGGCCAGGTGGTCCACAGTGGGGAGGAGCCCCCAAAATTTGGGAATCCCCTGCTAGGATCAGGGGCTGGCAACCCCAGAAGGGTATTTGCTATCTTGGATGTGATTCTCACCAACAGCGAAAAACTGGTTAATGAGGTGAAAGTAGTGGGCACCCTCGGTAGTAGTGACCATGTGATTTTGGAATTTACAGCCTTGGGAAGGCTCTACGTAGTCAGATATATAGGTTGGACTTCAGGAAAGCAAATTTTGATGGAGTTATGGTGGGTAACTAAGATCTCATGGTAAGAAATATTTAAGGAGAAAGGAGTCCAAGAGAGGTGTGAGTTTCTTAAAAGTGAAATATTGAAGGCATAATCACAAACAATTCCCATGAGAATAACCAATCCACCAACCATCCCACTTTTAGAATCATAGAGTTGGAAGGGACCTACAGGGTCATCCAGTCCAACCCCCTGCACAATGCAGGAAACTCACAAACACCTTCCCCCAAAATTCACAGGATCTTCATTGCTGTCAGATACACATCTCGCCTCTGTTTAAAAATCTCCAAGGAAGGAGAGCCCACCACCTCCCGAGGAAGCCTGTTCCACTGAGGAATCGCTCTAACGATCAGGAAGTTTTTCCTAATGTTGAGCCGGAAACTCTTTTGATTTAATTTCAACCTATTGGTTCTGGTCCTACCTTCCGGGGTGACGGAAAACAATTCCACATCATCCTCTATATGACAGCCCTTCATGTACTTGAAGATGGTGATCATATCACCTCTCAGCCGCCTCCTCTCCAGGCTAAACATCCCCAGCTCCTTCAACCTTTCCTCATAGGACTTGGTCTCCAGACCCCTCACCATCTTCGTCACCCTCCTCTGGACCCGTTCTAGCTTGTCTATATCCTTCTTAAACTATAGTGACCAAAACTGAACACAATACTCCAGGTGAGGTCCTTACTAATATTTAAAGTTCTCTTTATCCCTCAGAACCACAGATAATCAATTCACTTTTTTTCATCTGCATGCAGGAAGTCAATGAGGGGTTTTCAGTTGGCAATAAAGGTAGATAATGTATTTTCTTTAATCAAAGAAGTAAGTTTAGCCATTTCTGCAAGTTCCAGCATCTTTAACCCTCCAATCTTCTACTATGGGTATCTTTAAATATTTCAGTTTCTGGGCATATGGTAGCCTTGCAGCTGTAGTCATGTAAAGAAACAAAGTTCCATGGATATTCTCAATCTGTCTGTCCATGAGACCCAAAAGAAAAGCTCCTGGCTTCATTTGTATGTTATTTTTTTAAAAAAAATCTTGCTTTTTGGGTTTTTTTTTTTAAAGGCTTACAACCTTGACACTCTTCAGATTTCTGTGGTACACTGCCCTCTTTGCTTGTGTGGACCTTTGACGTCCTTTTCTCCCAGGAAATTCAGACTATTGGGTTCTCTCCAGTTCCCCCTCGACCTCTCTTGCTGAACTCCCAAGCTCAACACCCATTAGGTTTGGAAATCCCTAGCTAACACTTCAAAAAAATTCAATATTTGATTCCAATCTTATAAAATATTGGCACGTTGGTACAAGACACCTGAGACTCTACATAAAATACATCCAAATATAGACCCTCACTGCTGGAAGGGCAGTGGCCCTATAGCAGATTTTAAACACTGTTGGTGGGATTGCCCATAGGTTAAATATTACTGGACACAAATTTGGGAGGAAACAAAACAGATCAGAACTCATAACTTGCCCCTTACACTGCAGCCAGCAATTTTGAACTACTGGGACTTTGAGAAATACACTAAACGAATAAATATGATAATGACAACTTTACTTTCAGTTGTAAGAACACTACTTGCTTATCACTGGAAAGACAAAACATTGCCATCTATACCACAATGGCGAAATAAACTATGGGACCACTTTATTCTAGGAAACATAGCTGAAAATCCTTATATGACTCAGTCAGAAAAGCAACAAGACATTTTTAATCAAAATATGGTATCCAATCACAGATTATCTCTTTCAACAAGGTGTACTACCAGCAAACAAGCATTATAAAACTTTGTTATATTTTTGAGAAAAAAACCAAGCAAACGGAAAGGGGATAATCCAATCAAAGTCTACTTACCTTATTATTTATGCTATGGATCATTGTGTTATGATAACTTACCTATAATAGAAACAGAAAAACTTAGTTACACATTTTTGCATTTATTGTTGTTGTTGTTGTTGATGATGATGATGTTACTGTTACATTTATTAGTCAGTTTCTCACATGAGTATATTTTTTGCAACCTTGTATATTTTAATAGCATTAATAAAGCTTTTTGAACAACAAAAAGTCCCTATTAGAAGAGTGCACATCCCAAGGCACAAGCCCCCATGAAACCAGTGTACTGTATAAGATTACTAGAATGTGCATTTAACTAGGATTTTTGTACGGAAACAGATTCAAGGAGTTCCTGGGATATTCCTGGTTGCCTGATGGGACTACAGCCACCAAAAATCAAGTGCTATCATGTACCAAATGAAAGAGCTGTAGAACGTGTATTATAGAGGAGGGACACATCTGCAGCATCAAGTTACAACGTTGTCTGTTTCCAATTTATACATGCCCAATGCCACTGAAGAGTTGGTTCATATACCCTGAATGGTCCGAGCTAGCCTAGTCCCATGAGATTTCAGAAACTAAACAGGTGTAATCCAGCATGTTTTGGATGCCCTGGCCTAGATGGTCCAGGCTAGCCCAATCTCAGAAGCTAAGCAGGATCAGCCCTGGTTAGTACTTGGATGGGAAACCACCAAGGGAGCCCAGAGTTGCTACGCAGTTAGGTGATGGCAAACCACCTCTGAATGTCTCTACAGGGCTGCCATAAATCAGTTCTGATTTGACAGCACTTAGAATAGAATCACAGAGGTGCCCAACACAATACTGGTCAACATGGAATTAATAAAGGGAAATTGGCATTTGATCTTGAAATGACTTTGAAATGGCAAGCAACTTTTAGAGGTGTGTGGCTTTGAAATGGTGAACGAGACTTAGAATCCGAGCGCTCCTTTTCTGTTTGTTATTTTTATCTACGGATTGTATATTTTAAAAGCCAAATAGAGCAATTTAACAAAGTGTGGATGAGAGAGATGTATGATTTTTTCCATAGGCAACAATAAATAAGTGTGAGGGAGCGGTTTTTTTTTATTTAGGAATTTCGCTTCTTTTCTGTTTAAAGTTAAATAGAGTAATGTAATAGAGAGTGGATTACAGAGACTGTATGACCTCTTTCATAGGTAAAAAAATAAGTATGGGAAATGAGGCTGTCACTGTTTATTAAATTTGAGTTTCTTAGAGTAATATGGAAATAGGAGACAGAATCTTCAAAAAAAATAATAAATTTTAAACACTCAATTCAGATAAACAATTAAATTGGGTCAATTTATAACAAGCTAGACAACACAGGTATCTGAAAATTTTTAAGATTAGCTCCTGGTATTGCTTTTTTTCTTTTTTTCTTTTTAAGCGAAAGAATTTGTTGATGTGGAAATGGATAAAGTATTTTTAGCCAGGATTTATGGTGGTTTCTTATTATTTTTATTTATTTATTGTTATTTTTCCTCTGTTAAAAGTAAGTAAGGTAGTACTAAGGATAAAGAAATTCCATTCATCTTCTGTGCTTATGATTATTGTTAATATTGTTAAAGTTAGCGTTTATCCCCAACATTGCTAATATTAACCAGCAGGCTTTAATTTGTGGTTGGTTTCTTTGCTTTTCTCATTTGTTTGTACTAAGGATGGGTATTATAGATCTATATCAAAAGCAATAGAAAAGTAAAAATATATAACAAAATAATAAGACTGTAGAATTTAATGGTAATAATAATAATAATAATAATAATAATAATAATAATAATAATAATAATAATAATAATAAATTTTATTTATATCCCGCCCTCCCCGCCAAAGCTGGCTCAGGGTGGCTCACAACATACAAATTCAATTTACAATAAAACATCAACACAATTTGATAAATAATTCATTAATAAAACCATCATTTAAAACCATCATTAACAATTAAAATTTACGGTGCTATATCTCAGATTTTCCTCAGTGTGATTTTGGTGGCTGGATATGTCTACAGCAGGTCTGTCTTGGGTCTATATTTAAGCAAAGGACATTTTAAAAAGTGTAGTCTTGCAGTCCCTGTGGAACTGATCCAGACTCCGCAGGGCCTGCACTTCATCTGGAAGTTGATTCCACTAGTGTGGAGCTATGATCGAAAAGGCCCGTTCTCGTGTGCTCTTCAATTTGGCCTCCTTCGGCCCAGGGATTGTCAACCAGTTCTTTCCCCCTGATCTCAGTATTCTCTGGGGCTCATATGGGGAGAGACAGTCCCTAAGGTAGGCAGGCCCTTGACCATATAGGGCTTTAAAGGTGATAACCAGCACTTTGTAATGAACCTGGTATACAAATAGCAGTCAGTGCAGCTCGCGCAGCCCCGGCTGTATGTGCTCCCACTTCGGGAGCCCTAATAGCAGTCTAGCCGCCGCATTCTGCACCAGCTGCAGCTTCCAGGTTTGGCACAAACGCAGCCCCATGTAGAAGGCATTACAGTAATCCAGTCTCGAGGTGACTTTTGCATGGATCACTGTTGCTAAGTCATGACGCTCTAGAAAGGGGGCCAGCTGCCTCACCCGCCTAAGATGGAAAAACACGGATTTGGCAGTGGCTGCTATCTGGGTCTCCATTGACAATGAAGGCTCCAGTAGAACCCCCAGGCTTTTGACCCTGTGCACCGCTTTCAGTGACACACCGTCAAAGACCGGGAGGGGGATTTCTCTTCCCAGACCGCCACGACCCAAGCAAAGGACCTCCGTCTTCATTGGATTCAGCTTCAACCTACTCAGTCTGAGCCAACCTGCCACGGCTTGCAATGCTAGGTCCAGATTTTTTGGGACACAGTCAGGCCAACCATCCATTAGTAGATAGAGCTGGGTGTCATCTGCATATTGATGACACCCAAGCCCATACCTCCAGGCAATCTGGGCAAGGGGGCGCATGTAGATGTTAAATAACATCGGAGAGAGGACTGCCCCTTGCGGCACCCTACAATCTAGTGAGTGCTTCTGGACAGTTCTCCCCAAATTGCCATCCTTTGTCCCCATCCATTAAGGAAGGAACAAAGCCACTGTAAGGCAGACCCCCTAATCCCTGCGTCGGCGAGCTGGCGGGTCAGTAACTGATGGTCGACCGTGTCGAACGCAGCCAACAGATCTAACAAAATCAGCACTGCCACGCCACCTCGATCCAGATGCTGCTGGAGACCATCCACCAAAGCGACCAGCACTGTCTCCGTCCCATGACCTGGGCGGAAGCTGAATTGGTGAGGAACTGAGATGGAAGTGTCATCCAGAAAACCCTGCAACTGTAACGTTACTGCCCTCTCGATAATTTTACCCCAAAATGGTACTGGGTTAAAATTTTAAGACTTGCAGGTAGAAAGAACTTAGCATTAGTTTGGGAAGGTAGAAGTGTAACAGCTATATTTACTGATATTATATTTACTGATTTTTTTTCTGTTTAGATTTTCCCCCAACCTCTTTCCTTTTTCTTTGCTTCTGTAAGGCTCATTTGAAAGGGCAAGTTCTAATCTATCAAACCTGATAGTTGAAATTTAATTTGGTGATATCAAATTTTTCGCTGTTTTTTTAATGTCAGAGTCAAAGGTAACCTGTGCAAGGGCTGCCTCATTGGAGAAGATGCAAGATCAGTTGGAAGCAATGGAAGCTAGAATGATGAAAGGGGTGGAAAAGATGGTAAATGCTTGCAAAAAAGAACTTTAAAAAGATATTGAGGACTTTAAAAAAGAAATGGAAGAGCTTAGAAATGAAACAGTGGTGGTGTCAAAAAAAGTGCAGGAGGTAGAAGGGAAAGTTAAACTCCAGGATTCCACCTTATTAAAAATGCAAGAAAAAATAACAATCCATGACTGTAAATTGATGGAGACACAAATACGTCTGAGAGGAGTACCTGAAGAAGAAGGGACAAACTTAAAAGAACATGTAATAAAAATAATTGCTGTTTTCTTGGAGGAAGATCCTGAAGGGACTAGAAATATGTATCATTATATGTATAGAGTGAATTCATCATATGCCAAGAAAAATAACTTACCAAGAGATGTGGTTATATGATATATGACAAAAGAAATGGTGGGGAAAATCTTGAATACAAATTTTGAAAAGACATTGATAGTGGGAGGAAGCAGAGTAAGAATAATGAAAGAATTGCCAAGAAAAGTGATAAATGACAAGAGAACATATAAGAAATTAACAGAAAAACTACGTGACAATGGAATGAGGTATAGATGGATAATACCTGAAGGTATGACCTTTGAGCGACAAGGAAGGATTACAATTACAAATACCCAGGAGCTGCATAAATTTTATGAAGAGAATAAAGAATTTGCACCATGATGGATTATAAATTATTATCTTGGAATGTAAATGGACTAAATTCACCACAAAAAAGAAAGGCAATATTTTATTGAATTAAAAAACAAAACCGTAATATAATTTGCTTACAAGAAGTTCATATTAAACAAAAGGATTATAAATTTTTATGGAATAAACAATTGGGACTGGAATTTTTTTCATTGGCTGAACAGAAGAAAAGGGGTGTGATTTTTTATATTAAACAAGAATTGGACCCAAAATTAAATTTAAAGATAAAGATGGAAGATTTGTGGCAGTGGAAGTAATAATAAATGGGAAAAAAACCTTATTATTGGGACTATATGCACCAAATGGTGTAAAAGATTTTTTTTTAAGACATTATAAAACAACTTGATGAAGTGACATACGACCAGGTCATGATTATGGGAGACTTTAGTGGAACAATTCAGAATACATTGGACAGATCTGAGGAAAAAAATAACAATAAAGAAGGAAAATTGCCAAAATCCTTCTTTGAACTGGTTAAACAAGAAAACTTGGAAGACATATGGAGAAAATTTAATCCTGAAGTACGAGATTATACATTTTTTCCAGCAAGACATAATACTTTTTCCAGAACTGACATTTAATGGGGTACAAAGGACTTCGGCCTTATAACTAAGAAAATAGAGATCTTAACAAAGATAGGTGCAGATCATAACCCAATATTATGGATTACAAAATTGTCTAAAGAAGTGGGAAGATGGAGATTAAATGAAGATTTACCACAAAATAAAGAATTAGTGACAGCTCTAGAAAATGAAACTAAAGCTTTCTTCCAAATAAATGATAAAGATGATATAGAATTTCAGATGGTGTGGGATGCTTATAAAGCCGTAATGAGAGGAATATTGATTACATTAAACAATAAGGACAAAAGGGCAAAAGAAAAACAGATGTTGGACATTCAAAATGAAATAAAGAAAAAAGAAGGGGAACTGAGGAAAAGGCCAGGGAAAAAGAAAATTATAAGGGAGATTACAATACTACAAGCACAAATGAGACATTTGTTAAATAAGGAATTGGAATGGAATTTGAAAAAATTACAACAGAAGTCCTTTGAGGGAGTGAATAAACCTGGAAAGTATTTGGCCTAGCAACTGAAGAAAAAGAGAGGAAGTAAAATTATTAATAAAATTGTGGTTGATGGAAGAGAAATGGTAGATCAAGAAGGAATAAAGTGAGAATTTTTCAAGTACTATGCTAAATTATTTAAAGGTGTTAAAGTAAAGAAGGGAAGGATGGAAGCATATTTGCAAAAGATTAAAATAGCACCCTTAACTGAATATATGAAAAAAAATTTGAATGATCCAATTGAAAAAAATAGAAATTGAAGCAGCGATTAATGCAATGAAAATTGGAAAAGCACCTGGGCCAGATGGATATATGGCAAAAAAATTTAAAGAAGAATTAGTACCGAAACTTCAAAAATTGATGAATATGATAAGAATAAAAGGAAAAATACCAAATACATGGAAGGAAGCTATAATTTCTTTGATTCCTAAGGAAGATAGAGATGTCACGAATGTACATATGAACATATGAAGTTGCCTTCTACTGAATCAGACTCTGGGTCCATCAAAGTCAGTATTGTCTACTCAGACTGGAAGTGGCTCTCCAGGGTCTCAAGCTAAGGTTTTTCACACCTATTTGCCTGGACCCTTTTTAGTTGGAGATGCCGGGGATTGAACCTGGGACCTTCTACTTACCAAGCAGATGCTCTTCCACTGAGCCACCATCCCTCCCCATAGACCAATTTCATTACTAAATAATGACTATAAGATATACACAAGAATTTTGGCAGAACGACTTAAACAATATTTGATAAATTTCATAAAGGAAGACCAAGCGGGATTTCTTCCTAAAAGGCAAATAAGAGACAATATTAGAACTGTTGTAAATATTGTAGAATATTATGAAAGACATCCAGAGAAGGAAGTTACATTATTCTTTGCGGATGCAGAGAAAGCTTTTGACAATTTGAACTGGGACTTTATGTTTGCAGTAATGGAGAAAACAGAGCTGGGGGGAAAACTTTATAAGAATGATAAAGGCAATATATACTGAACTAAGTGCAAGGTTATGTATAAATGCAGATCTTAAAGATGAAGTGATAATCAGCAAAGGTACAAGACAAGGTTGTCCGCTTTCACCTTTGTTGTTTATAATGACTCTTGAAATTTTATTGATGCAAATACAAGATGATAAAAAAATAGAAGGGTTGAGAGTTAAAGGATTTATTTACAAATATAAAGCTTTTGCAGATGATATAATGTTTATAAATGAAAATCCTACACAAGTAACACCTTTGTTGTTAGCTAAACTACAAGAATATGGAGAACTGGTGGGATTTTATGTTAATAAAGAAAAATCAAAATTTTTATGTAAAAATATGCAAGTAAATAAACAAAAGGAGTTGCAGAGACTAACAGGATGTGAAGTTACCTCTAAAGTAAAATATTTGGGTGTGGAAATAACAATGAAGAATATTGACCTGTTCAAAAATAACTATGAAAAGCTATGGCATAAAATGGATGAAGATAAGATAAAATGGAATAAGCTTAACTTGTCATTACTTGGAAGAATAGTTGCAATTAAGATGAATATTTTGCCGAGAATAATGTATTTGTTCAAACTATTTCGAATGTGAAAGACAGGAAACAATTTAACAAATGGCAAAGGAAGATTTCGGAATTTGTATGGGCTGGGAAGAAACCAAGGATTAAAATGAAAGTTTTAATAGATGCTAAAGAAAGAGGAGGATTCCAATTACCAGATTTAAGATTATATCATGAAGCAGTTTGTTTAGTGTGGATAAAAGATTGGGTGACGCTCTTGAATAAAAAACTTTTAGTGTTGGAAGGTCATGGAAATAAATTCGGCTGGCACGCTTATATGTATTATGGGAAGAAAAAGATGGATAGTTTTTTCTCTCACCATTATATAAGAAATAATTTGTTGAATACCTGGATGAAATATAAGAAATATGGTGATGAAAGAAAACCATTATGGATAGTGCCAGCGGAAGTGATAAAAATAACAGTTGAGACAAATGAGGAAAAATGACTGTCATACAATCAACTATTAAAAATACAAAGTGGCAAAATAGAATTGAAAACTGCTGTGGAGTTGAATAATAATAATAATAATAATAATAATAATAATA
Organism: Heteronotia binoei; assembly: GCF_032191835.1. Lineage (NCBI taxonomy): Eukaryota > Metazoa > Chordata > Lepidosauria > Squamata > Gekkonidae > Heteronotia > Heteronotia binoei. Next base: position 4,299,917 of record NC_083226.1, on the reverse strand, counting down.
ATAATAATAATAATAAAAAATTTTATTTCTATCCCGCCCTCCCCACCTCGGCAGGCTCAGGGCGGCTAACAACATTTCATAAAAACATACAGTGGTTAAAAGCCTTTAAATTTAACAATATAAAACAGTAAACATTAACTTAACAGCATTAAAACAGTCCAGTAAGTGCAGTTATTCAGCGGTATGGTCTTAAACCGCATTGACGGATGCTTAATTGCCGATCTTCTTAACAGTCCAGGTGTGCGAGCTTAAAAAGGGCGGTCTTGCAGACCCTGCGGAACTGATCAAGGTTCCGCAGGGCCCGTACCTCCTCGGGGAGTCGGTTCCATAGGGTAGGGGCCGCGATTGAAAATGCCCGTACCCTAGTATTCTGATATTTAGTCTCCCTCGGCCCGGGGATGGTCATTAGATTTTTCCCAACTGATCTCAGTGCCCTCTGGGGTTCATACGGGGAGAGACGGTCCCTCAGGTAGGTAGGTCCTCGGCCATATAAGGCTTTAAAGGTAATGACCAACACTTTGTACTGGACCTGGTATATGATCGGCAGCCAGTGCAGTTCACATAGCCTCGGCTGTATATGTTCCCGTTTTGGGAGTCCCAACAACAGCCTGGCCGCCGCATTCTGCACTAGCTGCAGTCTCCGAGTCCGGCACAAAGGTAGCCCCAAGTAGAGGGCATTACAGTAGTCCAATCTTGAGGTGACCATTGCATGGATCACTGTTGCGAGGTCCCGGCGCTCAAGGAAAGGGGCCAACTGCCTTGCCCGCTTCAGATGGAAGAATGCTGACTTGGCAGTGGCTGCTATCTGGGCCTCCATCAATAGTGAAGGCTCCAGTAAAACACCCAGGCTCTTTACCTGGCGCGCTGCTTTCAATGGCGCGCCATCGCAGACCGGGAGAGCTATTTCCCTTCCCAGAGCGCCGCGACCCATGCAAAGGACCTCTGTCTTCGCTGGGTTCAGCTTCAGCCCACTCAGCCTGAGCCACGTCGCAACAGCCTGTAAGGCCCGGTCGAGATTCCCTGGTGCGGGGTCGGGCCAGCCGTCCATTAGTAGATAGAGCTGGGTGTCATCCGCATATTGATGGCAACCCAGCCCAAACCGCCGGGCAATCTGGGCGAGGGGGCACATACAGATGTTGAACAACATCGGGGAGAGCACTGCTCCCTGGGGCACCCCACAGTCCAGTGTGCGCCTCCGGGACCGTTCACTCCCGATAGCCACCCTCTGTCCCTGACCCAGGAGAAAGGAGGAAAGCCATTGCAAGGCCGACCCCTCAACCCCAATGTCGGCGAGGCGGCGCATCAGTAGCCGATGGTCGACTGTATTGAATGCAGCCGACAGATCTAATAGCATCAGCACCGCAACGCCACCTCGATCCAGTTGGAGGTCATCTACCAAGGCGACTAACACCGTCTCCGTCCCATGGCCCGGCCGGAAACCAGACTTACATGGGTCTAGGACAGAAGCGTCATCCAGAAACCTCTGAAGCTGCGACGCCACGGCCCTCTCAATAATTTTACCTACAAACGGTAAGTTAGACACCGGCCGGTAGTTTGCCAATTCGGCCGGGTCTGTTGTAGCTTTTTTCAAGAGAGGGCGGACCAAGGCTTCTTTCAGAGGTGTTGGAAACTGCCCCTCTGAGAGGGACCTGTTTATGATGTCCCGTGCAAGCGCCATCTGCTGGCCGGGCAGCATCTGCACTCCATTGAGGAAGGCAGACTCCAAGGAGCACACACACTGCACGTGAGGAGAGGGGGCACCTGCATCACCCCCTAGGCCAGGTGGTGTCTTAGGTAGCTGCCTACTTGGCCTACTCCCACACACCAGCCATGACGACATCCAAGGGTACAGTGGACAGGACTTAGGGCCAAATTAGTTGAGAGTGGAATGCCTTGTTCTCTTTTAAGTATGAAAGCTTCTTTCAGGGCCCTGGCTTGCCCTACAGCACAAAATATACAGATTCCTGTATGATTCCACGGCGCAAACCATCCCACAGCAGTGGCCCCTGTTGAAATTGTGTTGTTTTTAGCCTTGAAGAAGCCCCACCACAGACTTCCCACCATCACATTTATTTTGGCTGTCAAGGAATGCAAAAAAGATTCTTCTTCTCTAGCATCTTGCAGGCATAATAATAATATGTTCTCCTGAATATAATTTTTCTAATTTCTTCGTTCTCAGTTTAAGAACAGGTTTAGACAAAGCGGAGAAATGGCAGGAATATATTACTTTTTGATCCAAAATTTGTGTCCCTAATGAGCAACTTAAAACACGAAGTATATTTTCTGAAACTCATAAAAGTGAGGGGAAAATCTGAATTGCACAAGTGATGGGAAGCCATTAAACTACACCATAAACTATGTTAACTACAAGAAGGCCACACCCACGTCCATCTGTTTCAGGACAGCTTTATCACTTTTAACTGCTCGAGGAAGTGCATTTCGGCTACAACAGCTGAACTTCATTGTTACCAAGGGGAAAGTTTCAGAAGTTTCTTCAAGCAAACTTTACCGAACAAGCAACTGAACTTATTTCTCTTATAATAAATAGTAAGAAGTTAATCTTAGAAGCTGCTCAGGTTGTTAAGAGAAATAAGTGTTATTTACTAGTCATACCACCAATATATAAGGTCAAGGGAGGGACGGTGGTTCAGTGGTAGAGGATCTGCTTGGTAAGCAGAAGGTCCCAGGTTCATTCCCCAGCATCTCCAATGGTCCAGGCAAATAGGCATGAAAAAACCTCAGCTTGAGACCCTGGAGAGTCGCTGCCAGTCAGAGTAGACAATACTGACTGTGATGGACTGAGGGTCTGATTCAGTAGAAGGCAGCTTCATATGTACATATGTACAAGTTCTCTAGGGCCATTATTAGGTTAATGCCACCCATAACACAGATGTTTGAGAAAGAACGGTCCAGTTGTGCACTGTTATTGTTGTTAACCATTCAGTTGTGTCTGACCCTTGGTGATTCTAAGGGCCACCTCTCGCCCTGTTTGCTGATTTTGTACTGCCGGGGTATTGAACTCATTTGTTATGAGGACCGGATCTGACATAAATGAGACTTTGTTGGGTCAGGCCATGTCGAGTTGGGCTGGGCCATATCAGGTTGGGACAGGCCATGTCGGGCCAGACCATGTGTGTACCTATTTAAGATTAGATAGCAGAGACATAAACTTTATAAAGGACACAGATAAACACAATTAAAATATATATATTTAAATACTTAAAACATACTTAAAATGTTAGCATTCGTTGGTCTTAAAGGTGCTTTCTTTGTATTTCTTCCATGGGATCCAGGGAACTGGGCAAAGGAAGCTCTGACTCTTTCCTTTCTTCCCTAGGGGACTGGGGAGGAAGGAGCCTCAGCCAATAGAAGGAAGAGAGGCTTGGCTCAGTAGCTCTGCTGTGTGATTGAGAGAGCCAGGCAAAGCAAGCTCTGCCTCCCCCCCCTTCCTCCCCAAGGGAGGAGCCTCAGCCAATGGAGAAAATGGAGGTTTTACTCTGTAGCTCCTGTGGAATTGAGCAAGCCTTGCAAAGCAAACTGTGATGTAGAAAAAAGCAAGATATAGGGAGAAAGAAGCAGATTACTATTTCTATTACAACCCTGGATTGCATGTTTAACACCCCTGTTGTACTGTTTCTTTGATTTGTTCCATGCTCAGGCTGATGTTGACTTTTATGGTGTCTAGTCACCATGTTCGAGATTAATGAAAGAGGTCTTTTCTTAGGCCAAATCTAAAAAGTTACATGGGAAGTGGTTTTTGAAAAGCCTCTGAAGCTGCTTTATAAATCTGCTGCACAATGAAGTTCAGATAGAACCAGTGTTCCCTCTAAGCTGAGTTAGGGTGAGCTAGCACACTATTTTTTAGCCTCCACCTCACACATTTTTGTCTCAACTCAGAAAAAAATGGCCCTAGAACAAACTAATTTCTGCAGTAGCTCACAACTTTCATGCCAGTAGTTCACAAAGTAGAATTTTTGCTCACAAGACTCCGCAGCTTAGAGGGAACATTGGATGGAACAGTTAGATTCACGGCCAGATTGTCCAGGGTATGAGCACTCCAGAATCAACGCTTCTTTTGTCAGCTCTGCCTCTCAGAAAATTACAACCTGAAAATTTTGTTGATCCCTAGGATACCACTGGACTCAAATCCAGCCATAAAACGAAGACACACTCTGGTGACAATCTTGGGCAACAACAACTATTCTAAAGGTTCACTTGTGCCAATTGTGGAGGCTCTTTAAGAAAAATAAGCCGTTACGATTTTTTCCATGTGTCCTTGTAAGGAAAAAAAACTATCCTATTTAACACCATAAGACTAAGATTTAAATGTTTCATTGACTAAGAGAGAGAAAGATATCCATCAGCATTAGGAAGCTAGAGATCTTTTATCTCTGCTTTGTTCACTCGGCTGGTGAACAGTGAACACACGCTAACAAATGGAACCTAAAAAAGCAAAAGAACCTTAGAAGTGTATCCAATGGCTTCTTGGTTATGTGCGGCAGGTCACATCAGAAAAATGGGGAAATGTTTGAAGAGTAACCTTGAATATTGAGTCATTATCTTCAATGTTGAGATGGCTAAGAGATGTGTCACTTGGTAAGTAAATCACCTGACTTCCAGAACAGCTCAACATCTATTTCAGTTTCAATACACCTAGAGGACAGTTATATACAATGCAATGTTTCTTTAAAGTTTGGAAGACTACAAATGGCACCCTCTTATATGTCACCAGAAAACTTGATTGCCAAGAGGAGACTCAACTGTGAAACTCCTCAGTTCTACTCCAATTTCCCCATCCAGTTTCTGTTTTCTGACACAAGCCCAAAATGTTGATGCAATGAAAATCACACACACACACAGAGGACTTTCTTGGTAGCAGGAATGCATTTGCATATTAGGTCACACCCACCTGATGTAGCCAATCCTTCAAGCACTTACAGGGCTCTTAGTACAGGGCCTACTGTAAGCTCCAGGAGGATTGGCTACATCAGGGGGTGTGGCCTAATATGCAAAGGAGGTCTTGCTAGAATTCCTTACAGGGCTCTTAGTACAGGGCCTGCTGTAAGCTCCAGGAGGAGTGGCTCCATCAGGGGTGTGTGGCCTAATAGGCAAAGGAGGTCCTGCTAGAATTCCTTCCAGGGCTCTTAGTACAGGGCCTGCTGTAAGCTCCAGGAGGATTGGCTACATCAAGGGGTGTGTGGCCTAATAGGCAAAGGAGGTCTTGCTAGAATTCCTTACAGGGCTCTTCGTACAGGGCCTGCTGTAAGCTCCAGGAGGAGTGGCTCCATCAGGGGTGTGTGGCCTAATAGGCAAAGGAGGTCCTGCTAGAATTCCTTCCAGGGCTCTTAGTACAGGGCCTGCTGTAAGCTCCAGGAGGAGTGGCTACATCAGGGGTGTGTGGCCTAATAGGCAAAGGAGGTCCTGCTAGAATTCCTTACAAGGCTCTTAGTACAGGGCCTGCTGTAAGCTCCAGGAGGAGTGGCTATATCAGGGGTGTGTGGCCTAATAGGCAAAGGAGGTCCTGCTAGAATTCCTTCCAGGGCTCTTAGTACAGGGCCTGCTGTAAGCTCCAGGAGGATTGGCTACATCAGGGGGTGTGGCCTAATATGCAAAGGAGGTCTTGCTAGAATTCCTTACAGGGCTCTTTGTACAGGGCCTACTGGAAGCTCCAGGAGGAGTGGCTACATCAGGGGTGTGTGGCCTAATAGGCAAAGGAGGTCCTGCTAGAATTCCTTACAAGGCTCTTAGTACAGGGCCTACTGTAAGCTCCAGGAGGATTGGCTACATTGGAGGTGGGAGGGGGGGTGCAATCTAACATACAAAGGAGTTCCTGCTACAAAAAAAGCCCTGCCTGCGCACAAACACACACACACACACACACAATGTCCATATAGCAAATATTTTGCTTTGTCAAGTCTGCTTGGCATTGTTCTCCCAGCACCGCTGCACTCCCTGCCACTTCACCAGGGGTCAGATTTTTCCTATAACTAGTCACAAAAATGTGGCGCAGAGTGGTAAAGTTGCAGTATAGCAGTCAAGCTCTCTGCGCACGACCTGAATTCAATCCCAGCGGAAGCTGGGTTCAGGCAGCCAGCTCAAGGTTGACTCAACCTTCCATCCTTCCGAGGTCGCTAAAATGAGGACCCAAGTTGCTGGCGGGGGGAAGTGTAGATGACTGGGGAAGGCAATGGCAAACCTGTAAAAAGTCTGCCGTGAAAATATTGTGAAAGCAACGTCACCCCAGAGTCGGAAATGACTGGTGCTTGCACAGGGGACTACCTTGACCTTTTTAAGTTCCCAATGGCACATCACCAGTCCGATATGGTGGCCTGATAATGCCATTAAGAACAGGAGGAGGCTAGTGAGGACAACATGAATCAGTAAGCATTTTGCAAGAAGCAGTTTTAACAACAACAACAAAAATCAACAGAAAGGGAGGCTTTCCCAGCAATGCTGAAACTCATACCCATTTCGCACACAGCTTACCCCGTGGTCACGTTCCTCTTCTCTGCGCAGCGCCCGTCAGATTTCCCACTACCTGTCCTGGAGTTACAGGAAGTGTCGCGGCTTTTGCGTAGCAAACGTAAACCGCGTGCGATCTTGCCTCACTAACCTGTTACAGTTCTTTGAGGAGGTGAACCAGCATGTGGAGAAAAGGGACCCAATAGATGTTGTTTACCTTGACTTCCAGAAAGCTTGTGATAAAGTTCCTCATCAAAGGCTCCTTGGTAAGCTTGAGAGCCATGGAGTAAAAGGACAGGTCCTCTTGTGGATCAAAAACTGGCTAATTAATAGGAAGCAGAGAGTGAGTATAAATGGGCAGTCTTCGCAGTGGAAGACGGTAAGCAGTGGGGTGCCGCAGGGCTCAGTACTGGGTCCCATGCTCTTTAACTTGTTCATTAATGGAGTTGGGAGTAAGCAGTGAAGTGGCCAAGTTTGCAGATGACACTAAATTGTTCAGGGTGGTGAGAACTAGAGGGGATTGTGAGGCACTCCAAAGGGATCTGTTGAGGCTGGGTGAGTGGGCGTCAACATGGCAGATGAGGTTCAATGTGGCCAAGTGCAAAGTAATGCACATTGGGGCCAAGAATCCCAGCTACAAATACAAGTTGATGGATTGTGAACTGGCAGAGACTGACCAAGAAAGATACATTGGGGTCGTGGTAGATAACTCACTGAAAATGTCAAGACAGTGTGAGATTGCAATAAAAAAGGCCAATGCATAATGCCCCTGTATAAATCGATGGTGCGGTCTCATTTGGAGTACTGTGTGCAATTCTGGTCACCGCACCTCAAAAAGGATATTATAGCATTGGAAAAAGTCCAGAAAAGGGCAACTAGAATGATTAAAGGTTTGCAACACTTTCCCTATGAAGAAAGGTTAAACGCTTGGGGCTCTTTAGCTTGGAGAAATGTCAACTGTGGGGTGACATGACAGAGGTTTACAAGATTATCCATGGGATGGAGAAAGCAGAGAAATAAGTACTTTTCTCCCTTTCTCACAATACAAGAACTCGTGGGCATTCAATGAAATTGCTGAGCAGTCAGGTTAAAACGGATACAAGGAAGTACTTCTTCACCCAAAGGGTGATTAACATGTGGAATTCACTGCCACAGGAGGTGGTGGCAGCTACAAGCATAGCCAACTTCAAGAGGGGATTGGATAAAAATATTGAGCAGAGGTCCATCAGTGGCTATTTGCCACAGTGTGTGTGTTTGTGCGTATATTGGCCACTGTGTGATAAAGAGTGTTGGACTGGATGGGCCATTGGCCTGATCCAACATGTTCTTATGTTCTTAAAACCCAGTTTACGTTTGCTATGCAAAAGCCGCGGCACTTCCTATAACTCCATCGCAAATAGCAGGAAAGGCCACGGATGCTGTGCAGAGAAGAGGAATGTGACCACAGGGTAAGCTGTGTGTGAAATCGGTCTCATTTAAAAAAAAACACCAAGCAAAAAGTTCAGTCCCACAGTCAGGGTTAACTCAAGGTACCATCTCACTTTTTCAGCATCTCTGTTGTTTCCGTGGCCAGCTGCAACTAACAGTTCACAATCAACTACAGATTTGTCTTTATGTGTCCCTCATTTATGTGCTGGCACATCCTCCGCGTGATGCTTTTTTGTCCATCTGGCTATGCTTGGTAGAACCCTGACTCTTCACCCTCCGGCATATGTCGACCTGGTGCAATTGCCATTTATAAGAATAAATTTGGAATGCGATCAATACATTATCGAAATCATCTTACGCTGCAGGTTGTACAATAGATGGGAAGAGTCAAGGTGTCAAGCTTCCAGGGCCCTGCAATAAAAGCAAAAGGGATCCCACTGCTGGGGAGAAGGAAAGAAGACGGCTGGCATCCAGGGGGGAAGGTTATCTTGAGTGCACTAGAACAGAAAAGGTTCATATTCAAAACTGAAAGCATTTTGATCCTGTTCCCATACCTATTGGCCTCTATCCTACCATTCTATTAAGCAAAGCTCAAAGTCTTTCTCCACTTTTAAGTGCCTTTTAAGTCTAAGTCTGGCCTAAAGTACAATATGCATATTTGTGCACCAGGGCTTTTTTTTTTTTGTAGCAGGAACTCCTTTGCATATTAGGCCGCACACCCCTGATGTAGCCAATCCTCCGAGAGCTTACAGAAGGCCCTGTAATAAGATCCCTGTAAGCTCTTGGAGGATTGGCTACAACAGAGGTGTGTGGCCTAATATGCAAAGGAGTTCCTGCTACACAAAAAAGCCCTGAATGTATATATTAAATATACAAACTGTATATTATAACTATACAGAAAATTTAATCTTACTTAGGGTTGACAATCTCCAGGTGGAGGCAGGGGATCCCCCGGATTGGAGGCCCTCCCCCCCGCTTCAGAAAGCGGGGGAGGGGAGAGGGAGGTCTGCTGGGCACTCTGTTGTTCCCTATGGAGATGTATTCCCATAGAAAATAATGGAGAATGGGTCCACGGGTATCTGGGGCTCTGGGGGGGGGCTGTCTTTTGAGGTAGAGGCCCCAAATTCCCAGCGTAGCATCTGGTGCCTCTCCCCAAAATGCCCTCTAAGTTTCAAAAAGATTGGACCAGGGGGTTCAATTCTATGTGCCCCAAAAGAAGGTGCCCCTATCCTTCATTATTTCCTATGGAAGGAAGGCATTTAAAAGGTGTGCGGTCCCTTTAAATGTGAGGGCCAGAACTCCCTTCAGAGTTCAGTTATGCTTGTCGCACCCTTGCTCCTGGCTCCACCCCCAACTTCTCCTGGCTCCACCCCCAAAGTCCCCTGCTATTTCTTGAATTGGACTTGGCAACCCTAATCTTACTGCTCATTAGAAACATCAGCTGGCAATAAGACACCACCAAAGCATTCAAGAGAAACCGCCTGGCTCATGCACTCATTTCATTCCTTGTGTGGCTTTCCTGAAACAGCGTTTTAAAAGGAAAGGGCAGGTTGAAAGGAACAAGGTTCGTTCTTGGACGTTTCCAATCAAAAACAAATACAGATCAGTAACAATGATCAGGTACAACAGATTTAAATGTAACCTAAGAGACGGGGTCATGCCCCCCCTCCAGCCACCTTCAAAGTTATCCCTGGCACTTGACAGTGGGTGGGCACCAACCCAAGAAAAGGCATTCTTGATCAGGGCAATAAAACGTTGGAAATCTCTCCCCAGGCAGAGTTGTCTGTCTCCCTCTTTCGGCATCTTTTGCCAATGGATGAAGACTTCATTTTGTTGTTGTTGTTTCCTTAGCTTTAATGAAATTGCTGAGCAGTCGGGTTAGAACGGATAAAAGGAAGTCCTTCTTCAGTCAGGTTAAAATGGATAAAAGGAAGTACTTCTTCACCCAAAGGGTGATTAACACATGGAACTCACTGCCACAGGAGGTGGTGGCAGCTACAAGCATAGCCAGCTTCAAGAGGGGATTGGAGAAGCATCTGGAGCAGAGGTCCATCAGTGGCTATTAGCCACAGCGTATTGTTGGAAGTCTCAGTCTGGGGCAGTGATGCTCTGTATTCTGGGTGCTTGGAGGTCAACAGTGGAAGGGTATCCTAGTGTCCTGGCCCCAATGGTGGACCTCCTGATGGCACTTGGTTTTTTGGCCGTGTGACACAGAGTGTTGGACTGAATGGGCCATTGGCCTGATCCAAAATAGTTTCTCTTATGTTTCCCAAAATAATAATTATTGACCCTTTTAATTGGTTCTGGTGTTGTTTGTGTGGTTTTATTGAATTACTGTATAATTTTAAGTGTCATTTTTGATTGTTCAAATGTTTTAATGTTTCGTGCTTGCCACCTTGGAGCCCCTATTGGTGGAAATGTGGCATTAAGATGTTTTAAATAAATAAATATTGCATTTTATTGAACCTTAATGCACTGCTATTTTTTAAAAACTGCCCTAAATGAAAATAAGAACTAGCATTTGATGTGATAGAATAAATGTTTCCCAACCGACTTGCTTGCTGGGTAGAGGGATGGAGAACTTTGTCAATGGGACACAATCTGATTTAGAGAACATTCTAAATGCAAAATTAGACACAGCAATCATACACACACACACACACACAACCCTCCCCCACCACAAAAAATAATTTATCATCCTGAACTGCTTGGAGGAAGATGTGAGTGTAGCACACCTTGTTGTTTGCAGGGAGATTTGCCAAGCTACACCTTGCAAGCCGCACCAACCCCGCGGGCATTCCCGTCACAAAACACACATTGATCTCCTGTGCTATTGGATTTCCCTCTCAAAGGGCTCTACCTTTCTTGACAATCCCAGAGGGGGGATAAACACAGCCATGCCGTCTTCCCCCATAGACTGCTGCAAAATGAATGTTCCATATGCTTGCTGCTAGCTCAGCCTGGCACCCTTATTCCACAAGCTTGTTCCTGTAATGACGACAGCCCCAGGTTTTCTTGGCTAAAGCGGGGCTAAGGAAATCTAAGGAAATTATGTGGCAAGGGAGTAACGCACAACATGCAGGGGTGGAATTCTAGCAGGAGCTCCTTACAGGGCTCTTTTTTTGTAAGCTCTTTAAGGATTGGCTACATCAGGGGTGTGTGGCCTAATATGCAAAGGAGCTCCTGCTAGAATTCCACTCCTGACAACATGTATTTGTTTTGTCTTACTTATAATGCTTTTATGATACCTTTCCAACCAATCAGGAGCCACAGGGCCCAGGAGCAACCATACAGAAAGTGGGCAGGGAATTGTACGGCAGGGCTTTGCTCATTCAAAGGAAAGGGTCTTCCAGTTCAGGATGGGGAGGACTGGTAAGCGCCCAGTCTTTCCTTAGCCACGGTGTGGTTCAGTTTCCTCTTTGGGATTCTCCTTCTTCCCAGGAACTGTGAGGAGGGCGGTATTCCCTTAGGATCCACCTCTGAAGGCAGCCATTTTGCGTAGGGCTGCCAAGTTCCCGGGCCGGGTGGGGGCTCTCCCACTCTGGAGGTTCCCAACCTGCTGGCCCACATTGGGCCAGCATGGGGATCCCCCCCCCCATCATGATGATATCACTCAGAGGTTATGTCATCATGCCGGTGATGTCTCATGCTGGTCGCTCTAGGACCGTCTAGGAAAACTCTATGGTTTTCCTGGAAGCTCTAGCAATTTGGGAGAACATAAGAGAAAGTCAGTGCATACGTGACCTCCATTGTGCAGGATGGCTGAAGTTACATTTCTGACTCTAAAGACTGCCCCGATACATAGCAACATTAAAGAAAAGCACATACTACAACTGTGTCTCTTTGTAAAGTTAGGAACTAAATTCATGGTTCCTAGGCTTTTACCTTGCTCAATGCACACCACTTACAACTACTGTCCTTTCCAGTTTGAGAGCCAGTTTGGTGTAGTGGTTAAGTGTGCAGACTCTTATCTGAGAGAACCGGGTTTGATTCCCAACTCCTCCACTTGCACCTGCTGGAATGGCCTTGGGTCAGCCATAGCTCTCGCAGAGCTGTCCTTGAAAGGGCAGCTTCTGGAAGAGCTCTCTCAGCCCCACCCACCTCACAGAACGTCTGTTGTGGGGGAGAAAAGCAAAGGAGATTGGGAACTGTTCTGTGACTCGTGAGATTCAGTGTGGAGGACGGGATATAAATGCAATATCATCATCATCATCTAAGCTGCTGAGATTTGGAGTGCAGGGTGGAATATAAATCCAATATCATCATCATCATCTTCTTCTTCTTGTTCCTCTTCTTCTTCATCTTCCATTATGAGCGCATGAAGCTGCCTCATCTACGGTCAAACCACTGGTTTATCAAAGTCAGCCTTGTCTATTCTCCAGGTTACTCACCCAGGTTTTTCACATCACCATTCCTTAATGGAGATGAGAGGAATTGAGCCTGGGACCTTCTGTATGCCAAGCAGATGCTCTGCCACTAAGCCCCATCCCATCCCATGACTCACTGGTGCTGGAGCCAGACCACAGAGAAAAGGGTACAGCAAGGTATGCTGGGGATGGAGAAGTGTCACTCGCAGACTTGGTATGCCTCCCATTTGCACATCCTACGTGTCATGAATTAAAGGTGGTCTCGGCAGCCCCCCAAATCCCAATCTCAGTCCTGGGTTTCTCTGCTGCAATCGCTGCCCTCGTTTGGGCTTCACGGACTCCTTTTTTCTAATAAACTGTGTTAGCCTCAATAAATCAAAAGCAAATGGGGGGGGGGGGAGGTGAGAACTGACATTGAGTTTTAGACCTGATTAACCACAATGTGGCATGTCACCATGTGTTAGAAATCAAGAGTTCTTTTGTCCCGTGTCATTAATGCTACTCTCATTAATGGGTAATTGACAAGGCTGCATTCTGCTTAGAAAAGCAGGCCTTAAAAGTCGAAGGAGATGTTTCCAGGCATTTGTTGGCAGTGATTTCTTTGCTCGCGCCGCTAAGACTACAAAAGAAATATAACCTGAGCAGATTAGGCTAGAGTGACACTGTTTACTCAAATGAGTTTTCTATTCCCTTTGATCATAACACATCTCTCCCTTTTCTTTTTCTCTTGCTTACTATTCCAAAAAGGGCAAAAACTGTCTCTCTTAAGTAAGATTTATGGATCGAGAACTTTGCTTCCTCTCTGGGAACTGCCCGTATCATGATGGCTTCACCATACAAAAGATTGAAATGGAAAATAGTTCCTCTTTAATAATAAATTATGGCAAACAGGGACTTATGGCCAACTATCTTTGTTAGATATCCACTGAAGGCATCTTTGCTCTTTGAAAGTTTATTCCCCCAAAATTCTGTTGGTTTCTCAGATCCTGGACTCACATCTAATGGTTCTACTGAAGACCAACAGGCTACCCTCTGGAACTATCTTCGCAGTTATAATCTAAACCAGGGTTGTCAAACAAGCAACCCAAGGGCTAGATCAGGCCCATGGAGGGTTCCTATCAGGCCTGCAAGCAAGTCTGCTTCCTTCTCCCTCTCTCTTGCTTCCTTCTTCATCACAGCTTGCTTTGTTCAGTTGCACAGCAGTTCAGTTGCACAGCTTGCTTTGCACAGTTGCACAGCAGTTCAGTTGCACAGGAGATACAGAGCAAAGTCTCTGTTTTCTCCAATGCGTGTGGCTCCTCCCTTGGTGAGGAAAAGGAGGAGGAAGAGCTTGTTTTGCCAGGCTCTCTTAATCACACAGCAGAGCTACTGAGCCAAGCCTCTTTTCCCAGTGCCAGATCGGGGGGGGGGGGGGAGCAGAGGGGGCACTTGCCCTGGGTGCTGCTGGAGTGGGGCGCCAAATTGGGTATGGATTCCATCCTATTCTATGGGCCCATAAAATAGAATGGGGCATCATTTATTAATTTTGCCGCCCCCTCAAAAAACATGTAGATCTGGTTCTGTCTTTTTCTTCTATTGGCTGAGATTCTGCCCCCTCCTCATCCCCTGGGGAGGGAGGGAAAGAGCCAAAGCTTCCTTTGACCACTTCTCTTGATCACATGGGAGAGACAGAAAATCTTAGTGAATCTTTCCTAATGAATCTTTCCTAATCCCCCTTCTAATCCTAATCTCCCATCAAGAGGGGATTGGATAAACACAGGGGTTTTTTTGAGCAGGAACGCACAGGAATACAATTCCAGCGGGCTTGGTGTCAGTTCCAGCTGAATTGGTGTCAGGATGTGTGGCCTAATATTCAAATGAGTCCCTGTTGGGGGTTTTGTACCAAAAAAGCCAGTGTGAAACCATGGTGATGTCAGGGAGTATGGCCTAATATGCAAATGATTTGGAGTTGGGAGTAAGCAGTAAAGTGGCCAAGTTTGCGGATGACACTAATTTGTTCAGGGTGGTGAGAACCAGAGAGGATTGTGAGGAACTCTAAAGGGATCTATTGAGTCTGGGTGAGTGGGCGTCAACGTGGCAGATGCGGTTCAATGTGGCCAAGTGCAAAGTAATGCACATTGGGCCAAGAATCCCAGCTACAAATACAAGTTGATGGGGTGTGAACTGGCAGAGACTGACCAAGAGAGAGATCTTGGGGTCGTGGTAGATAACTCACTGAAAATGTCAAGATAGTGTGCGATTGCAATAAAAAAGGCCGACGCCATGCTGGGAATTATTAGGAAGGGAATTGAAAACAGATCAGCCAGTATCATAATGTCCCTGTATAAATTGAGGGTCTCATTTGGAATACTGTGTACAATTCTGGTCACTGCACCTCGAAAAGGACATTATAGCATGGGAAAAAGTCCAGAAAAGGGCAACTAGAATGATTAAAGGTTTGGAACACTTTCCCTATATAGAAAGGTTAAAACGCTTGGGGCTCTTTAGCTTGGAGAAATGTCGACTGCGGGGTGACATGATAGAGGTTTACAATTCCAGCTGGGATTATGCATGGGATGGAGAAAGTAGAGAAAGAAGTACTTTTCTCCCTTTCTCACAAAACAAGAACTCGTGGGCATTCAATGAAATTGCTGAGCAGTCATGTTAAAATGGATAAAAGGAAGTACTTCTTCACCCAAAGGATGATTAGCATGTGGAATTCACTGCCGCAGGAGGTGGCGGCGGCTACAAGTATAGCCAGCTTCAAGAGGGAATTGGGTAAAAATATGGAGCAGAGGTCCATCATTGGCTATTAGGCACAGTATGTGTATTTATATACATATTTGGCCACTGTGTGACACAGAGTGTTGGACTGGATGGGCCATTGGCCTGATCCAACATGGCTTCTCTTATGTTATGTTCTTAAATGAGTTCCTGATGGATTTTTTCTACCAAAAAAAGCCCTGGATAAACATATGGAGCAGAGGTCCATTAGTGGCTATTAGCCACAGCACATTGATGGAACTCTGTCTGGGGCAGTGATGCTCTGTTTTCTTGGTGCTTGGGGGGCACAATAGGAGGATTTCTACTGTCTTGGCCCCACTGATGGATCTCCTGATGGCACCTGGGGTTTTTTTGGCCACTGTGTGACACAGAGTCGGAGTGGATGGGCCATTGGCCTCATCCAACATGGCTTCTCTGATGTTCTTATGAATTTCACTTGATTTCACATTTAAGAACAGCTAGCTGCACATATCAACTGATAGGGGACTTTATATAAAAAATTAGAAGTTAAATAATAAGATTGGCTGGCTGTAATAGCGTACAAGAACTAATTTTGTGGTTCTAGAAACAGGGAAGCGATGTACAGGCTCTCAGCTTCTTTTGACTCCATTTATTTGTAGTTAAAATTTTCTTCTTAAAGGATTTTATTTTCCCTGCTACATATTTTCCTGATACATGGTATTAGATGTCCATCAACTTAAGTTTCCCTGCCCACAGAAATCCAAAGATCCACGGTATGATTCCCTATGCTGTTTTCCTTATCCATCCAAGCTATTAATGTAAGTAATAAAGTTTAATTTTTTTTAAAAAAAGTGATGACTATTATCCTAGATTGTTTATCCATTGTAGGGTTGGCCCAAGTATTTTAATACTTGAAGTGGAACAGCCCAACGGCACTATTCCATAGCGCATGATGAAAAGGCATAATCCACCAGGGAATTAGGGATGTCAGCCTCCAGGTGGGACCTGGGGATCCTCCCCTAGAATACAGCTCATCTCCAGACTCTAGCGATCAGTTCCTCTGGAGAAAATGCTGCGAAAAAACACCAGAAGCAATAATACTATCACACTATAAATGTGTAAATGCATTCCTGTTTAGTGCAAAATAAAATAAGACAAAAGGAACACGTATTGTTAGAAAACCCCCACAAAGTCACTGCATCACTCTCACTGGCAATTGCCTCTTCAAAATAAACTGTAGACGTGGGTGGAGTCTTTTGGTGTTCCGTTCGTGATTTAGATGGAGAGAATAAGAAACCGCTTATTAAAGGAATCCTCACTGTTTCGCTTATCAAGTTCTTCTTCAGCCTTTTCTCCCGAGGCTCTCCCGATAGCAAATGTCGAAAGCATGCATTGATCCATGTTTTAGAAAAAAATAACAGTGGCTCCGTGTACCATCGGGAGAAAAGGCTAAAGAAGAACTTGATAAGTGAAACCGTGAGGATTTGTTTAATAAGTGGTTCCTTATTCTCTCTGTCTAAATCACGAATGGAACACCAAAAGACTCCACCCACATCTACACTTTATTTTGAAGAGGCAATTGCCAGTGAGAGACTGATGCAGTGACTTTGAGGGGGGTTTCTAACAATACGTGTTCCTTTTGTCTTATTTTATTTTGCACTAAACAAGAATGCATTTAAAACACTTATAGTGTGATAGTATTATTGCTTCCGGTGGTTTTTTTTTTTTTTGCAGCTCTTTCTATATACACCGGTACCAGCTGTTCTAATCATCCTCTGGAGAAAATGGCTTGCTTTGGAGAGTGGACTCTATGGCATTGTACCCCAGTGAGGGTCTCTGTCCTCCCCAGGTTCCGCCCCCAATTCTCCGAGAGTTTCCCAGTCTGGAGCTGGCAACCTTAGCCCCTCATTCCCCACTGGTGACCGGGAGGACCTGGCAACCCTACAGAAATTCTTGCACGTCGACCTCCTTGAAATGAATAGGAGCTACATAAGAAACCCTACTCTCCCACGTAATTATAGTAACATGACATCCTATACTGAGCTGCTCCGTGAAAAGCCAGCATTCAGAACTGAGTTTCTGTAGCCTTAGGTACTGGGTGGGATAAAAGGTCAAATTTCATACATGCATAAAAGAGTATAAAGGCATTGCTGGGAAGGAAGGTAAGAATCGAAAAGACAATAAATAATAATCACAACAAGGAAACACTTTGGGCTTTTAGTACTGCGTAATAGAAGCAACAGAAAAGCAGGAGTAAAACCCTCCTGGACGACGGAATGAAAATCGAAGCCTTGAAAATTGAAAAGGAGAAGCTGCCAAAAGAGATTCTTCACTGTCTCAGCTATTTACTGGAGAGATCTTTTCTCATTTGCTGATGGCTTTGGCAGACCCCGGGTTTGTCACCCGTCACTCCGTACTTGGCTTAATTATGCAGCAGCCCAACAGAAAATTTTCTTTCTGATCACATAAATCACCTTGCTTTGACACCCGGCTCAATAGGGGCCTGCTAGAACAATGTGGCAAGAGCTATCGACTCCATCTCTCAAAGCCCACAAGGTGTATCATTTAGCCAAGAGTGATAATTAGACGCAGAATATACTGAAAACTGTCAATAGCTGTGTCAATAGAAGGACTCTTAGATCTAACATCCAGCAAATCAATGGTGGTTTTCAGCTATAAAAATCAAGAAAATGATAGCTTTCAAATGAATGGTGGAATGGAAACAGGAGGCTCCTTGGGGAGGAATAAAACAGCTCAATTTTCCCTCGCTGAGTGGCTCTCCAACCACTGCACTCAGTGGAAAAAGGTCACCGAGCATTACAGCAAAATATCTCTGAAACAAGATGTACAACAATGGCTGCAACATGACATGAGGTATGAGGATGCCACCGAGGCCTGTAGATCTCTGACCTGACAGAATTCAAGCACGGATCAGCAGATGCCAGCACGGCTGATGTCACTCCCATCTTTAAAAAGGGTTCCACAGGAGATCTGGGAAACTACAGGCCAGTCAGTCTAACTTCAATACCAGAAATGTTGGTAGAAACCATTATCAAGGACAAAATGAGTAGGCACATTGATGAACACGGGTTATTGAGGAAGACTCAGCATGGGTTCTGTAAGGGAAGGTCTTGCCTCACTAACCTGTTAGAGTTCTTTGAGGGGGTGAACAAACATGTGGACAAAGGAGACCCAATAGATGTTGTTTACCTTGACTTCCAAAAAGCTTTTGATAAAGTTCCTCATCAAAGGCTCCTTAGAAAGCTCAAGAGTCATGGAGTAAAAGGACAGGTCCTCTTGTGGATCAAAAACTGGCTAATTAATAGGAAGCAGAGAGTGAGTATAAATGGGCAGTCTTCGCAGTGGAGGACAGTAAGCAGTGGGGTGCCGAAGGGCACAGTACTGGGTCCCATGCTCTTTAACTTGTTCATTAGTGATTTGAAGTTGGGAGTAAGCAGTGAAGTGGCCAAGTTTTCAGACGACACTAAATTGTTCAGGGTGGTGAGAACCAGAGAGGATTATGAGGCGCTCCAAAGGGATCTGTTAAGGCTGGGTGAGTGGGCGTCAACATGGCAGATGAGGTTCAATGTGGCCAAGTGCAAAGTAATGCACATTGGGGCCAAGAATCCCAGCTACAAATACAAGTTGATGGGTTGTGAACTGGCAGAGACTGACCAAGAAAGATATCTTGGGGTCGTGGTAGATAACTCACTGAAAATGTCAAGACAGTGTGAGATTGCAATAAAAAAGGCCAACGTATAATGCCCCTGTATAAATTGATGGTGCGGTCTCATTTGGAGTACTGTGTGCAATTCTGGTCACCGCACCTAAAAAAGGATATTATAGCATTGGAAAAAGTCCAGAAAAGGGCAACTAGAATGATTAAAGGTTCACAACACTTTCCCTATGAAGAAAGGTTAAAACACTTGGGGCTCTTTAGCTTGGAGAAATGTCGACTGTGGGGTGACATGATAGAGGTTTACAAGATTATGCATGGGATGGAGAAAGTAGAGAAAGAAGTACTTTTCTCCCTTTCTCACAAAACAAGAACTCGTGAGCATTCAATGAAATTGCTGAGCAGTCGGGTTAAAACAGATAAAAGGAAGTCCTTCTTCACCCAAAGGGTGATTAACATGTGGAATTCACTGCCACAGGAGGTGGTGGTGGCTACAAGCATAGGCAGCTTCAAGAGGGGATTGGATAAAAATATGGAGCAGAGGTCCATCAATGGCTATTAGCCACAGTATATTACTGGAACTGTCTGGGGCAGTGATGCTCTGTATTCTTGGTGCTTGGAGTGAGGCAAAGTGGAAGGGCTTCCATACCCACTTGTGAACCTCCTGATGGCGTGGGGGGGGGGGGGGGGTTTGTCACTGTGTGACCCAGAGTGTTGTACTGGATGGGCCATTGGACCGATCCAACATGCCTTCTCTTATGTGACACAGAGTGTTGGACTGGATGGGCCACTGGCCTGATCCGACATGGCTTCTCTTATGTTCTTATGTGACACAGAGTGTTGTACTGGATGGGCCATTGGCCTGATCAAACATGGCTTTTCTTATGTTATGTTCTTATGCCAGACGAGAAGGGAACTGAAAGACCATGATTGATCAGTGTGGAAGAAAAGATGAGTGCAGTGTCGAGATCGAGTCTCTTCCGAGCAAGTCACAGGAACAGAGTGCCGATTCTGCATGTCGGGGACAAGGCCTTGCATTTTGAGGGAATCTCCCCAAGTCCCCCCCAAGACAGAGGCAAACAAGACTCAAGTGTTGACACATTTAAACGTGCGCTGCCTAAATGCACTTTAGCAGGGATGCGATTTCAATGTGCACTCAGAGCCCTCCACATTTCCAACTAGCCATTTAAACCAGGCCTCCAACTACTAGGCAGGCTGCGATCAAATGCCAGACTTGTGGCTGGTTGACCCACATCATTTAAAAAAAAAATAGAACAGTGTTATACTTAGAGTAGTACAGTAAACAGCAAGATCTTTTATCACCATCTAGAATTTACAAAATCGAGACACCTTTCTAAACCCTGACATCTAGGGTTGCCCGGTCACCTGGACCGCCAGTGGGGGCAGAGAGTTATGGTTGCCAATTCCAGGCTAGGAAACTCCCAGAAACTTGGGGGTAGAGTCTGGGGAGGAAAGGGACCCTCACCAGGGCACAATGCCATAAAGTCCACCTTCCAAAGCATCCCTTTTCTCCAGAGGAACTCATCACTGTAGTCTGGAGCCGAGCTGTAAGTCGGGGAGATCCACAGACCTACCCTGGAGTCTGGCATCCCTATATCCTAGTTTGTTCTCATTTTCACCACACCACGGCGACCAACCATAAACCCTCAAAACCATTCTGAACATAATTTGCTACCTCCCAGGCAGACACGGTTCATCATGTTTTGCAGCCCCTTGCCAGTACAGCAGAACGGATACATATTTTAATCGCAGCAGCAAGACCAGTCATTGCTTCACACTGGGGAGATAAATCCATCCCTGCCTTAGAATTGTGGCACCAGAGTCTGGGATACTTTT
Organism: Heteronotia binoei; assembly: GCF_032191835.1. Lineage (NCBI taxonomy): Eukaryota > Metazoa > Chordata > Lepidosauria > Squamata > Gekkonidae > Heteronotia > Heteronotia binoei. Next base: position 4,279,403 of record NC_083226.1, on the reverse strand, counting down.
ATTTTGTGTAAGATTGCATATAATTCATATGACATTCCTCATGACCAATATGAAAGGCATGTTGTAGCAGTTTGGTACCCTTTATTGACATACTTTTTTCTGAAAATGGTATTGTCCCTAGAAACTGCTTGTATAGAAAGTTCATTTATTTTCGATAGTCTTCTCGTCAAAGTTACTTAAGCATCACAACTCTTAGGCTAAGGTATAATTGTTATAAAACTGAATTGTATGCCTGTACTAATACAACTACTGTAACTATATTTATATTGCATGCTATGTAATGCTGCTGAGATTATCAATAAAGTAAATGCTTATGTGGAAAAAATGTTTTGCAACTTCTGATCTCCTTTAATCTGTCTTTTGAGTTACTGGCAACCAAATGGCAGGCCAAGCTGTGAGCAGAGCTGGCCCTAGACTGGCACCCGAGTAGGCTTCCCAATCCCCAGGACCCAGCGGGGGATCCCCTGGTTTTACAGGCTTCCCCCCTCCCCCAGCCAGCAGGCTGGCAGGGGAAGCTCCACCCCCACAGCCATTATGCACCTCCAGGAACGATTCCCATAGGGAATGATGGGGAATTGATCTGCGGATGTCAGGGGCTCTGGGGGGGGCTGTTTTTTGAGGTAGAGGTGCCAAATTTTCTGTATAGCATCTAGTGCCTCTCCCCAAAATACCTCCCAAGTTTCAAAAGGATTGGACCAGGAGGTCCAATTTTATGAGCCTCAAAAGAAGGTGCCCCTATCCTTCATTATTTTCTATGGAAGGAAGGCATTCTAAAAGGTGTGCGGTCCCTTTAAATGTGATGGCCAGAACTCCCTTGGAGTTCAATTATGCTTGTCACACCCTTGCTCCTGGCTCCACCCCCAATGTCTCCTGGCTCCACCCCCAAAGTCCCCAGATATTTCTTGAATTGGACTTGGCAACCCTACACCCGAGAGAAGGCTAACTTCTGGTCCCCCCCCCCCCGCACTGATAACGTCACTGAGTCACATGGGGGGGGTGCCCATTTTGGCATCCTCAGCAGGTGGGTGCCCTAGACAATCCCCTAGTTCTAGCAGCGGGGACAGCCCTGCCTGTGAAGCTCCTTTCAAAATTCTCCATTCCAGCAGCCAAACTGAGCGTTCTCTAGGGCAGCCGGACTGCGCTAATCAATTTAACTGGACGTGGAAAATCTGCTCCTCTCGCGGTGGAAGACAGAAACTCTGGTAGAAAGACTTAACACGCAAATGCCAATTGTAGCTTCCATCAACTACTTTCAAGCCTGAACTGCTGTTGGTGGGATTACTCTGGTAAAGTGAACCCAAATTAAACAACAAAGAAAGCAGCGAATGCTGAGGAACGTTGGCCACAAACTGGAATATGAAAGGAGAAAGCATGTTGGCTGGTCCTATTCCTAATCAATACCAATATTCAGCATTATCAAGTAAGCTAAGGAATCTCTCTCTCTCTCTCTCAAACAAAGTTTTGACTTTACCAAAGTTGCCACAGAAAACCACAAGCAGTTTGTAGAAGGAAAGAAAATGTTTCCCTCCGGGGCTGCGTTATTTGCATGATCTTAATAAATAGCTAACTGCACATCTGCACAGTCCCATTTATATCTGTAAGGCATGATCTTGTGTATTAACTACTGCTAACAAGTTCCAGCTTTCGTGGGGTGACTAAAACACAGATGCATTAATTAACACAATTGCCAATTAAACAGGATGGAAAAAAATCAATTTTATTTTCAATATACAGCAGACTTTATCTGATTATTATTCTTTAAATCAGATTTTGAAAGATTCTAAGTTTAAATTGGATTAGCTTTCTAAAACTACATAAATACTTGCAATGGTATGTGAATTTAACGTAAAATATGTTAAAGTTTAAGCTAATTATAATTTATGAAATTATTTGAGTGTATTGGCTGCTTGCCTCTACAAAAACAGCAGTTAAAAGACTATGTTTTTCAATAAAAATAAGGACTTGACTTTTTGGAGTAGTACATAAGCTTGGTCCATGAAGACAGATTCAGGTTGGTAGCCATTAGGCTTCCCAACCCTCCCGCCCTGGCGGGGGACTCCAGAATTTCCAGCCTCTTCCCCCGCTCCCCAAAAAAACAGAAGCGGGGGGGAGGGGGGGAACGGCGCCAAGGAGCGTGGCCCGGTGAGTGGCAGGAGCCACGCTCCAGCGGCGTTTGTCCCGGGCTAACCGCCCTCTGTCCACTTTTGGCCTTGCTCCCTCGACGAAGGAGAACCAGTTGTCTCCTTTGGGTCCTCTTTTCTTTTGGGTCCTCTTCCGGCTTGGCTTCCGGTCCATTGGTGTTTCTGGCCTGGCCTGCTACAGCCTGGGGATGTCACGGTGGGCCTTGAGGCGGTTGCAGGGGGAGCTGCGCAGGCAGGTGCTGCCGGAGGCCGAGGAGGAGGTAGAAGAGGAGGAGCAGCAGCAGCTCCCGGCGCGGTCTGGGCAGGATGGAGCGAGCGGCAGGCGAAGGAAGCCCCGGCAAGAGGCAGCAGAGCGCGTCGCCAACCTCTTCAAGCTGGTGAGAGGCCTGGGAGGGCTCGGCATCGCTTGCGCTGCTTCCTTCCCTTCGGCGGCTCCTGCGGGGAGGAGGGGGCGTCTGGGCCGGGCTGGGCTCCGAGCTAGGGTTGCCAAGTCCAATTCAAGAAATATCTGGGGACTTTGGGGGTGGAGCCAGGAGACTTTGGAGGTGGAGCCAGGAGTTCAGTTATGCTTGTCACACCCTTGCTCCTGGCTCCGCCCCATATGTCTTCTGGCTCCACCCCCAAAGTCCCCAGATATTTCTTGAATTGGACTTGGCAACCCTAGTAGCCATGATGGTCTGAAGCAACAAGACAAAGTTTGTACCCAGCAACAGAACAAAACTTATACCCAGAATTAAACTTTCTTGGTCAAAAAGGTGCCACTGGTCTCAGGCTTTGTTCTATAAACTTGTTGGTTCATGTTCTAATTCAGGTTTTGTTTGAGGCATCATTTCTGCAAGACTATTTGAATTTCCATGGCCAGCCAAGATTCTTGGATATATTCAGAATTTTTTTTAAAAAAAAGAAAACTTCAAAACTTTAGATTTGAGAATCTAGAGGGGCGTTATTCTGCTTGGGATTGCACCGTTGATGTGGTTTCTCTCTCATACTCTCCATGCACTACGACAGCATGGTGGAGTGGTTAAAGTCTTGGATTAGGATCCGCAAACCCTGGAGTTGATTCCCCACTCCGCCAAGTCACTACACACTCTCTGCCTAACCTACTTCAAGGGGTTGTTGTGATGATAAAACAGAGGAAAGAAGAATGAAGCAGAAGGGGGGATATAAACAACAACAACAACGTTGTATAGTTTGTACTGTAAACTACAGGTCAGTTTTCAAGTCTCTGACAACACAATTTCCCCACTAATATTTCAACACAAGACTCCAAGGGCAGAAGGTCTGCATGGTTTATTCACACAAATTATTTACATACTGCATCATAACCATGTGGTTCTTCAAGCTGAGTACAGAGACAAAATCCATCAATAAAGCCGACATCAAAGGCAGCCTGAAAACATGAACCCGGGATGATCCAACTGCTGGTTTCCAAAAGACTCCCTCACTTGGTGTAATTCACTGGCTGACAGCAAACTATCAAATGACTTCAGATGGCTCAGATTATCTAGAGAAAGGGTCTCGGTTAATTAACAGGCATTCTCACATTCTGACATGTTACTGTTTTATGGTTTCCCATGCTAATGCAACTCAGATCAAAGGTTTTCTGAATTTGTTAATTTTACTATTATGCTATAATTGGTTTTTAACTTTGTACCACTTGGCATTCCAAACCCCACCAGCTATTTGTGGCTCTGCTTACTGTACCTCATTCCTCGTCTGAAGAAGAGTGCATGCACATGAAAGCTTATGTTCTGAATAAAACTAAGTTGGTCTTAAAGGTGCAATTGACTCCTATGTTGTTTTAAAAACCTGCACAGCTAATCAAATCTCCAATGGCCAACTAGAAGCTTTGCAGGGCAAAAGCCCCACCAGATCCCACCTACTTTATAAACACATCTGGTGGGTGTCAGGGAAGGTGTTGGCAGGCACTGTGGCATTCACAGGATCGAGAGCTTCAACTGGCTGGGCCGCAGCTATGGAAACGAGAATGTAGCTTGAAGAGGCTTGCAGATGAAAAAACGCCTCAGAGCTTAGTTGAGTCTGGAGTTGAAGCTTGCGTACTGAACAGTGGAGTGGAGACTGGGTACTGAAGCTGAAGAGTTGCTGTGTGAAGCAACTGGAAAAGGAGCTGAGAACAGCCAGTGAGGCCGAGTTCCTTTGGTAGACAGAGCTGGGCTAAACTTCTGCCTGGGAGAGAGCTTTTAGTAAGAAGGAGGCGAAACCAGAACCTTCTGTGAGGGAAACTCTCTGTGGCGTTCTATCAGCTTAACAAGGCAGACTCTAGTAAAACTGAGAACACTCCAATACACAAATACTGTGACCGGATTCCTGTGGTTAGAAAGGGATCCCAAGAGTCAGACTAGAAATCTGGCTGGGACTGAGACACACAGAGTTGAGGGGCTGGTGAGAGCACTCAAAAAATGTGAGTCCTGGATGCTAGTGTGTATGTCTGTGAAGCCGCCCTGAGCCATTCGTGGGAAGGGCGGGATATAAATCCCGAATAAATAAATAAAATAAATAAGGAGAATTGATCTGGCACAAGTCAGGAGTCATCAGTGTGTGTGGAAAAGAGTGAATAACAGTTTATTATTTTTATGATCTGAGAAGCCTGAGCATAGATAGGACTGTTCCATCTTCACTACATAGTGTTCCTAGTGTCCAGCAGGCACTTCTTGCCTGTCCAAAAGTTTTCGAATATTTCTAAAGCCTGCCTTTTTTTTATTTGTTCAGTCTACCAATCTCCGTGTTTAGAGATTAATTGTTTTGCCAACCACCTGCCTACCAAGTGATTTGTTTCAATATCAACCAATTTAATATTATTTTATCCCTCTTCCTTGCCTTTTGTGATCCAATAAATATTCTTTTTGTGGTTTTGACTTTTAAACTGTTTGGTGCCTACTTTTCTTTAGTTCTGACAGGATTTCTATGTGTGTGATTGAGGGACTGGGAGGGGGAAGGTGACTGGAAAAAAAATATTAGTGGTCACCCTCCCATGTTGACCCTGACCGGTTCCTCACAGGTAGGGCGTTTTCGCACTGACCTTACTCCGGAGCGACGTCCCTCTTCACCGTGCAGCGTCTGCGCGGATTTCGCACCAATTGCTCCCCAGAACCCGGAAGAGCCGCAAAGTCCCGCAGCTTTTGTGTCGCAAATGTAAACCGCCAAAAACCAGTTTACATTTGCGATGCAAAAGCCGCGGGACTTTGCGGCTCTTCCGGGTTCTGCAGAGCAACTGGTGCGAAATCCGCGCACACACTGCGCGGTGAAGAGGGATGTCGCTCCGGAGTAAGGTCAGTGCGAAAACGCTATGTTTGCTAATGCACATCTGGACACTCAAAGCAGCTAACTTGAGTATACTTTTAAAAATCTCTTTCCAGAGAAGTGTTTCTTAAAAAAATAGGCATTATGGAGAGAATCTGAACAAAGTAGGCATTAGAGGGAGGGACGGTGGCTCAGTGGTAGAGCATCTGCTTGGTAAGCAGAAGGTCCCAGGTTCATTCCCTGGCATCTCCAACTAAAAGGGGTCCAGGCAAATAGATGTGAAAAACCTCGGATTGAGACTCAATTTGAGTAGACAATACTGACTTTGATGAACCGAGGGTCTGATTCAGTATAAGGCAGCTTCATATGATCATATGTAGAGCAGGGGTGTCAAACTCATTTGTTAGGAGGGCCAGATCTGACACAAATGGGACTTTGTGGGGCCAGGCCACGAGTGTCGTAAAGTATAATGCCAGGTAGCAGAGATTTAAACTTTAAAATGGGCACAGACAAAACAGTTAAAGATATTATTTTTAAGCTTAAAATATAAACATGCTTAAAACTCTTCCAATATTTTGTTTTAGTTGGAAAGGTGGGAAAATAGTGGAATTTAGCAGTGCAATTTTTAAAATAAAACATCAAGAAAAAGCACAAAGGCTCTGACTCTGTGGAAACAATGAAATGGTATTGTAAGCTTCTCCCCACCCCCGAGTCTACTCAGGTTGGCAATGGCTTTCTGGTATAATATCCCCCTTTGGCTGTGGGTTCCCACATTAGAGTACTCATTAGATTTGGTCGATTCAACAGAGATAAGCTGGCTGAAAGCATCCAACTTTTATTTGCAAGGACACAACTCCAGGAAGCATGAGTTTCAGCTGACTATAGGAATGCTGAAAATGTAACTATCTCCACTCCATTTGAAACCACTGCAGAGCAAAGACAAAGCTGCAAGAAAAACGTGGAATGGACCTTAAAACCCACCCCACATTTTCCTTGCAGCAGCCAATAAAGAAAGGCAGGAAGAGCTGGGAACTGAGACTCAGTCTGGGACCTTCAAAAGGAGCTTCGAAGGGCCTTTGAAGCTCCCAGACTGAAAGAGACAGCCTCCAAGCTTCTAAGGGTAAGGACGTGAGGGGACGAGGGGGGAGAAAAGAGCTCTGTGGGCCTGATCAAAGCCCTGAGTGGGCTGGTTCTGGCCCATGGGCTGGGTGTTTGACACCCCTGCATGCAAGTATAGAACACAGTCTCAACAGACAAGATAGACAATAGCTCAGCTCATCAGAAAACCATTATGTGAATAAACGGGGCTTGCAATAAGTAAGTTTTAAGAATTTTTTTGGGGGGGTGGTTTGCTTTTAAACCTAGAAATATTAATCTATTATATCAGCATGCAATTGCATTATTAAAACATACGCCTGACACTTGTCATAAGCATCTGCCGATTAAGTTAAATTATATCACTGGTGTCTAATTCCTCTAAAACTTCATTTCTTCTGCAGCGCATGAAAAAAAACAAAACAACATGTTATATGTTCATCATTTGAATTTCACTTGCATAACGGTAATAGTAACAACAATAAAGGGAGAGAGAGAGATTTCATTAGCAGAACAATATATGTTAAGATCCTATGTAATTTTCACATTCTCAAACAGCAACTGTGTGAATTCGGGATACACCTCAAATATTGTATATTAATTTCAATACAGTTAATAACCTCCTCGACAAGAATCCCACTAATTTACTCTTCACTGACAATGTTAAAAGAAAATGATTTATGCAGATCAATCACCTCACTCATCAAGTCAGCCGCTGACAGCCAGCCGTCATCATCGCTATTTAAGAGGCCCGGCTGACAGCAAAGACAGACTCCTTGATTAAGGGCTCTGTCTGGCTAACCTTTTATTTGAAGAATGATTGCTGCTGAGTGACAAATACTTTTTCCATTCATTTCAAGGCAAAAAGATATTGACATTCAAATTCTTGGTGCCTACACTGAACAGATGCCGCAGTTGGCAAGGGGCTGCCGCGCGACAGCAGGTATGCTTCTACACTCAGGGAAGGGGCACAAAAAAAAACCCCAGTCCGGCTGGCTCAAGTGAAAGGCCTGCAACAAGTGCCTTCCACTGATCTCGCAGCCAAATCTCTCCTCACTCCCCACCGGCTATCAACAGAGAACATCTGCTTGTTGTTTCTCCCTGGTCTCCCTTCTTGAGCAGCGTCCCTACCCTCACCTTCACCCCGCTGGCAATCCTATCGGATGGCATGACTAAAAATAAAGGGAGATCAGCCGTCGAGCAACCCTTCACCGGAGAAAGGGCATCTTTCTGCCGCACGCAGCCTCCCCGGACGCCGGAGAGCAGGGAATTCCCTCGGCCGAGCACCGCCTGTTCGAGGAGCTAATGTGATTTCTGTTGACAGTAATGTGAAATGGAAGTTGCATTTGCAGTATCACATACAAAAATCAAAGCCAATATGTTTGTTGCTTTAAGCTGATCCTGCTGTCACTTTCGACTTTATTGCTTTATAAAAATGAAAAGGGGGAGGGAAGGAGGAAGAGGAGACAAGCTGACCAAAGACGGCCGGCCTCCAGACAACGGCCACCCTGCCCTGACAATAAGGAGCTGTTCTTTGTGATTCACAGGCACTTGTTTAATTTATGGATGTCCTCATTAAGAGCAGAGGTTTAATTATTAAAAAAAAATTCCAGGACTTCAAATACTGTGTGTGTAGTCATGTCCATCGGAGTTAATTTATGTTAAAAACCAGAAAGTATTTCAAACACATTGGAGTTCTTTAGGGTTTAAATCAAGGTAATTAAAAATGCTTGAAATAAATAATTAGTTTCATCAACCCACCCTGCCAAGGAGAGCACAGGTGGAAGAAATAAAAGGAAAATCGATCTAGACTTGGAAGGTTTTTTTTCTATGGGTCTCCTAGTAGGATAACTGCAGCATATGTTTAAACCTTCACCACCCAGCCAGTAGGAGGCAGGCTGGCTGAAATTCTATCTTGCCAGGGTATAGGACCACCCTTTCCAAAAAATGGGAAGTCATCTCTTTCAGAGATGGATTTTAAACGAACACGACAGTGACACATGGACGCAATTAAGACACTGTGAATATTATCTGAGCTGAAATCTTGTTTGTGGCCTAGAATTCAACTTTGCAGGCAGTTCGCTGCCTTCCTAAATCCTAAGTAAACATCTCAAGGATCTTCTATGAGAAACAAAAGTCAACTAACCAGCCCATTCATAGGGGGGCCATGCCATCACAGTCTCCCTCTCAGCAGGCAGGTATTTAAGGTTTGGGCATGCCCAGAGGTGTAAGTAATGTTGCCAACCTCTGAGTGGTGGCTGAAGTTCTCCTGGAATTACAACTGATAGCTAGACTACGGAAATCAGTTCCCCCAGACAAAATGGAGGGTGGGCTCTCCCCAAACACATGGAATTCACTGCCACGAGAGGTTGTGGTAGCTACAAGCTTACGTAGCTTGAAGATGGGATTGGATAAACATCTGTAGCAGAGGTCCATCAGTGGCTATTAGCCACAGGGTATAGATGGACCTCTGCTCTGATCACAACCTGAGTTCAATCCCGGTGGAAGCTGGGTTCAGGTAGCCGAAGTTGACTCAGCCTTCCATCCTTCTGAGGTTGGTAAAATGAGTACCCAGCTTGCTGGGGGGAAAGAGTAGATGACTGGGGAAGGCAATGGCAAACCACCCCGTAAAAAGTCTGCCGTGAAAACGTTGTTTTCACAATGTCACCCCAGAGTTGGAAATGACTGGTGCTAGCACAGGGGACTACTTTTTTTTTAATTGATGGAACTCTCTGTCTGGGCAGTGATGCTCTGTATTCTTGGTGCTTGGGGAGGGGGGGCAACAGTGGGAGGGCTTCTAGTGTCCTGGTCCCACTGGTGGACCTCCTGATGGTGCCTGTTTGTTTGTTTTTTGGCCACTGTGTGACACAGAGTGTTGGACTAGATGGGCCATTGGCCTGATCCAACAGGGCTTCTCTTATGATGGCCCATATGCCACAAGGGGTTGTGGTGGCTACAAGCTTACATAGCTTGAAGATGGGATTGGATAAACATCTGGAGCAGAGGTCCATCAGTGGACCTCTCGTATATGGATGGCCTCTCGTATATGGATATACCTCTCGTATATGGATGGCCCATCCATATGGGGGCCATCCTATCACAGTGTCCCTCTCAGCAGGCAGGTATTTAAGGTCTGGGCATGCCCAGAGGTGTGAGTAAGGTTGTCAACCTCCAGGTGGTGGCTGAGGTTCTTCTGGAATTACAACTGACAGCTAGACTATGGAAATCAGTTCCCCTGGACAAAATGGCAGCTTTGGAGGGTGGGCTTCGTGGCAATCACATCCTCCCTGAGCACCCTCCCCAAACTCCACCCCCAAATCTGCAGGGATTCCCCAACCCAGGGGTGGGAGCCCCTGACCACGGTCTGTAGGATATCACCACTGAGCTCTCCCCCTCTCAGCTTGGGTAGGACACCAAGTGTGGGGGAGGGAGTGAAATGGGTTGCCGGGCCCTCCAGAGCCTCCCCTCCCTCTATCATTGGCTGCATTTTCTTTTCTTTGTGTATTTTTGGGTCTTCATGGAGGAGGGGAGAAGCAGAATACAAGTGTTCTAAGTATACAAACAAATCCCAGTTTTAAGGTAAGGACTTAGCCCCATGAGGATAGATCCAGATTAACACATGGAATTCACGGCCACAGGAGAAGATGATGATGATTTTGCATTTATACTCTGAATCTCAGTCTCAGAGCGGTCACAGTCTCCTCTACCTTCCGCTCTCCCATAACAAACACCCTGTGAGGTAGGTGGGGCTGAGAGTGCTTCTATAGCAACTGCCCTTTCAAGGACAGCTTCCATGAAAGCCCTGGATAAACATATGGAGCAGAGGTCCATCAGTGGCTATTAGCTGCAGCGCAGTGATGCTCTGTTTTCTTGGTGCTTAGGGGGCACAATAGGAGGGCTTCTAGTGTCCTGGCCCCACTGGTGGACCTCCTGATGGCACTTGGGATTTTTGGCCACTTTGTAACACAGAGTGCTGGACTGGATGGACCACTGGCCTGATCCAACATGACTTCTCTTATGATCTTATGTTCAGAGGACAGCCATGTTGGCCTGCAGTGGGACAAGTGGATTCAAGAAAAGAGTAAGAGTCCAGTAGCACCTTAAAGACTAAGAAAATTTGTTGTTGGGCATGAGATTTTGTGAGTCACTGCACTTTTACTCTTTTCTGTTGCTATGGATAGACTAACACGGTGACTAGGGTTCCCAATCCCCAGGTGGGGGCAGGGGATCCCCCGGTTTGGAGGCCCCCCCTCCCACTTCAGGGTCGTCAGAAAGCAGGGGAAGGAGAGGGAACTATCTGCTGGGAACTCTATTATTCCCTAGGGAGATTTATTCCCATAGAAAATAATGGAGAATTGATCTGCGGGTATCTGGGGCTCTGGGGGAGGCTATTTTTTGAGGTAGAGGCACCAAATTCCCAGTATAGCATCTAGTGCCTCTCCCCAAAATACCCCCCAAGTTTCAAAAAGATTGGACCAGGGGGTCCAATTCTATGAGCCCCAAAAGAAGGTGCCCCTATCCTTCATGATTTCCTATGGAAGGAAGGCATGGAAAAGGTGTGCCGTCCCTTTAAATGTGATGGCCAGAACTCCCTTTGGAGTTCAATTATGCTTGTTACAGCCTTGATATTGGCTCCACCCCTAATGTCTCCTGGCTCCACCCCCAAAGTCTCCTGGCTCCACCCCCAAAATCCCCAGATATTTCTTAAATTGGAATTGGCAACCATAATGGTGACCCATCAAAATTTTCAGAGTTTAAGGTTTTGAGAGGCAAAGTTCTGTATGTGACAAAGGGAACTTGACCTCTGAGAAGCTCATACCCCGGAAATCTCATTGGTGTCTGAGGTCCTACCAGACTTAAATCTAGTTGTTCTTAACGCCAATAGATCCAGCTCATTTCTATCTTCAAGCCCTCCCAGTATCTGATGTGATGGTGGTGGAAAGTGCTGTCAAATCACAGCTGACTTATGGTGACCTTTCAGGGGTTTGAAGACAAGAGACATTTAGATGTGGTTTGGAATTTATTTTTTTTTATGAATTTGATTTACGGGAGACCAGATGGGATTTTGAAGTAATGAATTATATGAATATGGAGCTATCATTATAATATTAAACTTTTTCAGAAGCCGGGAAAAAGCTGTAGAGCGAAACAGGATATTTAACCGGTTTTGCCTGTTGCGGGGTGTGTACAGGTTGAATGGTTGATGTGATGTCACTGGGTGTGGATTTATCAAAGTGAAGTTTCTACTAGTATTGGAAAAGTGTGATTATTTTGTCAAGAAAATGGATATACATCTTTAAGAGGCGTGCGACACGGAGCCTTCGGGTTTTCTCTAGCTTCTGACTAGCCTGGTCTATCTAGGTCAGGGCCAGGGCTTTTTCTCTAGCAGGAACTTCTTTCCATATTAGGACACCCCCCCCCCCCCCGATGTAACCAATCCTCCAAGAGCTTACAGGGCTTTACTTACAGGGCCTACTGTAAGCTAAGAACATAAGAGAAGCCCTGTTGGATCAGGCCAATGGCCCATCCAGTCCAACACTCTGTGTCACATAAGAACAGAAGAGAAGCCATGTTGGATCAGGCCAATGGCCCATCCAGTCCAACACTCTGTGTCACATAAGAACATAAGAGAAGCCATGTTGGATCAGGCCAATGGCCCATCCAGTCCAACACTCTGTGTCACATAAGAACATAAGAGAAGCCCTGTTGGATCAGGCCAATGGCCCCTCCAGTCCAACACTCTGTGTCACATAAGAGAAGCCCTGTTGGATCAGGCCAGTGGTCCATCCAGTCCAACACTCTGTGTCACATAAGAACAGAAGAGAAGCCATGTTGGATCAGGCCAATGGCCCATCCAGTCCAACACTCTGTGTCACATAAGAATATAAGAGAAGCCCTGTTGGATCAGGCCAATGGCCCCTCCAGTCCAACACTCTGTGTCACATAAGAACAGAAGAGAAGCCATGTTTGGATCAGGCCAATGGCCCATCCAGTCCAACACTCTGTGTCACATAAGAACAGAAGAGAAGCCATGTTTGGATCAGGCCAATGGCCCATCCAGTCCAACACTCTGTCACATAAGAACATAAGAGAAGCCATGTTGGATCAGGCCAATGGCCCATCCAGTCCAACACTCTGTGTCACATAAGAACATAAGAGAAGACCTGTTGGATCAGGCCAGTGGCCCCTCCAGTCCCACACTCTGTGTCACATAAGAACATAAGAGAAGCCCTGTTGGATCAGGCCAGTGGCCCATCCAGTCCAACACTCTGTGTCACATAAGAACATAAGAGAAGCCATGTTGGATGAGGCCAGTGGCCCCTCCAGTCCCACACTCTGTGTCACATAAGAACATAAGAGAAGCCCTGTTGGATCAGGCCAGTGGCCCATCCAGTCCAACACTCTGTGTCACATAAGAACATAAGAGAAGCCATGTTGGATCAGGCCAATGGCCCCTCCAGTCCCACACTCTGTGTCACATAAGAACATAAGAGAAGCCATGTTGGATCAGGCCAGTGGCCCCTCCAGTCCCACACTCTGTGTCACATAAGAACATAAGAGAAGCCCTGTTGGATCAGGCCAGTGGCCCATCCAGTCCAACACTCTGTGTCACATAAGAACATAAGAGAAGCCATGTTGGATGAGGCCAGTGGCCCCTCCAGTCCCACACTCTGTGTCACATAAGAACATAAGAGAAGCCATGTTGGATGAGGCCAGTGGCCCCTCCAGTCCCACACTCTGTGTCACATAAGAACATAAGAGAAGCCATGTTGGATCAGGCCAATGGCCCATCCAGTCCAACACTCTGTGTAACACAGTGGCCAAAAAAACGAAGTGCCATCAGGAGGTCCATGAGTGGGGCCAGGACACTAGAAGCCCTCCCACTGTTGCCCCCCCCCCCAGCACCAAGAATACAGAGCATCACTGCCTCAGACATAAGGACATAAGAGAAGCCATGTTGGATCAGGCCAATGGCCCATCCAGTCCTACACTCTGTGTCACACAGTGGCAAAAAACCCCCAAGTGCCATCAGGAGGTCCACCAGTGGGGCCAGGACTACTAGAAGTCCTCCCACAAGCTCTTGGAGCATTGGCTACATCAGGGGTGTGTGGCCTAATATGCAAAGGAGTTCCTGCTACAAAAAAAGCCCTGGTCAGGGCAATATCTGACATATATGGGGAAATCTGATATAGGCCCCCAAGTAGTAAGGGAAAGCTTTCTGGACACACCCAGTGGCATTTCACTCTAAAGCATCCTCAGTACATTCCAACGTCGAAGATGGGTCTTGTTCGGGGATATGTCAAAAGACATTGGATTTATATTCCACCCTCCACTCAGAGCGGCTCACAATCTCCTTTATCTTCCCTCCCCATAACAAACATATTGTGAGGTAGGTGGGGCTGAGAGGCTCTCTCAGAAGCTGCCCTTTCAAAGGCAACTCCTGCGATAGCTATGGCTGATCCAAGGCCATTCCAGCAGGTGCAAGTGGAGGGGAATCAAACCTGGTTCTCCCAGATAAGAGTCCGCACACTTAACCACTACACCAAACTGGCTCTCAAAAGCAAAAAAACAAAAGGCAGTGAACACAACCTGTATGGGTAAATTGAAGGTTCTTGGAAAGTTGTGAATGAAAAAAACCATTTTGCTCCACCATGAGGCTCTTAACTAAGGAATGACACACAAATTACAGTCTCTGCAGGGATGCTGATGGAGTGAGCTTTCCTGCAGCGAGTCATCCCCGTTGTTAATTATAAGACTATCCAACAATTAAAGACTTTTAATTAAGCGACTGGCTTTTAATCGACTTGAGTCTGAATTTAAATACATCTGCATGTCGCCAAAATGTCTAAGCACAAGCTAGCTTGCGATTTAACCAAAGATATCACTCATACGATCAGGGAAAGCTGCCTTTGTTTGCTCTCCCCTACTTCCCCATTTCCTACTCACCCGAGCCTCTGTGGTTTTAAAAAGTAAACAAGCCTGCCAATTAACATTTGCCCTCACAAATTAATCTACCAATTAAATCAATTAACAGCTGGCTCAAAAGTGAAGAAGATGATGCAGAGGATGAACTACGGTTCATGAAAAAAAGAATGCCACCCCATGCCTTGGAAAAAGGGAATGGAACACCTTGCTGAACTGATCAAAGCCTTCACCTGCCCAAAAGGCAGGTGAACAACTACAACAGGAATTACTAACAGCCATCACCACAACAGCGCCTGTTGCTTTCTGCCACATCATGAGTGTGGATCCTGGTGCAGAACTCTCTACAGTCTTGAGATGTTCAGGGCTCTTTTTGTAGCAGGAACTTGTTTGCATATTTTGCCATGCCCCCCTAATGTAGCCAATCCTCCAAGAGCTTACAGGGCTCTTAATACAGGGCCTACTGTAAACTCCAGGAGGACTGGCTACATCAGGGTGTGTGTGGCCTAATATGTAAAGAAGTTCCTGCTACAAAAAAAAAAAAGCCCTGGAGATGCTATCCTTGCTATCCACATACTATCCTTGTTGACAAGTTGGTAAAATGTGGTTTGGATCCTGTTACCATTAGGTGGATCTGTAACTGGTTGACAGATCGCACTCAAAGAGTGCTTGTGAACGGTTCCTCATCCTCTTGGAGAGGAGTGACAAGTGGAGTGCCTCAAGGATCTGTCCTGGGACTTGTTTTGCTCAACATCTTTATCAATGATTTGGATGAAGGAATAGAGGGAATGCTTATTAAATTTGCTGATGATATTAAATTGGGAGGAGTGCAAATACAGTAGAAGACAGAAACAGGATACAGGATGACCTTGACAGGCTGGAAAATTGGACTAAAACCAATAAAATGGATTTTAACAGGGATAAATGTAAAGTTCTGCATTTAGGTAGGAAAAATCCAATGCATGGTTATAGGATGGGGGAGACTTGTCTTAGCAGTAGTATGTGCAAAAAGGATCTAGGGTCTTAGTGGATTATACGCTGAACATGAGTCAACAGTATGATGCGGTGGCTAAAAAGGCAATTCTGTATCAACAGAAGTCTAGTGTCCAGATCACGATAGCTTTACTCTGCTCTGGTAAGACCTCACCTGGAGTATGTGTTCAGTTTTGGGCACCGCATTTTAAGAAAGATACAGACAAGCTGGAATGGGTCCAGAGGAGGGCAACGAAGATGGTGAGGGGTCAGGAGACCAAGTCCTATGAGGAAAGGTTGAAGGAGCTAGGCATGTTTACCCTGGACAGGAGGCGGCTGAGAGGTGATATGATCACCATCTTCAAGTCCTTGAAGGGCTGTCATATAGAGGATGGTGTGGAATTGTTTTCTGTGGCCGCAGAAAATGGGTTGAAATTAAATCAATGGGTTGAAATTAAATCAAAAGAGTTTCCGGCTCAACATTAGGAAGAACTTCCTGACCATCCTACCAACAACCCTTTTTAAAATTCACTTTTAATATACAAGCGATATATAGATGATTTGTTTTTTGTTTTGAAAAATGATCCCCATGCATGCGATTTTAAGAAGGATATAGACAAGCTGGAACGGGTCCAGAGGAGGGCGACAAAGATTCTGAGGAGTCTGGAGACCAAGTCCTATGAAGAAAGGTTGAAGGAGCTGGGCATGTTTAGCCTGGAGAGGAGGCAGCTGAGAGGTGATATGATCACTATCCAAGTACTTGAAGGGCTGTTATATAGAGGATGGTGTGGAATTGTTTTCTGTGGCCCCAGAAGGTAGGACCAATAGGTTGAAATTAAATCAAAAGAGTTTCCGGCTCAACATTAGGAAGAGCTTCCTGACCGTTAGAGCGATTCCTCAGTGGAACAGGCTTCCTCAGGAGGTGGTGGGCTCTCCTTCCTTGGAGGTTTTTAAACAGAGGCGAGATGACCATCTGTCAGCAATGAAGATTCTATGAATTTAGGGGAGAGGTGTTTGTGAGTTTCCTGCATTGTGCAAGGGGTTGGACTAGATGATCCTGGAGGTCCCCTTCCAACTCTATGATTCTACAATTCTATGTTTTCTTTTCCTTCTGAATCAATCAGAATATCTCCACAAATATCCACAAATATCAATTACAATGGTAGCAATGAATCCATGGGTCAGGTCACATTGTACAGAGCCCCATGTGCAAGGCAGTAGGTGATTTTTTTGTCAATTCACCCTAAAACCACCATCTATTGCATTTTTTGTGGGGGGGGGGGGAGGTCATCTCCCAGGAACAGCACTGGGAGCATTTGGAGGATGATATGGGAGGGCTGGAGATGTCAAAGTCATGCCCAGTGGGGGGAAAGCCTTAAGCCACAGCAACTTCCAACTGTATGCAAGCCAATATATTCCCAGGGTCTAGTCAATTCAGAGAAATTGGGGTTTAGGAGAACCACAATCCCATGTCTTCCAAGTCCATATTCAAAACATCACTGCTTATAACGCACAAGATGTCTGTACCTGAATTGGCAACTTCTGGGTATGTGTATCGAGGGGAAACATTTCAGCTGCAAACAGACGGAGCATCAGGTAAAGTCTGAGTCCACTTGTCCACAAGGATAAAACTTGGCATCTCCTAGTAATGAAGATCAAGACCATCATCTTCAATAGAAGCCTCTAACATTTTTTTTTTAAATCCTGGTACTTGGGGGGTGGGGACAGTGGGAGGATTTCTAGAAGTCCTGGCCCCACTGGTGGACCTCATGATGGCAGTTAGGGTTTTTTGGCCACTTTGTGA
Source organism: Heteronotia binoei (assembly GCF_032191835.1). NCBI lineage: Eukaryota > Metazoa > Chordata > Lepidosauria > Squamata > Gekkonidae > Heteronotia > Heteronotia binoei. The sequence continues at coordinate 4,262,207 of NC_083226.1, read as the reverse complement.
CACAGTGTTGGATTGGATGGGCCATCGGTCTGATCCAACATGACTTCTCTTATGTTCTTAAGTGTCTCTGGAATTCTGTGAGCACAACTTCAAAATGGCAGTCAGAGGACGCCCCCATGCAAGGGAGAAGAGGGCCAAGTGATCAAAGACGATGCTAAGGAAAAGGAGGGTGAGAGAGAATGAAGCCAATCCTGTGGCTACTAGCCACGGCTTATTGCTGGAACTCTGTGTCTGGGGCACTGATGCTCTGTATTCTTGTGCTTGGGGTGGGGAGGGGCATAGTGGAAGGGCTTCTAGCCCCACTAGTGGCCCTCTTGATGACACTTGGGTTTTTTGGCCACTGTATGACACAGAGTGTTGGACTGGATGGGCCATTGGCCTGAGCCAACATGGCTTCTCTTATGTTCCTATGGAAGCTGCCACTGAAACAATGCCCGATCCAAAGCCCTGCAATGAAATTGCCCCACCCGACTCCACCCACTTTCTTAAAAATGCTGTTGGAGATCCCTGCTTTGGTGTAGCGGTTAAGTGGCTCAGTGGTAGAGCATTTGCTTGATAAGCAGAAGGTCCCAGGTTCAATCCCCAGCACCTCCAACTAAATAGGGTCCAGGCAAATAGGTGTAAAAAACCTCAGCTTGAGACCCTGGAGAGCCGCTGCCAGTCTGAGTAGACAATACTGACTTTGATGGACCGAGGGTCTGATTCAGTATTAGGCAGCTTCATATGTTCATATAAGTGCTCAGACTCTTATCTGGGAGAACCAGGTTTGATTCCCCACTCCTCCACTTGCAGCTGCTGGATTGGCCTTGGGTCAGCCATAGCTCTGGCAGAGGTTGTCCTTGAAAGGGCAGCTGCTGTGAAAACCCTCTCAGCCCCACCCACCTCACAAGGTGTCTGGTGTGGGGAAGGTAAAGGAGATTGTGAGTTGCTCTGAGAATCTGAGATTTGGAGTGGAGGGTGGAATATAATTCCAATTTCTTCTTATTTTTCCTCTGTCTACAAAGTCTCACAACCAACTGTCATTGGGGCTTTGCTTTTTTGTTGAAATTCTCTGCAGCTGAGTGTCTGAACATACAAACGGATGGGCGTCCGACAACATGGGCCTCTGGTCTTCAAACCCGGCCACAACTTGTGTATGATTTGTCCATTTGTATAATGCCACGATGCTAATTCAAAACAAAACAAAACAAAGTAGCTAGATGAAACCCATTCCAAGCCCAAGACTGTGAGGGAAGTTTGCTTTTGTCTGATGTTTGTACAAAGGGCGGGCGGCAGGGGAGGCAGGACTCGAGATCCGTCTGCTTGTTTATCATGATCAGATAGACTACTTGATCATCCTTCTATACTGGCACTTTTCCATTTTAAATAAAGAGCAATCTCCCATAGAACTGAAGGGCTGTCAAGGGTAATCCAAAGAAGAAAGTGCTTTCAGGTTATCGCAGGCTCCCTCGTATACTCTCCCAAGCAATACCATCTCTCCCCGCCCCCCTCTCCTTAAGCATACTTGAATGAACTGTTTGAATATGTTTACTCTTTCATCTTTACAGCTTTGAAAACCTCAGACTTTTATATCTGATCTACAACAAAGCGTAAGGACTGCAGAGGTTGACAGCACAGGCGTAATTAAAAGACTACCATCAGCGAGGTGCCATGTTGAACAATAACTGTCGTAGAATGCACTCCTGAATCAACTGTTTACATTTCAAACTATTGAACTTTTTTTAAAAAAAAAGAAGAAGAAGAAAAAGAAGGTTTGAACAGGGCAGATCAGCTTGTTCTAATAAGAGATTTAAAAGCAGAGCGACGCGCATTCTCTATAATACAGGCCGGGGACCTCCTGCCCTCCACGCCACTCTGGGGATTTCTGATCTGCAGTAAATTATATAACGGTGCAAAAGTTGTAAAGTGGCACATTTAATTAGAATTATGCCAACCTAAGCAGCTGTGAGTGCCCAGGAAAAAAAAAAAATTGGAATGTTAAATTAGCAACTCAACAGTGCTGGCTCAATAGGATCAAAGGAGGAGGGAGGAATCTGAAAGTCTCTGGTTCGAGTCTTGCGAGTTGGTGTTGGATATTCGTAGAGAAAAATATTATTTAGCAGAGCTAGAAATGAGCGGTGCAGCAAAGAATACGCGGAGAGCATGTGTGTGTTTAAAAGAATATGATTGCTTTACATCTGATTCAGTAGAAGATAGCTTCATATGTTCATACATGTTCATTGTCTAAGGGGAGGGACGGTGGTTCAGTGGTAGAGCATCTGTTTGGTAAGCAGAAGGTCCCAAGTTCAATCCCTGGCATCTCCAAAAAAGGGTTCAGGCAAGTAGGCATGAAAAACCTCAGGTTGAGACCCTGGAGAGCTGCTGCCAGTCTGAGAAGACAATACTGACTTTGATGGACCAAGGGTCTGATTCAGTAGAAGGCAGCTTCATATGTTCATATGTTCATACATCAAACTACAAGGGAAGGATAAACTGGGAAGAAAAATAACAGACACTCACTTCCTACATGTTTACAGCTAGAGAACAAAACTAGGAATGGCTTCTCTTCTCTAAACTTAGAGAGAGAGATGCCATAAAATGCAGAATAAGCAATACATTGATTTCCAATCACCACACTCAAATTACTGGTGATTTAACTAAGACCTTCTACAGACATTTGTGGGCTTTCTCTCTAGCTAACATGTGACTTCCTGTTGACTAACAACAACAAGGTTAACTCTATAATTACTGAAGAGTTGCAGATTTGCTAATCCCAATAGTTGGCCTTAAACCAATTACGGCCTTTCAACATCAGCTCCCCTTGTGAGAATACTGACTTTGCCTTTTAAACGGTTTATTTCAAATATTTGTCCGCTGTCTTTCTGCCACAGTGGAGGTTTCTGCTCAAAAACTGGATTTGTAAATATTTTAAATGCATTAATTAAATATAAGCCTTTGAAGCAGGACAATGAAATAAACGAATCAGCCCAAAGTGATACAATCAGTAATGAAGCATATACAACAACTAGCCCCTACTGCTGATATTTCATAAACTATAAAACAGATTTCAGAGCAATAAGAGAGTGAAAAACGGCATTTAACCAGCAGATAGCAATGAACTAAAATATAAGCACAAGGGGAGAAAAGCCAGATGACAAGCAATTAAAAAGTTTTCATCATGCACCAAAAGACCATGACACCGCAAACACAGAACAAGACCATTCCCAACCCAGAGACAGCCAAAGCAGAGATCTGGCCCCTTGTGATCACCTGACTCTTCTCAGGTGAAGGCCCACAAAGAGTACAGTGTCTGAGGACAGGTATTTTCTAAGGATTATTAAGAGAAAGAAATGTCAAAGGCATGCTATGTAAAAGCATAGGCCTTCTAGGACAATTAAATCTAGATTCTCGCTTCTAGTTTCTTCTCCTCCTCCTTCCACTTCCCCCTTTTTTGCCCTTATGGCACAGATTATTTTCAAGAGCTGCAGGTTGCCTACTAATGACACTTGTCTGAATTTGAACCACCAACATGCTTGGTTTCCCATCAGCAGGGGTCATTTTGCATATGCTGCCCCCCCCCCAGCCCAAAAGCAACCTGATGCAAGAAATGAGAGCCCCGGGTTGAGCAAGGCCTGCTTGGTCTGGCTAGAGATCTAGCCACCTCAATCAGGCCTCACTTGCCTGGGGCTCTCCTGGGCTACCCCGTCCCCAGTCAAAAGGCCAGCAAGCCACCCGCTGCCCAAAATCACATAAGAAGTGGAGAAACGGTGGTGCGAGCTTCTCCAGGGATTGAGGGCTGCTGGGGGCATGGCAAAGCCCCTGGTGGCTGGCTGGCTGCCCGCTCTCCTAATCCAGGGGTTGTTATGCAGCGGCACCTCCTATTCAGTGGACAAGGCAAATGGGGAAGAAGAGGGGGAACCCTCAGAAAGGTTCAGGAGCTGTGGTCCTGTGAGCTCTTGCTGAATCTGAGGCCTGCCCATCAGTATGATGGACAGCCTGATTACTCTAGAAGCTTAAATGTCTACACTGGAGCTATTGCACTTTGAACACATATTATGAGAAAGATCAAGATGGGTTGCCATGTTAGTCTGCCTGGAGCAGTAGAAAAGAGCCAGAGTCCAGGAGCACTTTAAAGCCTCACACAATCTGTGGCAGAGGAGGAGCTTTCATGAGTCACTGCTCTAGAGTTGCTAAGGCCCCCGTCCGGGCGGGGATTCCCCCATCCAGGAGGTTCCCAACCCGCTGGCCCACACTGGCATGATGACATCACCCGGAAGCGGCATAATCAAAATGGCAGCACACATACAGGGCAACTCTAGGCATTTCCTGGAAAACTCTACGGTTTTCCCGGACGCTCTAGCCATTTGGGAGGCAAAACTTTATGGTATAATAGGTACGATAGAGTTTTAACCTCCCAAATGGCTAGAGCATCTGGTAAAACCATAGAGTTTTCCAAGAAATGCCTACAGCGGCCTCACATGAGCGCTGGCATTTTGATGACGTCACTTCCAGGTGACATCATTTCATTGTGCACGCACAATGCGCGCACAGAAAAGTCCCCCACCGAGACTTGAAGAGGACTTGACAACCCTACACTGCTCACATCTTCAGATACAGCTAGAACGAGAAGACAAGACTCATTGGAAAAGCAATAATGCTGAGAAAAGTTGGAGACAGCAGGAAAAGAGGACGACAGAACCAAAGATGGACGGACTCAGTCAAGGAAGCCAGGACTCTCAGTGTGCAAGACCTTAGCGAGACTGTTTACAACAGAATGTTTTGGAGGTCACTCATTCACAGGGTCACCATAAGCCACTGGACAGCACTTAAAAACATGCATGAAGGACAGACAACATGAATAAGATTATTCAAAAAGTTATGCATGGGATAGAGAAGGTAAAGAAAGAAGTTCTTTTTTCCCTTTCTCACAATATGAGAATTTGTGGGCACTCCATGAAATTGCTGAGCAGTGAGGTTAGAACAGATAAAAGGAAGTGCTGCTTCACCCGCAAAGGGTGATTAACACATGGAATTCACTGCCACAGGAGGTGGTGACAGCTACAAGCATAGCCAGCTTCAAGAGGGGATTGGATAAGCATATGGAGCAGAGGTCCATCAGTGGCTATTAGTCACAGTGTATTGTTGGAACTCTCTATCTTGGGCAGTGATGCTCTGTATTCTTGGTGTTTGGGGGGGGGCACAGTGGGAGGGCTTCTGGTGTCCTGGCCCCACTGATGGACCTCCTGATGGCACCTGGGATTTTTTGGCCACTGTGTTGGACTGGATGGGCCATTGGCCTGATCCAACATGGCTTCTCTTATGTTCTTATGTATGATGGGTGGCCAGTCTGACTGTACCCTGGAAAATCTAGACCTGGCATTACAAGCCGTGGCCTCTTGGCTCAGACTGAGTCGGCTGAAATTGAATCCGACGAAGACGGAGGTTCTCTACCTGGGTCGGGGCGGTCCGGGGAGAGAGATCCAGCTGCCGGCCCTTGACGGGGTGCCACTGATACCGGTCCCCAAGGTCAAGAGCTTAGGCGTGCTCCTTGAGTCCTCCCTTACAATGGAGGCTCAGGTGGCAGCCACCGTTAGATCTGCCTTTTTCCATCTCCAACAAGCACGGCAGCTGGCCCCCTACCTGGAGCTTAGCGACCTAGCGACGGTAATCCATGCTACGGTCACCTCAAGAATAGATCACTGTAATGCTCTCTACATGGGGCTACCCCTGACGCTAACCCGGAGACTACAACTAGTGCAGAACGCTGCGGCACGGCTGTTAATGGGGCTACCACGACGGGAGCACATTTGGCCAGTGCTGAGAGAGCTGCACTGGTTGCCTGTTGTGTTCCGAGTTCGCTTCAAGGTGTTGGTACTAACCTTTAAAGCCCGTTATGGTCAGGGACCTGCCTATCTACGGGACCGCCTTTCCCCATATATCCCCCAGAGAGCACTGCGATCAAGGACAAAAAATCTGCTGTCTGCCCCTGGCCCAAAAGAAGCCAAGCTATGCACTACAAGATCCAGGGCTTTCTCGGTGGCAGCACCAGAACTTTGGAACACCCTCCCAGAAGCTATAAGGGCCCTGTGGGATTTGTCGGAGTTCCGCAGGGCCTGTAAGACCGAACTGTTTAGACAGGCTTTTCTGGTTGACTGAAAATGGGCTGCCACCGGACATCCTACAGAAGCTGGCGATCATAGTCAGAACCCAATACTGCCAGATTGGACTGAGACAGCGCAAATAGTTTTAAATTGATAAGTGAATTATGGTTTTATATGTTTTATGGAATTGATTGTTTTTATGATGTTGTAAGCCGCCCTGAGTCCGCTTGCGGAGAAGGCGGGATATAAATGTAAAGTAATAAAATAAATAAATAAATAAATAAATAAATAAATAAGAAAATTAACATCTGATTTTTTTAAATTTATGTAGTCCCAAAGTTGATCCTTGCCTGCATCCTTCTCTTGTCATAGCTCCCTCCACCACTCCACTTTGTATGGTTGCCAATCTCCAGGTGGTACAAACAAATAGGAGATCCACAGAAAAAGTTTGCAGACAATGAAAGATATATATACCGTGGAACAATAACAAGCAATAGACTATTAATTTTCTTATAACAGTTTATAACAATTTTATATAATAAAGTGAATAAATACAATTACAATTGTGTCCTAAATTATTTTTCTACAAAAGTCTGCAGGCATCCCCAATGTTGACAACAGATACAGTTCCAATGTCTAATTCATGTGAAACACTCAGTCCAATCTTAGTCTCATTGTCTCAGTTCAAAAATCTAATCATTTAAAGTGCCAAAAATGTTCCTAAATGAGTTGTGATGCAATGTAGAAAATGACCAAAGCAATTTAAAGTGCCAAGAATATTTCTAGATGAGTTGAGATTCATATAGCAGCCAAAAATTGAAGAAAGCATTTGTGCATAATACTGTCATAGAATCATAGCATCATAGAATCATAGAGTTGGAAGGGACTTCTAGGGACATCTAGTCCAACCCCCTGCACAATGCAGGGAGCTCACAAATACCTCCTCCTAAATTCACAGGATCTTCATCGCTATCAGATGGCCATCTAGCCTTTGTTTAAAAACCTTCAAGTAAGGAGACCCCACCACCTCCCGAGGAAGCCTGTTCCACTGAGGAATTGCTCTAACGGTCAGGAAGCTTTTCCTAATGTTGAGCTGGAAACTCTTTTGATTTAATTTCAACCTATTGGTCCTACCTTCTGGGGCCACAGAAAACAATTCCACACCATCCTCTATATAACAGCCCTTCAAGTACTTGGATAGTGATCATATCACCTCTCAGCCGCCTCCTCTCCAGGCTAAACATGCCCAGCTCCTTCAACCTTTCTTCATAGGACTTGGTCTCCAGATTCCTCAGAATCTTTGTCGCTCTCCTCTGGACCCGTTCCAGCTTGTCTATATCCTTCTTAAAATCGCGTGCATGGGGATCATTTCTCAAAACAAAAAACAAATCATCTATATATCGCTTGTATATTAAAATTGAATTTTTAAAAGGGTTGTTGGTAGGATGGCAAATGTGTCCACGTTCAAATCCAACCATAAATATATTTGCCAAGCTGAGAGGTTACCCATGGTTACCCCGCATATCTGCAAATAAAAATCCTACTCAAATCTGAAATATTTTTTTTTTCCAATACAAGATCCACAAATTCAAGCAAAAAAATTGTTAGTCTTGTCTATTCAGACTGGCAGCAGCTCTTCAGGGTCTCAGGATGAGGTCTTTCACATCACCAAACTACATGGTCTTTTCCAACTGGCGATGCTGCTGGAGATAGAAAGGGGGACCCTCCTCATGCCAGACAGAGACTCTGCCACTGAGCTATCCCAGCCCTAGCTCCATTTTTAATAAACTAAGCAGACTAAATTCGTACAGCTGAATATCGAAGTTGGTTGGAACATTTACTCCTGGGTTTTAAAGTCTCTACATGGTGTATTTTTTTCAGGTCACTGAACCGCCATGAGGTACAGAGAGAAACATGAGAAATGCATATTAAAAAGTAAAAATTGAAGTACTTTAAAAATGCTCCCTGATTTTTTTTTTAAAAAGATCACATCCATAACAATACTGGACCTCAAATAATATGTCTATCACCACGTTGAAGCGCAGGAAACAGATACCTTAAAGCAGGAGAATTGTGACTGTCACAGCGGTACGTAGACAAATTAAGTTTATTACTTCAAAAGTCACTTAAATAGAAACCTTCCAGCTGTTATAGTCTATCCCCAGAACGGTGGCAATTTTCTCAAGCAAATACACCTTTTGTGATGTTGGGGAAACTTGCTGCAATTAAGGGATTATCCCACTTTATAATTCTCCGACTTAGAACACTTTCTTCTAAGTTACTGCTCAATTGTCGCATCACAGTCAGCTCCTTTTATTCAATTTTTCAGCAAGCGGCATCCCAATGGAACCACCAGTTTGACCCGCTCAGTATTTCCAAGCCCCAAACCCGACCATTTATTGAAAAAAGAAAAATAAAGTGGTGTTTGTGTGTGGAACAATGTTTGAAGAAATATGTTTAAAGTGGCATGAATATTCGTGTTCAAAGGGAACACAAATTTAATACAGATCTAAATCTTGAACAACATTTTTAGTTATATCAAAGTGCATATAAAGCTATAAAACTGGTACTGTATGGAGGCAAACGGAGGGTAAATCGGTCACAAAGTGGACATCATCAGTTTCCATAGTCAATGACATGTCAATCATGTTTGTTTACATCTGCTCCACAGTCAATGTGGTGCGGGGGTTTGAGTGCAAGGAACTGAGAGGTTCACATTCAAAACACTGGCGATGCTGGTGGTGGTGGAAACCACCAGCAAATTACAGTCAACTTGAGATGACCCAAGCGGGTTTTCAAGACAAGAGACAGTCAGAGGCAGTTTGCCATTGCCTGCTGCCATAGAGACCCTGGAATTCCTTGGTAGTCTCCCATCCAAATACTAACCAGGGCCAATATGGCTTAGTTTCCAAGATCCAGAGAGACTGGTCTAACCTGGGCTATCCAGCTCAAGGCAAAGTATGTTCAGAGATAGGGGTCTTTGTAGAATATACACTGAACATGAGTCAGCAGTGTGATGCGGTGACTAAAATGACAAATGACATTTTGGGCTGTATCAACAGAAGTATATTGTCCAGATCACATGAAGGGATGGCACTGTTTGCTCTGCTCTGGTTAGACCTCACGTACAGTATTGTGCCCAGTTTGGGGCACCACAATTTAAGAAGATTGTGGACAAGCTGGAACACGTCCAGAGGAGAGCAACGAAGATGGTAAGGGGTCTGGAGACCGTCCTATGGAGAAAGGTTGAAGGAGCTGGGCATGTTTAGCCTGGAGAAGATGCAGCTGAGGGGAGATATGATCACCATCTTCAAGTACTTGAAGGGCTGTCATAGAGAGGATGGTGCAGAATTGTTTACTGTTGCCCGAGAAAGTCAGACAAGAACCAAAAGGTTGAAATTAAATCAGAAGAATTTTTGACTAAATGCATATTAGGCCACACACCATGACGGCCAAGCCAGCCCTATGACTGTCTGTCTATCACTCATCTATTTTGGCTGTAATATCCTCACACTGCTCCTGTTCCCGATGTATTACTTCTATTGTTGAGCGGATTCTTCAGCATTTTGACTAAACCTTAGGAAGAACTTCCTGACAGTTTGAGTCGCTCCTCAGTGGAACATAATTCCTCGGGTGGTGGTGGGCTCTCCATCTTTGGAGGTTTTCAAACAGAGGCAAGATGGCCATCTGACAGCAAGGCTGATTCTGTGACCATGAGAGGGAGGGCAGGAAGAGTTGCATCAGTGCTTAGTTCTTGAGGCCCTTTCTTACATGCCCAGGGAAATGCTGATCACCACTTTGGAGTCAGGAAGCAATTTTATCCAGGTCAAATTGGCCAGGGATCCTAGTGGGTGGTGGGTTTTTTCTCTTGGGGGGGGGGGGAGAGTTGCTATCTTCTGTGTGTGGAGCAGGTGTCTCGTGATGGGGGGGGCAGTTGTGAATTTCTTGCATTGTGCAGGGGGTTGGTCTACATGACCCTGGAGGTCCCTTCCAACTCTGTGATTCTGTGATGCTTACTTTTGAATTTGCAATACTTGTCAAATTGCCACAAAGTGGATAAATCTCTGCAAATATATGACCCACTTGAATCTGAAACATGCTCCATGTGAACGTGGGAAAGAAATACGAACAAGTTACTAAAAATGACAAATTTATCAATCAAAGATGACAAAAAAAGCCCATAGGAATATCTATATATAAATCTCCAGTTAAAAGCATATGCTCTGGTCTGAAGACGCTGATGAAACAAAAGTGAAAAACGGCACTGTTTTAAACTAGAAGTAACCCAAAGGGATCACTTGGAGGTTCAATCACTGAAAACAAACAAAAATAAAATCAGAATTCCTTAGCCAGGATAAAATCATACCCAAATGAGTGTGGACTCATGAAAATATTTCATGGAAGGGAAAGGATGCCATGGGCAAATTAGCAACGACCTCTTCCTTCTCCAAGCCTCCGTTGCCACTTTCTACCTACACTTCCCACCTCTACAGAGCTGGTTCCAGGTACAGCCAGTGCCTCATCTCCATGTTTCAATGGAGGGACTGGAACCATAGCTATGGATGGGGATCAAAGGGAGGAGGAGAAGATTGGATTTATACCCCCCCCCTTCGCTAGCCAGAGGAGTCTTGGAGTGGCTTATAATCTCCTTTCCCTTCCCCTCCCCACAACAGACACCCTGTGAGGTAGGTGGGGCTGAGAGAGTTCTAACAGAATTGCTCTTGAGCAGAACAGCCTTGAGAGAACTTGTGGCTGACCCAAGGTCACATCAGCAGGTATATGTGAAGGGGAGGGAATCAAAACCGTTTCTCCCAGATAAGAGTCCATGCGCTTAACCACTACACCAAAGTGGCTCAAAAGTAAGTTTTGGGTAGACACTCTCTGAGGTTAATCCCCCCAGAAATCAGAAAAGGGGCACCCCCCCCCCCGAGACATACAGTTTAAACTTTAGAGGATCATTGTGGATCTAATGGGATAATTTATTATTTATTTCTTTACCTTAAATTTCTATGCCGCACACTCTATACGGACTCTGGCTGACTCACAGTCACAATACCACAGTACAATGCCTTAAGGTTGTAAAATCAAAACATATATAACAATTTATAATTTAAAAAGTTTAAAACGGTGCTATAAAATTTCTTACATAGGCGGTCCAGCTTCACTATAGTTCTTGTTATGATTAAGTAATGATATCCCACCCTGACCTGGATAGCCCAGGATAGCCCGATTTTGTCTGATCTTGGAAGCTAAGTGTTAAGAGATTTTGTTTTTATTATGGCCTCTAAATTGTGAACTTACGTTTGGCTTGATCCTCCCTACCCTGACCAACCCCACCCCTCCATCCATTGTAAACCTGTTCTTTGGCCTGCTGATCTGTAAGCAACCTTATCCCAGTCAAGGGTCTGTTTCATCCTTATTTCTCATGAAAAAAAAACACATCAAGGGTTTATTTCCCTTTTCTCCCTAGAAAGGGTGCAGGCTGAACAGTGAAAGGGCAGTGAAAGTGAATCATGGTTGAGAATGGAATTGGTTAAGTTTTGGAATTCTAGACCCTGACCTTCTGCCTGTTTTATCCTATAAAAAGAAGAACTTTGAATCTTGCTGAGAATGCCAGCTTGCTAGCAGCAGATGCTCATCTTATTAAAACTGCATGGCCTGATAACCTAAAGTTGTGAGCGAATCTTTTTCTCTCCCAGACAGATCTCAGGAAAAGGGCAGTTATATTAGGATTTTGAAAACTCCTCTAACACTAAGTAGGGTCAGCCCTGGTTAGCACTTGGATGGGAAACCCCCAAGGAAGTTCAGAGTTGCTACGCAGAGGCAACCCTGCAAGGTCACCGTAAGTCAACTACCACTTGATGACACTTTCCGCCACAAAATCAATGTTGCCCTGACATGACGGCCCAGGCTAGTCCGATCTTGTCAGATAAGAACATAAGAGAAGCCATGTTAGATCAGGCCAATGGCCCATCCAGTCCAACACTCTGTGTCACAGAAGAACATAAGAGAAGCCATGCTGGATCAGGCCAGTGGCCCCTCCAGTCCAACACTCTGTGTCACATAAGAACATAAGAGAAGCCATGTTGGATCAGGCCAATGGCCCATCCAGTCCAACACTCTGTGTCACATAAAAGCATAAGAGAAGCCATGTTGGATCAGGCCAATGGCCCATCCAGTCCAACACTCTGTGTCACAGAAGAACATAAGAGAAGCCATGCTGGATCAGGCCAGTGGCCCCTCCAGTCCAACACTCTGTGTCACATAAGAACATAAGAGAAGCCATGTTGGATCAGGCCAATGGCCCATCCAGTCCAACACTCTGTGTCACAGAAGAACATAAGAGAAGCCATGCTGGATCAGGCCAATGGCCCATCCAGTCCAACACTCTGTGTCACATAAGAACATAAGAGAAGCCATGTTGGATCAGGCCAATGGCCCATCCAGTCCAACACTCTGTGTCACATAAAAGCATAAGAGAAGCCATGTTGGATCAGGCCAATGGCCCATCCAGTCCAACATTCTGTGTCACATAAGAGAAGCCATGTTGGATCAGGCCAATGGCCCATCCAGTCCAACACTCTGTGACACATAAGAACATAAGAGAAGATTAGATTAGATAATTTTATTTGTATCCCGCCCTCCCCGCCGAAGCAGGCTCAGGGCGGCTAACAATATCATACAAATTTCAATTATACAAAGAAAGCAAATAACACAAAATTACATTTAAGCATTAAAATTCTGATTAAGTTTAAAAATTAGTTAATTAAGTTAATAAAAGTGCTAATACTGTTCTTTTAGGATGGCGGTTATCATTAGCAATTTCTTTCTTCGTCAGTGAAAGCCAGTCGGAAGAGGAAGGTCTTGCAGGCCCTGAGGAATTGTTCAAGGGCCCGCATTTCCTCTGGAAGTTGGTTCCATAGGCTCGGGGCTACAGAGGAGAAGGCCCGGTTACGGGTACATTGCAGCTTCACCTCTCTCGGCCCGGGAGTAGTCAGCAAGTTTTTTCCGGCTGACCTCAGTGCTCTCGGGTTCATATGGGGAGAGACGGTCCCTAAGGTAGACAGGTCCTCGAGACATAAGAGAAGCCATGTTGGCTCAGGCCAGTGGCCCATCCAGTCCAACACTCTGTGTCACATAAGAACATAAGAGAAGCCATGTTGGATCAGGCCAATGGCCCATCCAGTCCAACACTCTGTGTCACATAAGAACATAAGAGTGGCCCTGTTGGCTCAGGCCAGTGGCCCATCCAGTCCAACACTCTGTGTCACATAAGAACATAAGAGAAGCCATGTTGGATCAGGCCAATGGCCCATCCAGTCCAACACTCTGTGTCACATAAGAACATAAGAGTGGCCCTGTTGGATCAGGCCAGTGGCCCATCCAGTCCAACACTCTGGGTCACATAAGAACATAAGAGAAGCCATGTTAGATCAGGCCAAGGGCCCATCCAGTCCAACACTCTGTGTCACACAGTGGCCAAAAAAATACACACACACACACACACACACACACACACACACTGTGGCTAACAGCCACTGATGGACCTCTGCTCCATATTTTTATCTAAACCCCGCTTGAAGGTGACTATGCTTGTGGCCGCTGCCACCTCCTGTGGCAGTGAATTCCACATGTTAATCACCCTTTGGGTGAAGAAGAAGATCTTGGAAGCGAAGCAGGGCTAACAATTGGATGGATGACCACCAAGAAAATCCAGGATTGCTACACAGCAGCAGCTAATGATAAAGCACCTCTGAACACCTCTCACCCTGAAAATACTACGGGGCATCCCAAGTCAGCTGTGACTTGACAGCACTTCCCACCCCTACCCCCACTCGAAGAGTTACGGCATGTTTGACTTGGGCAGAGGGGTCTTGAATCAGGGACCAACTTGCAATGGCTCTCAAAATGCTGGCTGTTCCCCAGGGAGCTATGCAGGTCTTCTCCAGCTCACCAACCTTATGTCTTTTGGGGAGGGACAGTGGCTCAGTGGTAGAGCATCTGCTTGGGAAGCAGAAGGTCCCAGGTTCAATCCCCGGCATCTCCAAAAAAGGGTCCAGGCAAATAGGTGCGAAAAACCTCAGCTGGAGACCCTGGAAAGCCGCTGCCAGTCTGAGAAGACAATACTGACTTTGATGGATCGAGGGTCTGATTCAGTTTAAGGCAGCTTCGTATGTTCATATGTTAATAACTGGCCATGGTGGACAGCTGTTTGAATGCTGGACAAGCTTGAGCCAATGCCCATCTATCCTGCATAGAGCATTTCCTGACAAAATGAATGCATTTTCAGAAAAATAAATACATAATTGCAAATCTGACTTGAAAATTTACATAATTTTACCCTTTCCTCAGCAGTTCAAAAGAGCAATCAGTTAACAATCCACAGCATATATATTCTTATATAAAGTTATATTAAGACCAGAAAGAAATAAAAAATAAAATATTGGGGGGGGGACCAATGTGGTGTCATTCGCTCATTAAAAAGGTAAAGGCAAGCACCAGTCGTTTCCGACTCTGGGGTGAAACTGCTTTCACAACGTTTTCACGGCAGACTTTTTACAGGGTGGTTTGTCATTGCCTTCCCTAGTCGTCTACACTTTCCCCTCAGCAAACTGGGTCCTCATTTTACCAATCTTGGAAGGATGAATCAACCTTGAGCCAGCTACCTGAACCCAGCTTCCGCTGGGATCGAACTCAGGTCATGAACAGAGAGCTCAGACTGCAGTACTGCAGCTTTACCACTCTGTGCCACAGAGCCGCCTCATTCACTCAAAGGGTCCCCATAAATCGGAAGTGACATGATAGCACATAGCACACACAAGCATTATTGTTCTTATCAAAGTTCTCCATATCAAATCTGAAAATCCAGTTTCCCCACAGTGGCTCCTGGAGACTGCTGCCATTGCGGCTGAGTTCAGATCAGCTCTTGGAGGACAACCCTGCTGCAGCCAAGAGTGGCTCTTGGAGGCTGCTGCTGCTATACCTCCAGGACAGAGGGCATTAAGTCCAGTGTCTGTGCATGTGCAGACCACACTACTGGGGAGGGAGGACTTAAACCCTCCCATTTTTAATTTCAGAATTTTTTTTTTTGCAAACCTGGTGGGACCCCCAAGTTTGCAGAAACATCTGTTTACTGTTGCTGAGGGCCAAATCTGCAGATTTAGATATCCACAGATCAGCTTGGCTAAATATATATATATATGCAGATAGATATAGATATAGAAAGATATATAGACACACACAGCAAATGAGAAAAAGCTGACTCTGCAGCCGAAAGCCCAAAGGATCCAATTTCTCCATAAAAGCACCTGATGGACACTGTGACAACCTGATTGCCTTCCACCACCAATTTTGGGAACATGTGAAAAATACTGCATGCTGCTTGCTGGTATGTGGTCCAAGATGACTCATAAATCTTCCTTTATCTCCGTCGTGGTGTTAGCAGAAAAGGATGAGTCGCTTTTTTCCTCATCTCATTCACATGTCTATCTGTCTGTTCCCCGTGCCCTTGAGCAAAGATTACTGATGCCCTGCCTTTGATAGATGACACATCACAAGCAGCGGCTTTTCATCAAGTGAATTAAGCTGGAAAATGCAAACCTACCTGCCAACTCCTACCTAACTTCCCACAATCCCTCTGTGCAGTTTGCAACATGCCACACGTGAGCGAGAACGAAACCACCGTTCCTAACAAATATTGGCAAATAAATAGCATAAGGAAACAAACTGTTAACACTAAGTGGTTTTGAATAAATTAATTAATTGAATAAATTAATCGAATAAATTAATCAACATTAGAAAGAATCACCTGAAGGGTGTCAGTTATTTGCCCTGAATCCCTGTGACCTCAACAAGTTCTGCATTACGTGGCCACTGAGCAAAAAAATCATTTTCCAGTGCTGATAATGAGGATGCTGCCATTTCTGTCAGCTGCTTCCATCCTCGGAATCTATCAGCACTCTGGGAGAGCACTGCACTTCTGCAAAAAGGCTGCATTATACATTAGAACAAATTTCCCTCCCGCAAATTAAATCTGTTACATTGCCTGTTATCCTTTTGCTTCTTTCCCTTTTACCTGACACAATAAAAATGCATCTGTAGGGCGCGATACTCCCTGCGCGGGAGCTTTCAATCTCGCAATTTCGTGATGTCAATTAGATAACGACGACAATGCTAATTACCCCATCCCGACTCTCGCTGGCAAACACACCCAAGCTCTCTGTTTGTGCCTTCATTTGCTCAAAATGTAATTTGGTCCACATACTCAACGGCTCCCCAAGTCACACCTTTAAGAGTGATTTTGTAACGTCAGTGGTGATCTGGCCATCATATGTAATATTAAGAGCTGCATCGTTCTACGAGGGACGGTAACTATTCTCTCATTCAATTGTTAAGTATTTATTAAAGCTTTCTGTTGTGATAGAACTATAAACATGGGTGCATAATTTTTCCCACTGAAACGGGCCTAAAAAAGAACATACAGAAAATGAGATTAATGGCACAAAATGTGTAACATATAAAAATAGCCATTTGGAGGAGAGGAAAAAAATCACACAATTACATCTCTAACACCAGCAGCTCCAGTATTATAGGGTAATATTTCCTTAATGTTAGACTTCATTAACCCTAAAATAATCTCTTATAAATTTTGTTCATTTTTTAAACTGAAAAAAACCCCATGTTTATTAAACTACTGAATGTGTTTAGGAAAACAAGACATAATCTACTGCCATAAACTTCTTGTCTTTAGCAGGATAATCAAGCAGCTCATAAATAAAATATCACATAAAGTGAGAGCTAAAATTCATTATTGTAATAGCTGTGTTCATCATCTGTTTCATTAGCAACCCCTCCCCTGCTTGAATAAATGGATTCTTTGGTCTAACAGAGCAGGGCCATTTACAAGACAAAATACTAAGCCGCTTTTTCTCATTTTCCCTTATCTATTCCTGACTTTCTTAAATTAATTCTTCCTTTAAATCTTATTGTTTCTTTTCAATGTAAGTCAGCACATTAGAAGAGCTCGAAAGAAAATGTAAGGCGAAGAAATGGGCCTATCGAGTATAAAGTTAATTAGAGATCTAAGTGACTAGTGATGAGATGTGATGGCGTGTAGTAGTGGAGTGAATCTGAGGAACTAATCTTCATTTAAATTGTTTGGAAACAGAACACTGAACAGGAGAGGAAGTGAAGGTGCCAGAGCTCCCAGCACAGCTCCACTAACGTTTACACTCCAGTTCTGATTTAAGGAGACTAACAGCACGATCCTAAGGACATGTTCCTGGGAGGAAGCCCTATTGAATAGACCATAGTACAATTCAAGAGTAGACCTGCTGAAAATGAGAAGATTGCATACTTGTTATCAGATAGAAATGAATTTGTATCCTATAGAGTTGCTCTTTTTGCTTTTGCTGCTAAGATCAGAGCCAGGGCAGTCTCAAAACGGTTAACCTGTAGACCAGTTTATCTTATCCCTATCTTATTCTCTAATTTTATTATTTTATTCTTGCAATTGTTTTTTTAGTTTTATGCTTTTTTACTGTAATATTTTTTTGTAGTTCTTGAAAGTTTTGCAATCTTGTTATGGCCAATGGCTAATACAATAAAATATGACCTGCTTTGGCTTTCTCACTCAGTTCTGGACACACGGCCAGAGTCCCAGCAATTATTACTCAGCAAATTAAAAACAACAATAACAAAGAGAGTAAACCACTGTAAAAGAAATCAATAAAACTCTGGAAGATAAACACTATAAATAAGCATCTCACACAACATTTTTTTTTAAAAAAAGAACACAAATTATTCCTAGGCAAAAAAATTGCCCCAAACAGAAAAGAAATGAAAGAAAACCACAGATTCAGTGCATTGAGCCGAGCCAAGGTAAGCATTTTAAGGTCTCTTAATCGAGTGCTAGTGTTACTCTCTGCTAGGTGCTTTACTTGGGGAGGGGGGTATTTTATATTAATATTATATCTTACTAAATATATATTTTAATTCCACCTTAATGAATCCTAAGCCAACAATTAAGGTTGTCAGCTGTGGCTGGAGGAATTCTGGGAGATTTGGGGGCAAAGCCCGGGGAGGGCAGAGTTTTAGGGGATGGAGCTCCGTTGTGATGTGATGCCACAGCCTCCCCCCTCCAAGGAAACTGATCTTTGGGGTCTGGAGATCAGTTTTAATTCTGGGAGAACTCTGAGGTTGTGCAACAAACAGAGAAACACAGCAGAGAGTAACGGGAAGACTTTTTGAAAATTGTAACTTAATTGTGTGCAAAGAATAGGAATCTTGCCGTGCTCTGATAGAGTTATTGAAAGCTTCTAGTGAAACAAGGAAATATACTACCTCGTCGCTGTGTTATACTGTGTACATAACATATTTGGAATTGGGACTATTCAGAAACACTACGGGGTCTCCTCAGGAGCAACTGGACCAAGGATTCCTTTGAATGTGGAAGGACTGACGGTTGACTATGTGGGAACACTTATTATGAACTTTCTAGATTGTGTCCTTCCTTTGTTTTCACTTTAGGTGTTCTGTATATCAGAGTATGTTTATAAGGTGGTTTGTCTGAGAGTGTTTGTAACAATATAGAAGTGTGTTTTGTGTATTTGTATAAGTGTCTTTATGCTTCTTTGGAGACTGGTTATTACAAAAGGGTTTTCTCCCGTCACTCTACCTGGAGGTTGGCAATCCATATATGAAACCATATAGAATAAAATCATAACAGAAAAAAGTATAATGGAGCAGCAGAGAGAATCCAACATATTCGACAAACTAGCAATAGACACTCCCATTCCCCTAAACCAGGGGTGTCGAGCTCATTTGTTACGAGGGCCAGACCTGACATAAAAGGGACTTTGTGGGGCCAGGCCTTGCGTGTCATGAACTGTTCTGTGAGGCAGTGGAGATAGAAACTTTATAAAGGAAACAGATGAACACAATTAAAGATTTTTTTTAAAAAAAAAAAACCTTAAAATAAAACATGGTTAAAAAATTAGTACTCCTGCAGTATTAGGATTGACTACATCAGGGGGTGTGGTCTAATATGCAAAGGAGCTCCTGCTAGAATTCCACCCCAGAATGTTCCTAAACAGAGAACCACATTGCACCGTTAGGCGGGGCTTGTCCTGAGATGCCTGAATCATGAAAGTGCACATCAAGGGAGGCTTTAAGGAAGACCTAGATGCACTTTCCAGGGACGAAGGCAATCACAGGATCACAAAAGGCCACAACCAAGGCATTTTTTTAAAAGTCCCCCCAATGCCTGCGTTTTCCACTTGACCCCAGAGTTCTAGCAACACATCAGTGGAGGCAGCACAGCATCACTACGTGGTTAGAGGCAGTCAGAACTCTACACTCTGATGGTGGCTCCTGAAACAGAAAGAAGAAGAAGAAGGTGATATTGGATTTATATCCCGCCCTATACTCTAAATCTCAGAGTCTCAGAGCGGCTCACAATCACCTTTGTCTTCCTCCCCCACAACAGACACCCTGTGAGGTGGGTGGGGCTGAGAGAGCTTTCACAGAAGCTGCCCTTTCAAGGACAACTCCTGCGAGTTGACCCAAGGCTGACCCAAGGCCATTCCAGCAGCTGCAAGTGGAGGAGTGGGGAATCAAACCCGGTTCTCCCAGATAAGAGTCTGCACACTTAACCACTACACCAAACTGGCTCTCTAGACCATAGTGTCGTTTTGTTGTTGTTCAGCCACACAGTTGAGTCCGACTGTTTTCAACCCCATGGACCACGTCATGCCAGGCCCTCCTGTCTTCTGCCATCCTCCGAAGTCCACTCAAATTCATGTTAGTTACATCAGTAACGCTGTACAGCCATCTCATCTTTTGCTGTCCTCTTCTTCTTTTGCTTTCTGTCATTTTAGCATCAGACAATATTCCTGAATTTTCAAATTCTGCAAATAAGTCTGTCCATATAACCAGAGCAGAAGAATAAATTCCTTTTGGGAGGATTTCCAGTCTGCACAGCTGTTAAATTTTATTCTATATTCTTCTTTTATGTCCCAGACTACAGACATCTGATGCAAAGGCTTCTCAGATTTAAATGCATTCATACCACACACTTCTCAAGTTCTGGGCTAAGCCTGGCTCAAATTAAGTCTAGAGAGTTGTTGGGGTTTTTTTTAAAAAAAAAAAAAAATTACAGAATAGCTGAATGACTTATGGATGGTTTCAAAGTAATGGAGCTTTCATTAACCCAACAGATTGCTATCAAGCAAAATAACAAAAGCTGTCCTCTGTGGGAGGGCCATTTTGGTGTAGTGGTTAAGTGCATGGAGTCTTATCTAGGAGAACGGGGTTTGATTCCCTGATCCTCCACATGCACCTGCTGATGTGACCTTAAGTCAGTCACATGTTCTCACAGAGCTATTCCTCTCAAGAGCAGGTTCTGTCAGAGCTCTCTCAGCCCCACCTACCCCACAGGATGTCTGTTGTGGGGAGGGGAAGGGAAAAGAGATTGTAAGCTGCTCTGATACTCCTTTTGGTAGTATCCATTCTCTTATCTTCTTCTTCAAGATAGCTGGAGATCCCTAAGCAAACAGGTATTCTTTGGAAAGACTGCTTAACCCCATGGATCAAGTCATGCCAGGCCCTCCTGTCTTCCACCATTCTCCAAAGTCTGCTCAAATTCATGTTAGTTACATCAAGAACGCTGTCCAGCCATTTTGTTTTGTCTCATATATAATCATGATGCCATTTAAGGTCCTTTGATCAAGGCAATGGCATTCATGCTCCCCCTAAACTCAAGGTATTTGATTTTTTTTTTTTTTTTTGTTAAAGATTCTTTAAAAGTAGTTCTGGCTCTTGTAACAACAGGTTTACATTGAAAAGCATTAATATACCACAGAAACAAATGAAAATTAAAGTATAGCATGGCTTTAAAAATATTTGAATTTCTAACTTCATTTTTGGTTCTGATAACTGGAATTAATGGTTTAGGATTGCATCACAGGAAGCGTGGTAGGCATCTAACTCTAATAGCTGTCAAGATTATCTATGCTTGGTGAAGAACCTACCTTACCAATGAGGTTACCTTCTGAGGCCCTGCCCTGGGTGCCTCTCAGGCCTTCTGAGATTAGGTGGGGGTAGGGTGCCCAAGCTCCCAGGCCAGGTGGGGTTCTCCAGCTTTGGGAGTCTCCAACCCGCTGGCCTGAGGTACCATAGAGTTTTCCTCCCAAATTGCTAGAGCGTCCAGGAAAACAATGACCGATTTCACACTCAGCTTATCCCACGGTCACGTTCCTCTTCTCTGCACAGCGTCCGTCGGATTTCCCACTATCTGCGCCGGAGTTACAGGAAGCGTCGCGGCTCTTGCACAGCAAACGGAAACCGCTAAAAACCAGTTTCCGTTCGCTGCACGAAAGCCGTAATACTTCCTGAAACTCCAGCGCAGATAGTGGGAAATCCGATGGACACTGCGCAGAGAAGAGGAACGTGACAGCAGAGTAAGCTGAGTGCGAAATCGGTTCATATTTTCCTGGAAACTCCCAGAGCAGCCAGTGCATAATGTCACCGGCGTGATGACGTCACTTCCAAGTTATATCATCACGCTGCGCGTGCAACGCACACATGAAAAAAAGTCCCCCGCTGGAGGCTACGGGGGACTCGGCAACCCTAAGTGCAGAGCAACCCAGAACAAGAGGGCCTTCTTGGTCATGGCACCAAAATTCTGGAACTCTCTCTCCAGGAAGACTCTTCTGTCCCTTCCTGTTTCTGTCTTCCACCAGCAAATTAAGACTTTTATTCTATCTGGGGTTCCCTCAGCGATTCCTCCATCCTACTCTATGTATTAATTTTATGCACTTTTAATATGTATTTTAGTTTTGGTCTTTTATTTATTTTAATGATAAGTTCCTCTAAAGTTTTATTGTGACTGCTACAATATTGGCAGCCAGCCCTCAGCAGGCAGAAAGGCAGTGTTTTTTTTTTTTTTTTTTTTTTAAAAATAAAAATAAATCAGAAACCAAAAGGGAAGCACTCATGCCATGAGTCGCTGGCATTATCAAACAAGACTCACAGCCAAGATGTTGCTGTGGAAGAGAACCGATACAGATACAACACGCAAAATTGGAGCGATGCTGCTATTTGAAGAAGGAACATTTACAAGAATATCGCCATAATTAAATATCTGATTGTATTTTACTTTTGCAAATAGGACGCCTATTTCATTTTACTGTCATTTTTATACTTCGTACTTATTTTAGTCTCTTAATCTAATTATTTTTCCCAGAGACCATTTTACTGCTAATAAATGAAAGGCATGAAAAATTAAATTGCATAATAAAGCAGGAAGGGCACATAGTTACAAGATACAGTGCCCCTGAGAAACTCATATCCTGTCATTCTGAAAGGGGGAGGTTAAAATAATTCCCATCATCCTTTTCATCCAGCATTGTTTAGACATGGTTAAACCATGCTTTTCAATGGGTGTAATGGTGCTTAACTCAAGTAGACTAGGCCGAGTGCTTAAAACAATGGTATACACATATATAGTGGCAATGCGTTGGACATCGTTAATAGAGCCACTATATAGCACAAAAATAGACTTTGGACAACTCCAGCCTTTAACAGAAAGATATGCTGATCACAATTTATCACTATATTTCAGTTTTAGCACTGCTGAAAACTCTGCAAATTGAGGGGATTCCCCCCCCCCCCCCAGCATTCCCATTCATTTATCATTTAAACCGCTGTCACTTGCCCTCAGTGAAGCAGACAAGGCTGATTGGTTGTGTAGAGTGGTGATGTCATTTCATTAACAATGTGATCGAGGGTTCTGAGCTCTGGAAGATTTTGGGAGGGTGGGGTTTGGAGAGGGGAGGATCTACCCAGGTTATAACACCATGCAGTCCATACTCCAAAGCAGCCATTTTCAGCATGGGAACTGATGATGAAGAAGAATATGATGATGATGATGATGATGATGATGATGATGATGATGATGATGATGATGATACTGGATTTATATCTCACCCTTCACTCTGAATCTCAGAGTCTTAGAGCAGCTCATAATCTCCTTTATCTTCCTCCCCCACAACAGACACCCTGTGAGGTGGGTGGGACTGAGAGAGCTCTCACAGAAGCTGCCCTTTCATGGACAGAGTTTCAGAGTGGCCTACCCCCTTCCTCCCCCACAGCAGACACCCTGTGAGGTCGGTGGGGCACCCTGTGAGGATTTTCTCTCCCATGGACTTTTCTAGTTCCTGTTTAGATATGCAAACTGGAGAATGTTGGGTGCTACTACCTACAAGAAAGTGATTTCATAATTCTAGTCAGCTAAGTTAGTATACAATCATGGAATTGGAAGGGACCTCTAGGGTCATCTAGTCCATAATGACCATTTAAGCCTGTGGACTCAAAGCTGTACTTCAAAACTAAAAATGATCCAACCATCACTTCAACCAAAGTACTATATATATATAAAAAACCCTGTGGAGATATATAAACAAAAACTTCTCTGGTGTCAAACAAGCACAAGGTGGGTTTATGATGTGCCGATCAAATAAAAGAAATATTACACCGAATTCATAAGCCCTGTCAAAGATTAACACATATAACTGAAGACATATACAATGTCATATACAAGTTCCAAAACTCTATATACCACAACTGAACATATGAAATTAATAAAGCATTGTAAAAGAAAAATCCTGGGGACATAAATTTACAAAACTAAAGAAATGTTTATGACTGACGATGTTTATGAATGTACACAGCAAGTGTGGATCCATGATACTTTGGGGTAAGGTTGCCAGACCTCTGCTCAGGGCAGGAGTTCCCCCGATTTCAGGGGCTCCAATCCGTTGACAGCCAGCTGACCAACAGGGGAAGCTCCACCCCCCAAAAGCCACCTCTTGAATCGATGTCTTCGGCCCTATAGCGTCATGCAGAAGCTGAACACACTGAATGGCAACAATCTAGTATTTCAGCCAAAACTCCAGTTTGACCAAAATACTAGTGTTAGGAAATTAATAATGATAATGTTCATTTATTCAATTGTGTTTCTCTATATAAAGCATACATTCAATGAGGCAACAAGAAACCCCCCATTGCAAGCATTTTCTATGAAAGCTTTGTTCCAGTTACTAGGAGCCAAAGAGCCCCCACCTTTTGTTCCTGACATTTGAAAATTAAATATGAAGCAAAACCAACATAACACCTGGCCTATAAAACTAAACCACAAACACAAGAGCATCTGGCTTATGCTAGTTTCCTGTGACTTGTGGTTAAGCGTTTCCTCTTAAAAGTTTATTAATAGCTTGCTAAACATATGTTGCCTATTGCTTCTTTATAGATTTTAGCTCTATATAATTTTAGATAAATATAAATGCTTTTTATTCATTTTAAGGCTTGCTAAGAAACAAGGCAGAATCAATATTTAGCATGGTAAATGAATAACTAGCAGAGACGGCAAAGGATCGCTCCTCTGACTTATTAAAACTGTGTACCTATCTCTCTGCTGGCAATTTCCGGTGTTTGTCAGTATGGCTTGCAGCAAGGCGTTTCCTTTTGGTCTCATAGCAACGTAGAAAGGAGAGCTGAAGATTTGTTTTAATTGCTTTCTATTCACTATGAGTTAAGTTTAAAATGTATTAAGTAAAAGGCATTTTTAGAATCTTAGTAAGCCAAATCAGTATGATTTTAACAAATAGGCATTAGGGCAAGTATTAGTTGTAGAGTTATATCAGGTTTAGAACTTTGAATTTAATAAAATAAAACAAAGGGAAAATGATGCTGTAGGATGTTTACCTTATATGGTTGTAGGATGTTTGTATTTGATATGGTCATAACCTGAGCCAGCGGACGTGGAAGCCAGACTGTGAACTCTGATTGGCTGTTTGCCACAGAGGGAGGCAGGGATTTATGACGTCGGGGATCTATATATGCTCAGGTTTGACCATGAGTTAGCCAGAGGGAGACAGCCATCCAAACTTGACCTCCCTCTCCACTTTTGCAAAAGTGAAAATTAAAACTGTTTCTCTGAACAACGTCTCGGCCTAGTCATTGGAATCTGGAAGAAGGAGGTTTTCCTCCAAAAACCGGTTGACAATTTTCTGGTGTCAGGAGTGGGATAAATATAGGCCCCTTTTGGGGTTGGGCCTCTGGTCCATTGGAGAGCAGGGCGAACACTCCTCTCCTGTGATTTTGGAGGGATCCCCGGCCGAGTTTGGCTGCCAACTCACTGTTTGAGGCGTGGCACTCTGCTCCCCAAGAACCCACAACGAGACGTTCAGCTGAAAACAGCCCACCGGAGGAGTCTGCTGTGTGGAACCGGTGAGTAGAAAATAAAATTGGGTAGAGAAAATTAAAATTAGTTTTGGGTATTGAGGCTTGTTTGTTGGTGTGAATGGTGTGCGTGTGAATGGGATGGAAACTAAGACGTCAAAGGTAAAAGGCAGGTACCAAGGTAGGTGGGAATTCCGTTGGGGACGCCCAGATCACTGGAAAGGAATGGCCAGGGTCAGAAATTCCCGGAGGCAGCCTTTGGAAAGGCTGACCTCCCACTAGGATGGGGTCTCTACAGGGTATGAGACAAAGGAGCAGGAGCCCAGTGGGGGTTCCTGAGAAACTCCGCCAGATGTATGATAGAGATATTGCCTGCATCAGGAGCAGGAGCCCAGCCCTGCAGTGGGCAAGGGGGCACTTTACATTTGTTATGGGTGTACTTCATAGGGAAGAGAACTGATATGCCCCCCATTTAAAGGCAATTAGACAAGAAGAAACCTATGAAAGTTACACCCGTAAAGGACAGAATGTCTATCCACCCTTGATCCTCTACTCTATGTCATCCCCACTGCTCCCCCTCCTTATCAGCACGGCCAGGTACGATGAGATCTGAAAAAGGGTCAGACAGGCCTGGTGGGAAGGGACTCGGTGCCCCTGGTGAGAGGAGGGAATGGAAAAAGCAGCGACGGGGGGACATAGAGGAGGATTCACAGAAGGTACTCCTCCAGCAAGTTGGAGAGAGAGATGAATAAATTAA
Source organism: Heteronotia binoei (assembly GCF_032191835.1). Taxonomy (NCBI): domain Eukaryota; kingdom Metazoa; phylum Chordata; class Lepidosauria; order Squamata; family Gekkonidae; genus Heteronotia; species Heteronotia binoei. The sequence continues at coordinate 4,236,131 of NC_083226.1, read as the reverse complement.
ATACAACACTTAAAATTGTACCCCCAAAAACAAGAAAAAAAAGAGGATTTAAAATTTAGACAAAGAAACAGAGGATTCATTGAGGCAGGTCCCAATAAATGAGGGAAGGTAAAGAATTACTTTCTGCCTGCGGCTTTCTAACAGTGCTTGGACGACGGAGAAGGGAAGGAATTGGTCCCTTCTGCCGGCGGACCTTAGTCGGTTCCGCATGCAGCCAGTACATTAGGGTACTTGGTGCATTCGAAAAAGGTTTAGGGAAATTGTGTGTTTAATTTGTTTTGTCTGTCAGGTTAACCATAATAAAATTATAGTCTGGGGGACGCCCTTGATGACATAATTAATTGTACTGCTGCTATCATTATATTGCTGCTATAACTGTATTGCTGCTAAATATTGGTAAAAGAATTTTAGACCTCTGGTATTGAAAATTTAGGGATTTGCATCAGGACGTTTTTGCTAATATAACCTGTCTGGTGTGCCTTATGTATATATGACATTCTATATCGAGCAATAATAGATTTGTCAGTACTGCGTTTCCCGTCTGCTTTAACATGGTGGGCTGGGACCGCAGAGGAGTGAGTGAATAGGATCCTGTATATGTGAACCCTACCTTATTTTTAAGTTTTAGTTGTCTTGTGTGTTAACTTGATTATAATAGGAGAGTTCGGGTACATGACCACTCTCCAGGGATTTCTTTTTATAATAGGAGAGTTCGGGTACATGACCACTCTCCAGGGATTTCTTTTTATAATAGGAGAGTTCGGGTACATGACCACTCTCCAGGGATTTCTTTTTATAATAGGAGAGTTCGGGTACATGACCACTCTCCAGGGAGATTGCCTAGGCTCCCGCACATGTTCTCCTCTTTCTCCTTTATTTTTTTTTGTTTTTTTGTTTGTTTCTTGTTTTAGTCGCTTTGTCGGTTTGCCATAAAGACAATATAGCCGTATGCATTCCCCACCGGACTTCCAGAGGGAGGACCAGCCTCATTGGAGCCCTCGCCGGAGATTCAAAATGTTGGTTGCCCCCTGGGTCCACACTCCAGGTTTGCTGACCCTTTGTTGGCGCACCCCTGGACACCATGCCTACATTGTTTCCCTGTGGAAAGGGGAGCAAGGAGAGGCGACCGCTTGGTTGGTAAAAGGTCAAAATAGGAGATTGGATGAAAACTTGGGGAGATTGGATGAAAACTTGGGACCCCGCCGCCCCCGGTGGTGTTTCCTGAGGAAAATTGGGGACGACCCCCCACTGGTTTGGAGAATAAAGAATCGAACTGCTATTCCAGGAGGATTCCCGGTGGAACCGCTTCCCTGGGTAGGGCCACCACTAAGAATCTGAAGGGGCCGGTTGCCATTGTTACCAGGTTCCCCCACCCCTATACGATCCCCTCTGAGAGGCTTCCAATTGACAGGACCATAAAATCTGTTTTACATAATGTAAGATATTTCTTTTGTGTAATGTTCCCATTTATGTTTTAAAGTGCTTCCTGAGGAAGAATGGGGAATATCAAGCAGCGTCCACCAGCTGTAAGATCCCGAAGTGTAGGATCCCGAAGTGTATTATGGAAGAAGAAATTTGTAGTTGTCTCCTTTGTGTTTGTAATTATAATTGTTATCATTGTAATGGCTGCCAAAGAAACGCGGCCATGCTCGCCACACCCTTTTCTTGGTAAAACTGCCTGTCCACAATACTGGATTGGGTATCATGGGAAATGTTATTATATGTCTAACACTGAAAAGGATTGGAATAGTAGTGAAGCTGAATGTTCCACATTTGATGCCACGTTGGCCCTGATTGATTCGCTGGAAGATATGCATTTTCTAGTGAATCTGACTCGCCCCGTGCATCATTGGATTGGCCTCTCCAAACAGACAGGCCTAATGTGGAAATGGCAAAATGGCACAGAGTTTGATGATCAGTTTCTTGTGCGAGGAGATAATGCGTGTGCCTATTTAGATGACACTGGAGTGAGTAGTACCAGATGTTCTCTGGAAAAGAACTTCCTTTGTAGCCAGCCAGATGCCTGTGCTGGAAGCAAAAGGAGAAATTAAGATCAGAGCAGTCAAATGATTCACTTTGCTAAAAGCAGCAAGGTCATGTAAAGACTGTTCTAGATAATGTGAAATATGTCTGTGAAATTGAGTAAATTTGCCTTCACTCAGAGAAGGGGAAGTGCGGGCGGGTTTGTCTTTTGTGTTTGAAATAAAATTGTCCTGTTTAGGTCATGATGATCCGGCGACCGTGCAGTACTTGAACTTGCACATGGGTGTGTAGTTTGAGTGGGTATATAATTGCCGGATGTATCATTACTGAATAAGTATTTCTTGGACAAGGCACCTTTGGTTGAGGTGCCCTTGGGAATTAGATATTGAGATATGGATTGCGGAGTTGCTTTGGTCCCTGCTACCTAACGGTATGGAAAATGTATGGGGAAATCAAAGTTGCTCTGAGGGTTGTTCCCTTTCATTTTTGCAATAAACTTCTACGGAAGCGTAGATCAATTTAGTGTAGAATTAGAGCGAGTATTAAAGGGAAAGGTTTGGAGGCCATTGGTACTTAGAACAGTCCCTGAAGGGTTCCTGCTATCACTGTGTTCACCTGGGAAATATAGTAGATCCTATAGTGGGCCTGGCAGCCAAGGAGAGTGGACTGACTCCTGCCAATTTGAGGAAAAGGGACCGGTCGAGACTGTGTAAATGTTTGGATTGACCCCTTTGGAGTTTGGCAGGAGGCGGCTCAACCCTGAGGTCCCGGCATTTGTCCCCATTGAAAGTCAAAACATCTTCTTGGCCAGTTCCCCTCCTTTATCTTATGACCAGTCTCTTGGTCTAGCCTTCACTGCCACTATTTTTGCAGCCATCAGATTTGGCTCAACTAACTTGTCTAAATAAGTTTCTTCTTGTGCAGTTTATTGAAAGTGGTACTAGACAAGACAATCGGGAAAGATAAGAGAGAATGGCATCATCCCCTCCATCATCAGAGGCCCAGAGTGACGGATGCCTTGATTGGAGTAAGGACCCGGAAGGAGGCTGGTCCCCTGAAGTTGGTTGTAGGGGACGAGCCGATGAAGCAGTGGTTCCAGCCGAATACGACCCCGGAGAGAAGAACACTTTTGAAGGTACCTACAATCTCGAGATCAAGGGAAAGAAACGGTTCGAGACGTTTAGAAAGTTGAATGAAGCCCTAGAGTTTCAAGAAGCCTGGAAAAGCCTCCAAAGAAGGAAGAGGACCTCGAGGGGTCGAGGTAGGGCTAGGCGGCCACCATTACCACGTGACGAGTGCAGCTTTTGCCACGGAAGGGGCCATTGGATCCGTGCCTGCCCACACGCCCCTCCCCAAGTCCGAGGGAGAGGAAGAGGCCAAAGAGGAAGGGCGAGTGACAACTACTGGTGTGAGAGTCGAGAACCTAGAGTCATGAAAGTGGCTACGGAAGGGGATCTCGACCCCTACATGTGGAACCACACGGCTGGAATCGAGGTCTCACTTAGTGTAATTGAGGAGACCCCAGAGGAAAACAACCATGGAGAAGAACCAACCCCGAACCACATGTGAGTCCATAAAAGCCTCTCCGGGAAGAAGTAACGCCTTCTGCTCTGCTAAACCTCGAAAGTCCCAATTACAAATACTCCAATGTGATGCCACAAAGAGGGGACCCTCTTTGAAGCAACTTTACTTCGCTTTGTTTGCTGTTTGGTATTTAAAATAATGTGTTTCTCTCCTAGTAGAAGGTGGAAAGATCCCTGGGAGAGTTGAGTGACAAAAATTGTATCAGAAAGCTAGTTTTAGCCTGACGAGATTGTCCAGAGTTTTGTTCAAAAGGCCGTGCCTCCTGAAAGAAGAAAAACCCAGTTTCTAAAATGAAAGATTATATGCTATCTTGACTTGTTTTGAACTTGTGCTGTTTTATTTGTGTAGTTTTAATCAAAGTTTCCTAGATAAATTTTGCAGGTGCAGTTTTTCTCGGATCTGGACTGAGCACCAACCTCTGGACCTCACTCACCGGCAGTAGTGAGGTTCCACAGGCAACTCCCTCTGGAGTCCGTGCTTACCGGAAATAGCAGGATTCCACAGGCAACCAAGACGCCCCACAGGAGCTGATTGTTTTACGCTCGGGAGAAGAAATCCCTTGAATAATAACCAGCGAGTTGAGCTAAGGAATCCATGATCGGATCAGTTCCAGGCTCAAGGACTGGAGTAATGAAATGGTGCAGCTCTTGGGCCAGGGGCAGACCTGTTCAATGGTTGCCAGAATTATTCCCAGAGATGTTTTCTTAAGTACTGGTTAATGACAATGTGTGATTTTTTTTGCAGAAAAGGCTACCAGACCCCTAGCAAAATGGAAATCCACTTGAGTGCGGAAGGAAGGAAATGTGAATAAATGAAGAGTTTATAAAACAAAAGGGGGGATTGTTAGGAAATTAATAATGATAATGTTCATTTATTCAATTGTGTTTCTCTATATAAAGCATACATTCAATGAGGCAACAAGAAACCCCCCATTGCAAGCATTTTCTATGAAAGCTTTGTTCCAGTTACTAGGAGCCAAAGAGCCCCCACCTTTTGTTCCTGACATTTGAAAATTAAATATGAAGCAAAACCAACATAACACCTGGCCTATAAAACTAAACCACAAACACAAGAGCATCTGGCTTATGCTAGTTTCCTGTGACTTGTGGTTAAGCGTTTCCTCTTAAAAGTTTATTAATAGCTTGCTAAACATATGTTGCCTATTGCTTCTTTATAGATTTTAGCTCTATATAATTTTAGATAAATATAAATGCTTTTTATTCATTTTAAGGCTTGCTAAGAAACAAGGCAGAATCAATATTTAGCATGGTAAATGAATAACTAGCAGAGACGGCAAAGGATCGCTCCTCTGACTTATTAAAACTGTGTACCTATCTCTCTGCTGGCAATTTCCGGTGTTTGTCAGTATGGCTTGCAGCAAGGCGTTTCCTTTTGGTCTCATAGCAACGTAGAAAGGAGAGCTGAAGATTTGTTTTAATTGCTTTCTATTCACTATGAGTTAAGTTTAAAATGTATTAAGTAAAAGGCATTTTTAGAATCTTAGTAAGCCAAATCAGTATGATTTTAACAAATAGGCATTAGGGCAAGTATTAGTTGTAGAGTTATATCAGGTTTAGAACTTTGAATTTAATAAAATAAAACAAAGGGAAAATGATGCTGTAGGATGTTTACCTTATATGGTTGTAGGATGTTTGTATTTGATATGGTCATAACCTGAGCCAGCGGACGTGGAAGCCAGACTGTGAACTCTGATTGGCTGTTTGCCACAGAGGGAGGCAGGGATTTATGACGTCGGGGATCTATATATGCTCAGGTTTGACCATGAGTTAGCCAGAGGGAGACAGCCATCCAAACTTGACCTCCCTCTCCACTTTTGCAAAAGTGAAAATTAAAACTGTTTCTCTGAACAACGTCTCGGCCTAGTCATTGGAATCTGGAAGAAGGAGGTTTTCCTCCAAAAACCGGTTGACACTAGGACAACACAGTGCAACATGCCCGGTGTGATGATTTCACTTCTGTGTTTGGTGTAGTAGTTAAGAGCCAACTACTTTGGTGCAGTGGTTTAAGTGTGTGGACTCTTATCTGGGAGAAATGGGTTTGATTCCCCACTCCACCACTTGCAGCTGCTGGAATGGCCTTGGGTCAGCCATAGCTCTTGCAGGAGTTGTCCTTGAAAGGGCAGTTTCTCGTTGGTGGCAAATCTAAGGAGGAAGCTAAAAAAAACTTTGAGAGCCATTATACATTTGGCTTGACACTCCTGGTTGATTTCCTAAATGTTTATATCTGATGATAAAAGCTATTGTTTGCTACCATACATATCGGTATGAAGATCCAATCAAAATCTGTATAAACTAGAATTTACAATATTCATATAGTATTTGTTATGTTTAATGTACTTGAACTAATGAATCCTTGTTATTACTTTGTTGGTATATTGATATGCAGAATGCAACATTTCTGTATGTAGTTCTATTTCTATTTCTATCCACTTCTACTTCTATTTCTATCTATCCCTTCCCCCTTCCCTTTTCTGTAGGAATTTAATAAAACATTTAAACTTAGAAAGGGCAGCTTCTGGGAGAGCTCTCTCAGCCCCACCCACCTCACAGGGGGGGGGGTCTGTTGTGGGGGAGGAGTGTATGTGTGTGGAAAAGGTAAAGGAGAATGTGACCACTCTGAGACTCTGAGATCCAGAGTATAGGGTGGGATATAAATCCAATGTCATCTACCGCCACCCACATGCACTTTTCAGGGGTCACAGGGTGCCGCTGGATGAAGGAGAAGGAAGGAACAAATCTGCTTCCACTGATAGAAAGCTGGTGGGATCCAACCCTAGGATTCCTTCTAGGCCCTGATCAGGGTGGGGCTTGCTTTGTTTCAGCAAGAGCCTGTACCATCTGCATTGCAGATGGATCTGTGCATTACAGAGAACCAGTTTGGTGTAGTGGTTAAGTGCGCGGACTCTTTTCTGGGAGAACCGGGTTTGATTCCCCACTCCTCCACTTGCAGCTGCTGGAATGGCCTTGGGTCAGCCATAGCTTTCGTAGGAGTTGCCCTTGAAAGGGCATCTTCTGGAAGAGCTCTCTCAGCCCCACCCACCTCACAGGGTGTCTGTTGTGGGAAAAGAAGATAAAGGAGATTGTAAGCCACTCTGATTCAGAGAGAAGGGTGGGGTATAAATCCACAGTCGTCGTCTTCTTATCTGGGAGAGCCGGGTTTGATTCCCCACTCCTCCTCTTGCACCTGCTGGAATGGTCTTGGGTCAGCCATAGCTTTCGCAGGAGTTGTCCTTGAAAGGGCAGCTTCTGGGAGAGCTCTCTCAGCCCCACCCACCTCACAGGGTTTAGAGCAAAAAGATGTGGTCTTTTTAAGGCTGAAATTTAGTTCAACAATAATTTGTCATTTCTGACTTATTAAATTGCAACTACCTTCCAAACTCACAAAAACAATTACGGACTTGGGTATCTGGCATTTTTTTCTAAGAGTGTCAAAACCATTTGTGGAGCTGTGCATACAAGCTCTGGGAGAAACAAAACCAGTGTTTCCCCCAATACAACGCAAACCCCACCTAATATGTCTCACAATTTCTTTTTTATGTGTATTTTATGATACTGCCCAACTGTTTCAACACTCTAGTGGCTGGAGTTTAATGTGGTTCAAGCAGCTTCAAGTAACATCACCAAATGTTTAACATCTGTGAAAGTTGGACCAGTAAATGCTAATTTTCGTGAGGTTATGCTGGCCAGTTTTCATTAATGCTTTTAAAAAAAAAAAATCACAGTTTTCTTTATAGGTTTTCTTATAGAGGAAGGACACACAGAGTTCAACTTTACCACAGCCATTAAACTTGTTCCAAGCTGTGACGCCAAATGAAACCTTTGCCAGATTATAAAATGGAAGAGGATTGCGTTCCTGCCATTTTTTTGCTGAAATATATGCCTTAAAAACTGCATTTTAAATTATGGGAAGCAAAATATATATAAGCAATTATCCAGGTATTGCACTAAGGCACTTCACAAGCCCATAGGTTTCGGATCTCCCCTCCCCCCATCCATGACAAGTATTTTAAGATACTCCGTAATGTTTTAACTAAAGAAAGGCTGAATATTCAACTAATGCTCAAAGAATTTAGTTAGGGATGAAAGCAGATTTTTCAATATGTAATTTTTGTCTGAGGATTAATCAAAGCCTTACATTTGCCACCCTCCCAGTTTAGCGGACAGTAAATGAAGTTAGAAAATTACATGTGCAAAAAAATTACAGACAAAGCCTTATTCAAAGCAAATATCAGCTAGGCATTAAAAATTCATTTTTATAAGGCAATTTGTAGTAACCAAACATTAAGGGTTTGCAAAGTGTAAAAAAAAAAAAAGCTAGTTTGAAAACCAGGCTAAGTTTTCAAGGAATTTGTTTAATTAGAACAGTGTTTCCCAAAGTGGGCAATATTGCCCCCTAGGAGGCTCTAGAATGATCTGGGGGGTGGTAGTAGCCTTGGGTATAATTGGGGTGGTGGTGAATAAAAATAAGGGGGCGGTGGAAGCATAAAGGAAGAAGAGAAGAGAAGAGAAGAGAAGAGAAGAGAAGAGAAGAGAAGAGAAGAGAAGAGAAGAGAAGAGAAGAGAAGAGAAGAGAAGAGAAGAGAAGAGAAGAGAAGAGGGTGGTAGATGTCAAAACATCATGTTTCTGGGAGGTAGCCAAAATTCTCATTAACAAAAATAGAGGGTTCTCTTTTGTCTCCTACTTATAGCATATTCATCCAATTAGACTACTAATGAGAATAAGAACTCTTTCCACTTAAAATATAAGAAGGATGCAGTTTATTTACAAGACAGAATAAAAAAATAGAGGTGTACAGACAAACAAGAAACACAAAAACAAAAAACCTGACTAGGTATCCTAGCCTATACTTTCTACAGCCAGCAGCTTCTCAAGGTTGCTTGCAGTTTCTCTCTCAGCAATACAGTTCAAGTCAGGACACTGGAAGCACTGAGGCAATTGCACAAACTTATCTGAAGAGTTCCAACCTGCAGCATTCTCCTCACAAGGTTTTCTTCAGAGCCTCTCAAGCTTCTTACAGTCCTCTGGTTACCAGGTGGTTGCTTCTGTTGATTTTAGTCAACTGCAATGCCCTAGACACAAGAGTGCCTTTTGCAGGGACAGTGCATGGGAATAGGCAGGGTAGGCAACTATCTTGGGCCCACCCTGCCAGGGTCTCTGCTGGGCACAACCTTACTTCCCCTTCTCATGTGGCATGATTTTGCCAGCCAACAGGCAAGCCTAGAGCCCCAGATAGCACTGCTGTTCCACCACTTTTCTTCGCAGGGCAAACATTGCCTGTGGTTGTTGGAGGCTTCCAAGGAAGCCTCCAAAGAGAGCCCCATTTTACCGCTGCCTGCTGCTTTCAGGTTGAAAGTGTCTGGGAGGCAGCACCTTCCCATTGCACTAGTCAGAGCTGATGACTGCAATGGAAAGGTGCTGCCTGCCCAGCCTCTTTTAATCCGAAATCAGCAGGCAGCAGTAAAATGAGGCACTCTTCAGAGGCTTCCTTTGAAGCCTCTGACAAGCACAGACATTTGCCCTGTGAAGAAAAGTGGTGGTGCAACAGCATGTGTGTGTGCTGCTGGGTCTCTCGGCTTGCCTACTGGCTGGTGCAATGATGTCATCACCGGTGTAGGACCCTGCCTTAGGAGCACACAGGGAGGGGCATGCCTAGGGCAGCAGAACCCCTAGCACCAGCACTGATCTTCTGCTCCTCTTCTTGAGTTTTGATATTTTACTAATCACTTATATCCCTGACTGGCTGTCAAAGTGCTGGAATTGTGCAATCAATCATTGGTACAAAACAACCAATTAAACTGGGCCCATCTAGATCTCCTGTCAAAAACCTGTCAAACTAGATGGCCTCCTGTCAGTTGGAATTGTTTTCCATTAAGAACATGGTCTCTAGGCTTACTTAAGCTGATAGCAACCCACACAAACACCTACAACTTGGGTATTGTCATTTTCCAGGTAATGATGCAGACAAACACTTGCACACATGGTTGATGAAATGCTCAATTTCTTGACAGGAGGCTTCTGTGACTTGTGGATGGGGCACCATGGCAGTCTAGTCTGCCCTCCCAACACAATCCCGTAGCTATGACACAGTCATAAGAAAAATGAAGCAATGCCCAACTGGCATTACATCAAAGAAGCCCCCCCCTCTCTCTCTCTCTCCAAGCCTCTTCAAAGAAACATCCTTATTCTTTCATGTCATTCTGGAAGCAGTTGTTTCCTGAATTGCCTGAAGCCAGAAGCCCACTGCTGGCTTCCTGCTTCATTCATTACTTCATGTTTCCCACGTTCTGACCTTACTTCCCATGAAGCTGACTGAGATAAACAGTTGCTGCTTCAGATACTACTCTAATCTCGGCACCGCTGATGGTAAGTAATGATTTCAAAATTAAAGGAATTGCAAAGGTGGCCTTTTCCCAACTTTTCATGTGGGGGTATTGTTCCCAAGTCTGACTCAAGAAATATCTGGAGATTTTGGGGGTAGAGCCAAGAGACTTTGGGGTGGAGCCAAGAGCAAGGTTGTGACAAGCACAATTGAACTCTGAAGGGAGTTCTGGCAATCGCATTTAAAGTGACTGCACATTGTTTAAATGCCTTCCTTCCATTGAAACAATAAAGGATAGGGGCTCCTTCTTTGAGGCCTCATAGAAATGGACCCCCTGGTCCAACTGTTTTAAAACTTGGAGGCTATGCTGAACATTTGGTGCATCTACCTCAAAAAACAACCCTCTCAGAGCCCCAGATACCTATGGATCAATTCTCCATTATACCCTATTTTTATTTTAATATTATCCTTTGTTATCTTAATTTTCTGTGTGTGTATCTTTTCAAGTTGGAGACTGCAGGCTCCCAGTTTGTTGGAACTGAATTTATTTGAAAGAGAAGCAGATGAGCAAGACTGAGAAGTAGGACTTAACTGACCACAACGTTTTGCAAGCCAGAACTAATTGGTGAATTGAACTCAGACTGCCTGTTGCTTTTCCTGTTTACTGCTACATGCATATTTTATCTTCATTGCCCTTTCACCACACCCCCTCCAGCCTAGAAATAGCAGCTCTCCAGCAGCCCTGGCCTCACTCAATGTACAGCAGCCAAGAAGGTCAGAGCGCCTGCTCCAGCTGCAACGCCACTGAGGATGTTCTCCGCAGCCGAGAACGAAACGTCTGGAAGAAAAGCTTTCTCCAGTAGAACACGGCACTTGAGCCCGAAAGATTCTACAAACTCTAATTCATTGGCTTTGTTGCATTGTTCTGTATGATAGAAGTGATGCATTGTATACTATATTTCAACTGCTGTTACCTGCCCTGAGCCCACTAGGGAGAGTGGGATAATAATCACAAAGAAATTTTAAAGAAATTTCAAAAATTCTCTGTGTATGCAAATGTTACTATGGTTGATTTTATAAATTAATTTTAGTATTTCAAGCTTCAAAGTGTCTTGTTACAACATCTTTGTTTACCCTGTGTGCAAATATGTCACTGCATCTTTCAGTCCACATATTGAAGGTAGATTTCCAGTGGGGTTCTGAGTAAAAAAATTTTCTGAAAAGGAGGCGTTAGGCCAAATAAATTTGGGAACCTCTGATTTAGAAGAAGACTGCAGATTTATACCCCGCCCTTCCCTCTGAATCAGAGACTCAGAGTGGCTTACAATGGCCTATATCTTCTCCCCCCACAGCAGACACCCTGTAAGGTGGGTGGAGCTGAGAGGGTTCTCCCAGAAGCTGCCCTTTCAAGGACAACTCCTGCGATAGCTATGGCTGACCCAAGGCCATTCCAGCAGCTGCAAGTGGGGGAGTGGGGAATCAAAACCGGTTCTCCCAGATAAGAGTCTGCGTACTTAACCATTACACCAAATTGGCTCTCTAGTTGCAGGACAAATCAGAATTCAGCTGCCATGATTTGCACTATCTGGTTTTGCTTCCTAATACACTTTCCTGCCACATACTTCACTTAACACCAGTCTTTTTTGCCTACCAGAGCTAACATCAGCTTGGGGAGAGGGGGCTACTTAGTAGTTTGACATGAAATTACATTCCAGGGTCTCAGATCCTGAATCACTAGTTTTCCCTCATACAGGGAGATAATGAATCTCTTGCATCTCACAGTGTTTCAGAACAAAGAGAGATTGTATTACTTTTTTTGTTGGGGATGGGGTAGCCTTAGTATTTGTCCTGTATCTCTGTGTTATAAGCTGTGTTCCCGTTAAGCTGAGTTCATGTGAACTAGCTTGCATAGGCTCTTAGACAAAAGGGCTCTATGTGTTTGGGGCTGCCGGCAAGCCGCCGCCTTCCAGGTCTTTAAAGACCTCCTGACATCCAACAGCTTGCTGGCACACTTCAACTAGAGGATACCCGTCATTTTGGCCTGCGACGCCTTTCCCTACGGGGTGGGTGCCATCCTGGCCCATGTGTTGCCAAATGGCAGGGAGGTCCGGGTGGCCTATTACTCCAAAACATTGCAGAAACCGGAGCGCAACTATGCGTAAATAGACAAGGAGGGCCTGGCAATCGTGGCGGGAGTAAAAAAATGTCATGATTACTTATACAGCTGGCCCTTCACCATCCATATGGACCACAAGCCCTTACTCGGCCTCTTCACCCCCGACCGACAAACGCCTCAGATGTTGTCACTGAGGGTACTACGGTGGCCCATTTTCTTGGCCAGGTACCAGTATGGTCTTCAGTACAGGCTGGAGAAAGCCATGGGCCATGTGGATGCCCTCAGCCGCCTGCCGCTGCTGTCGGAAGATCCAGATCCAGCCCCAGCACACCAGATTCTGCTTCTAGAGTCCCTCCCGGACTGCCCAGTACATGTGAAAGACATTGCATGCTGCTTGGCCAAGGACAAAATACTCTCCCAAGTTCTGAACTGGGTATGGAGGGGATGGCCCACGGGTCGGGTGGGACCGGAGTTTGGGGCGTTTGCATCCCACAGGGACAAGCTCTCTGTCCATAAGGGGTGTTTGCTATGAGGGAACAGGGTGGTGATGCCCCCGGTTCTGAGACACCGAGTCCTCACGGTGCTGCACGAAACCCACCCAGGGATCATTTGCATGAAGGCACTCGCCCGCAGTTATGTTATTATTATTATTATTATTATTACTTTCAATTTATATCCCGCCCTCTCCGCAAGCGGACTCAGGGCGGCTTACAACATCATATGTGATCGAGTCTTGGGTCGCTCAATGCCAGCCTTGCCAGGAGACCCAACCGTTGCCTCCCTGGACTCTGGTGCAGCACTGGGAATCCACACGAAACCCCTGGTCCCAGTTGCACCTCGACTTTGTGGGGCCCTTCCAGAGACAAACGTTTTTCTTAATTGTGGACTCATACTTGAAATGCTGAAGGTGCTCCCGGTGGCATCCACCTCCTCCCGGGTCGCCATCGGCGGCCTCCGCCGGGTGTGTGCCACGCATAGCCTCCCAGACACGCTGGTTTTGGATAACGGGACAGCCTTCACGTTGGGAGAATTCCAGGACTTCTGCACCTGCAACCTCATTAGGCACATCAAGTAAGCCCCATTCCACGTGGCCACCAATGGCCAGGCCAAAAGGATGGTGTGGACAACTAAAGAATCGCTCCACCACATCATCCAGGGGGACTGGGAGGGCCGCCTTGCAGAATTTTTACTATCACAGCACAGTATTCCCTCCTTGGCAATGGGCCGCAGCCCTGCTGAACTCCTCATGGGCCACAGGGTAGTCACCCTACTATACCAATTGCACCCAGACAGAGCCCTCGACCTGCAGAGTCAATACAGGCACCTCGGGGGCTAGATACGAGTGACTGGGTTATGGCTAAGAACTTTGGGAGAGGGCACGCTTGGATTCCAGCAAGGGTTGCCAGGGTGCTGGGGTCCGTAATGTACAAGGTTACAACAGAGGGGACACATTGACCAGTTGAGGTCCATCGACACATCCATAAGGAGACACATCGACCAGCTGAGGTCCCACAAGATCCCCAAGGTAGAAGTCAAAGATTACAGTCCTGACAATCACCACCTCCACTCCTTCCCCGACCACTGCAGCGGAGGCAGGCGCCCAGAGCCCCATCCTTGAGGCGGAGCCGGCGGTCACAGAGGCCCAGGAACAGCCAGCTGAGACCAATACAGTGGCATCCCCTCCACTCACTGCCGCTGCAATTGCATCCACTCCCCCACCCCCTCCGGGGCTCAGGCGGTCCACCAGAGAGCATCGCAAGCCAGCCTACCTCAATGACTACATCAGTTGGCTTGCGAACTAAGGGGGGGAGGGATGCTATATATGTGCTTAGAATTATATCTATAAGCTGGAGTTCTTGCCTGGCTCCCTGGGGCCTGAAGGACAGAGCTTGGGGGACTCGAGAACAATAGGCAGCAGGATCCAAATCCTGCTGCCCTGCTCCAATCAAGAGCCCCCGACTGGTTTGAATGGTCCAGTCACAGGCTGCGCGGGAACTTTGGGTGTGTGTATATAGAGGGCCCTGCAGCCCTAGTTTTCAGTCTTCGTAGGCAGCGTTATACCATGCTGTATTCAATAAAAGAGCTATGTTCACTACCACCTCGCCTCATTAACATATAGAACCCACTATATTATAACTCCCAACTGCACATGCATCCCAAGTAAAGAAGTTCCCTTGTTACCCTGAAGTCCAACGGCTTTCCTATTTATCTTTTTTTGTGCAGACTCAGATTTGACACCCAGGACAACACAAGCATCCATCAATAAAGCTCTACAGCTGTGAGTCTGAGCTCTCTGCTCATGACCTTAGTTTGATCACAGTGGAAGTTGCATTCAGGTAGCCTGCTCAAGGTCGACTCAGCCTTCCATCCTTCCGAGGTCGGTAAAATGAGTACCCAGCTTGCTGGGGGGAAAGTGTAGATGACTGGGGAAGGCAACGGCAAACTACCCCGTAAAAAGTCTTCCATGAAAACGTCGTGATGCAACGTCACCCCAGAGTCGGAAACGACTGGTGTTTGCACAGGGGACTACCTTTACAGCTGTGAAAGTGTTTTGTTTAATTTGGAAATAATGTATGCATTGTTTGATCGCATGCAATTTAAAAAAACAGAATCTCATAAGCAATCCATCAAAAAATTACAGACATATACCTATTGATCATTATTTGTTTTTTTTTCTTTTAAAGAGGCGGGTCACTTCCCTCCCATCCTTTAGTACACCAAGGTGCATTTCAATCTAACAGCAGCCATGGTAAACAAAAGTTACCGATCTACCTAGCGAGAGTTATAAAACGCAAAGCATGCTGTAAACAGTGGTGTGACTTTGTTTAACAGAGCGCATTCTGTGAAGACCGGCTTTTATTTACCTAGTGGTAAACCTTTATGTATCAAAAAATGCTACAGAAGGAGCAGCACATAAATTATCAGCCAGTCCCGAACATCCGACTAGTTAATCAAACAAATAGGACATGTAACAAAGAGAAAAGCTATAAATATTGACAGCAAGCTGCTCCCGTCCCACAAACATTCAATACTTCAGTTCTCAAGTGTGAGTTTTATATCAGTCCCCCTAGAAACAGTTTGTATTCTCCAATAAATTTTTACAGTTGATTCACCTGCCCAATACCCTTCAGCCATTTCCTTCAGAAACTGTCAAAGACGCCAACTATAATCTATGGCCCGACCAACGAGAACAGCTGTAGCCATTCTCCTGGCTGCTTCCTGCACCCTGTTCTGCATAAAATAATACATCAAGATTAATTGATTTCCCGTCAGTCTCTCTGAACAGAAAATTAATTTTCATGTAGCTATTTTCCCCGGCATATGAATTTGGTACATGGCAAGTAATTTAAGTTTTTAATTATTCATAAGCAAGAGAGAGAGAGAGAGAGCACAAAAGAGAGAGAGAGAGAAATCCCACAATATATGATAAACTGAGGGACTGCAAGCCCGAAGGCCACAAACCAAGGCCTTGGGTTTGCGCTGAGACAACCGCAGCGTTCACTAATGCCTATATAAATAATATATGTATTAACATACATCTTAGTACAACACCCATTTATCTCATTCTGACCTAAGTCGACCAGGGTCACCCAGCAGCCGTTTGTCAAAGAAGTTGCTTCCAGGTACTTTGGAGGCACTGAAGCCAGATATACAGGCCATGCCAGTCTTACTGGGTTGACCTCTCGTTATCTCTCAAGCGTAGAACGCAAAGGGAAGGCACTGCTTGGAAAGATCCATTGAAGGGGCTACCGAGGCCACAGTTCGTTCTGTTGCCCCATGTTGCGTTGGCCGGCTGACAGAAAAATGTAACTGCTTTATTATTTACAGTATATGCCAGGTTGTTGAAAGGCTGGTACCTCAAGAGGGAAACAAAACATTCAAACTTGGTGACATTGCAATAGGGTATGCTTGAAAACATCCAGGCAAATCTGTAGGGTTTCCACAGCAAATGACGCCCAGATGCGGTTTGCCATTGCCTTCTTTGCAGCAAACCTCGACTTTCTTGGTGGTCTTCTATCCAAATAGTAACCCCACATAGCTTCTGAGAACAGACAAAATTGGGTTAAGCCTGGGCCATTTTGGGCAGGGCAAAAATGGAACATACAGGGGTCATTTTGTAGAAAAAGAGGTGCCAGAGCTCCTGGGCACAACTCCTTCGCATAACTACTTCAAAGGAACAAAGCAGGAGTCAAGTGGCACCTTTAAGACCAACCAAGTTTTATTCAGAACGTAAGCTTTCGCATGCTCTCTAAGCACACTTCATCAGACGGGGGGATCAGGTATTGTGGGCTGAAATACATGCAGTTTGTTGATTAAGAGGGCAAACTGACTGTGATCACATGGTAAAACAGTGTGGCTTGGCCATAAAAGGTAATAAAGTTTCTTGCCAGTTGGTGTTTCTGCAAATCTAGGTGAATCACAAAAGGACGTGTATTTCCTAGCTGTAGTTCAAAGGAAGGTTTCTGAGTATGCTGCCGGGGGTGGGGGTGGGGGCTGCCACTTTACCCCTTGGCCTTTGTGGTTTCCTTTGTACACGCAATTGCACTCCCCACAGTTGTCAGAGGCATCTTGATCATGAGGAAAACAAAAAAGAAGTAACAGTAGGGTTTTGGGGGTAGAAAAAGCCCAGCAGGAACTCATTTGCATATTAGGCCACACACCCTGACAGCACCATTGTTTCACACAGGGCTTTTTTGAGAAAAAAGCCCAGCGGGAACTCATTTGCATATTAGACCACCACCCCACCCCTGACACTAAGTCAGTCGGAACTGCGTTTCTGTGCGTTCCGGCTCCAAAAAAAAAAAAAGCCCAGAGAAACAGCCCCTCTCCTATTTTCTCCATTGTTTGGCCCAGGCTAGCCTGATCTCTAAGCAGGGTCAGCCTTGGATGGGAACTCCAGACTCGCTCTGCAGAGGCAAGCGACGGCAAACCACGGCAAACCACCTCTGGACGTCTCTTGCCTTGGAAAACCCTCCAGAGCTCAGTCAGTCAGTCAGTTTGTTTATACGGCACCAAGCCAACAAAAAGCCTAAAAATTAGACAAATTTAAACATCGAATGGCAAAATTATCCATGGTCAAAACAGAATAGTAAAATTAATAAAACCATTAATAAAATCAAAAGCCTTCATTGTCAATGGAGACCCAGATAGCGGCCACTGCCAAATCCGTGTTTTTCCATCTTAGACGGGTGAGGCAGCTGGCCCCCTTCCTAGAGCGTCATGAGTTAGCAACAGTGATCCATGCAACGGTCACTTCGAGACTGGATTACTGTAATGCCCTCTACATGGGGCTGCCTTTGTGCCGAACCCGGAAGCTGCAGCTGGTGCAGAATGCAGCGGCTAGGCTACTATTGGAGCTCCCGAAGTGGGAGCACATACAGCCGGGGCTGCGCGAGATGCCCTGACTGCCATTTGTATACCGGGTTCGTTACAAAGTGCTGGTTATCACCTTTAAAGCCCTATATGGTCGAGGACCTGCCCACCTTAGGGACCGTCTCTCCCCATATGAGCCCCAGAGAGTACTGAGATCAGGGAGAAAGAACTGGTTGACAATCCCTGGGCCGAAGGAGGCCAAATTGAAGAGCACACGAGAACGGGCCTTTTCGATCGTAGCTCCACACTGGTGGAATCAACTTCCGGGTGAAGTGCAGGCCCTGCGGAGTCTGGATCAGTTCCGTAGGGCCTGCAAGTCTACTCTTTTTAAAATGGCCTTCGCCTAAATATACACCTAAGACAGATCTGCTGTAGTCATATCTAGACACCAAACTTACTGAAGAAAACATCTGAGACGTAACACCACAAATGATAATTTTAATTGTAAATGATGGTTTTAAATATGATGTTTTTATTTAATGAATTATCTGTCTAATTGTACTGATGTTTTACTGTAAATTGAAATTTATATGTTGTGAGACGCCCTGAGCCTGCTTCAGCGGGGAGGGCGGGATATAAATAAAATGTACTATTATTATAGGGAGCTGATTCCGCCAGGTTGGGGCCAGGACCAAGAAGGACCTGGCCCTAGTAGAGGCATCTCTTGGGCCAGGGACAGTCAGCCTATCTTGGGAGGCCAAGCGAAGCGACCTCTGGGGTGTATATGGGAAGAGACGGTCCTGCAGGTATGCTGGTCCCAGGCCACGTAAGGCTTTGAAAGTCTTAGAAACACATGTTCGCTTGTTTCTATTTCTTACAATTCACACTGGCAAAGTCTCTGAGGGAATCTCCTTGTGGTAGCAAAGAACAACGAGGCTTCCTCACACTGGACATGGGATTTTTTTTTTTTAGCAGCAACGCCATGTTAGATAAGGCCAATGGCCCATCCAGTCCAACACTCTGTACATACACACACACACATATATACATACACACACACACACACACACTGTGGCTAATAGCCACTGATGGACCTCTGCTCCATACCATATTTTTATCTAACCCCCTCTTGAAGGTGGCTATGCTTGTGGCCGCCACCACCTCCTGTGGCAGTGAATTCCACATGTTAATCACCCTTTGGGTGAAGAAGTACTTCCTTTTATCCGTTTTAACCTGTCTGCTCAGCAATTTCATTGAATGCCCACGAGTTCTTGTATTGTGAGAAAGGGAGAAAAGTACTTCTTTCTCTACTTTCTCCATCGCATGCATTATCTTGTAAACCTCTACCATGTCACCCCGCAGTCGACGTTTCTCCAAGCTAAAGAGCCCCAAGTGTTTCAACCTTTCTTCATAGGGAAAGTGTTCCAGCCCTTTAATCATTCTAGTTGCCCTTTTCTGGACTTTCTCCAACGCTATAATATCCTTTTTGAGGTGCAGCGACCAGAACTGCACACAGCACTCCAAATGAGACCGCACCATCAATTTATACAGGGGCATTATGATACTGGCTGATTTGTTTTCAATTCCCTTCCTAATAATTCCCAGCATGGCGTTGGCCTTTTTTATTGCAAACGCACACTGTCTTGACATTTTCAGTGAGTTATCTACCATGACCCCAAGATCTCTCTCTTGGTCAGTCTCTGCCAGTTCACACCCCATCAACTTGTATTTGTAGCTGGGATTCTTGGCCCCAATGTGCATTACTTTGCACTTGGCCACATTGAACCGCATCTGCCACATTGACACCCACTCACCCAGCCTCAACAGATCCCTTTGGAGTTCCTCAAAATCCTCTCTGGTTCTCACCACCCTGAACAATTTACTGTCATCCACAAACTTGGCCACTTCACTGCTCACCTTCAACTCTAAATCATTTATGAACAAGTTAAAGAGCATGGGACCCAGTACCGAGCCCTGCGGCACCCCACTGTTTACCGTCCTCCACTGCGAAGACTGCCCATTTATACTCACTCTCTGCTTCCTATTACTCAGCCAGTTTTTGATCCACAAGAGGACCTGTCTTTTTACTCCATGACTCTCAAGCTTTCTAAGGAGCCTTTGATGAGGAACTTTATCAACAGCTTTCTGGAAGTCAAGGTAAACAACATCTATCGGGTCTCCTTTGTCCACATGTTTGTTCACCCACTCAAAGAAATGTAACAGGTTAGTGAGGCA
The DNA here is from genome assembly GCF_032191835.1 of Heteronotia binoei. Taxonomy (NCBI): domain Eukaryota; kingdom Metazoa; phylum Chordata; class Lepidosauria; order Squamata; family Gekkonidae; genus Heteronotia; species Heteronotia binoei. Next base: position 4,216,560 of record NC_083226.1, on the reverse strand, counting down.
AGATCTTCCCTTACAGAACCCATGCTGAGTCTTCCTCAATAACTCGTGTTCATCAATGTGCCTACTCATTCTGCCCTTGATAATGGTTTCTACCAACTTTCCCGGTATTGAAGTTCCGGCTGGCTTGGTGTCAGAGGGTGTGGCCTAAGAGACAAATGAGTTCCTGATGGACTTTATCTACACAAAAGCCCTAAGTGAAACAACAGTGGTGTCACGGGGTGTGGCCTAATATGCAGATGACAATGAGGCCTCCTCACACTGGACTAGGTTTTTTGTTTTTTGTTTTTTTGAGCAGGAACGCACAGGAATGCAGGGGTGTGTGGCCTAACAATGCAGATGAGTTCCTGCTGGGATTTTTCTACAGAAAAAGCTCAGTGTGAAACAATGGTGATGTCAGGGGATGTGGCCTAACAGGCAAATAGGTTCCTACTGGGCTTTTTCTACAAAGAAAGCCCTGCACTGGATAGTGAACTCTCAGAAAATGTCCCAGTACCATACAGGCATCAAATGCAATGAGCTGAGCATCCATTTCACCTACATTCAAGAGAAACAAATACTTTCTTTTTTGAAAGACAGAAGCACTCTCTAGAATGCTCAACATGAATGTCGGATGTTCATTTTGCCCCCATCCGATTGCAGTGAGGCCCTATGTCAATTACACATGGGCTGTAAACTCCAGGGGGATTGGTGACATCAGGGAGGTGTGGTCTAACATGCAAAGGAGTTCCTACTACAAAAAAAAAGCCCTGGAAATGACTTTTCGGTCAAGGCTCTCGTTGTGGGCACGGCTGCTCAGATGGCAACACTGTCACTGAGGGAAAACGCTTTGCCCAAGGATGAGAGAACATGTTGACACCAGAAATGCGAGGGAAAATAAATCGTTAAAAGCTGAAGCTCTGGCGGATTGAATTTATTAACTTCCCTATTAAGGCATTTATTCACATGCACAATTTGCCTAAAGCGTAACTTTAAACAACCAAACAAACAAAACATTCTAATTCATACACAAAATACTATTGGCCTTAGCACGGTTGGAGTTAGAGATGTGTGGAAACCTCAAGTGCTTTGCAGCTCTCTTGAAAACAGCAGGCAGGAACCCAAGCTTTTAATTTATATTGTCCTTTGGACATTTCCACCCCCCCCCCCCCAAACTATTTACCCATTACCTCTTAGGTCAGTGGCCTAATAATGCAACAAAGCGCTTTTTGAAATTGCAGATAATTTTCCGTGCTCAGAACTCTGTGTAGTATTGATGGGGGAGGGCCGCAGATTAGAATCTGGGGAATTGGGCTTGATGGGAACAATCTGGAAGGAGTGAAAAATTATTAAACACACACAGCGGGAGTTGTAGGATTTACCATTGGCGTGCAGTGCTATTAATTCTCATTGCATCATGCGGCAGCTTGACTGCACACTGTGAATGCTGTTTATTGGAGGAGGGGTGCACTTTTGCTTCAGTTTTGTTGTAACGCAACGCTAAATGCTAATTAGCCCTCAAAAAATAATTAGAACCTCTTTGCTACACTTCGAAGTAGAAGCAGCCAATTCAGCTGATAGAAACAAAGGGCTTTAAGCTACGCCAGAACCCTTCTGCAGCAGCAGGACCAACTTAGTAGAGCTCTTTAAAGTTTGGGTCTTTAAAAAAACACCGTTTTAATTACAGGATTATAAATAGACCCATTGTTCTCTTATGCCGATGTTATAGGGGAAACAGCTAGCTACTGATGGAACAGGGTAAGGACTGAAATCAGCAGTTGGCAGTTTGAAAAACACCAGTATGTAAGTTGCTTGCAGCTTGGGCATTAACAATGGGCTGCCCAAGCTTGAATCTAGTCACCGATGGATTTGCATATGCATGTGCAAATGGAGTTGTAGAGAAAGGAGTTTGGAGAGGTAGACTGGGAGAAGCAGTTTCGGAATGTGGCTTTCTGGACTGCTGCCCTTTTTGTAACTAGCCCAAAGGGTGATTCACACATGGAGTTCACTGCCACAGAAGGTAGGCTTCCCAAACCTCCTGCTCTGGCGGGAGACCCCTGGGTTCGCAGCCTCATCTCCTGCTCTTCAAAAATTGGGAAGCGGGGGGTGGGGGGTGGAGGGGGGGTAGAACATACCTGTAGGCTTCATGTTATTATAGAGCTCCTGAGCCGTTTGTAAAATGTATGCCCCTTTAAGGCTGGGCAGGAAGCAGGAAGGGCTTGGGAGAACGGCCCCTCCCTTTCTTTTGCTTTCGTTTTCACAGCAAGAGTTCTCCGGAAGAAGATCTGGTAAGTATTTGTGTGTGAGAGAGAGGGAGGGAGCAGGGGATTGCCTGGTTTGGAGGCCCTCCCCCCTTTAGAAAGCGTGGGGGGGGAGGGAAATGTCTACTGGGCACTCTATTATTATTTTTATAGCACCATATTGTTAATGTTAATTTTAATAATCTGTAATAATCTGTTTTAACCATGATTTTATAAGTATAACTTGATGTATAATGTATTTTATGTTGTGAGCCGCCCTGAGCCTGCCTCGGCGGGGAGGGCGGGATAGAAATAAAAAGTTGTTGTTGTTGTTGTTGTTGTTGTTGTTGTTGTTGTTGTTGTTGTTGTTATTATTATTATTATTATTATTATTATTATTCCCTATGGAGAAAGATTCCCATAGGGAATAAGAGGGAATTCATCTGCGGGTATTGGGGGCTCTGGGGGGGGTCTATTTTTTGAGGTAGAGGCACCAAATTTTTACTATAGCATCTAGTGCCTCTCCCCAAAATACCCCCCAAGTTTCAAAATGATTGGACCAGAGGGTCCAATTCTATGAGCCCCAAAAGATGGTGCCCCTATCCTTCATTATTTCCTATGGAAGAAAGGCATTTTAAAAGGTGTTCTGTCCCTTTAAATGTGATGGCCAGAACTCCCTTGGAGTTCAATTATGCTTGTCACATCCTTGTTCTTGGCTCCACCCCCAATGTCTCCTGGCTCCGCCCCCAAAGTCCCCAGATTTTTCTCTAATTGGACTTGGCAACCCTAACAGGAGGTGATGGCAGCTTCAAGAGGGGATTGGATCAACATTTGGAGCAGAGGTCCATCAGTGGCTTTTAGTCACAAGATACAGATGCAACTCTCTGTCTGGGGCAGTGATGCTCTGTATTCTTGGTGCTGGGGGGCACAGTGAGAGGGCTTCTTGTGTCCTGGCCCCACTGGTGGACCTCCTGATGGCACCTGGTTTTTTTGGCCACTGTGTGACACAGAGTGGCCTGATCCAACACGGCTTCTCTTCAGGCCTCGGATTCAATGGGAGCTCACAGGAGCACAGCTCCTGAACCCTTCTGTGAGTTCAACCTCCTCCTTCCCACTTTGTCCATTGAATAGTAGGTGCAGCTGCATAACAATCTCTGGATGAGCTCCACCGCCTATTTTTCTACAAAACGACCCCTGCTTCTCATGTTCACTGTCAGCATGCTTCCCTCAGTGCCCCATAATGACTGAACTGCTCCTCAACAGAAACATTTCCAAGACTTTATTTCTTCTCCAATAGAATATTACCCTATGAATATTTTATTTCTTCACCAATGCAACATTACCGTATTAAAATTGTTCAGGGACCAAAACAGGAGTCCCCAGACTTTTTGAGCCTGTGGGCACCTTTGGAATTCTAATTCAGCATGACACACACAGCCACAAAATGGCTGTCACAAAATGGCAGCCACAGGAGGTGGGAAGAAGAAGAAGAAGGGCCTGCAAGATGGAACTGTTCTGCCGGGCCTATGGTTGATGCAGCGGGCGTCCTATTATTCCATCATTTGGCCTCCCTTGTGGTGACATCGTGCTTTATTACAGTGCTATCTTATTGTTACCATCGTTTAAGGTGGGCCTACAACTGGTTACTGATGCGCTGTATATTTTAATATTTTAATATGGTGCTTTAACTTTGATATGTAGGTTTTTTATTGTTATTATTATATGTTGTGATCTGCCTTGAGCCCATTTATGGGAAAAGGCAGAATATAAGCCTACTAAAATAAATAAAAGAAAAGAAGAAGTAGTAGTAGCTGTTATTGGATTTATATCCTGCCCTATACTCTGGATCTCAGAGTGTCAGAGCAGTCACAATCAATGTTCCCTCTAAGCTGCGGAGTCTTGTGGGCAAAAATTCCACTTTGTGAGCTACTGGTATTAAAGTTGTGAGCTACTGGCATTAAAGGGGCTCGGGGTACTTGGCCACTCGAGGTGGAGCCCATCACAAACTGGCTGCTGCAGCTTACCTTTAGTCACACAGTAAGGATCCTTGTGCTGTGAGGGCAGCAATTCCTGCCAAAGCAACAATTTTTAAAAATCCACACAGCCAATCAAATCTCCAGTGGTCAATGAGAAGCCCTGCTGGGAAGGAGCTCCACCTACCCCAAGCCAGTTTTTAAAAATACTTGGTAAGAACCAGGAAAGGTGGCGGTTGATGCCACGGCATACCTTCCTGCCCTCCGAGCAACCTAGGTAGAAAGAATCCTGATGCCCCCCCCCGAGGCTAGGCGTGTCAAACATGCAGCCCGGGGGCTGGATGAGACCCCCAGAGGGCTCCTATCAAGCCCAAGAGCAAGTCTGCTTCCTTCTCCCTCTCTCTTGCTTCTTTTTGTGCCACAGCTTGCTTTACTAAGATTTCTCAATTGCACAGAAGCTACAGAGCAAAGCCTCTATTTTCTCTATTCGCTGAGGCTCCATCCTTGAAGAGAAAGTGAGGGGGAGGGAGAGCTTGCTTTGATACTGACCACAATATTGCAAGAGTGCTAATACTTTAAGCATGTTTTATTTTATGGTTAATAAAAACCCCAAAACCTTTGATTGTGTTTGTGTCCTTGATAAAGTTTTTTATCTCTGCTACCTGGCATTATGTTTTATGACACTCGTAACTCGGCCCGACAAGGTCTCATTTATGTCAGATCCGGCCCTCATAACAAATGAGTTCGACACAGTTGCCCTAGGCTAAAGGAAACAGAAACCTGTCCAGAAAGAGCAGGTTATTCCAGAGGCTCTTCCAACAAGGCTATCTAATCTTCTGCTTTTAGCCTAGCAGGGCCCTTTCCAGCATGCAATGAAAAGTTGGCTGCCCTACACCTATCTGTGTGGGAAGCTCTTAGAAAAGCCTAGAGATTGGCATACTGTGAGGTTTAGTGGATCCGTCCTACAGACTTCCTTGTTCGAGGCTCAAAGAATTCTCTGGAGACATAGGACATTCCTCTACAGCAAGGTTTGTCCTGTGTATTTAACCAGTCAATCTTAAATAGGCTTCCCAACCCCCAGGTCCCAGCGGGGGATCCCCCCGATTTTACAGGCTTCCCCCCTCCCCCAGCCAGCTGGCCAGCGGGGGAAGCCCCACCCCCACAGCCATTATGCACCTCCACAAAAGATTCCCATAGGGAATGATGGGGAATTGATCTGTGGGTATCAGGGGCTCTGGGGGGGGGCTGTTTTTTGAGGTAGAGGTGCCAAATTTTCTGTATAGCATCTAGTGCCTCTCCCCAAAATACCTTCCAAGTCTCAAAAGGATTGGACCAGGGGGTCCAATTCTATGAGCCCCAAAAGAGGGTGCCCCTATCCTTCATTATTTTCTATGGAAGGAAGGCATTTTAAAAGGTGTGCTGTCCCTTTAAATGTGATGGCCAGAACTCCCTTGGAGTTCAATTATGCTTGCCACACCCTTGCTCCTGGCTCCACCCCCAAAGTCTCCTGGCTCCACCCCCAAAGTCCCCAGATTTTTCTTGAATTGGACTTGGCAACCCTAATCTTAAATAATGCTTTTTACCAATTTATGCAGTACAAATCTAAAGATAACTGGACTATTAGCTTCCATTTGGATCTCTTCTTTAAAATTAGTGTGACATTGGGGAGTTTGTAATCTTTTTGCACGAGGCTCGTATTAACGACAAGTTGCATATTTTGTTAGAAAATCAGCAGTTTTTGGTTTTGAGTTCTTTGAGGACTCCTAAGCGTAAGTAGCACTGATGTAGCGAGTTGTTGACTTTTAATGTGCCGGTTAACCCCGAAACTTTTTCACATATCTTGCATGAAGACTTTGGTTCAGGAATCGGTATAAACTGAACATTTTGCACACTGCAGCCAGGTGCAAAAAAAGGAATTCAGTTTATCTGCAGTCTTTTTATCCCCCTTCCGTAATCCGCTTATTCCTTTGTTGCCTAATGTTCCAATGACTTTCCTTGCTGGCTTTTTGCTTCTGATGTATTTAAAGAAGTTCTTATTGTTTGTCCTAATGCTGCTAGCGATTCACCCCTCTAATTTACTGAAAGTGCTTAATTTTATTACAATCATAGATCAGCAATAACATTATCAGCAGTCAGGCACACATAAAAGGAAATATGCCCATATAGTAAAAAAAATCATAACCTCGTTATAAACTAAATTCCATATCATGTGCATACTTAATACAAAGACTGAACAGGTGTTTCTTTATTAAACAAGCCACAGCACAAAATTGGATTTCCTCAAAATGACCTGAAAGTAAAAGGACACATGAAACTCATTGGATCTACCTGAAAAATTGCATAGAATCGGGGTGACGTGTTACAAACAAACATCCTTATAGCATGAACACCACGATAGCACATATTAACCCTGGGGTGTCAAACATGTGGCCCTGAGGCCAAATCAGGCCCCCGGAGGGCTCCTATCAGGCCCCCAAACAACTAGTTTTTGTCTGTCAGGACCTTACTTTCCTTCTGTCAGGACCTCAGGTCAAGGAGTAACACAGTCCAACAGCTCAGCAATTTATTCCATAAGCATCATAAGGCAGTACATCATCTTTGCTAAGACTAACATCTTAGCCCAGGGACTCTCCTTTTTACCCCTCGCCCCAACCGTTACATTTTCAAGTGCAAGTGCGTCAAAGCAAAAGCAGGAACCAGGTTTTGGAGAAACCCCCTCCCACCCTCCTTGGAGTCCACCCCTAGTTTCACAATCCAGGTGTTTAATCTATACTTCCCCAGCATCTGACCTTGAAGTCAGTGGAAACATCTTTAATAAGATCCCAAGATAAGCATGCAGAGAAGATGAGCAAAGCAAGAATGCACCCAGGCAAATTAGTTATAGCACCAAACATGGCAAGAGGAATACAGAGGAGATGACTCTTGACACCTTCCCCCTCTCTTGCTTCCTTCTGTATCTCAACTTGCTTTGCAAGGCTTGCTCAATCATACAGGAGCTACAGAGGAAAACCTCAGTTTTCTCCATTGGTTGAGGCTCCTTCCTCTCCTGGTTCCCTAGGGAGGGAGGAAATAGGGTTGCCAATCCCCAGGTAGGGGCAGGGGATCCCCTGGTTTGGAGGCCCTCCCCCCACTTCAGGGTCGTCAGAAAGCGGGGGGAGGGGAGGGAAATGTCTTCTGGAAACTCTTTTATTCCCTATGGAGATCTATTCCCATAGGAAATCATGGAGAATTGATCTGCGGGTATCTGGAGCTCTGGGGGGACTGTTTTTTGGAGTAGAAGCACCAAATTTTCAGTATAGCATCTAGTGCCTCTCCCCAAAATACCTCCCAAGTTTCAAAAAGATTGGACCAGGGGGTCCAATTCTATGAGCCCCAAAAAAGGTGCCCCTATTTTCCATTATTTCCTATGGAAGGAAGGCATTGAAAAGGTGTGCCGTCCCTTTAAATGTGATGACCAGAACTCCCTTTGGAGTTCAATTATGGTTGTCACAGCCTTATCTTGGCTCCACCCCTAATGTCTCCCGGCACCACCCCCAAAGTCTCCTGGCTCCACCCCCAAAGTCCCCAGATATTTCTTGAATTGGACTTGGCAACCCTAGGAGGAAAAGAGCCATAGCTTCCTTTGCCCAGTTCCCTGGATCCCATGGGAGAGATACAAAGAAAGCACCTTTAAGAACAACAAGTGCTAATGTTTTAAGCATGTTTTATTTGAAGTTTTTTTTTAAAAAAAACAAAATCTTTAGTTGTTTTTGTCTGTGTCCTTTAAAACATTTATATCTCTGCAACCTAATCTTAAATAGGTACACACATGGCTCGGCCTGCCCAGGCCAACCAGATGTCATTTATGTCAGCTCCAGCCCTCATAACAAATGAGTTCGACACCCCTGTGTTAACTATTTCAACCATGTTTGATTAGCAAGGACAAACATGCTGAGTAAATATCGCCTCACCAGAAGAGCTGAGGGTAAGATATTAAAGTAGGCTTTTTGATATTCAGTGAATTCTAAGGCATAAAGGAATTCTGCCAGGACAACATTTTTGTCATTCCTCCCTGCTGCCCAATAAGTTTGAGCCTGTGCTCTGTCAGCTTTGGAAAGCTGCGTCCCAAATTCATTGTTTAATTATTATTATTTTTTCGCCCCTCAAGTTCCATTGTTGTTTGCCTTACTTGTCTTGAGAGCAAAGATTTGGAGTCCAGTGGCACGTTTAAGACTAACAAAGTTTAATTCCAGGTGTATAAACTTTTGTGTGCCTGCGGACTTCTTCAAAATATGCATGCACACAACTATTTGCATTCACCCAGAATTAAACTTTGCACATCTTAAGTTGCCACTGGCCTCCAAAACTCTGCTCTATTGCTTCAGACCAATGCTCTCTCTAAGTTGTAGAGTCTTGTGAGCAAACATTCCACTTTGTGAGCTACTGGCATTAAAGTGGTGAACAAGGAATTTGGCTACTGCATAAATTAGTTTGCTCTGGAGCCTTCCTCAGCTAAGACAAAAATGTGTGAAACTGTGAGCTAGCTCACACTAACTCAGCTTAGAGGGAACACTGCCTCAGACCAACAAGGCAGTTCACCTGAATCTTACTTGACTTCAGTATGCCAGACTTGGTGCTCCCTCATGTTTTCCCCATTTGAGCTCAACACCTACTTTCTAAAGGAGGCCGTCTTACTACAAAGGACTTCCTTGGCTCCGTTTACCAACCAAACACCAGCCTCTTCCTGTCTGTAACAACAGGAGCACCTGTAATGAGCACCTAAAAATCTCTCTCTCTCGGCTTGGCTTCGCGAACGAAGATTTAAGAAGGGTGCAATAGCCCACGTTTGCTGCAGGCTCGCTGGTGGCTGACAAGACCAATGTGGGACAGGCAGGTCCGGCCACAGCGGCTGCAGGGAAAAGTCTGATTTAGGGTTGGTCCTGTAGCAGTGCGATTCTTCCTCAATCTCCTTTTGTCCTCAAGACCAGCTATGCGTGCGTTCTCAAAGGAAGAGACAGCCTGGTGGATGGTGTGCCTCCATGCTTTGCGATCTGAGGCTAGGTCAGACCACTGGTGATGGTTGATGTGACAGGTGCTAAGGGATTTCTTCAAGGAGTCCTTGTACCTCTTCTTTGGTGCCCCTCTATTTCGATGGCCGGTGGAGAGTTCGCCATACAGGGCAATCTTGGGAAGGCGGTGGTTTTCCATCCTAGAAATATGCCCTGCCCAGCGCAGCTGATTCTTCAACAGCAGTGCCTCAATGCTGGTAACCTCCGCCCTCTTGAGGACTTCAGTGTTGGTCACAAAGTCACTCCAGTGGATGTTGAGGATGGTGCGAAGGCAGCGCTGATGAAAGCGCTCAAGGAGTCGCAGGTGATGACGGTATAAAACCCACGATTCGGAGCCGTAGATGAGGGTTGTCATCACAACCGCTTTGTAAACATTGATCTTTGTGCCTTTTTTCAGATGCTTGTTGCTCCACACTCTTTTGTGCAGTCGGCCAAAGGCACGGTTTGCCTTTGCCAGCCTGTTGTCAATCTCCTTGTCGATCTTGGCATCTGAGGAGATGATGCACCCCAGGTAGCTGAACTGCTGGACTGTCTTCAGAACTGATTCACCCACAGTGATGCAGGGAGGGTGATAATCTTCCTGGGGTGCAGGCTGGTGGAGAACTTCTGTCTTCTTCAGACTAACTTCTAGGCCGAATAGCTTGGCAGCCTCTGCAAAGCAGGACGTCATATGCTGCAGAGCTGATGCCGAGTGGGAGACGAGTGCAGCATCATCAGCAAACAGTAGCTCTCGGATGAGTTTTTCCATTGTCTTGGAGTGTGCCTTTAGTCGCCTCAGGTTGAACAGGCTGCCATCGGTGCGATAGCGGATGTATACACCATCGTCATCATCTAGATCCACTGCGGCTCTTTGAAGCATCATGCTAAAGAAGATCGTAAAGAGAGTTGGCGCGAGAACGCAGCCTTGCTTTACACCTGTGCCTATTGGGAAGGGCTCCGAGAGGTCGTTGCAGTGTCTGACTTGGCCTCGCTGGTCTTCGTGTAGCTGGATGATCATGCTGAGGAACCTTGGGGGACATCCTAAACGTTCCAAGATTTGCCACAGGCCTTTCCTGCTAACGGTATCGAAAGCTTTGGTAAGGTCGACAAAAGTCACATACAGAGCCTTGTTCTGTTCCCTGCATTTCTCTTGGAGCTGCCTGAGAACAAATACCATGTCAGTGGTGCTCCTGTTAGCTCTGAAGCCGCACTGGCTCTCTGGGAGGAGTTCTTCTGCAATGGTGGGCACCAGTCTGTTCAGGAGTATTCTGGCAAGGATTTTGCCTGCGATGGAGAGCAGGGTTATCCCCCGGTAGTTGGAGCAGTCTGACTTTTCCCCTTTGTTCTTGTATAGGGTGATGATGATTGCATCGCGAAGGTCCTGTGGTAATTTGCCTTGTTCCCAGCAGGTGACAAGTACTTTGTGAAGTGAGCTATGTAGTACTGTGCCCCCATGCTTCCAGATCTCTGGTGGAATTCCATCAACTCCGGCTGCCTTGCCACTTTTCAGTTGCTTGATGGCTTTAACAGTCTCTTCTAGGGTGGGGATCTCATCCAACTCTGTTTTCACCGGTTGAAGTGGGGTGAGGTGGATTGCTGAATCTTGAACTACGCGGTTGGCACTGAAGAGAACCTGAAAATACTCCGACCACCGGTTCAGTATGGATGCCTTGTCTGTGAGGAGCACTTGGCCATCTGCACTATGCAAGGGACTCTGAGCCTGATATGATGGACCATATACTGCCTTCAGGGCTTCGTAGAACCCTCTTAAATCACCAGTGTCTGCACACAGCTGGGTTCTCTCTGCAAGCTTGGTCCACCACTCGTTCTGAATGTCTCGAAGCTTGCGCTGGAGGTTGCTACATGCAGCGCGAAAGGTTGCTTTTTTCCCAGGACAGGAGGGCTGAGCAAGATGTGCTTGGTAGGCAGATCTCTTTTTTGCCAGTAATTCTTGGATCTCTTGATTGTTCTCATCAAACCAGTCCTTGTTCTTCCTTGTGGAGAACCCGAGGACTTCTTCAGAGATCTGCAGGACGGTAGTTTTTAGGTGTTCCCAGAGTGCTTCTGGAGAAGGGTCTGTGGGGCAACTGGGGTCCTCAATTCTTGACTGGAGTTTTGCCTGGAAGGCAGCTTTAACTTCGGCTGACTGGAGGCTGCCAACCTGAAACTTCCTCCGAGGGATACCTCCTCTCGGTTACTCAATATCTGTATTAAGGTTGGTTCTGAAGTGAAGGAGTCTGGGTACTTTACAGTGTACACCGGGGGCTGCTAGCTCACTCTCCTGCCCCCTCTCTAGAAATGCCTTTGTTGTGTAACCTGCTTTGAAATGCTAACCTGTGAACAAGATAGTGGCGCCTTCCCAGCCTTGTTCTCTGTGGGGAGTATGGGGTGTCAAGACTTCGGTCTGGGAACGAAAGAAGTAGCATCCTAGTGTGAAGATGGGTTGCATAGATTGCCCCCCGTAGGAATCCTTTAGATTCATACTTTAAATACTGGATTAGTGCATATGTGTTTCAGTCCTTCAATCTCTGCCATGGTCCACAGTTCTGATTACAATAAACTTGCTACTTTATCAAGAGACTCGTTATTGAATTCAGCCGACTTGACATTTTGAAGGACTCCCTATCTTGGAGTTCAACCTTTCCGGCAACTGAAAAGGCGATGTCCGAACAGTCTCCGGAGAATGGAGGATTCCCAACCAGAGTGGAGGGGGCCGAGACACCCTGGCACATCCATACTGCCAGAAGGACCGCGGCCTCCCCTCCACAGTTTCAGCTGGTGGCGACCCCACGGCAATACCAGCCAAGAACCTCCACTACGCTGAAGGATCAAGCCCCGGTCTGTCGGGAGGCGATCATGACCCGCCACACCAAGCGGGTCCAACTGGCCGAGGCCGCCGCCGTCCACCCGGGCGAGGCGAGCGAAGGCGCCAGCGCCGCGGGGGCGCAGGACCTCGAGAGTGGAAGCGAAGGGGCCGAGTGCGGAGCGGAGGACGGAGGGGCGAGCCCCAAGGACCAGACCGATGAGGAGTACGAGACGTTTCGCGCGATGGTCCGCAGGGAGATCGACGGGGCGGTGAGAGACCTAAAGGACCAGATGCAGACCCTGACCGCGCAGCTGGGCAGAGCGCTGGGGGTGACCGGGGCTCGCCAGCAACAGCCAGCCCCGGCGGGTCCGCGGGGACCCCCGGCTCGACAGGGCCCCGCCGCTCCTCCACCCGGAGCGGCCCCGCAAGCCCCAGCGGCGCCCCCCCCTGCCCCGGTCAGACAAAGAGACCTGGGGGGGGGGGGCCGGGAGCTGGACGCCACGTTCGACGGGGACCCGGAGGAAGTGAACTACTTCGCGATCCAAGCAAACAGCTACATGCACTACTGGGGGGACTCATTCCCCGATGAGATGAGCCGCGTGGACTACCTCGGGTCGAAGCTACGGGGCGCAGCGAAGAAGTGGTATGTGAGCCTATGCGAAACCAACAGCCCGGTCCTCCATTTCGTAAACACTTTCGTGCAGGCCCTGCTGACCCAGTACGAGGACCCCCTGCAAGAAACCCGAGCGCTGGCGGCGCTGCGGAACATGAAGCAAGGGGCCCGATCCATCCGGGAGTACGCGGCCGACTTCCAGGCCAACGCCGCCCGGGCTCGGAACTGGAACGAGGTGATGAAGATCGAGCACTTCACCAATGGGCTGAACCCGAGCATCCTGGATAGAGCGCTCACGCAAGCCCGCCCCGATACCCTGGTGGGGTGGATTCAGCTGGCGGGGGAGGTGGAGACCAACCTGAAACGAGTGGCGATGCTGCGCCAAGCACTGGCCGCCGGCAGGGGAACGCCGAAAGCAAGCCCCGGGAAGGCTGAGCCACCTAAAGTCAAGAAGCAGGCAGTGGCTGCCCCGGGGGGGCCCCGACGTTGTTTTCGGTGTGGGGACCCCAACCATCTAGCCTCCGGCTGCCCCCAATCAGCCACCGGGGCCGCCCCACCGCAGGGAGCCACCCGCCCGGGCACCCCCGGCCCCAAGAAAACCACCGGCCGCCCTAAGGACGCGGCGAAGAGCAGCACGCTCCTGGTGCAAGACGACCTACAAGAGGAGGAGGTGCGTCTGTCAGAGGAGCTGGCCGAGCTGGCGTGGGAAGAGGAGCCGGCGGGAAACGACGCCGACCTGCTTTGAACGGTGCCAACCAGCAGGTCGACCGAGAGGAGGCACCGCTCACGGTGAGACCCACGGGAAGGTTGTACTTTATAGTGGTCAAATGGTTGAACCCAAAGCTAAAAAGGTTCCTACAGATCCGGGCCCTCATAGACTCGGGCTGTAATAGAGAGCTGATTTCCCCCAAGGTGGTGGAGGCTCTGGGATTGAAACGCTTACAACTGCCCCACCCCATGCACTTTGAACAGATGGATGAGTCAGTAATGGGGGGGGAACCCTGCACGCAAGAGACTGAGCCGTGCCCCCTGGGGATTGAGGATCACTGGGACTCAGAGACGTTTGTGATCGCGCCCGCCTGCGGCTACCCCGTGGTCCTGGGAGTGGGGTGGTTGGAAAAGCACGAGCCCCTCATCCGCTGGAGAGCCCAGACCATCAGATTTCCCGACCCAAGTTGCAACCAGCACCTTTGGCAGGCAGCATGGGGGCCACGAGCGCCAGCCGCTCGGGAGAGGGCGTGCGTCCTGGTGGAAGAGGTGCACCATGTCCCGGACGCCTACCGCGACCTGATGGAGGTATTTAGTGAGCAGGAGGCCAACCAGCTACCCCCCCACAGGAGCACAGACTGTGCGATAGAACTAATCCCCGGGGAAAGCCTTCCCAGGGCCAAGCTCTACCAAATGGGGTGGGCTGAGAAGAAGGAGCTGCGAAAATTCCTAGACTTGAACTTGAAAAGGGGGTTCATCAGACCCGCGACGGCCCCCCACGCGGCCCCCGTGTTGTTTAGAAAGAAAAAGGACCACAGTCTTAGGCTTTGCACGGATTTTCGTGGGATTAACGCGATTTCCATGTCAAACGCCTACCCCATCCCCCTCATCACTATTGGAAGCCGCCCTGAGCCACTTGTGGGAAGGGCGGGATATAAATCTTAAATAAATAAATAAATAAAAAAATCAAAGATTTGCTAAGCACGGTGGCGGGGGGGGAAGATTTTCACAAAGCTTGACCTGCGGGACGCGTACTTCCGAGTGCGCATCAAGGAGGGGGATGAGTGGAAAACGGCGTTCAACACCCCGATGGGGCAATTTGAATATTTAGTCATGCCGTTTGGATTGCAAGGGGCACCGGGGGTGTTCATGAATTTCATAAATGATGTATTGCGGGAATTTCTGTACAAGGGGGTGGTGGTGTACCTTGATGACATCATTATTTATTCGCAAGACGAACAATCCCATGTGAAACTAGTGAGGGAAGTGCTGGCCACCCTGCTGAAGCACCAGCTCTACGCCAAGCTGTCTAAATGCGAGTTCCACCGCACGGAACTAGACTATTTGGGCTTCCGGGTGTCTGGGGACGGGCTGGCCATGGATCCAGCCAAAGTTCAGGCAGTTCTAGAGTGGGCCCCCCCGAGGACACGTAGACAGCTCCAAAGTTTCCTCGGATTCTCCAATTTCTATAGGACATTCATTGAGGGGTTCGCCCAGATCGCTCTGCCCCTAACAGACCTCCTGAAGACGAAGGGGAAGGGGGAGGAGGCAAAGCGACCAGGGGCCAGGCTGAATTGGACACCGACTTGTCAGGCGGCTTTCGACCGGCTTAAACAACTGTTCACAAGCGAGCCGGTCTTAAGCCACCCAGATGAGCGGAAGGGGTTTGTGGTCCAATGCGATGCCTCCGACGTCGCCGTAGGAGCCATTCTCATGCAGAGGGATGAGGAGGGGAAGCTGAGACCCTGCGCTTACATTTCGCGAAAGTTCTCGGAGGAGCAGAGGAACTGGTCAGTGTGGGACAAAGAGGCTTTCGCTGTCATGTTTGCACTGAAAACTTGGAGGTCCTGGTTGGAGGGAGCCAGGGTGCCCTTTGAGATATGGACGGACCACAAAAATCTAGAGGCACTAACAGGGAAAAGAAAATTGAGTGAAAAGCAAATCAGGTGGGCGGGCTTCTTCTCCAGATTCGACTTCACCCTGAAACACATCCCGGGGACCCGCAATTTCCTAGCAGACGCCCTGTCCAGGCTCCCACAGCATGAGAGCCAGAGAGAGGAAGTGGTAGATTCCCTGATCCCCCCCACACAAGTGGCGGCTATGGTCACTACCCGCTCGCAGAGGAAAAAGGAATTGAGCGGGCTAAGCAAAGAACGAATCACCCTAGAGGCCGAACGGGAGGGAGGTGGGCGGCCGGAGGGGTTGCAGAAAAGAAAAGACGCTCTTTGGTACAAGGGGGAGAAACTGTACATCCCGGAAATATTAAGGAAAGAAATTCTCCAACTATGTCACTGCTCCAAATTAGCTGGGCACTTCGGCTATGTAAAAACCTTGCACTTGGTGCACCGGCAGTTCTGGTGGCCGTCCCTAAAGAAGGATGTGTCGGACTTTGTAGCTGGTTGCCCGGTGTGTGTGATGGCAAAAAGGAGGGGGGGGAAACCCCCGGGACTCCTACAGCCTCTGGAAACAGCAAAACGGCCATGGGCCATGGTGTCCATGGACTTCATAGTCGAGCTACCCCCCTCCCGGGGGAAAACAGTCATACTGGTGGTGGTGGACACGTTTTCAAAACAAGCCCACTTCATCCCCTGCAGCCAATTACCCACGGCCAAGAAACTAGCGACTTTATTTTTCGACCACGTGGCCAAACATCACTCCATCCCTGACAAGGTCATAAGTGACAGGGGGCCTCAGTTCGTTGCCACCTTCTGGCGGGAGTTTTGTAAGTTACTAGGGATGGAACAGGGGCTAAGTTCTGCCTATCACCCCCAGACGGACGGACAGACTGAGAGAGTGAACGGGGTGCTAGAGCAGTACCTACGGTGCTTTGTGAGCCTACGCCAGTCGGACTGGGTGGACCTCCTCCCCTTCGCTGAATACGCTTACAACAACAGCGCTCACAGTTCCACAAAAGCATCTCCCTTTGCAACAGTGTTCGGGTATGAGGGAAAGCCGATTCCCATGCTGCCAGGGGGGGAGGGATTGACGGGCTCAAGTTTCGAGCAATGGTGGCAAGGTCCCAGCCAATGTTGGCCAGCCATTCAAGAAAACCTGAAGCTGGCCAAGGAGGCGTATAAGAAACAGTACGATAAAAGCCATGTGCCAGTCTGGGACTTGAAGGTGGGGGACTCCGTGTACCTGTCAACAAAAAACCTGCCTCTGGCACAACCGTCTAGGAAATTGGCTTTTAAGTTCTTAGGGCCATTCAAAATCAAGCGGGTAATCAACCCGGTGACAGTAGAGTTAGACCTCCCCCCTGCTCTTGGTAAAGTCCACCCTGTTTTTCATTGCAGCCTACTGCGCAGATCTCCGGGGCCGTCCAAATGGCATTCACAAGATTCACCAACCCTCCCCTCGAAGGGGGAGTGCCGGAGCCTCTCGGGGCCCGAGTTCCGGAGCCATAAATGTGACTCGCCCTCCTTGCAAGGCCGCCCGGCAGGAGGGGGATCCTAGGGGGGGCAGTATGTCAAGTCTGCTATGGGTTACTCAATATCTGTATTAAGGTTGGTTCTGAAGTGAAGGAGTCTGGGTACTTTACAGTGTACACCGGGGGCTGCTAGCTCACTCTCCTGCCCCCTCTCTAGAAATGCCTTTGTTGTGTAACCTGCTTTGAAATGCTAACCTGTGAACAAGATAGTGGCGCCTTCCCAGCCTTGTTCTCTGTGGGGAGTATGGGGTGTCAAGACTTCGGTCTGGGAACGAAAGAAGTAGCATCCTAGTGTGAAGATGGGTTGCATAGATTGCCCCCCGTAGGAATCCTTTAGATTCATACTTTAAATACTGGATTAGTGCATATGTGTTTCAGTCCTTCAATCTCTGCCATGGTCCACAGTTCTGATTACAATAAACTTGCTACTTTATCAAGAGACTCGTTATTGAATTCAGCCGACTTGACAGCAGCGTACAAGACGATGATCCGTATGACATTCTGCGCTGGGCATTACTCGGGTGTGTAAGACATCTCGAAGGTCTCTCTGGCGCACCAGAATGTAGTCGATAAGGTGCCAATGCTCGGACCGTGGGTGCATCCAGGTTGTCTTCAGACTGTTCTTCTGCTGGAAGATAGTGTTAGTGATGGTGAGCTGGTGCTCCATGCAGAATTCTAGCAGGAGGCGCCCGTTGTCATTGCAGTTGCCAATGCCGTGTTTGCCAAGTACTCCTTTCCAGGCTTCCGAGTCTTTACCTACTCTGGCATTGAAGTCGCCAAGGATGATCACCTTGTCCTCTGTAGGGGTCTTCCGTACGAGGTTGCGTAGATCAGCATAGAACTTGTTCTTTTCTGCAGGATCTGCTTGAAGGGTTGGGCCATACACACTGAAGAGTGTTGCATGCTGCTTGTTTTGAAGTGGGAGGCGCATGGACATGATGCGATCTGAGTGACCTGTTGGCAGGTTTTCGAGTTTGGAGGCAATGGAGTTCCTGACCATGAAGCCAACGCCAGAAAGGCGGCTCTCAGCCTTTGACTTACCCGACCAGTAGAGGGTATAGCCAGCACCGTGTTCTTGAAGACTACCTTCCTCAGGGAAACGGACCTCACTGAGAGCTGCTATGTCGATATTCAACCTGAGAAGTTCGTGGGCAACTAGAGCAGAGCGTCGTTCAGGGCGACCACTGCCTACTGTGTCAAGCATGGTTCTGATGTTCCAACACGCAAGCTTTAGTCTTTGCACACTTTGTGAGGCAGGTGCATGCCTTTTCTTTGTTGTTATTTTTCGACAGCAAGTAAGGATGCCCGTTGACCGCGGCTAGCCAACTGGGGTGGGGGAGACGAGCTTTGTTTAGGCCACCTTTTCTAGGCCCCTCTCCGTGTGGAGCAAGCAGTGCTGTCCCTAGATAAGGCTGCTTGGTCGTTCAGGGTGCTGCCGAAAAATGCTTTCGTCTCCGGGTTAGCATCAGGCGACCAATACCCTGAACCGCCTACATGCAGGATCGGGACTGCGGCTTCCAGTGGCACCTTCCACCTGCCGTTTCGCCCCTTGCCCATCGCTGCAGGACTTGATGCGTTGTGGGTTGTGTGTGTGGATATGCCCTTCAGGCCTGCGCAGAGGAATTTTTTAGGTGAAGCGCAGTGTGCGCGGTACTGGCTCCACCCTTTCACCTGGGGGTCATCTGCCATGGCCCAGTAAGCCGGGACGCCGGCAGCGAGTCCTCCAGGTGGTAGGTGTTACATTAACGAGCTCTATCTGCCCGGGTTTGATGTTAGAGTTTTCCTTCTCTTAGGCTGGCGAGGTTGGTGGGCCCAGCCTGCCCATCCAGTTATACCGCCGGACATTCGGTCGCACCATGACGTAGCAAACTCTGTGAAAACGGGGGGGACCAGCGAGAAGGTGTTGCTATGGATGCAGTTATGCAGGAGAGGCCATTGCAGTGACCATCTGCCAGGCATAGCCAGACAGTGACCACGCGGCGTTCACTACACCGGGAGAGGAGAGGCTATGTATTGCGCATGCACTTTCCCTGGGGGGGTAGTGCACCTAAAAATAAAACTGAAATATATTGCCATGTTCCCTACTGCTTCACCTCACCGCACCTCAAAAAAGATATTATAGCATCGGAAAAAATGCAGAAAAGGGCAACTGGAATGATTAAAGGGTTGGAACACTTTCCCTATGAAGAAAGGTTAAAACGCTTGGGGCTTTTTAGCTTGGAGAGATGTCGACTGAGGGGTGACATGATAGAAGTTTACAATATTATGCACGGGATAGAGAAGGTAGAGAAAGAAGGACTTTCCTCCCTTTCTCACAATACAAGAACTTGTGGGCACTCAATGAAATTGCTGAGCAGTCGGGTTAGAACGGATAAAAGGAAGTACTTCTTCACTCAAAGGGTGATTAACACGTGGAATTCACTGCCACAGGAGGTGGCGGTGGCTACAAGCATTGCCAGCTTCAAGAGGTGACTGGATCAACACATGGAGCAGAGGTCCATCAGTAGCTATTAGCTGCAGCATATCATTGGAACTCTCTGCCTGGGGTAAGTAAGTAAGTAAGTAAATAAAATTTTATTTATATCCCGCCCTCCCCCGCCGAAGCAAGCTCAGGGCGGCTAACATCAATAAAATACCATACATTAATAAAACATTACATTAGTAGGCATTAATTTGCCTTAAAACCAATTAATACATTAATTAAAAACGATTATTAATCCAATTACTTTAAATGAAAACAACCATAATGTTATCATTGACGCTATACCTATCGGTTGGTGTTGATGGCAAATATTCTTCATTATGCACTTGCAGTTCAGCTATTCATAAATGCCAGTTTGAAGAGGGTGGTCTTGCAGGCCCTGCGGAACTGGTCGAGGTTCCGCAGGGCCCGTACCTCATATGGGAGCTGGTTCCAAAGGTGTGGGGCTGCAGAAGAAAAGGCCCGTGTGCGGGTATTCTGGAGTTTAATTTCTTTTGGCCCCGGGGTAGTCAGTCTGTTTTTTCCTGCTGACCTCAGTGCTCTCTGGGGCTCATACGGGGAGAGACAGTCCCTCAGGTAGGCTGGTCCTCGGCCATATAGGGCTTTAAAGGTAATAACCAGCACTTTGTACTGGACCCGGTATACAATCGGTAACCAGTGCAGCTCGCGTAGCCCCAGCCGTATATGTTCCTGTCTTGGAAGACCAAGCAATAGCCTGGCCGCCGCATTCTGCACTAGTTGTAACTTCCGGGTCCGGCACAAAGGCAGCCCCATGTAGAGGGCGTTACAGTAGTCCAGTCTTGAGGTGACTGTCGCATGGATCACCGTTGCTAGGTCCCGGCGCTCTAGAAAGGGGGCCAACTGCCTTGCCCGGCTCAGATGAAAGAATGCTGACGTGGCAGTGGCTGTTATCTGGGCCTCCATTGATAATGAAGGCTCCAGTAAAACACCCAAATTCTTCACTCGCTGCGCCGCTTTCAGCGGCGCACCGTCAAAGGTCGGGAGGGTTATCTCCCTCCCCAGAACACCGCGACCCACACAGAGAACCTCTGTCTTCGCTGGGTTCAACTTCAGCCCACTCAGTCTAAGCCACGTTGCAACAGCCTGTAAAGCCCGGTCCAGGTTCCCCGGAGCGGAGGTGGGCCGGCCGTCCATTAGCAGATAGAGCTGGGTGTCATCAGCATATTGATGGCAACCCAGCCCAAACCTCCGGGCAATCTGGGCAAGGGGGCGCATATAGATGTTAAATAACATCGGGGAGAGAACTGCTCCCTGAGGCACCCCACAATCTAGTGTGTGCCTCTGGGATCGTTCACCCCCAATCGCCACCCTTTGTCCCCGACCCATGAGGAAGGAGGAGAGCCATTGTGAGGCCAACCCCCTAATCCCTATGTCGGCGAGGCGGTGAATCAGCAGCCGATGGTCGACCGTATCAAATGCAGCCGACAGATCTAATAACATCAGCACTGCTAAGTGATATTCTTTATTCTTGGTGCTTGGGAAGGGCAGCAGTGGGAGGGCTTTTAGTGTCCCAGCCCCACTGATGGACCTCCTGATGGCACCTGGGATTTTTTGGCCACTGTGTGTACAGAGTGTTGGACTGGATGGGTCATTGGCCTGATTCAAAATGGCTTCTCTTATGTTCTTATGCTTTATACTGAATCAGACTTTTGGGTCCCTCGGGGTTGGTATTGTCTACTCAGACTGGCAACAGCCCTCCAAGATCTCAAGTTAGAGGTCTTCCACTGTGAGGAACCAGTCAGGGTCAGCTTGGGAGGGTCACCACTATACATTTTTTCTGTCACCCCCACCCAATACCTCAGGCACACACACTTAAATCCTGTCAGAAATATTAACTAGGCACCAGACATTTTCCAATTCAAAAACAAAAAGATATTTATTGGATCACAAAAAGGCAAGAGAGGGAGTGAAAATAATATTAATTGGTTATAACCAAATCAGTTAGCAGGCAGGAGTTCAACTGAAAAAGACAATCTCTGATCACCAGAGAGATTGTCAGGCTGAAGGACTATTAAAATTGTAAACTGGCAGAAGATATATCAAATCATATAACAAGCAGATACTAAACAGGCAGGCAGTGATTCCTTAACCTCAGAAAACACTCTTTTCAGAGAAGTTTAGCTAGCCCCATGCTGAGACTTCTTAAACCATAAAAATAAGAAAGGATCACACACTCTTTGGTCGTTTTCGCACTCACCTTAATCAGCAGCGACGACCCTCTTCACCGCGCAGGATCTGCACGGATTTCACACTAATTGCGGTGGAGCACCCAGAAGAGCCGGAAAGTTCCGGCGCTTTTGCGGCACAAACGGAAACCGCAAAAAAACAGTTTCCGTTTGCGCCGCAAAAGCGCCGGAACTTTCCGGCTCTTCTGGGTGCTCCGCGGCAATTAGTGTGAAATCCGCGCAGATCATGCGCGGTGAAGAGGGTCGTCGCTGCTGATTAAGGTGAGTGCGAAAACAACCTTTGTCTTTCACACAGACTTCTGAATTGTGACAGAAATATTCCCTCATAGACTCACTCACTAGAATACAGGCACACCCCAGATCTTAGAGTAATGCCCCCAGGACACACCTTTTGAGTGCTATTCCAAGCTCCTAACATTCTGTGTGTCCCACCCAACTAGAATCCCAGTCTGTCCTTCTTGGGATTTTTCTTAGCCACAAGAATCTAGTCTTTCTTTCAGTGTGTTGGAGTATTCTAAATTGAACCAGGAGTCTGCCCTGATGTGCTGATCTCATCAGATAGTTTTCCTCACAGGAGGTGCCTGGTTTTGCCCCCTTCTTCTCAATAACACTCTCACAGACAGAAACATTAACTCAGTTCTGTCTCCAAGGAACTCAGCCCCACAGGCTGTTCTCAGCTCTTTCCCAATTGCTTCTCACAACTGAACACCATCAGTACCCAGATTGAACTGAACTCTGAGGCGTTTTCCCCCTGCAAGCCTCTTTGCAATTCGATACATTTTGGTAACCATGGCTGCAGCCCAGCCAATTGGTGCAAGCTATTCCCAGTTACCAGGCTAACTGCCTGAATCCGCTACATCCACATCCCCTAATACCTGAATCTATTGGAGTGTGGGGGATTGCCACGCAGATGCTCTGCCATGGAGACACATTAAACCAGTCTGGACATAAGTGTGGCTTTGCTGCATTTTATCAGCAATCTCCAGACCCTTCCTAGCAGAATCTAAATTTGCATGAACGTTCACTTTAATTTCAGTGCACCACTCCACTTTCCTCATAATACCCAATAGCACATGCTTGTTATGGCGAAAAGGCAACAATAGCCATTGATGACTACAATGATTCTCTGTGACACCCATTTCTAGGCTCATAGCAGAAATGCAGACCATGGCGTAGACAGTGCAGTGTAGTGGTTAAGACTCTTGGATTAGCATGTGCAGGCCTCCTTTTGGGTAGGAGCTCACAGCAGCAGAGTTCCAGAACCTCTGCATTTCATTGTGTTCTTTCTATTTGAAATCCCCTCCCCATGTAATTATTTCTAAGCTCCATTGTTCAAATGCCCTGTGAGAATTTTGCTTGAATTCTAAGACTTGACAAACCTTCTACTATTTTTCCCCACACACAAAAAAGGAAAATATCCAAAACATATAAAGTAGACAGGTGGAAATCTTCATCATGCCACTGTGGCCACATAGGAGACATTCATTTAAAAAGTATGATGGGCGTCAGGTTTTATTATAACAGTTATAATTCAAGAAGCATTGTAAGGTAGATGCTGAGCTGATATAATTGATGCCAGGGGCAAATGAGTCATGCAAATGAATTGTGTTAATGAGCTCCGGCACCTCTTTTTCTACAAAATGACCCCTTGGGTATGTGGAAGACCCATATACTACTTGTGCTTTGGGAGCTTGGGCCGGTCAGACACCCTCTTGGCCTAGTCTACCTCACAAGGTTGCTGTGAGGACAAAATGGAGGACAGGAGAAGAATGTAAGCCCCTTTGGATCCCTCCCACCAGGGGTGGAATTCTAGCAAGAGCTCCTTTGCTTATTAGGCCACACACCCCTGATGTAGCCAATCCTCCAAGAGCTTACAAAACAGGGCTACATCAGGGGTGTGTGGCCTGATATGCAAAGGAGCTCCTGCTAGAATCCCACCCCTGCTCCCCCCCCCTTGGGGGGAACAGTGGGGTACAAATGGACCAAATAAGGAATGGATGAAAGAAAGAAAAATCCTCATTCTATAAATAGCTTCTTTTAGTCCTATTATGGCTGCTTAGAGCCGCAGGATGAAAAAATCGACGTGGGTTTTGGTTCTGCCGTCACGGTTCCTCTCATCAACGAGGATGATACGATATCGCCTTGCTGACTTCGAATTTGCTTCCAGCAAGTTCCGAAGTGTGTTTGGCTGCTGGTGAGCAGCTCTGCCCGTTATTCTGATGGGGTTCTTTCCCGCTGCCAGTTCAAAACCGGTCCTGTCATTCTGCATTAGGCTCTCTTTGTATCCTTCTCCCCGGCCTCCATTTTGGGCTTCAAGTTAATGGATCATCCCTCGAACTGAAGTTTTGATATAAAACCAAGGATGGCTATTTCATTTCATTCAGAAATATAAATCCAATAGGCTCGAAAATCCAGAATTCCAGGCTTTGCGCCGGGGCTGCCATATGTTGTATTTGATTTGTATTTCTATCAGTATCAACCGAGCATCCTCCATATACCCACACAGACCAGCCGTGTACATGATTTATAGCAAGTCCGTCAAGGCAAAGCCTATAGCTTCCCTTCACAATTTGACGTTATCAGATTACTTCAGAAGCTGGCAGCAGGAACCATAAGTAACAAGCTGTCACTGTAAATAAATCACCCCTTCAGAAATAACATTTTAAAAAATATAGATTAGTATGAGCCAAGGACTATTTTAACACAGAGACACGCTCTCTTTTTCTCTCATGCACACAGCTTCCCCTCAGACACACAATGAAACAAGTGTGTAAAAGGTGTGCAATTCTGTTTGTGGCTTCTAAATAATGGGGGTGTTTTATGATTTCCCCCCCCCCTTTTTTCAATATGTGTTCTTTTCTGGTTTTAGGTTGTGGTTTTATTAAAAACTGCGCAACCCTTTGGGGTAACATGACATTAACTCAAAAATACATTTTATACACGCCCCAATAGATTGATATAAATCACATGCGTGCATCATCCGGAATAAGATCCCAAATATTGTCAGCAAGAGACACAAAGTCTACAAAAAAAAAATGTGTTGGACAAGTTCCCAACCCACATAATCGGCTCTGAAGAAATGGACACACCAAGCACTCTTGTCTGAATGTGTTAGTTAAGTTAAATTTGTTTCCCATCCACTCCGATTAGACTCATGACAATTCATAGTGCTTTAAAAGATGGGGGTGGGTTAGGGTTGCCACTCCCCAGGTGGGAGCAGGGGATCTCCCGGTTTGGAGGCCCTCCCCCCGCTTCAGGGTCATCAGAAAGTGGGGGGAGGGGAGGAGGAGGGAAATATCTGCCAGGCACTCCATTACTCCCTATGGAGACCAGTTCCTATAGGATATAATGGAGAATTGATCCATGTGTATCTGGGGCTCTGGGGGAGCTGTTTTTTTGAGATAGAGGCACCAAATTTTCAGCATAGCATCCAGTGCCTCTCCTCAAAATATCCGCCAAGTTTAAGAAAGCCAGGGGGTTTAATTCAATGAGCCCCAAAAGAAGGTGCCCCTAACCTTCATTATTTCCAAATGGAGGGAAGGCATTTAAAAGGCATGCAGTCCCTTTAAGTGTGATGGCCAGAACTCCCTTCGGAGTGCAATCTTGCTTGTCACAACCTTGCTCCTAGCTCCACCCCCCAAAGTCCCCAGATATTTCTTGAATTGGACTTAGCAACCCTAGGCTGGGTGGGGAGGAAGAGTGCATGTAAGCCACAATTATACACAATAAGTGCAGAAGTCACACATCTGTAGTCCTGTAGTACAAGAATCTGGTGATAAGCATAAGAACATAAAAGAAGCCATGTTGGATCAGACCAATGGCCCATCCAGTCCAACACTCTGTCACACAGTGGCCAAAAAAACCCCAAGTGCCATCAGGAGGTCCATTAGTGGGGCTAGAAGCCCTTCCACTGTGCCCCCCCCAAAGCACAAGAATACAAAGCATCACTGCCCCAGAGAGTTCCAACAATATGCTGTGGCTAATAGTCACTGATGGACCTCTGCTCCATATTTTTTATCCAATCCCCTCTTGAAGCTGGATATGCTTGTAGCCATCACCACCTCTGTGGCAGTGAATTCCGCATGTTAATCACCCATTGTGTGAAGAAGTACTTCCTTTTATCCATTCTAACCAGAGTGCTCAGCAATTTCATTGAATGCCCACGAGTTCTTGTATTGTGAGAAAGGGAGAAAAGGACTTCTTTCTCTACCTTCTCTATCCCATGCATAATCTTGTAACCATCTATCATGTCACTCCTCAGTCGATGTTTCTCCAAGCTAAAGAGCCCCAAGCATTTTAACCTTTCTTCATAGGGAAAGTGTTCCAACCCTTTAAATCATTCTAGTTGCCCTTTTCTGTACTTTTTCCAATGCTATAATATTTTTTTTTAAATGAAATACCTGGGAACATCTTTGCTTTATTTCTATTATGAACATTTGTTGTTTTCTAATTATTTACATGTTTCTGTCCCTTAAGGCTCTGCTGGTGTAGTGCAGTGGTAAAGAGTGTCAGACCAGTATCTGGAAGACCCCCAGGTTCGAATCCCCACTTACACTGTGGAAGCTCATTGGATGACCTTCCCCACTCCTCCACTTGTAGCTGCTGGAATGAACATGGCTCTTGCAGAGCTGTCCTTGAAAGGGCAGCTGCTGTGAGAGTTCTCTCAGCCCCACCCACTTCACAAGGTGTCTGTTGTGGGGGAGGTAAAGGAGATTGTGACCGCTCTGAGACTCTAAGGCAATAGTGGGAGGGCTTCTAGTGTCCTGGCCCCACTGGTGGACCGCCTGATGGCACCTGGGTTTTTGGGCCCCTGTGTGATACAGTGTTGGACTGGATGGGCCATTGGTCTGATCCAACATGGCTTCTCTTATGTTCTTATGAGATTCAGAGTATAGGGTGGGATATAAATCCAATAGCCAATATCTTCCTATGCATATTAGGCCACATACCCATGATGTAGCCAATCCTCCTGGAGCTTCAGTAGGCCTAAGAAGAGCCTGTAGTTTCTTGGAGGATTGGCTGCATCAGGGGTGTGTGGCACAATTTGCAAAGGAGATCCTGCTACAAGAAAAGCTCTGTATATATGTATCTGGGAGGAAAAGGACTTTGGGAAGGAACTAGCTTAACTGAGGTGATTAACAGATGGAATTCACTGCCATAGGAGGTGGCTGCGGCTACAAGCATAGACAGCTTCAAGAGGGGACTGGATAAACATCTGGAGCAGGGGTCCATCAGTGACTATTAGCCACAGAATATTGCCGGAATGCTCTGTCTGGGGCAGTGATGCTCTGTTATCTTGGTGCTTGGGGGGGGCAGAGTTGGTGGGTTTCTAGTGTCCTGGCCCCACTGGTGGACCGCCTGATGGCACCTGGGTTTTTTGGCCCCTGTGTGATACAGAGTGTTGAACTGGATGAGCCATTGGCCTGATCCAACATGGCTTCTCTTCTGTTCTTATGTGACACAGAGGGTTGGACTGGATGGGCCATTGGCCTGATCCAACATGGCTTCTCTTATGTTCTTATGTGACACAGAGTGTTGGACTGGATGGGCCTGATCCAACATGGCTTCTTTTATGTTCTTATGAGGGGAACATCCCAATTTCTATTGGCTGTAACCTCACCAGAGTTGCTATTAGCTTTTGCAGAAGATTGGATACAAAGAAAACATGCAGAGCTGTGTGTGTAATAAGTGCAGCAAGAACACAGACAGCCTCAAAATGAAGAAGAAAAAGAAAAAGTCTAGAGCCTTCAGTGTGTGGGATGAACTTTCCAGAACAATGAAATGGGGTTTAAAAATCACGAGTTAAGAGAACTGGAACCAGTGTATAATTTATTGGAATGTGTGATTTAACTAAATACATATTTCCAGAAATATGATTTTGCCAAAGACTCGAAAGTGGAAGATTTAACTGTGGAAGTTATGAAAAGATTTGCTTTATTAATCATATTAGCAAGAGTTAATAATTCAACATTATAGACTATCAGGTATAACTCAGAGTTGTAAATAACATTTAATACTGCTAAACCAACATGGCAGATATTGCTCTTCAAACACATTTGTTTCTTTTCTTCCCACCCACTCCCTGGAAAGCACATGGTCACTCAACGTAATTTCTTCAGCCATGTTAGAGTTGCCCACCCCTAGTTGTGGGCAGGGGATCCCCCCGTTTGGAGCCCCCCCCCCCCCGTTTCAGGATTATCAGAAAGTGGGGTGGGGAGGGAAATGTCTGCTGGGCACTCCATTATACCCTATGAAGATCGATTCCCATAGGGTATAATGGAGAATTGATCTGTTGGTATCTGGGGCTCTGGGGGGCAGCTGTTTTTTGAGCTAGGGGCATGACTTTCTCAGCATAGCATCTGGTGCCTCTCCTCAAAAGACTCTTGAAGTTTCAGAAAGATTAGACCAGGGGCTCCAATTTTATGAGCTCCCAAAAAAGGTGTCCCTATCCTTCACTATTTCCAAATGGAGGGAAGGCATTTAAAAGGCATGCAGTCCCTTTAAATGTGATGGCCAGAATTCCCCTTGGAGTTCAATCATGCTTGTCACACCCTTGCTCCCAGCTCCACCCCCAAAGTCTTCAGGTATTTCTTGAGTTGGACCTGGCAACTCTAGCTATGTCTGTGTAGACAAAGCAGCTTTTTTTTTTTTTTAAAGAGATACTAATTGGTAACAAAATGTGAGACCAATACAGAATTTTGTTTATCAAACAACTTCCTAACTGCAGCTTCTGGAGGGAAAAAAAATGGCAACAAAATCCTTTCTAAACTTGAAGGCCATAAGATGTCACTCCATTATCAGAACTCTCAAGGATGTCATTGCTTTTTGGAAAAATTTACTCCACCAAATTTATATCCTGCCTTTCTGTCCTCACATGGGCTCCCAAAATGGCAGACAATATAAACATAAACAATAAGACCAAATTTGAAACATAGGAACATATAAAGCATTACTTTTCTGGAAAGTCAAAATGCTGGAAGCACATTTTTAAGCAGGGGTTAAATTCTAGCAGGAGCTCTTTTGCATATTAGGCCACACACCCCTGATGTAGCCAATCCTCCAAGAGCTTACAAAAAAGAGCCCTGTAAGCTCTTGGAGGATTGGCTACATCAAGGGTGTGTGGCCTAATATGCAAAGGAGCTCCTGCTAGAATTCCACCCCTGTTTATAAGCATACAAACACATGAAGGGCAGGGGATGTAGTTCAGTGGTAGAGCCTCTACTTGGCATGCAGAAGGACCCAGGTTCAATCCCCGGCATCTCCAGTTAACAGGATCGGGTAGGAGGTGGTGTAAAAGACCTCCAGCTGAGACCCCAGAGAGCTGCTGCCAGTCTGAGTAGACAATACTGAACGCTGATGGACCAATGGTCTCATTCAGTAGAAGGCAGTTTAATGTGTGTTAAGGCATGTACACGCAGATTTGAAAACAAATACCATGTTTGATGATGTTGCAGTTTCATAAGAACATAAGAGAAGCCATGTTGGATCAGGCCAATGGCCCAGTCAGTCCAACACTCTGTGTCACAAAGTGGCCGACCCCCCCCCCCCCCCGTGCCATCCGGAGGTTCACAAGTGGAGCTAGAAGCCCTTCCACTTTGCCCCCCCCCAAAAAAACCCCCCAAGAATACAGAGCATCACTTCCCCAGAAAGTTCCTACAATACACTGTGGCTAATAGCCACTGATGGACCTCTGCTCCATATTTTTATCCTATTCCCTCTTGAAGCTGTCTATGCTTGTAGCCGCCACCACCTCCTGTGGCAGTGAATTCCACATGTTAATCCCCCTTTGGGTGAAGAAGTGCTTCCTTTCATCCGTTTTAACCTGTCTGCTCAGCAATTTCATCGAATGCCCACGAGTTCTTGTATTGTGAGAAAGGGAGAAAAGTACCTCTTTCTCTACTTTCTCCATCCCATGCATTATCTTGTAAACCTCTATCATGTCACCCCGCAGTCTCTCCAAGCTAAAGAGCCCCAAGCGTTTTAACTTTTCTTCTTAGGGAAAGTGTCCCAAACCTTTAATCATTCTAGTTGCCCTTTTCTGGACTTTTTCCAGATATGGTGGCTGGCATGGACATTACCTGCTCACCATAGGTGATAAATTTGCTTCCAACTTTTAAAAAAATTGATTCTGAAGGGGAAATCTGCATAATGCGCTTGACTATACGGTAGCTCCTCTCGCTTATCTCCAAAAGCATATCCACTGGGTCATCTTATGTTCACATTCTGTGTGTTTGCCGAGGGATGATTAAGACGATGCATTTGGTCCATCTAAAGAACTCTAGGTAACTACTGTCTCTCGTAATACAATTTCCCTTCCTGAGGCCCGTTCCTCTCTCAGTAGGAGCTTCCATCATGAGAAATGGGCATGCTACCCTGTGCCCACAGAAATCTGAGAGACCTGGTGCTCAAGCTATTCAAGCGTAACAAGAGATCTCCCAGCATGCTCCCTGATTAGTTAGCTTCCATAACCGTAAAGTCAACAATAATCTACCTACATGCCCTTTTTCTGCAGGTGGTTGACCTATAAATGTTAAGTAAGTCCGTGGCAGTTCAGCATAAATTACTTTGGAAAACATTATGCATAAACATTAATGCTGCAGCATGCCTTTAAATATACCAGAGGGACCTGGTAGTCTGCAAAAATAATCTGTTACCTGACTTTTCGTTCTCTCCTCCCCCCCCTCCTTTGCGGTGGTTCTTCCCACCATCATTTTCACCCCCGTAGATTAAGTCAGTAGCTGCCTCAGTAGTTGGAATGCCTTTTCTAGCACAAATCAGACAAATGACGCGCAAATGAAAAACAAAACCACAGGAATGGCCCAAGACTTGCCAGAGCTGGAGGAGAAAAATGCAAATGCATTTCTAAGCAGATCTTCTCCAAAGATAGGATGCAAAGTGGATATCAATGGCAACCTTTCTCAAATACTTAACATGCTGCACAGGGCTTTTTTTGTAGCAGGAATTCCTTTGCCTATTAGGCCACACCTCCCTGATGAAGCCAATCCTCCTGGAGCTTACCATAGGCCCTGTACGAAGAGCTCTGTAAACTCTTAGAGGACTGCCTACCTCAGGTGTATGTGGCCTAATATGCAAAGGAGTTCCTGCTACAAAAAAAAGCCCTGAACCTCATTGAATAGACTGGAGTAAGATTTTGAGTAGACCTGTTTAGGATTGCTGTCGCAGGGATTTTTTTTGTAGCAGGAACTCCTACCTGCTACCCCATGATGTAGCCAATTCTTCTGGAGCTTGTAGGACAAAGCCTACTGTAAGCTCCAGGAGGATTGGCTACATTGGGGTGTGTGGCCTAATATGCAAAGGAGTTCCTGCTACAAAAAAGCCTTGATGCTGCACAGCCCGCTGGGGGAACACCAGGCCCCAAAGTACGAGTTAGTGCCCCTGCAATTGTCACCAACTATTCATGGTCCTCCTCACAGGCACCCTGAATGACACCCAAATTCTGCCACCTAAAAAAGCGGTCCTCCGTCTCAGGATCAGCGCTCCCTCTAAGCTGTGGAGTCTTGTGGGCCAAAATTCTACTTTGTGAGCAACTGGCATGCACGTTGTGAGCTGCTGCATAACTTCGTTTGCTCTGGGGCCGTTCTTCCTGAGCTAAGACAAAAACGTGTGAACCGGAGGCTAAAAAAGTGTGAGCTGGCTCACACTAACTCCACTAAGAAGGAACACTGCTCAGGATGCGGCCACTTCAGAGGAATGGCTGCCAATGAAACTTCAGAGAACTTCCTATGCCAGCCATTTGACACAGGCTCTAAGCAGAAGGGCCACATCTCTGTCAAGAGTTGCCAATTCCCCCGCAGCCTCCGGTAGGGGACTGTTTACACGCGCTCAAAGCGCGTGCTGCACAATGATGTCACCCGCGAGTGATGACATTGCGCACCAGCCACTCTAGGCATTTCCAGGAGGCTCTAGCACGTTGGAAGGGAAAACTCTATGGCGCAATGGTCTTGGAAGCCCTATCTCTTTCATCTGCATTAAAAATTACATAGCAGGTAATAATACCCCTCCCCAAGCCCCTCCCTTCTCAGAGTCTACCCCAAAACCTTCAGGAATTTCCTAAACCAGAGCTGGCACCCATAGTTGCCACCCTCCAGACAAGGGCCTGGAGATCTCCAGGAATCACCAACAAGGTCAGTTCCCCTGGAGAAAATGCCTGCTTCGGAGGGTTGATGCTTTCGAATTACTCCATTGAAGTCCCACCCTTCCCCAACTCCCCCAGGCTACACCCCCAAATCTCCAGGAACTTCCCAACTCTGAAGCAACCTGTATTAGCTCAAATCAAAAAATGTTTTATAGTTATAATATAAAGGTTCATCAGAAACTATCTTTCTTTCTCATATCTTTGACCAATACATCCCCAGTATTTTAAGAAGTGCTGCTTTAGATCATCTGCAGAGAATCCACAGTTATGGAAGTAGCAGTTCCCAAATATATGGGGACCTTCTCAGCAGCTGTGTTCTATTTTTGGGTTTCCCTGCTTGTACAATTAAAACAATGAACCTCTTCTTGCTGACCTTCCAATGCTAGCTGGAGGGTTTTTCCAAGGAAGCCTTTTCAATTTGAGTTCTTATCCTTAAAATTTCGCCATTTTAAAAGCACTTTTGCAATTTATCATTCTGTTCATATTTGTCTTTTGTCAGCCACCTAGAGCACTTTTTTAAAAGTAGAAAGATGGCACATAAATAACCTAATAGAAAAAAAATTGGATTTCTTTTTTGATATTTCCTTTTGCTTTCACAGTGCTGATTATTTGTGTATGTACTGCAAGAAACACAAGAGATCACACATGAACCTTCCTTGGTAGGGTTGCCAAGTCCCTCCAAGTCCCGTCATCATGCCAGGGACGCTCTAGGACTCATGCTAAAAACTCTATGGCACCATCGAGTTTTACCGTGATTCCTATAGCACCACACCAGAAATGTAAATGCTCTAGGATTCATATATTTATTTTTATTTATTTATTTTATTTTATGACTTTTATCCCGCCCTTCCCAACAAGTGGCTCAGGGCGGCTTACAACACAAAAATATAACATAAATAGAAGTTAAAGATAACACATTTAAATTTAAGTATTAAACCATTAAAAACATTAAAACATTTAAAACATTTGGCATTTAAAACATTTAAAACATTGAGGCAGCGGACATCCAGTATAGCTACATTCAGTTTCTTGTACCAGCTAGTCATAGGCCAGCCGGAAGAGGGTTGAATTTCATGGTAAAAAAAAATGGTACCATAGAGTTTTTAGTGCAAGTCCTAGAGTGTCCCTGGTACAACGACATCACTTCCAGGTGATGTCATCAGGGCTCTTTGGGGGTGGGGATTCCCCTGGTGGCCTGCTCCCTGTCGGTGGGTTGGGGCCCTCCAGGGTGGGGGATCCCACGCCCCCCAGCTGCAGCTTGGCAGCCTTATTCCTTGGTCCACCAAAGTCACTATTGTCTACTCAGACTGGCAGTGGCTCTCATCAGAGAAAGGTCTCTCACATCACTGCCTGGTCATTTTATCTGGAGGTGCTGGGGACTGAACATGGGACCTTCTGTATGCAAAACAGAAACTCTTCCACTGAGCCGTAACCCCTAACCGTTCCTGGGACTATTCTCTGCTTCCTATTTGCCTCCTAACACAATGTTTGGCCTAATATCTTCTGGGTTGTTTTAAACAGCAGTTAACAGAAATCTTTGGTATTTGTATGGCTGCAAATATTCCAAAGGCCTTGGCCTGGGATCACAAACATAACAAAATAAGGGTGTTCCCCCCTCAAGCTGTTCGATGCAGAGTTTAGTAGAAACAGTTTTGAGCAGAGAACTAGCTGGGAAATGGAAGGAACATGTAGTTATTACACTGTTCAGTGCATGATTATCACAAGCACCCTTGAAATATGCATAAAGAGTCACAGTTGAGGGTTTGTTTGCAAGTAGCCCTAGGCGAGCAGTGCGGCATTTCCATAAAAATCTCAAACTGCACTCATGCCCTCTCTGCCTCCTCCCATCTTCAAATTGCATTCCTTATATTACCTCTCTCCATCACTGCCTGGAGGGCTACTGCTTAAACGCGTGTCAATATAAATATTACTGAAAAGGCACCATTCATAAAATTAATCTGTCTTGCAATACTCCAGGTGGAAATTTAAGTAGCAGTAAATAGCTAAGCATAAACTACCATTACCCTGTATATATTTATTGTGTTTCCAAACCTCGAAAACAGTTAGGGAAAAATGGGAAAAGTTACTTTTTTTCTCTCCCTCCCCACTCTACACAAATTTGTTAATGGGTAGCATAATGGTAAGCCATGTTTGCTGGCATTCTGTAAAACATCTACAAATTGCCTCTGCAAGGCATTATAGGTTGTCAGACTAATGTAGTTGAAGATAATTTGGCCTTTCAGAGAATTGAACCTCACAGCACGATTATATTCCAGCAACCAAGTGGAGTGTCACAATTATTCTTTCATGCTGAATTACCATATAATGCCATAAGCTTACCTGTCTTAAGTCCTACTGCCGGGCTTCATTTTTTCCCCCTTTCTAAATCTATGGCTCGTGGCCAAAAAAAAATATATATATTTTTACATCTAATGGAAATCTGATTGTTTTTACCAACAATAAATTTCATCGCAAATCAAAGGATATGCTTGGGCAAACAAACTGATACTCAAGGTTA
Organism: Heteronotia binoei; assembly: GCF_032191835.1. Classification (NCBI taxonomy): domain Eukaryota; kingdom Metazoa; phylum Chordata; class Lepidosauria; order Squamata; family Gekkonidae; genus Heteronotia; species Heteronotia binoei. The sequence continues at coordinate 4,182,427 of NC_083226.1, read as the reverse complement.
AAAAACACACAAATAATAAATTGCTGGTGTGTCATGTTCAATTTTTATTACTGCATTACACTGCAATAACCATAACAGGATCTAAATTTGTTGTCAGAACGTTAAACAAACCCCCATACTTCACAAAGGCATCCTGCCTCAGTAATTTACACAACGGAAACAACTATCAAATTTCCCACTGTCCCGCAACCGTGCCCATACATCAGCGCGGTTTATGTATTTGGACAATTTTTTTGAATAAATTACTTCCTTCTTGCCTGACGCTGCCACTTCTGCTAAAAGTCATCTTGGTTTTAATTGTCTCTCTTGTCTCTATGGAGCCACTGGGTGTCTCTCCCCCCCCCCCCAATTCTAGCTCCTTCCTGCCCTTACATCCTGAACAGCAGAATCAACTATGAACATATTTAGACCATTCAAGGACAGGCAAGCAAGAGCCCTCTTGAACACAAAGGCAGCCCGTTTGCTTCCCACTTTGTTGTTTAACAACAAAGGACTGGGGAACAAAGCAGGAGTCAAGTGCACCTTTAAGGCCAACTAAGTTTTATTCAGAATGTAAGCTTTTGTATGCTCTTAAGCAGACTTCACCAGACAAAATTGGAATGACAAGCCATCTTTAAATATAGAGAAAGTGGGCAATGAGTTGGTATGTAGAGTCATGGGAATGTTTTTAGCAGATTAAAAGAATCCCAAATTGGGGTGTGTGTTTGTTTGGTATTGTTAACTGGGCTGTAACAGCAGTGGAGGGTGATAAAAAGCAGACATGTCATAGGTGTGAAGTGCCATAAATCTGGGTGTCGTTCTGGCTTCTTAGTTGTGGGTATAAATGGAGGGCATAGTATCTCAAGGTTATAATCTCTTGTTGTAACATCATTATAGTTTGCCAACTACGAACATATTTAGATCATTCAAGGGCAGGCAAGCAAGAGCCCTCTTTAACACACAGGCACCCCGTTTGCTTCCCCTTTATTGTTTAACAACAAAGGACTGAGGAGTCCTATGAAAGTCTCTAGGACTATGAAGCAAATAAATACATAAACCAAACCAAACGAGGCTGCCTCGCCCTCTCTGATTGGCCAGGGATTAAAGGGACAGCTATACAATAACAGGCCCCAACTTGGAGGGCTCAGACATTAAGCAGGGTCAGTCTTGGGTAGCAGGGCTTTTTTTTTAAGAAGAAGCCCAGCAGGGACTTATTTGCATATTAAGCCACACCCTCTGCTGTCACCAGGCTTTTTTGTAGCAGGAGCTCCTTTGCATATTAGATCACACCCTCCTGATGTCACCAGTCCTCCTGGAGCTAACAGTAGGCCCTGTAAGAGCAGCCCTGGAGGCTCTTGGAGGATTGGCTACATCAGGGGGCGTGGCCTAATATGCAAAGCAGTTCCTGCTACAAAAAAAGCTCTGGATGTCACCATTGTTTCACACAGAGTTTTTTTGTAGGAAAAAAACAAGCAGGAATTTGTTTGCATATTAGGCCACACCCCATGATGTCACCATTGTTTCACACAGGGATTTTTTTGTGGGGAAAAAGCCCAGCAGGAACTCATTTGCATATTAGGCCACACACCCCTGACACCAAGCCAGCCGTTACAGCATTCCTGTGCGTTCCTGGTTTTAAAAAAAACTCTGCTTTGATGGTAGCCCAGAGTCGCTACACAGAGGCAGGCAACGGCAAGCCTCTTCTGACCATCTCTTTCTTTGAAAACCATAAGTCAGCTGTGGCTTGCTGAGGTGCAGGTAACATCCTGGGCTGAGCTTTCTCCTGAGCCACACAAACCCTGTGCTACCATCCATTGCACAGCCATTCAATGGAGGCAACCTATGACGAGGTGGAAAGGTGCCAAGCATAATGCCGTAGGTTACAGGGAACCAGGGAGAATCTGAAACAGGGAGGTAGTTTTTGGCAGCATTGCCATGTCTCCAGTAACACATAAGAACATAAGAGATCAGGCCAATGGATCAGGCCAATCAAGAACATAAGAGATCAGGCCAAATTGGATCAGGCCAATGGCCCATCCAGTCCAACACTCTGTGTCACACAGTGGCCAAAAAAACCCAGGTGCCATCAGGAGGTCCATCAGCAGGGCCAGGACACCAGAAGCCCTCCCACTGTTGCCCCTCCCAAGCACCAAGAATACAGAGCATCACTTGCCCCAGAGAGTTCAAACAATACCCTATGCCTAATAGCCACTGAGAGACCTCTGTTCCATATATTTATCCAATTCCCTCTTGAAGCTGTCTATGCTTGTAGCCAGCACCACCTCCTGTGGCAGTGAATTCCATGTGTTAATCACCCTTTGGGTGAAGAAGGACTTCCTTTTATCTGTTCTAACCCGACTGCTCAGCAATTTCATGGAGTGCTCACGTCACGAGTTCTTGTATTGTGAGAAAAGTACTGCTTTCTAAGTAGTGGTTCCACTCAGAACTATTTTGCTTCTTAGTAGGTTGAAGAATTGCTTTGCGTTGTGGCTCTAGCCCCATCTGCTGATTTATTACAAGGAAACCAATTCCAGCTTGCTGCATTTGATCAGGAAGACGCACCTCCAGCAGCAGACGAGTTCTGTCACATGTGAACACACATGAAGCTGAAGCTGCCTTACTGAATGTCTAAAGCATGTAGAAGTCCACCAAGTTCAATATTGCCTACTCAGGCTGGCAGGAGCTCTCCAGGGTCCCAGGCAGAGGCAGTATTTCACACTCCCTCCTGCCTGGTCCTTTAACTGGAGATGCTGGGGATTGAAACTGGGAAGTTCTGCATGCCAAACAGATGTTCTACCATCTAGTATGGTAGTGTAGTATGAGAATTAGCCTGGTTTTTGCAGCTTGGGCTAGCGATCGTACCAGAAACCAACACCCTGCAGAGCGGCCTTAGCTCCTCCTACTGGCAAAGAGGAGGTCTTAAGGCCTTGTGCATCTCTCAAATAGAGGGTTGCCAACCTTCAGATGGGGCCTGGAGACCTCCTTGCATTACAGTGGATATCCAGATTATAGAAATCAAATCCCCTAGAGTAGGGTTGGCCAACGGTAGCTCTCTAGATGTTTTTTGCCTGCAACTGCCATCAGCCCCAGGCATTGGCCATGCTGGCTGGGGCTGATGGAAGTTATAGGCAAAAAACATCTGGAGAGCTACCGTTGGCCATCCCTGCCCTAGAGAAAATGGCAGCTTTGGAGGCTGGAACCTAAGGCCTTGTACCTCCCTTCCTCCCTCCCCCAATTCCAACCTCCCCAGGCTCCATTCCCCAAATCTCTAGGTAAACATATGGAAAATATGGATAGACATATAGAGCAGAAGTCCATCAGTGCCTCTTAACCACAGTGTATTGTTGGAACTCTGTCTTGGGCAGTGATGCTCTATATTCTTGTGCTTGGGAGGGAGACAACAGTGGAAGGGCTTCTGGTGTCCTGGCCCTGCTGATGGACCTCCTGATGGCACCTGGCTTTTTTGGCCACTGTGTAACACAGAGTGTTGGACTGGAGGGGCCATTGGCCTGATCAAACATGGCTTCTCTTATGTTCTTATGTCTGGGGCACTGATACTCTGTATTCTTGGTGCTTGGGGGGGGTGCGGAAACATTGGGAGAGCATCTGGAGTTCTGGCCCCACTGGTAGACCTCCTGAAGGTCCTTGAGTTTTGGCCACTGTGTGTTCAACTGGATGGACCACTGGCCTGATCGAACATGGCTTTTCTTATGTTCTTGCTGGCAGTGACTTCTTCACTCAAACACCTGGAATTCACTGCCACAGGAAGTGGTGGTGGCTACAAACACAGCAAGCTTCAAGAGGGGATTGGATAAACATATGGAGCAGAGGTCCATCAGTGAGTAGTAGCCACAGCATATTGTTGGAACTCTCTTTCTGGGGTAAGTGATGCTCTGTATTCTGAAAGCCCCTGGGTTTTGGCCACTGTGTGACACAGAGTATTGGACTGAATGGACCATTGGCCTGATCCAACATGGCTTCTCTTCTGTTCTTATGTCTGGGGCAGTGATACTCTGTATTCTCGGTGCTTGGGAGAGAAACAGTAGGAGAGCATCCGTCTGGGGCAAGTGATGTTCTGTATTCTTGGTGCTTCGGGGCAGGGGGGCAACGGTGTGAGGGCTTCTAGTGTCCTGGCCCCACTGGGGGATCTCCTGAAGGCACCTGGGTTTTTTGGCCACTGTGTGACACAGCGTGCGGGACTGGATGGGCTATTGGCCTGATCCAACATGGCTTCTCTTATGTTCTTATTTTCCAGGAATTTCCCAAACCAGAGCTGGCAACCCTTCTCAAAGACAAGTGCATCCCCCCCCCCCCCCATCAACCTTTACATGTTATTGTTATTGTCTCCTCCTGCCAGAAAAGGACTTCTCCGGTGCACAATGAGGATGAACAAGAAACATTAAAAACCAGGGGTCGTTTTGTAGAAAAAATAGGTGGTGGAGCTGATTAGCATAACTCATTAGTAAATATGTGAAGGCCCGAGAAAAACCTAAAAAATTCAGGGGGGAAACCATTTTTCCCCGTTTTTTTCCAAAAAATTGAAAAAAAAAAGAAAAAAAATTGATTATGGAACGTTTTATTTTAATATGATGAATAAAATATTTTAAGACAAAGTGTTCAAATATTTTCCAAATCATTTCTAAAAAATATGTATAGTATCAGATTATTCTAATTTCTGTGCACTGAGGACAAGCAAGTCCTAAATCATGCTCATTCATTGAAACTTAGTCCAAGATTCCCTTCTATACACTTCCCCCCCTCCCTTTTCAATTTTATTTATGAGAATGTTTTTTTTATATATATATAACACTGTGGAGAGGAAATATAAATAATTGTTACTTCTGGATTTTTAAAATGTTTTGTGGAGGGTTTTTTTTGTCTGTTCCACATAAACTAGTAAACAGCTCGGAAAATTGTTGCTCTATTTATTACAATTACAAATAAATATTATTTAAAAAGTAAATTCTGTTTGTAATAATTGTTTATTATTACATATATTTTTAATATGCTAGCTGTGATCATTTCATGCCAAGTAAAATTGTCCATAGTCATATTTTATGTTCCTAAAGTAACAGAATGACTTTCAATCTGGAAAAGAAAAAAGAAGTACTAATGTAACATTTTTTTCAATTTTTCCCAAAAATTCCCATTTTTTTTTTCCAGAAAAAAAAAAAAACCGGAAAAAACCTGGGTTTTTTTCTGAGCGTCAAAATTTCTGGAAATTTTACATCTCTACTCATTAGCACATGCCGCCCCCCCCCCCCCAACACCAGCCAATGCAAGAAAGGAGAGCCTCAGGCAAGTGAGGCCTGCTTGCGCTGGCTAGAGATCCAGCCAGCTCGAGCAGGGTTCGCTCACCTGGGGCTCTCCTTGGCTGCCACCCCCCCATCAAGTCAAAAGACCAGCAAGCCACCCATGGCTCAGAATCACATCAGAAGTGGCAAAAGAGTGGTGTGGACTTCTCCAGGGGTTCATGAGGGCTGCTGGGGGTGTGGCAAAGCTGCTGGTGGCTGGCTGGCTGCCCGCTCTCCTAATCCAGGGATTGTGATGCAGCTGCACCTCCTATTCAATGGACAAGATGGTGAGGAGAAGGAGGAGGGGCATAAGAAAGGTTCAGGAGCTGTGCTTCTGTGAGCTCCTGCTGAATTTAAGGCCTGTTAAAAACTGTCTTGTTTTTACCATGTCCCTCAGGTGCAAAGACTTCATTGCAAGGTTGATGATTTCTCATTCCAGCCCATGGAGTTTACACAGAGCACATGCAGGTCAACTGAAATAAGCTTTAGCTAGTGAGCCATTCGGTCATGAAGCTCTGATCCTCCAAACTAGGATTTGGGGAACTGGGAATACGGCCAAGGCCTAGGTGCTTCCAGCTCCCCATCATAGAAAAAACCCTTTCCTCTCTTCCTAAATAGCTCTTCATTACCTTGCAATGAAGTCCTAACTATACACCACCTACAGTTAGCTCTAACCAATGGACCACAATTCCAAGCTATGGTTTTAAGTGGGGTTGCAAGGTTTTTTAATGACCAGTGTCAACAGGGTTGCCAACTGCCAGGTGCTGCCCAGAGATCTCCCATTTTTATAACTTATCCTCAGACAAAGGAGATCAGTTCCCCTGGAGAACATAGGGGGGGGACGGTGGCTCAGCGATAGAGCATCTGCTTGGTAAGCAGAAGGTCCCAGGTTCAATCCCCGGCATCTCCAACTAAAAAGGGTCCAGGCAGGTAGGCATGAAAAAAACTTCAGCTTGAGACCCTGGAGAGCCGCTGCCAGTCTGAGCAGTCAATACTGACTTGGATGGACCGAGGGTCTGATTTAGTAGAAGGCCTGCTTCAGATGTTCATATGGCTGCTTCAGAGGGTGCCCTCTATAGCTTATACACTAATGAAGTGCCTCTCCTCCCCAAAGACCACCTTCCCCAGGCTCCGCCCCCGAATCCCCAGGTGTTTCCAACACAGAGTTGGCAACCCTAGCAGGCATGCTATATCCAAAGTTGCTCCAAAATGGAGGATAAAATTTACAAACCACTGAGGTTTGAGCTAGAAAATTAACGCCTGCACATTGTAATTAAGTAAAGGTAAAGGTAGTCCCCTGTGCAAGCACCGAGTCATTACCAATCCATGGGGTGATGCCACATCATGGCGTTTTCTTGGCAGACTTTTTATGGGGTGGGGGGAAAGTGTAAATGACTGGGGAAGGCAATGGCAAACCACCCTGTAAAAATTCTGCTGTAAAAACATTGTGATGCGATGTCACCCCAGAGTCGGAAACGACTGGTGCTTGCACAGGGGACTACCAGGGGAGTATTGTGTTCAGTTTTGGGCACCACAATTAAAGAAGGATATAGAAAAGCTGGAATGTGTCCAGAGGAGGGCAACAAAATGGTGAGGGGTCTGGAGACCAAGTCCTACGAAGAAAGGTTGAAGGAGCTAGGCATGTTTAGCCTGGAGAGGAGGTGGCTGAGAGGTGATATGATCACCATCTTCAAGTACTTGAAGTTATATAGATGGTGCAGAATTGTTTTCTGCGGTCCCAGAAGGTAGGACCAGAACCAGTGGGTTGAAATTAAATCAGAAGAGTTTCTGGCTCAACATTAGGAAGAACCTCCTGACCGTTAGAGCAGTTCCTCAGTGGAATAGGCTTCCTCAGGAGGTAGTGGGCTCTCTTCTTTGGAGGTTTTTAAGCAGAGGCTGGATGGCCATCTGACAACAAGGTGAATCCTGTGAATTTAAGGGGGGCAGTATTTGTGAATTTCCTGCATTGTGCAGGGGGTTGAATTAGCTGATCCTGGAGGGCTCTTCCAACTCTATGATTCTACCTTTACCTTTACCCCATTCATCTACATTAACCCCAGCAAGCTGGGTACCCGTTTTACCGAGGTCGGAAGGATGGAAGGCTGAGTCAACCTTGAGCTGGCTACTTGGACCCAGCTTCTGCCAGGACCGAACTCAGGTCATGAGCAGAGCTTGGACTGCAGTACTGCAGCTTTACCATTCTGCACCACAGATAAAAATGTGAGTCCAACCAAATTGTTCTCTTTCTGAATGAAAACTCCTTATAGCTGTCCATAACAATCTATGAGAAATTAACGCTGCTAGTCCACTTCCGTCAAGATGTGACTAAGTCCCTTTTGAGTGAAAAGGAAGGTACCTCATCCTGAACTCAGAACTGCAAGCTCCCTTTCCCTCTCGTCTTCCTTGCCTGCCTACAAGCAACATTTCTATGGTCTTCCCTTCCTTTTCAAAGGAAAAAAAATGCAGAATCCAATAGAAGCAATAGATGTCCAAACTGTCAATGCTGAGTCCATCTCTCCATGTTAACTAAGGCCTCGTCGGTTGGGCCCTATTTATTTATAACCTCAAAAGCAATAATATAAACAGAAGTATGATTTACTTGGGAGCCCTTCTATTATTAAAACACTTTGTCTTATTGTATTATTGATTTGCAATCCATCCCACTTACTATTTTAGCCCCTGAAAACAATCGAGACAGGGGGCTGCAAAATGTTTAGATTTTCATTGTTAGACAAGATTCTTTTTTTCTTTTTTGGAAGTTCCAGACTGGGAAAGGGGGGCGGGGCGCTTAAGTTCCATGGTATGGAAATGATTTATAGCCTTGTAGCCATAACGCTGCAGAAGAGCCATTAACATATTGGCAGACCCGAGGATGGATTATCAACATTGATTATTTCATGGACCACTGATGCCCATTTGTTAGGAAAGACTCGAAGATGGCCTCTCCCAGACTGAAATCTTTTACGAGCAGACAGCATTTCAAGTATTAGTAACCTGGGGTTTCTTTGTCTTTTCTTCTTTTTTGGACCGCCACACCTTCATCTCCCTCGGAAGTCACTTACAAAAAAGTATCAAAATGAAAGTTCATTCTTTATGACAGCCCTTCATTTCTCCAGTCATCGTCCCCACATCTTCTTTAAAAATTAATGATGGCCCTCATTTAGCCATTGGTTGTTGCTATGAAGATCTATGCAAAAAGCAAGGATCCCTATAGAGCGTGTGATATATGGAATTCTCTTTATTACTACAATAAAACTTACTGACATTTCAATACTTCTGCAAATAGCATTATAGTATCAATCTTCTGAATTAGGTTGAAAATTAAGTTGTAAATTAAAAGAAAGTGTACTTTGGAATACAACATGATATGTCACCTAGAAAAGGACCTTTGTGCTTAACTGAGCTGAGCAAAAAAATGGGAACATAAGCCCAGCTGCCTCCAAATTAAATACACACACACACACACACACACACACACACATCTGGATTATACTCTACAAGATCAACACATTTGGGGCACCCCACTATTTCACTGGGAGGAAAGGTGGCATGGTCCACCCTGATTTTGCAGGCTGTGGAAGCTAAACAGGGCCATCACCAAGGAAGGCCCTGCAGAGGAAAGCAAACCATCACTGCTTCATCACTCGCCTTGGAAATCCTGGTCATAAATCTGCTTCAACTTTATAGCACTTTACCCCCACACACAATATTTCAACACCGTGGCATAGCAGCAGAGGAGAGAACTCACAGTGACCAGTTTGAAGAAAAAGACCTTAGATTTATACCCCACCCTTTTCTCTGAATCAGAGTCTCAGAGTGGCTCACAATCTCCTTTCCCTTCCTCCCCCACAACAGACACCCTGTGAGGTGGGTGGGGCTGAGAGGGCTCTCCCAGAAGCTGCCCTGCAAGACCTATGGCTGACCCAAGGTCGTTCCAGCAGCTGCAAGTGGAGGAGTGGGGAATCAAACCCGGTTCTCCCAGATAAGAGAGCCTTGGCTGACCCAAGGCCATTCCAGCAGCTGCAAGTGGAGGAGTGGGGAATCAAACCCGGTTCTCCCAGATAAGAGAGCTATGGCTGACCCAAGGCCATTCCAGCAGCTGCAAGTGGAGGAGTGGGGAATCAAACCTGGTTCTCCCAGATAAGAGAGCTCTGGCTGACCCAAGGTCGTTCCAGCAGCTGCAAGTGGAGGAGTGGGGAATCAAACCTGGTTCTCCCAGATAAGAGAGCTACTGCTGACCCAAGGCCACTCCAGAAGCTGCAAGGGGAGGAGTGGGGAATCAAACCCGGATCTCCCAGATAAGAGAGCTCTGGCTGACCCAAAGTCGTTCCAGCAGCTGCAAGTGGAGGAGTGGGGAATCAAACCTGGTTCTCCCAGATAAGAGAGCTACTGCTGACCCAAGGCCACTCCAGAAGCTGCAAGGGGAGGAGTGGGGAATCAAACCCGGTTCTCCCAGATAAGAGAGCTCTGGCTGACCCAAGGTCGTTCCAGCAGCTGCAAGTGGAGGAGTGGGGAATCAAACCTGATTCCTCCACATAAGAGTCCACACAGTTAACCACTACACCAAACTGGCTCTCTACTACACCCTAACAAGGCAGCGGAGGAGAGGACTCACAATGATGGGTTTGAATGAAGGGCGGGAAGGTACTGCCTGGATATTAGGAAAAACTTTTTAATATTGAGTTTTGTTCAGCAGTGGAATCAGCTACCAATGGAGATGATGAGCTTCCCCTCATGGTAAGTCTTTAAGCAGCAGCTGGACAAAACCTTGTCAGGGATGCTCTTGGCTGATCCTGCATTGAGCAGGGGGTTGGACTAGATGGCCTCTATGGTCCCTTCCAACTCTATGGTTCTATAAAGAGCCTTCTTCATACAAAAACTTTGGAATCCCCCCTCTCTACGGAGATCCATCTGTTTCCACTCATCATTGTCTTTTGCTAGTGGGTGAGGATTTCTTTGTTTTGTTTAGTATGCCCCCATTGTTCCATTTGTATATTTACCCAAAAAAATTAGCCCATTTTATCATAAATTCTTTTCACTTCTCTGTTTCAAATTTCAACAACATTTTTGCAATAACATGTTAATCATTTGTGCATAATCCCATTTCAAATTGTCTTAGATTGATGAAAACCATAGGATCTATAAACATTCCCAGTAATTTTGTATATAAAAACTATTGATAGTTATCCTTGTATTATCAAATATCCTCTTGATTTCATTTTGCAATTCTTTGGGGAGAAGTCTAATATGTCACAATATGTTAGCCACTTGTGTTTGGTTATCATTTTATGTCTAAAAATGCTTTCTGGGTTGAGAGCCACAAAGGTGTTTTCGGACACACTTAGACAGGCAGGTCTAATATTGTGATTTTTAAAACCCACATTAATTTTAACTTTGGCATACTATCAGGGGTGGAATTCTAGCAGGAGCTCTTTTGCATATTAGGCCACACTCCCCTGATGTAGCCAATCCTCCAAGAGCTTACAAAAAAGAGCCTTGTAAGCTCTTGGAGGATTGGCTACATCAAGGGTGTGTGGCCTAATATGCAAAGGAGCTCCTGCTAGAATTCCATCCCTGCATACCATAAATAGGCATAGATTCAGGTGGGTAGCCATGTTGGACTGAAGCAGCAGAACAAAGTCCAGTCGCACCAGTGGTGCAATTCCTCAGATACAATGAAACAGAATTTCCTCAACCTTTACACATAGGAAGGGAGGGCTGGTTATCTGAAATGCTGTAAGCAGTCTCAGGAACAATCTAGATATTATAACTAAAGAGGCAAAAAAGGTGGAGCCGTTATCATAATGACTAGATCAGACTATATCCAGAAGGCTCAAAGACAACTCTCAACGACTGCTTTTTGCAAATAACTAGACTCAGATCCCACACAAGAATGCAAAAAAGAACTAAACACAATTCTAATGGAATTTAATTACCCCAGCACTTTCAAATGTACCACAGAAATCTTGACCAGATACCTTTTATCTTATCTAACTTATTTATTTGGATATTTAATCACCCTCCCCAGTAAACTGGCTCAGGGCGATTTATAGCAGTCAACATTACCACAACCTGGTCCAGGTGCTACCAGAAAACCCAAGGATAAAGCTGGTATACCTAGGAGTGAAGCATGGGTATTTCTATTCAAAATACACAAACCCGGATGCCCCATTGTCTCAGGCGTAGGCCTTATCGCCACAGGAGTAGCTGGAAACATGGCTTCTATTCTAAGACCCTAGGCCATGGGTGGCCAAACTACAGCTTGGGAGCCACATGTTGCTCTATCACACATATTGTGTGGGTCTCAAAGCCTCCACTGCCCCATTTGGCCAGCTTGGAGAAGGCATTTAAAGTTAAAGTTGCTTTCTTTTTATCTCTCCCCTATTTTTTCCTTCCTTCCTTCCTTCCTTCCTTCCTTCCTTCCTTCCTTCCTTCCTTCCTTCCTTCCTTCCTTCCTTCCTTCCTTCCTTCCTTCCTTCCTTCCTTCCTTCCTCTGATGTTTATACTCTGTGGCTCTTGTGTTATGCAAGTTTGGCCACCCCTTTTCTAGAGAAAATTGCTTTAGCCATTATGGATGAGGAATCTCTGTATACCAACATCCCACACAAAGATGAGCTACAAGCCATAAGGAATATGATTTCTGACAACACTACCACTGACTTTGCCACCAAACTATGCCATTTTGTTCTCAACCATAACCAATCACATCTGGTGACAAATTGTTCCTACAGATGAATGGTACAGCCATGGGCACCCACATGGCCCCACAATATGCTAATATCTTTATGGCTGACTTGAAGCGAAGCTTCCTAAACTCCCAACCACTCCCACCTCTCTTATACCTGTGATTCATTGATGACATTTTTATCATCTGGACATGCGGTAAAGAGGCCCTGCACATATTCCACCAGGCATTCAACAACTTTCACCCCACTATCAACCTGGCAATGAACCATATTATGCAAGAACATTTTTTAGTTACTCCCCTAAAAATACACAATGGATGCATAGACACCACCTTATACTGGAAACCTACTGACCAACAAACATACCTGCATCCATCCTAAACATATAAAATGATCCATTGTATTCATCCAGGATCTACACTATAGCCACATCTGCTCCAATCTTACAGACAGATTCTCACCTGAGGCATCTACACCTTAATCCAATGTCTACTATAATCACCCAGCACTTTTGCATTTTGACTCTAACTGGCCCTTCCTGACAACCACCCCCCCTCTCTTTGATATGTAATGGTTGAGGAGATTCTGTTTCACTGTATCTGAGGAAGCGTGGTTGCACATGAAAGCTCATACATTGTATAAAACTTTATTGGTCTTAAAGATGCCACTTGACTCAAATGTTGCCCTCATAAATAGCAAACTCCAGCTCAGGCTGATTTACGACATTAGGATTGAGAAGATCTTCATTGTCTGGGCCAATTAATTTCTGCATCAACACACTGTTTTCAGGCCCTATTCTAGCATTAAAGTCTCAAACCAAAATAATCTGGTTAAATGGAAGACTGGTTCAAATATTTTCAGTTAGACTTCCCAGTTGTACCCGGTTCTGTTTTGCTGTAGATCAGGATGTATAGGGCAAATAAACCGAACAAATTAATAGAGAGTAGGTGGTAATTTCAAGATTAATTCCTAGCAAAAGATCATGAGATGCGAGCAATTCAGCTTTCTTAATGTTCATAGATGTCGAGACTAAACAAGCCAAGCCATCTTTTGGGCAACCTTTATAGAGCATGATGACAGAAGACAATGAGAGCCAGTTTGGTGTAGTGGTTAAGCGTGCAGACTCTTATCTGGGAGAACCGGGTTTGATTCCCCACTCCTCCACTTGCAGCTGCTGGAATGGCCTTGGGTCAGCCATAGCTCTCACAGAGCTGTTCTTGAAAGAGCCAGTTTGGTGTAGTGGTTAAGTGTGCAGACTCTTATCTGGGAGAACCGGGTTTGGTTCCTCACTCCTCCACTTGCAGCTGCTGGAATGGCCTTGGGTCAGCCAGAGCTCTCGCAGGAGTTGTCCTTGAAAGAGCCAGTTTGGTGTAGTGGTTAAGTGTGCGGACTCTTATTTGGGGGAACCGGGTTTGATTCCCCACTTCTCCACTCGCAGCTGCTGGAATGGCCTTGGGTCAGCCAGAGCTCTCACAGGAGTTGCCCTTGAAAGAGCCAGTTAGGTGTAGTGAACATAAGAACATAAGAGAAGCCATGTTGGATCAGGCCAACGGCCCATCAAGTCCAACACTCTGTGTCACACAGTGGCAAAAAATGTTATATACACACATACACTGTGGCTAATAGCCACTGATGGACCTGTGCTCCATATTTTTATCTAAACCCCTCTTGAAGGTGGCTATACTTGTGGCCGCCACCACCTCCTGTGGCAGTGAATTCCACATGTTAATCACCCTTTGGGTGAAGAAGTACTTCCTTTTATCCGTTTTAACCTGTCTGCTCAGCAATTTCATCGAATGCCCACGAGTTCTTGTATTGTGAGAAAGGGAGAAAAGTACTTCTTTCTCTACTTTCTCCATTCCATGCATTATCTTGTAAACCTCTATCATGTCACCCCGCAGTCGACGTTTCTCCAAGCTAAAGAGTCCCAAGCGTTTCAACCTTTCTTCATAGGGAAAGTGCTCCAGCCCTTTAATCATTCTAGTTGCCCTTCTCTGCACCTTCTCTAAAGCTATAATATCCTTTTTGAGGTGCGGCGACCAGAACTGCACACAGTACTCCAAATGAGACCGCACCATCGATTTATACAGGGGCATTATGATACTGGCTGATTTGTTTTCATTTCCCTTCCTAATAATTCCCAGCATGGCATTGGCCTTTTTTATTGCAAACGCACACTGTCTTGACACTTTCAGTGAGTTATCTATCATGACCCCAAGATCTCTCTCTTGATCAGTCTCTGCCAGTTCACACCCCATCAACTTGTATTTGTAGCTGGGATTCTTAGCCCCAATGTGCATTACTTTGCACTTGGCCACATTGAACCGCATCTGCCACGTTGACGCCCACTCACCCAGCCTCAACAGATCCCTTTGGAGTTCCTCACAATCCTCTCTGGTTCTCACCACCCTGAACAATTTAGTGTCATCCGCAAACTTGGCCACTTCACTGCTCACTCCCAACTCTAAATCATTTATGAACAAGTTAAAGAGCATGGGACCCAGTACCGAGCCCTGTGGCACCCCACTGCTTACCGTCCTCCACTGCGAAGACTGCCCATTTATACTCACTCTCTGCTTCCTATTACTCAGCCAGTTTTTGATCCACAAGAGGACCTGTCCTTTTACTCCATGATTCTCAAGCTTTCTAAGGAGCCTTTGATGAGGAACTTTATCAAAAGCTTTCTGGAAGTCAAGGTAAACAACATCTATCGGGTCTCCTTTGTCCACATGTTTGTTCACCCCCTCAAAGAAATGCAACAGGTTAGTGAGGCAAGATCTTCCCTTGCAGAACCCATGCTGAGTCTTCCTCAATAACCCGTGTTCATCAATGTGCCTACTCATTCTGTCCTTGATAATGGTTTCTACCAACTTTCCCGGTATTGAAGTCAGACTGACTGGCCTGTAATTTCCCGGATCTCCTCTGGAACCTTTTTTAAAGATGGGGGTGACATTTGCTACCTTCCAGTCCTCAGGAATGGAGGCAGATTTCAATGAAAGATTACAGATTTTTGTTAGAAGATCCACAAGTTCAACTTTGAGTTCCTTCAGAACTCTCGGATGTATGCCATCCGGACCCGGTGACTTATTAGTTTTTAATTTGTCTATCAGTTGTAGGACCTCCTCATTTGTCACCTCAATCTGACTCAGGTCTTTCAACACCCCTTCCAAAATTAGTGGTTCTGGGGCGGGCAAAAAGTTCTCGTCTTCTACAGTGAAGACGGAGGCAAAAAATTCATTTAGCTTCTCAGCCATTTCCCTATCCTCCTTCAGTAATCCTTTTACCCCATGGTCATCCAAGGGCCCCACTGCCTCCCTGGCTGGTTTCCTACTTCTAATATATTTGAAGAAAGTTTTATTGTTGGTCTTTATGTTTTTTGCAATATGCTCCTCATAGTCCCTTTTTGCCTGCCTGATCACAGTCTTGCATTTGATTTGCCACAGCCTGTGTTCCCTTTTACTAATCTCACTTGGACTGGTTTTCCACCGCTTAAAGGAGTCCTTCTTACCTTTTACAGCTTCCATTACTTTGTTTGTTAACCACGCAGGCCTTTTCTTATGCCTGTTTGTGCCTTTCCTAACTTGTGGTATGTATTTTATCTGAGCTTCTAGGATTATAGTTTTAAATAGCGTCCAAGCTTCCCCAAGGGTTTTGACCGTATGTACCTTTCCTTTCAGTTTCTTCCTCACATGCCTCCTCATCTCAGTGTATTTACCCCTTTTAAAGTTAAACGTGGTTGTGGTGGTCTTTTTGGACAACTCCCTATTTATACAAACGGTGAAATCAATAACATTATGGTCACTGCTCCCAAGCGGCGCAATCACTTTTACATCTCTCACCAAGTCTTGGGCATTACTTAGGACCAAATCCAGGATCGCCCCACCCCTGGTAGGTTCTGAGACCATCTGCTCCATAGCACAGTCATTGAGAGCATCAAGAAACTCAATCTCTTTCTCTCGACCGGAACACATATTGACCCAATCAATCTGCGGGTAGTTAAAATCACCTATTACAACACAGTTTTTACGTTTAGCCGCTATCTTTAAGCCTTCCATCATATTATAATCGTCCTCTCTCTTTTGATTTGGTGGGCGATAACAAACTCCCATAGTTAAATTTCCTTTTGGGCCCTCTATTTCAACCCAAAGCATTTCTAAAAGTGAATCTAATTCTCTGATCTCAGCCTTACTGGACCGTATATCCTCTCTGACATACAGAGCCACCCCACCTCCAACCCTTCCCTCCCTATCCTTCCGATATAGCTTATATCCAGGAATCACCGTGTCCCACTGATTCTCCTCATTCCACCAAGTTTCTGAAATTCCCACAATGTCTATGTTTTCTCCCAACACTAAACATTCCAATTCACCAATTTTACTTCGAACACTTCTAGCATTTGCATACAAACATCTATAATTTCCCAGGCGAGCTAGGCCCGCCACCTTCCTCCTGCCGCCTCGAGACACTGGCAGACAGTCCATATTGTTTGTCACCTTCACAGTGGACAACTCCGGTCCGTTACCCGGTAGAAAAATAGTAATAGTAATAGTGGTTAAGTGTGTGGACTCTTATCTGGGAGAACCGGGTTTGGTTCCTCACTCCTCCACTTGCAGCTGCTGGAATGGCCTTGGGTCAGCCATAGCTCTCTTATCTGGGAGAACCGGGTTTGATTCCCCACTCCTCCACTTGCAGCTGCTGGAATGGCCTTGGGTCAACCAGAGCTCTGGCAGAGGTTGTCCTTGAAAGGGCAGCTGCTGTAAGAGTCCTCAGCCCCACCCACCTTACAGAGTGTCTGTTGTGGGGAAGAAGATAAAAGAGATTGTGAGCCTTTTGCTAACAGACTATGTCCTTGTGCAAGTGGGTCCATTGAAATTGTGTCTCATGTATTAATAGAATGCTGTTGTTATGTTGAGTTCAGTTCAGACCTTTATTGGCATAAAAGCAATAATGATTCACAATCAAAAGTAGGTACAAAGGCCTGAAGTATAGTAAGAACAATACATTAAGCAATCAATTAAAATAGGCAGCCAACAATACTAATCAAGAGTAGACACCCAGCAATTAAAATACAGTAGTATGCCTAGATTTAATGTTATAGGCTTCTACTAAGAAATTCGCAACACGTAATGTTGGGATTAACACCTTCTATAAAGTAGGTTAGAGGTTTTCCTTTTAGTAAATACATTGTGTTGGAAATATTCAGCTAAAAATTGTCTATGTTGTGAGGCCAGGAAAGGACATTCCAGGACATGTTAATATTCAGCAAAGCGTTTTATCGTTAATCCTTGATAGTATCTTAGAACTTCCTGATTCATATAAACTGCTGTATCAAACAACAAAGATGGGAAGACAACCGATGCCATGGCAAAGTTTTTGCAGGCTGCTCTTCTTATACGTAGTAATGTATTGTAATTTAATTTGTATTAGACAGACTGACTTTTGAATTATTTTTGTATCAATTTTAGACCCTTTTAGAATGTTCTTTTGTCTTGACTCATGTTGGCATGTTTTATTTATTTGTATGCATACGTATGTATATCTATTTTTTTTCCTTTCCCTTTCTTTTATCTCTCCTTTAATGCCAATATAGGTAACTAAACTGAACTGAATTGTGAGCCACTCTGAGACTCTGAAATTCAGAGTGGCGAGGGGCAGGATATAAATCCAATATCTTCTTCTTTTTCTCAGGGAAAGTAATGTCCTCCAAAGCCCATGTTTCTTGAGCTAAAATTATGTCAAAGGCACTCCAAAAAGTTTGAGATTCCTTGCATTTTCAACTTACAGATCAACCTGCCACATTCCAAGAGGAAATTTTTAACAATTATTTTTGCTGACTGTGTAGTGTAAATCAACTATACCCATTTTATAAAATTCTTTCCAAAATGCATATTTTCTAAAACCTTAAATGTAAAAGTCCAGTTCAAATTATCAAATGCTTTCTCAGCATCTTAAAAACCCCCCTATATGGCTTGTTTTTCATTATGTCTTTCCAAGTACTCCAAAATATTTAACACAGTTTTGACATTATCCTTCAGCTGTCTCTTAGTTTAAAAACCAGACTGAACTTTAGGAACAAATTATTGCACAAATTATTTCGTTTATCTGATAAAACTGTAGTAAAAGCCCTTGCCCTGATGAAGGCTTTTACTAGGACGCTGAGCCTAGGAGTAGAAGGATCATATTTCAATCCAAAGGAAGGCAGTAGACGTCCTGACAGCTAGAATATATTTCACCCCCTTTTGGAATTTATTTCAGGCATGGGGAGATTGCTCTGAGATTTATGCAAGGTGAAGGCTACCCGAAACCGGATTTTATCGATCACCGGTCCAGCTTTGCTTCTTTAAGGTGTTCAAGTCTGAAGTGGCCAGAGAAGAATATAATTAGCTGACCACATTTTTGGACTGGCTCGATATCTATTTGTTTGTCAAGACAAGAGCAACCTGTATATGTACTGATTACTGCACTGTGTTACACTGCTTGTTGTGTTACTTGTTATTAGAATTTCCCTTGTTAGAGTGGCCTTTGTCACTTTATATATTATTTGTTACTGCAGTTGTCAGATACTTTAGAATGCTGTTAAGTAATCAAGTCTTTTGCTACCCTGGGGCTTTTCTTGTATTTTCTTGCCCTGATCAAAGCTAAGTGGACATCCCTTGGGCCAGGAACGACCAGTAGATGCTGGTCAGAAGAGCATAAAGCTCTCTGGGGCTCACATCGGGACAGGCAATCCTGCAGGTATGATGATCCCAGGCCACAGAGGGTTTTAAAGCTCAAAACCATCACCTTTATTGTTATTTTTATCAAATTTATATCCTGCCCTCAACTAGGGGGGTTCAGGGCAGCTAACAACAGTTAAAAACAACATAGGATATTCAAAAATAGAATATGGAATAAAATCATTTCCGTACATTTTACAACCATTAAAAGCCCAAGATGCACGTCGATGTTTCTGATCATCATTTTTGCACGGAGTTCATTAACATTGCGATATTATTGAACCAGAACTGTCATTCAATTGGCAGACAGTGCAGCTGCCGTGACACCGGCTGAATGTGTGCCTGAAAAAGTGTCACGATAATCAGATGCGCTGCTGAATTTTGCGCTAGCTGCAGTTTCCGGATCAGGGTCAATGGCAGCCCCACCTAGAGTGAGTTACATTAATCCAGCCTAGAAGTGACCGTTGCATCACTATTGTTGAGTCCTGGGGGATGAAATAGGGAACTAGTTGCCTGACTAGCCAAAGAAGATAATAAAAGGCTCTGCTCTGGTAAGACCTCACCTGGAGTATTGCGTTCAGTTCTGGGCAACACATTTTAAGAAGGATGTAGGCAAGCTGGAACGGGTCCAGAGAAGGGTGACGAAGATGGTGAGGGGTCTGGAGACGACCCTATGAGGAAAGGTTGAAGGAGCTGGGGATGTTTAGCCTGGAGAGGAGGCGGCTGAGAGGTGATATGATCACCATCTTCATGTACTTGAAGGGCTGTCATATAGAGGATGGTGTGGAGTTGTTTTCTGTGGCCCCAGAAGGTAGGACCAGAACCAATGGGTTGAAATTAAATCAAAAGAGTTTCCGGCTCTACATTAGGAAGAACTTCCTGACCATTAGAGCGGTTCCTCAGTGGAATAGGCTTCCTCGAAAGGTGGTGGGCTCTCCTTCCTTGGAGGTTTTTAAACAGAGCCTAGATGGCCATCTGACAGCTGTGAAGATCCTGTGAATTTAGGGGAGGTGTTTGTGAGTTTCCTGCATTATGCAAGGGGTTGAAATAGATGACCCTGGAGGTCCCTTCCAACTCTATGATTCTAAGGTCTATTAGACAACTGAAGTGGCCTGGGCCTCCATAGAAAGTGAGGAATCCAGTATTACCCTGAGGAATTCAGTATTACCCTTGATGCTGGCACCAATGGTGCTTCACCAATGACTTGGAGCCTGATTCCTGACCTCAGTCTCCCATAACTCCATTTTTACTGGATTCAACTTCAGCCAGCTCTGCTTCAGCTATCTAGCTATGGCCCATAATGCCCTTTCCAGAATATCTGGGGCGGAGTCCATTGGTCCATCAACAGATAAAGCTGGCTGTTACATCTACATATTGGTAGCAACCCAGCCCAAGTGGGTAAGGGGGCACATGTGGATGTTAAACATAATCAGGGAGAGGCTCACACCCTGTGGAACCCTGCACCCAAGCAGGCAATGCAGGGACATCCTCTCCCCTAGCGCCCCCCTCTGTCCCTGACCATGGATAAAGGAGGAAAGCCACTGTAAAAGAATGGAGAAGGAGAGGGTAGTCAGAGGATGGAATAGAACCTCCATGGGCAAAGGCTGTGTATGTTGAAATGCGGCTTGCTTGGGGTTCACACTGGGGGTGGATGCAACCTTTGTTCGATGATTGTTCTTTTGTCAAAAACATCTGGTTAGCGAATGTAGAAAACTGAATAATGAACTGTCATCTGCTTCCTTCTGTTCTGCTACTTTCTGCATCACAGCTTGCTTTGGCAGGCTTGCTCAATCGCACCAGAGCTACAGAGCAAAGCCTCTAATGGCTGACCAGCACACAAAGTAACTTATGTACAAAAGCTCGCAATGCCCAGCCATTTCATGTTTTCCCCTGGGCCTTTGGCTCAAAGCACTGACCATGAGATTTCTATAATGAATGTCGATAAATCAAAAGTAGGTTTGCAATTTACAGATACACACCTGAACAATGCCTGAACAGCATTCTCAAAATTGCTACAGCACAGACATTGTCTCCAGCTTCTGATGCAATAATTCAGAACAAGAAGTGTCAATTATCAGAGACTGTTAAATAAACAAAATGTTGCAAGAGTGCTAATCTTTTAAGCATGTTTCAAGTTTTTTAATTGATTTTTGATTGCATTTGTCTGTGTCCTTTATAACGTTTACATAGCCTTTACCTTGACATTACATTTTTCATGGCCTGGCTCAACAAAGTCACATTTATGTCATATCCAGCTTTCATAACAAATGCGTTAGGCATCCCTGAACTAGATGATGCTAAGGTCACAGTTTACCCAGGGCATCAAAAAGCCTTGGGGCAGCCCTGGGCGGGTCACCCTACCAGGTAAATTTGGACTTCTGGGTCACCTTACTGAAAATGCTGGTAACCACTGCCCTATAGGATGGTCTGTTGTGATCCAATGCAACTTTTCTCTGTGCAAGAGCCAGTGTGGTATAGTGGTTAAGCGTGTGGACTCATCTGGGAAAACCAGGTTTGATTCCCCACTCCTCCACTTGCACCTGTTGGAAAAGCCTTGGGTTAGCCATAGCTATTGCAGGAGTTGTCCTTGAAAGGGCAGCTGCTGTGGGGGCCCTCTCAGTCCCACCCACCTCACAGAGCGTCTGTTGTGGGGGGAGAAGATAGAGGAGATTGTAAGCCGCTCTGAGACTTTGATACAGAGAGAAGGGCGGGGTATCAGTCTGCAGACTTCTTTTCTTCCTCTTCACACAACCACTTTGATTTCAAGCTGCCATGCCGTCAATCCGTACCTAACAACCTATACCACCCCAATCTTCTGCCCAATATTTCTGACCATTTATGGTATGTTTCCCTTTATTTACTCTATTGCTATACCACCTTCCTTCCCATACGTGTCCAGTAATTTGCATTGCGAATAATGGCTTTTAATAGGATAGAGGTGATGCTGGGGCGGGGGATAAATCAATTCAAATCCCAAACCGTACAATACACTAAAGATTTTTTAAAAATATCTTACATAAAATCCAAAACAAAAGAAATATTCAAGACCGTATGTGATCCCCACCTCTGATTATTACACTTTGCAAATATAAAGGCCAAGACAACAGATAACCTGTATTCTGTACTATTACTTTAGAAGGCTATGTAAGATCTCAGTGTAACCACTGTCCACTGGTGCAGGAACAGGAAATTAAAGATAACCAACACAGAACACATACACATTCTTTCATTTTCCAAAGACACCTGAAGCACATAGCACTCTTGTCCGCCAGATCCCTGAATTGTTGATCTCCCAGAGGTCTGAATAATTAATATGTTTTGCATGCACACACACAACAGAGAGAGAGAGAGAGAGAGAGTTCCCCAGCCTGCTTACACAGTTCCTCTCAACCAAAACAAATTACTTGAGAAGCTTGGAAACTCTATTGCACAAGATCCAATGTCACATTTTTAAAACATGCTGTATTTCCATGCATACTATGAAAAATTAATAGCAAAAGCAATATATTGCCTAGGAAAGTGTTACAAACAGCAGGTATGATAAGCAAGCATGTTTCTTAAAAAAACAAAACAGAAAACTCTGGAGCAGTATCTGAGTCGCAAGAACAATATTCAATATATTTGGCATAACTCATACTGAAAAAGATAAACTGTAGAATGGTGTATGTTCTTTGGCTATTTAAGAGAGTGGGTGAAAATAATCAGTTCCCATTACTCTATTTCAACCAGCTGGTATACGCTCCCCCCCCCACCTCCGCCAAGAATCTAAGTAACCAATATAGATTTAAAATAGGAGCAAGGGATAAACCTCAAGTCATAATTTACAGTGCACATCTTTTAGTGTGAGAAAATACCCACCTTACAAAATAAAGCATATTTGTGCAATGGATGTTACCGATGTCAACCAGGCACACTCTTAACGCCCAGTTTCAACCATGATCTATGCCTGTTTATTTCCAAAGCTAACATTTCTAACCAGCTGGCAATGTGCAAATATTAAATCCATGCAACGAACAATTTCTATTTAATGCCATAATCATCTTTAACGTTCCACATCAAAATGAGCTATTGAAGCATGCAAGTAATCTGGAACACAGGATTTTTATTTTTTATTTTAAAAAAAATAAGAGAGAAGCAGATTAAATACTATTATTGGTTGTAGCAAAGTAACAGTAATTGGAGCAGATTAATTCAGTGGGGGGAAAAACACTGAAACAACTACTGCGGAAAAGAAATGCATTCTTTAAAAAACATACTGTGCGAGCTTATTGCAAAGGATCAAATGCTCGGTTTGAATGGAGCGAATGTGTTTGAATCTGGACAAAAATAAATAACTAACTAGCTGCAATTTAGTAGAAGCTCAGTCTCCGTCAAGTGTGTGTGTGTTTTTTTTTTAAGGAAAACCTGCTGAAAAATCCTCCTGTGTTCTGTTAGCAGTAAGTAAATTGCTTGTGGGCTCCGACTGCCGGAATACTTTAGCAGGCAATCCTTCTCTGTCTTTCATTCTGTTTGTCTGTGTTAAATTCCCCCTCTGCCCTCATCCATTCTCGCATCCAGTTCCCAGCTCTGTCCATCCATCAATCCACACACTTTGTCAGTACTGACTTCATCCTAGCTCTCACAATCACATCCTCAGCCGTCCCCAACCGCCACCGGGGAGCCATTCGCCTCCCATCTGCGTCTCCCAGATCTGCTGACGGAGGGCCTGACGCTTGTCGTCTTCTATTGCACAGGCAAGCAAAAAACACTAATACAGAGCCTGATTTCTATCATGCCGCTTTTCACCTTTTCCATCGGAGGGGAATAAGGAAGAAAGAAGAGAGACACAAAGAGAGATGTTTGTTGAATTTTCTAAAACAATTCGTACTCTAGTCAGGTGGAGGTTCAATTCGTCTTCCCTCTGCGAAACATCAATAGAAATCACAGAGAGAAAATGTATCACTAATTAAGGGTTGATAAGCTCTATGTCAAGTGCACTTTAGGAAAAGAAAGCACTGGAGCTTATACAGCGGCTCACCCGGCAGAATGGCTCACAGCAC
Source organism: Heteronotia binoei (assembly GCF_032191835.1). Taxonomy (NCBI): domain Eukaryota; kingdom Metazoa; phylum Chordata; class Lepidosauria; order Squamata; family Gekkonidae; genus Heteronotia; species Heteronotia binoei. The sequence continues at coordinate 4,158,713 of NC_083226.1, read as the reverse complement.
TTCTGTAGTAATCTCAGATGAAGACTCTGTATTTCGTGCAAGGCGCAGTAAAAACGAATTACTCGATAAAGGTTAACTGGAACATCCCACAGTTTAAAAAGAGAGAGGTGGCCCCAGACTGCTAAAAATGGACATGCATAAATAACACAAGATTATTGGGAATGTACTTTTTGACAAAACTTATTTCTGCATTGTTGCTAGGGTTGTAAACACATTTGACTACATTTTTTGGGTGGGACGTACTTCTTGAAATTGCCTTTTTTATAAGGTGAAGGGGTACATTGTGTAATGTTCAGAGAAGAGGAACAGGAGTTGTCTTTTATATCCCACTTTTCTCAACCTTAAGGAGCCTCAAAGCAGTCTACAACTGCCTTTCACTTCCTCTCCCCACTGGATGCAGCTAGTGAGGTAGGTGGGGCTGAGAGACTGACCCAAGGTCACCCAGAAGGTTTCATGTGAAGGAATGGGGAAGCAAACCCACTTCTCCAGATTAAGGTCCCCCACATGGGTATACAGTTTCCTGTAAAACTTCCAAGCGGCATTTATGCATTCTGTGCTAAGGGGAAAGAAAAAGGAGCTGGCGGAAGCTGAAACCAACATGTAGCATAAACCAAGAGTCAAAAGTGCGAATCTAAGTGACGGGTGCACTCGGTGGATTTATTTTAGAGAAGATACACAAAACTACCAAAACAATGGAAAGGAAGAGAGAGGGGAAAAGAAGAGAACCTCTCCCATAAATTATGAAGATGCAAACATCATTTATAATAAAAGAAGATGATATTGGATTTATATCCCGCCCTATACTCTGAATCTCAGAGTCTTAGAGCGGTCACAATCTCCTCTACCTTCCCCACCCTCCAACAACAGACACCCTGTGAGGTGGGTGGGGCTGAGAGGGCTCTCACAGCAGCTGCCCTTTCAAGGACAACTCCTACAAGAGCATGGCTGACCCAAGGCCATTCCAGCAGCTGCAAGTGGAGGAGTGGAGAATCATAAATACCCCATCCTCCTTTGCTCCCCACAGCCATTTAATTTGATAGCCAGCGGGATTTTTTTTTCAAACTGTCTGTGATGTCATCACATCAGTTGTACCATCATGATGTTACTTGTCCCAAATGATAAGATTGAAATGCAAGCAAAAAAGGGGGAGGGGGAGGAAAACCATCCTAAAGTGTTCCATGAAAGTGTTGGAAAATTCTGACACAAAATGAGGATTGGTTCTAAATACAGTGAATTGCAATGAAATTGAATGTTTGGGGGAAAAAACTTCCGTTCATCTCTCTTCTCATCTTCTATACCTTTTGTTTGTGGGGGACCCCCTCCAAGTGCCCCCAAACTTCCTCAAATACTTTGGAGACCTGGAACACCCAACTGGCTCTTTCCCAGACCTCAACATTTAGTGCTGGAATTCTCCCCATTTCTTTCTAAGCAATCTTTGTATTTTGTTGAACCCGTTATACAGACCACTAGCAGTATGTACTCGTGTGTGTGTGTGGGGGGGGGTACATAGCCCCGTTTTGTGCCCCCAAACTGACTGTCACATACATAAAGATGACAGAGGAGACCTAAAAAGCTGGAAAAGGAGGAAGTCTTCTCTGCTGTGCTACTCTACACAGACATCTCTAATTAGACAGCAACAAAATTTTATTAATAGGCTGGACATTATGGAATGAGCTTGTTATAAATGGGTCCTGTCAAAGCCTTATTCAGCTACCAAATGAGTATTCTCAGTTCACTGCTCGCATCTGAAGCATCACCGCTGGTGCCGGATAACAAATGATTGCTATTAACCGTATTGTTAGTAATGATGGCTGAAAACAAACAAAAACCCATAAATAACAGTCTACAGAAAAATTAACCCATAAACTTGATAGATACCCAGCTGAGAAATAATAAATGACACTTTGGATCCAGCTGGGAGAAGCGAGTGGTTTTTGTTTTCTCCTCTGTCATTAACACATTTCCCCGTGCTAAAAATTAGATTCTGATATATAATTATCAACGCTTCGAGATATTAATTCTGCTATCACTCCCTGTTTCTCTGCTGGCTGGATGTAACGTTATTCACAGATTACTCTGAGAAAACACATCAGACACTTAACAGAGCAGGTCAAAGCGACAAGCAGCTTTTGCTGGCAAAAAGTCTCTAAGTCGTATTCCTCTAAAGCGGGAAAAGGTGGGTGGGTCCGGAGGGGAGAGCAGGAGATGCAAAACAAATTTCTCACATTAATTAACTCAAGTCTTCCTTTGCAGCCAGAGAAACACATCTCCCCTACATAATGTTAACTCAGCACATCCCCAGCTGTCCTGATGAAAGCCGTATTAAGAACGAGCAACTGACAAACAGCAGTTTTGCTAGCTGCGCATTTGCCAACTTCCCGGAGAAGCGTTCCTGGTTTTCCCAACTAAGCCCAGCTTCCTGGCACTGAATGCGACAGAGATGGCACCCCCTAGTTATTCTGAGATGCGTGATAAGCATGTGTCCGTGCGCACACATGCATATGCAAGTGGAAACCTCAGAAGGAAAAAGGCTTTGTTGGGTGAAATGGTCGTGATCACACTAAATAATGCATTTTCAGTCCACTTTTGATGCACTTTCCCACTGGACTTTACTGTGGGAACTAGCACAGTTGAAAAGTGCACTGGAAATGGATTGAAAGTGCATCATTTAGTGTGTGTGATCGCAGCCTATTTGTCACAAATCATTCTTTCAGTGAGAGAAAGAGACAATCCAGGCAAACAACTTCAAAGCTAAATGGCATGGCCATCAAATAATATTTGCCTTAGCCAGTGCCATAAGCATTATGCAGAAATACCGCCAACGCTAGCATTGTTTCCTTTATCCAAAGTGGCCTACAAGATATTTGTGAAACTCAACACAGTGCCATACTCGTGACATGGTATAAGGACACCTGAGGGCACAAGGGGGTCCTTTGAAGATAATTAAATGTCTTTTGAAGATTCAACGCATGCTAGAATTGCTAATTTCAATGTTAATTAGGACAGTTTTGAAAATACAACTATCTGTTTGCTTGTTTAAACTTACCGGATTGAAGTTTCATTGAAAAAAAAAAAGTCCAAATTACATTAAAAAGGAAATTTCAAGTGATTTCGCAACAGGGATATATGAACTATATCTATTTGAGCAGCGAGCATTCACACATACTTGAAATATATTTGCTAGTAATTTAGGAATCTGTTTAATCGACCTCTGTCAGCTTTATGCAGAAGTACAGACTTCTTTATGCAGAGAGAATTTTATCCATTTCCCCTGTGATCATAATATTATTTATGTAAGCAACAACAGCACCAAAAAAGTCCTGGAGAAATCCAGCAAAGACGAAGGGAAGCCAGGCCCTGCTGGGGTTTCTACCTCATGCTCTCCTCCCCCTCTCCCCACCCACGGCTTTCGAGCTCAGGCCAAGTCGAACCGATGATTGAGCCTAACCAAAAACCTCATACATTCTATCCACTACATTTTCCTCAGTATCTGGCACCCTATGATATTAAATAACTATAAAACTAGAAAGCCAAAATAACTAAATCACCTGGCAAGCCAATTTCTGAGAGTTAAACCACAAACCCGTAAAATGGTGGAGTGTGTTGAAATAATGTAAAGGAAACCCATAAATTCAAACTTTATGTTCTGTAAAGAACAAATATGAAAAAGGCATCAAAATAATGAAAGATTGTTTATGTATTCTGGCATGAAATGGGAATGTGTTATGAGAGAGAGAGAGCGCCGTGGCAGAGACGGATCGACAGAGCTGACAGTGTGGTATTCATCCTGCACAGCAGAGCAGACGCCCCGCTAGTGGCAGTCGACAGTGCAATAAATCAAGCGCTCTCGATGCTGTACCTACAGCTTATTACATCCAAGATGACAAATAAATAATAATCCCTGTCACCGCGGCCCTTTGCTCAAGGATTGAGCCTGAAACCTTTTGCTCATCACTCCTGGTCTTAAGTGAAAACACCAGAACAAGGGAATTGAAGGCCACGGTTTACTGAGCTCATGAAATACAAAAGCAAGCTGGGCAGAGAGGAAACTAATGCCGAAGCAAGGGGGGGTGGGGAGGAAAGGTCAAGTAGTAAAGAAAGGATAAACATTTAAATAGCCCAACTTAAAAGGGGGCAGCGTTTAGCACCAGAGCAGCGACACAATGCCTAAAAATAAAAGACGCGGGTGGGGGGGGGAAGCCCAACGCACCTGAAACCTCTTGGGAACGGCCATGCCCTGGGCAATTAGGTACACTGCTCTACCTACGGTAACAAGTTTTGACAAATGCGCTCAAATTCCCGTTTGGAAAGGGACACAGTGGACTCTCCAGCATATTATTCCGTCTCTTGTGATGAGTGTTTACACAGGTATTTCGGTGTGCTTGGCTCTAAATAAAGGAAGAAAAAATGTCCCCTCTGTTGGCCAAAAACCACATCCATAAACTTGAATACTGCCCTATTGTCCAACACTTAGGTCCACTGAGTCAACAGCTCTGGGCAGACATTCTACATGTGTGTAGTAATTTGTATGTGTGCTAGGGTGGCTAGCTAGAGGCTATTCCAGTTTTATTTCCCCATTGTGCAAATGGAATACAGAAGTCATAATTTTCATGCCAGTGTCTGATTCTCGATGCTGAATTTTCCCCATGGAAATTTTAATCCCTCCCCCCCCCCCGTTTTTTGCATATAAATGGTGCATAAATGGTTGAAGAAACAAACGAATAAAGGATATGAGCAACTAAAATGGTTGAAACGGAAAGGTTCTCGTGGTACAACATAAAAACAAAAAGGGAGGGGAATTGTTTGTACACACCCAATTAGAATCATGGCGGGAAGACGGCAGGATATGGCCTCATTTTGCCAGATCTCAAAAGCTGAGTGGGGTTTGTCCTTGGATGGGAGACCACCAAGCAAGACTCTGCAGAGGAAAACAAAGGCAAACCACCTCTGCTTCTCACTTGCCTTGAAAGCCCCTTTGCTGGTGTTTCCACAAGTCAGCTGCGACTTGATAGCACTTCACACAATTAGGATCACGCCCACTGGCTCCAACTCTCTTACCATGTCAAACCACTGAGCATCCACAGTCCTTTCTAAACAAACAACACCACACAACTCCAGACACACAGTCTGTACCCTCACAAGACACACCTAGCATCTACATGGGGCTTCATTTGTGCCTTTGGATCAAACTAGACATGCCTCCACTGGTCCAACCTGAGGACGACATCATATCCTGTTTGGCCCTCATATCACTCAAAGAACAAACAAATAACTTCCTCAGTCTGCAGTGATGGAGGGCCTCACACACACCTCTGAAGTAGCGCTAGCTGGGTCAGTTAGAGCCATTATTTGACTTATGTACTGAGAGAAGTTTTTCTAAACCAGTACAGCAGTAGAGTAGCTCACTCTGGGTTAGAACATAAGAGAAGCCATGTTGGATCAGGCCAATGGCCCATCCAACCCAAAACTCTGTGACACACAGTGGCCAAAAAAATCAGGTGCCATCAGGAGGCCAGGACAATAGAAGCCCTCACACTGTGCCCCCACCCCAAGCACCAAGAATATCACTGCCCCAGACAGAGAGTTCCAATGATAAGCTGGCGCTAATAGCCACTGATGGACCTCTGCTCTGTTAGGAAACATCTGGAGATTTTTTGGGGAGGTGGAGCCTGGGAAGGGTGGGAGGGGAGGTGGAACTCAGAAGGGCATAATGCTACATAGTCCACCTTCCAAAGGGTCCATTTTCTCCATGGGAACTGATTGCTGTTGCCTGGAACTTCCTTCCAGGAAATCTTCAGCCAGATAAAGGAGATTGTAAGCCACTCTGTGTCTCTGATTCAGAGAGAAGGGCAGGGTATAAATCTGCATTCTTCTTCTCCTTCTTCTTCAACTGGAGGGTTGGCAACCTTGTACAGCAGAGATGGGTCAAGCTGAAGCCCAGGATCAGTTTCTGATTTTTGGTGTGAAATCAGCAGCAGGGGATGTGACTAAGCAAAAACTACCAAGGGAGCCAGGCAAGGTCTGAATGCTTTATTCAAGCATTATTGTGCCTGTTCCAATAGCAAGACAAGATCGCTCTGTATCTTCACTTGATAACAGCCTCCTGGCTTTATTAGCCATCCGGACTGCCAGAGAGGTCTTTGTTTTCCAGGTCACACCACAATGCATTTGGCAACTTTGCTCCATGCCCTTCAAAAGAGCATGGAAGTCGAGCTGGTCTACAGCCTTTTTTTTTTTTAAGTGACAGGTTCATACCAATGGCTTTTCAGCAGGCAAGGGAGATCCCACTCTGAAGATCCACAGCCCCTTCCCAAAGTGGTCTCCCATCCAACAACAAACCAGGGCTGACTCTACTTGTGTGTGTGTGTAGGGCTGACCCTGCTTGTGTGTGTGTGTGTAAAGTGCAATAAAGACACTTCCCATTTATGGTGACTCCAGCAAGGGGCTTTCAAGGCAAGTGAGAAGCAGAGGTGATTTGCCATTGCCTTCCTCTGCAGAGTCTTCCTTGGTGGTCTCCCACCCAAGTACTCTCTCCTTCCTTGGAGGTTTTAAAGCAGAGGCTAGATGGCCACTTGACAACAATGCTGTGAACTTAGGCAGATAATGAGAAAGAGGGCAGGAAGGGCTGCATCAGGGCTTAGTTCTCATGGCCCTTTCTTACATGACCAGGGAAATGCTGATCATCACTTGGGGTCAGGAAGCAATTTTTGCCAGGCGAATTTCACCAGGGATCTTGGAGGATATTGTCACCCTGCTTATTTAATTTATATGCAGACTACATCCTGCGGAATGCTGGCCTGGATGAAGCAGAAGCCGGAATTAAGATTGCCGGGAAAAACATCAACAACCTCAGATATGCAAATGACACTGCTCTAATGGCAGAAAGTGAGGAGGACCTAAAGAACCTCTTGTTGAGGGTGAAAGAGCAGAGCACAAAAGTAGGCTTGAAACTCAACATCAAAAAAACTAAGATCATGGCATCCGGCCCCATCACACTTTGGCAAATAGAAGGGGAAGGCGTGGAAGTAGTGACAGACTTCACGTTTCTGGGATCCAAGATCACTGCAGATGGTGACTGTAGCCATGAAATTAAAAGTCGTTTGCTCCCTGGGAGGACAGCTATGGCGAGTCTGGGCAGTATAATAAAAAGTAGAGACATCAGCCTGCCAACAAAAGCCCATATAGTTAAAGCGATGGTATTCCCAGTAGTAATGTATGACTATGAGAGCAGGACCATAAGGAAGGCCGAGCACAGAAGAATAGATGCTTTTGAGCTGTGGTGCTGGAGAAGAATCTTGAGAGTCCCTTGGACCGCAAGAAGATCCAATCAGTCAGTCCTAAGGGAAATCAACCCAGACTGTTCCCTGGAAGGTCAGATGCTGAAGCTGAAGCTCAAATATTTTGGCCCTGGTGCTGGGAAAGACAGAAGGCAAAGAAGAAGGGAGTGGCAAAATATGAGATGGCTGGACAGCATTACTGATGTAACAAACATGAATTTGAGCAGACTTCGGAGGAGGGCTGGCGTGACTTGGTCCATGGGGTCGCAGAGTCAGACTCAACTGTGCAACTGAACCACAACAACCTGGAGGATTTCCCCTCCAAACAACCTTTAAGACTAACAAAGTTTTATTCAGAATGTAAGCTTCTTCGTCTGAAGAAGTATGCATGCACACATGAAAGCTTACATTCTGAATAAAACTTTGTTGGTCTTAAAGGTGAAACTTGACTCCTACTTTGATATGGTACATAGTTTATTGCATGCAAGGAACTGCTGACCTGGAACCAACATGTGGTTGTCTCTACCTGCAGAGGTACAGTCCTGAGTTCTCTTTCCTTATCTGTTCCACTTAGTCTTAAGAATCAGAGCAGGAAAGGAAAAGGAGATGTTAGGCAGGGTTCCAAGCCGCAGTGTAAACATCATTATTTACATGATGGACCTTCTATAAAAAAACACACCAAAGACCCTGTATATTTTTGATTTTTCTGTTATTTACAGGGAGACAAGAAGATAAAAAATGGTGAGGACCCAAAAGTAGCAACATGCATAGGGTACTTAATTAACATTGTAAAATATGTTTGGGTCTTTTGTTGAACACTCCATAAGCCTGTTCTACATGCACAAGATATATATACTACTATGAATTTAATGCAAGCTCTCGGCTAATGATTTTACTTGAATAACTTATTACCCAATACAGGAAGTGTCAACATTTTATAGAATGAGAACTCGGGATTTCAGTAATTCTGCTTCCACTAATGCTAAGTCACTATTGGGAGCATTTAGTTATAAATTGTCTTTCAATAAAAAAAAATTAAAAAAGAAAGTTAAGGGCTCCCCAAACAACCAAATGAAAAGGCATAGCAGCTTAAATCAGGGGAAGTCAATTTCCACATGCCGATCCTAAATATTTCATGGCCCTATTTTATTCTGACATTTGTAGATGACTAAAGTGTTACAAAGGAAATAAAATGCTGATTAAAGAGTTCGCTGTCATAAAGGTTACTGAATTGTAAATGGCCCTTTCCATCTTCCTGTTAATAGGTACCCAGCTGTAAACATCAAGAAGGATGGGAAGGGAGGCCTGCAGCCGGTTCCTTGAGGAGTCGTATATACATTAATCACCGAATCACCAAGCCATGCTTAATTGCAAGTTGTATATCACACAAATCCATGGTAAGGAGAAGGAAACTCATTATTGCAGCTTGGTAACTACTGGGTACTTCTCGTTTTAACCTTCTCACACCTGGGAAACACTGTTGTTCTACAATGGGAATGCAGAGATGACATTAAGCCACTAATTACAGTGGCACCGGCTGTGCTTGAACATTCGGCGAGGAGCAAAAAAATAGAAGTGGAAGGAAGGGGAATAAAAGGATCTCCCTGCCTTAGCTCTGCTTGTCCCCCTCTTCTGCGACTCCTCCCCTAAGGACAGCCACACTGAAATCCTTGATAGTTGAGAGAGAGAGAGAGAGTTGAAATGATACAGGCAAAAGACTGCAGTATATTTTGCTTTGACACAATTATTGATTTAAATCCCATACAATAGCACAATGCTATTTAAAGGTCATCCAAAGAAAAATGAGTTTACACTCGAACAGAGAAAGCTTATCTGTCACGAAAGCATAATGATGTGCTTACGCTTCCACTAGGTGTGTTTTCCCCTCACGAAGACGGAAGCCAGAATGCAGGTATAATCCGCTTTCATGGACAGATGTAGAAGCATTTCCACAGGTGACAGTCTCCCTGGCCACTTCGATGCTGTTAAGGTCCAACAAGAGACAGAGGCTAAAATTTTTGTAGACCTGTAAAGAGTGGCAAAGCTGCAGTACCACAGTCCGAGCCCTCTGCTCATGACCTGAGTTCGATCCCGGTGGAAGCTGGCTTCAGGTAGCCAGCTCAAGGTTGACTCAGTCTTCCATCCTTCCGAGGTCAGTGAAATGAGTCCCTAGCTTGCTGGGGGGAAAGCGTAGATGACTGGGGAAGGCAATGGCAAACCACGTTGTGATGCAATGTCACCCCAGAGTTGGAAATGACTGGTGCTTGCACAGGGGACTACCTTTACCTTTTTAAAGACTTACAAGAATATCTGGCCATATGTTCTCCTGCACAACCCTGCTTGAAACGAATGGAAGTTGAATGAGACTACCACTAGAGGTCCCGTGCCTTTCAAAAGGGGCTTGTGCAGGTGAACTTCCTGTTCTGTTTTGCCCTTATTTTTCAGATGTTTTTGAACACTTGGAAAAATATCACTTACAAATGCATTTGGAATCGCTATATCAGGAATAACTAGGAAAGATTCTTAAGTGTATGGGAAGAGTCACCAAGACCAAGAGATGTTATTCTCCCTGTGATATTGGATGAGAGTTTTACAAACACAGGGTTGCCTGCTCTGGGTTGAGAAATATGTGGATATTTTGAGTGGGGGAGCCAGTGAAGGGTGGGGTTTGGGGAGGGGAAGCGAAGGACTTCAATGGAGGGTATTGCCATAGTGTCCACCTTCCAAAGTGGCCATTTACTCCAGATGAACTGATCTCTTTCAGCTGGAAATCTCCAGTCACCGCCTGGAGGTTGACAACCCTACATGACACTGAAGTGTGAAACAGGTAGAGTTCTGAGGAGGAGGAGGAGAAGAAGATGATGCTATTGGAATTATATCCCACTTTATAATCTGAATCTCAGAGTGGTCACAATCTCCTTTTCCTCCCTCACCCCCACAACAGACACCCTGTGAAGTAGGTGGGGTTGAGAGAGCTCTCACAGGAGCTGCCCTTTCACGGACAACTCCTATGAGGGCTATGGCTGACCCAAGGCCATTCCGGCAGCTGCAAGTGGAGGTGGGGAATCAAAGTTCTCCCGGATAAGAGTCTGTGCACTTAACCAGTACACCAAACTGGCTCTCTGGAGCTTTGTGTACACCTACAGGCTATAAAGTAGAATTAACAATGACATTTCAGGGCCATTGACCACCTTAAAGATGGCATTCCAATGAGGCACTTCCTTAGAGGTATCCTCAACCTTATCAAATTAAGGACACTTTTAAAATCATAAGAACCATGGACACCACCACAAAATGGCTGCCATGGCATGTAGCAATATGGCTACCACAAAGGTAGGACCAATCACAAGATGGTTGCCATGTAGACAGGATCGACTACTTGCATTGGGGAAGGGACACAGTTTGGCTTCAATTTCCAAAAAAGAGGAGGATGAGCTCCCTAAATTGCCATGGGGAAAAAGTGCCAAGCCTAAAGTCAGTCTGTACCCATGGCCATGCCGAGGGCAAACATCTATGACACATCTGCCTTGAGAGCGAGTTTGGTGTACTGGAATTCTTCAAATGTGGTGCTAGATATCACATTTCATGCTAGATGCTGATTTCCAATCCCGTAAGGAATCAAAAGTATTAACTGTTCAGAGACCAATACATTTAATTGAAACTAGTGGATTTTGTTTAAAAAAAACAAAATATCATTACAAGTCCAGTGACATCTTTAAGACCAATGAACTTTAATTGTGGGTATAATTTTGTGTGCATGCACACTTCATTAGATCACTTCATCAAGTGTGCCTGCACACAACAGCTCGTACCTTAAACCTCATTCTGCTGCAAGAGCCGACCAGGTCCTGGAAGCATTTGTTCACCACCACCACTGTCAGCCCTTATGCTTCCAGGTTCCAACTGTATGGGATAAGAACATAAGAGAAGCCATGTTGGATCAGGCCAACGGCCCATCCAGTCCAACACTCTGTGTCACATAAGAACATAAGAGAAGCCATGTTGGATCAGGCCAACGGCCCATCCAGTCCAACACTCTGTGTCACATAAGAACATAAGAGAAGCCATGTTGGATCAGGCCAACGGCCCATCCAGTCCAACACTCTGTGTCACATAAGAGCATAAGAGAAGCCATGTTGGATCAGGCCAGTGGCCCATCCAGCCCAACACTCTGTGTCACAGAAGAACATAAGAGAAGCCATGTTGGATCAGGCCAACGGCCCATCCAGTCCAACACTCTGTGTCACACAGTGGCCAAAAAACCCACGTGCCATCAGGAGGTCCATCAGTGGGGAGAGGACACTAGAAGCCCTATCACTGTGCCCCCCCCCCAAGACAGAGAGTTCCATCAATATGCTGTGGCTAATGGCTACTGATGGACCTCTGCTCCATATGCTTATCCAATCCCCTCTTGAAGCTGTCTATCCTTGTAGCCGCCGCCACCTCCTGTGGCAGTGAATTCCACATTTCCCACTCTGGGGTGATGTCGCATCACAATGTTTTCATGGCAGAAATGGGGTGGTTTGCCCCAGTCATCTACACTTTCCCCCCAGCAAGCTAGGTACTCATTTACCAACCTTGGAAGGATGGAAGGCTGAGTCAACCTTCAGCTGGCTACCTGAACCCAGCTTCCACCAGGATCGAACTCAGGTTGTGAGCAGAGAGCTTGGGCTGCAGTACTGCAGCTTTACCACTCTGTGCCATGGGCTTCGATTCTAAGAAACCATTAAAGTCCCCATTGGAACAACTGCAATCCAAAAGCAAGGAGCTATGTGCAGTGGGCGAGATGGTGGATCCCTATAACGTTCCTAACCTCCTTCTCAGATTTGTAATTGGCGGGGGACGGAGGATAAGTTTTATAATTAACTAGCCATTCTTCATTAGGCCATTCCTCACCTTACAGCAGTTTTCCATGCACAGGGCTGCAAGCTTTCCCTTTCCCTTTTGCACATCATTTCTAGAATGACAACAGTTGTCAATCAGTGCTGATGGATGGCTCTATGCGCCATCCATGACAGAACAGACTTCTTGACAGACACTGCAATTCATGCCTATCACCCCTTGGAGATATTATGGCTAAGTATAAAAATGACCCAATTGTTGCTTGACAAACTGCTTTTGAAACCAAAGGGAGCTTCAGAATCAGGATCTGATCATGACATAAGGGTGTGTTGTCCAGCAGAGGGGTTAGAACCAATGTTCCCGTCTAAGCTGCAGAGTCTTGTGAGCAAAAATTCTACTTTGTGAACTACTGCTACTGAAGTTGTGAGCTACTGGCATTAAAGTTCTGAGCTACTGCATAAGTTATTGTGCTCTGGGGCCAGTTTTCCTGAGGCAAGACACAAATGTGAGAGCTGGATGTTAAAAATCTGTGAGCTAGCTCACACTAACTCAGCTTAGAGGGAACACTGCTTAGAACTCATATTACCTTCATTTTAGTATATAGAATCATAGAATCATTGAGTTGGAAGGGACCTCCAGGGTCATATAGTCCAACACCCTGCACAATGCAGGACACGCACAAATACCTCCCCCTAAATTCACAGGATCTTCATTATCAGATGGCCATCTAGCCTCTGTTTAAAAACCTCCAAGGAAGGAGAGCCCATCACCTCCTGAGGAAGCCTGTTCCACTGAGGAACCAGTCTGTCAGGAAGTTCTTCCTAATGTTGAGCTGGAAACTCTTTCGATTTAATTTCAACCCTTTGGTTCTGGTCCTACTTTCTGGGGTCACAGAAAACAATTCCACACTCTCCTCTATATGACAGCCCTTCAAGTACTTGAAGATGGTGATCATATCACCTCTCAGCTGCCTCCTCTCCAGGCTAAACATCCCCATCTCCTTCAACCTTTCCTCATAGGACTTGATCTCCAGACCCCTCACCATCTTCGTCGCCCTCCTCTGGACCCATTCTAGCTTGTCTATATCCTTCTTAAAATGTGGCGCCCCAAACTGAACACAATACTCCAGATGAGGTCTTACCAGCGCAGAGTAAAGCGATACCATCACATCACGTGATCTGGACACTAGACTTCTGTTCATACAGCCCAAAATTGCATTTGCCTTTCTGGATCTCAAAAGCAAATGCCATGGCTTAGCGGTAAGGAATCTGCCTGGCATGCAGAAGGTCCCAGGTTCAATCCTCAGCATCTCCCATTAAAGGATCTGACTGCAGCTAAGACCTCTGACTGAGTCCCTGGAGAGCCACTGCCAGTTAGAGTTGACAGCACAGACCTTGCTGGACCATGGGTCTGATTCAGTGCAAAGCAGATTTATGTGTATTCAGGTGTGTGTATACAGAATGCCTGGGGTTGCCATCTCTGGCTTGGGAAATTCCTGGAGATTTAATGAGGATCTTCATGGGGTATAACACAATAGAATCCACCCTCCAAAGTAGCCATGTTCTCCAGGGGAACTGATTTCTGTAGTCTGGAGATCAGATGCAATTATGGTAGAACTCCAGACCCACCTGGAGACCAGTAAGAATCAGTAATTCTTGGTAAGAATCATTTTGGTATGAATCAGTTCTTAAGGTCACTTGGCTCAGTGACAGCACAGATCTAACTCAAGCTCAAGGAACAGTAATGCTCTCCCCTTCTGGAGAGCCAGTTTGGTGTAGCCTTTAAGTGCACGGACTCTTATCTGGGGGAACTGGGTTTGATTTCCCACTCCTCCACTTGCAGCTGCTGAAATGGCCTTGGGTCAGCCATAGCTCTTCCATAGTTGTCTTTAAACAGGCAGCTTCTGTGAGAGCCCTCTCAGCCCCACCCACCTCACAGGGTGTCTGTTGTGGGGAAGGAAGATGAAGGAGATTGTGAGATACTCTGAAACCATGAGATTCGGAGTGGAGGGCAGGATATAAATACCATGTCATCTTCTTCATTCTACCATCTTGAACTACATGCTCCAATCTTTGCAACTCATCCATATGGGTTGGATTCCAAGCCCCTCTTCTGTAAATAGGAGGAACTTCCACTCTCTCAAGAGGAAGCTGTTTGGGGTTTTTTTTGTTTTTGTTTTTTTTTTTGGGGGGGGGGGTGTTGGCCAATTCCCTCAAGTTCCAGATGGTTTCCTGGACAAACCGCTGTTCTGGGAGCACAGGGAACTGCAGAATTGCTGCTAGAAGACATGATGATATAGCTATGTAGTGGCACCTTTTAAGATGATGTAACTTGCAGAATTCCATCAACATTTACCTTGGACTGGGAACGATGGGCAATATAAGTAACAAGTCTGGACGAAACAAAGGTAGGCAAAAAAAAAATGAAAATTATCCCCCGTCACCAATAAATGTTACTTGGTTGATATCATAGGAGAGTTCTCTCGCAGCGGTCTCTTCTAGTATTAGCTCAAGCCCTACTTTCAGTAAGCTACGCTACGGATCTTGTTGGTATCAAATCCAGACTACTAACTGTGCTCTGAGCAAAGAAGTACTTTTCTTTTTTCTGCCTGTCCTCCATCTACAGCCAAACATTCCACCGGGTGACTTTGAATTTTTCATATCATTTAAATTAACAGTGCAATTTATAATTTTATAAACCTATCACATTCCAACCTTCATCATCTTTTTTAACTGCTTGTTTCACTGCTTCCGCCTTCGCTCACAAGGATGCTGCTCCAAACGTCTCCATCATCCCGCTATAGAAAAGGGCATCCCAAATTATCAAAGGACTGCATTTCTGCTTTGGCCAGCTAGTGTGGTGGAAAGCGCCTTCAAGCCACAACTGACCTACGGCAACCTTCAGAGGTGGTTTTTGCCATTGCTTGGCTCTGCACAGCAAGAAACCCTGAACTTCCTTGGTGGTCTCCAGCCCAAGTACTCACCATGGCAGACTTTTTACGGGGGTGGTTTGCCATTGCCTTCCCCAGTCATCTACACTCCCCCCACCCCCAGCAAGCAGGGTCCTCATTTTACCAACCTTGGAAAAATGAAAGGCTGAGTCAACCTTGAGCCAGCTACCTGAACCCAGTTTCTGCTGGGATCGAACTCGGGTCATGGGCAGAGCTTCGACTGCAGTACTGCAGCTTACCACTCTGAGCCACATGCGTGGAGTCGTTACAGACCCATGGGGTTACGTCAGGATCAAACTCAGGTCATGAGCAGAGCTTGGACTGCAGTACTGCAGCTGACCACTCTGCACCAAGGGGCGCTCTCAGCAAAATGCATCCTGGCATCAGATGGCTTCAGAGGGTAGTCAAGGAGATCTGTGTTTGAACAGCTTGATTTGAGTCCAGCAGTACCTGAGAAACCAAGAAGAATTTCAGGGGATGAGCTTTCAAGAGCCAGATCTCCCCTTGGCAGACACACTTGAGCAGAAATACGGCATCGAAGGAGAGGAGTGTTGACTCTCAAAACCTCATCCCCTGAAACACTTCTTGGTCTCTCAGGCGCCGCTGGACTCGAACCTAAGTAACCCACCATCAGGTAGCATATAGAATCATAGAGTTGGAAGGGACCTCCAGCGTCATCTAGTCTAATCCCCAGCACAATGCAGAAAACTCACATAGTGAGCCTGCTTCGACGGGGATGGTGGGATATAAATCCAATAAAATAAAATAATAATAAATAAACACCTTCCCCTAAATTCATAGGATGTCCATTGCTGTCAGATGGCCATCTAGGCTCTGTTTAGAAACCTCCAAGGAAGGAGAGCCCACCACCTCCCGAGGAAGCCTGTTCCACTGAGGAACTGCTCTAATGGTCAGGAAGTTCTTCTTAACAGAATCATAGAGTTGGAAGGGACCTCCAGGAACATCTAGTCCAACCCCCTGTACAATGCAGGAGACTCACAAACACCTCCCCCTAAATTCACAGGACCATCATTGCTGTCAGATGGCCATCCAGTCTCTGTTTAAAAACCTCCAAGGAAGGAGAGCCCACCACCTCCTGATGAGGAAGCCTGTTCCACTGAGGAATTCCTCTAACGGTCTGGAAGTTCTTCCTGATGTTGAGCCGCAAACTCTTCTGATTTAATTTCAACCCATTGGTTCTGGTCCTACCTTCTGGGGCCACAGAAAACAATTCCACACTATCCTCTATATGGAAAAGGGGGAAAGGTCCCCTGTGCAAGCACCAGTCGTTTCCGACTCTGGGATGACATTGCTTTCACATTTACTCATTTTACCGACCTCGGAAGGATGGAAGTCTGAGTCAACCTCGAGCCGGCTACCTGAAAACCCAGTCGCTGCTGGGGATCGGACTCAGGTCATGAGCAGAGCTTAGGACTGCAGTACTGCAGCTTTAGCACTCTGTACCACGGGGCTCATTTTATCCTCTGTATGGAAAAAGGAAAGGTCCCCTGTGCAAGCACCAGCCATTTCCAACTCTGGGGTGACGTTGCTTTCACAACGTTTTCATGGCAGACTTTTTACGGGGTGGCCTTCTCCAGTCTTTTACACTTTCCCCCCAGCAAGCTGGGTACTCATTTTACCAACCTCGGAAGGATGGAAGACTGAGTCAACCATGGGCCGGCTAACTGAACCAGCTTCTGCCGGAATCAAACTCAGGTCATGAGCAGAGAGTTCAGACCACAGTACTGCTGCTGTACCACTCTGCGCCACGGGGCCGCTATCCTCGATATGACAGCCCTTCAAATACTTGGTGATCTTATCACCTCTCAGCCACCTCCTCTCCAGGCTAAACATGCCCAGCTCCTTCAACCTTTCTTCATAGGATTTTATTTCCAGCTGACCAAGGTTCTGTTTCCTAATGGAAGGGAATCATTCTGACAAGCTCTCTGCAGCAGTTTTACGACATTGATGGAGGGATTTGAAACGGGCATTAGTAACCGGACGCTGCATGTCATTGGTAATAACTTCTGATTATGTCAGGGAATCTACGTGCTGATCAATGGGCATCCACCTGCAACTGCTTATACACCCCTCATAAATCTCTTCATCGATTAACATCCCCATTCCTTGACATAATTAGGAGCTACAGACATGGTTACAATCTTTAAAAGGTAGCTCAGCAAACCCCGTTTTCATTTCCCATCTCAGTCTAGATCCTTCTTGCATCCCGTAACAATCCAGAAAGTGTCACTTGTAAATTGAGAATTCAACAACTGCCTAGGAGAAGTCCTTGTGTTATTTGTTGTTGTTGGTTAAAAAAAAATGAGGGGTTTCCCATGCTAAGATGAGATTCCTATGGGCAAAAGCGAGGCTTGTTACATGCAATCGTGACCTGATTTATGCACCAATTTATTTTATGCATTAGGTGTCCTGCATGCAATCTGAGAGAGGCATAAAAATTCCATGCAGAAAGGTAAGGACTCCTTCACACAAACTGCCTTTTGGTTATTATCATCTCTTCTTTGCAGCTTGCATCCCGTGGTAGGCAGGACAAATGAATCTATGCCCTGGAACGCATTTTCTCCCCTCTAGTCCAAACGTTTGCATAGTTTTCTATTTCGCCCGGCATCAGCCTATGAATAGCTGAACAGCTTTATCATTAGAGTGATCAGCCTGTAATTTAGATAACCCTCTTGAACTTCCAACATCCTCCCCTCCCCTCCGCCAAATGTCTCAGGCGGAAATCTTCTGCGCATCTTCGGTGCCAAAGGAAAGCAAACAATCCAAAAAGGCACATTTATTTTACTAAATTATCCTTATTCCAATAGGTTTGCTGCATTATTAATAATGAATTTGACGTTATATTTCTTCCCTGTTTTTTTTATTTCATAAAGAACAGCAAGAAAAGCAACTTCCCATATTTCCTTTTATTAGAAGCCTCCTTTCATCCAAGAAATATGAGACCTGAAATAAATTGTACCGTCCTGCTTTTCTTCTTCTTTTTTTTTAAAATTCAAATCTTTCCCAGTCCTAGGCAGTATGCTAATGAAAACAGGTTGATAAACGACTCCCTGATATTTTCCAGACATTTTTCTCTCAGAAGTGCTCTAAACTGATGTAGCTCAAAGAGAATAAGGCGCATTAAGTCATTATATCAATTTTTGTTACCCAGATACTTCAGTCCCAGTTAAGAGCTGACAGCCTATATAACACAAGGCAAGGGCATCATACGACTCCATCGATCAAACCTTGTCGTAGATAGATTGCCTATTACACAAATAGAACCAGCAGACTCAGTTCTGTAGTTTTTATGCTCTTCAATTAAAGGAGAACAGGGTGCTTTCCCATAAATCTGCTAATTGCAGCAGAATTAATTTTGCAAATTTCACTGGGCTCAAGGGGGGCGGAAGTGATTGGGCACGCTAATATCAACCGGCAGAGAGGGGTCGTCACCAACAGAATCCACAGTGGGGTTTTCTTCGACTACACCTGGACTGGTCAAGGCGTCACAAACATTTAGTTCCTCTGTGATTCTCTGGCAACAGACAACTGACAACCGCAATGCGCTGGATCCGAACAAGAGGCCGTTTTATTTGCTTGTTTGTTAAGGCCGTTCCCTCTGTCCGCAAAATAGAGAGAGACGGAAGGTGCAAAAATAACTCTACTCTTTTGTCGCCTGTGCTAATGATTCCCACCAATCAGGCAGCTCTCCTAAATACAATAGCCAAAGCAAGAGATCACAGGGAAGCTTTTCTCAACACAACAGAAGATGCTGCCGGCTGCCAGCGAAAAGAGAGAGAGAGAAAGCCAGACCACAGCATTTCTGCCACAAGAAACAGAACAAGCAGCACTTACCAAAGAGCACAGGACTTTAAACATAAGTCTAATTGCATCCATAAAGTATCGCTACAATCTTGTGGTAACAACAAAAAAAAAAACCAAGCAACAGAGCCAGAGTAGCTTAGTACAAACAAGTGAGCTGATTTTAAAATAACCATCACAAGGATGATGCTTTGCAACCATTAAGACGCTGGTTGGAATAAGTATTTCCACATATTTCTCGGTACTTAAGGCATCGATTCACAAGGAGGATTCAGGCACGGTCACGGGAATTGCAGTAAAAACCACCACAAATGCTTGATGGTAGGCCCTCGTAATCCGCTGAACGGATCAGTACCTTGGGGGCAGGGCTGGCGCCAGGTGTTCCGCCACTCAAGGCAGACCCGTGCGCAGCCCCTCCCCCCAGCTCCCTCGGGAAATGGAAGTTTGCGTGCCACGATGGCGTCAAAAGTGACATCATCAAGTGGGACAGGGAGAGCCGACGCTTGCGTATCACGCTCCTTGCAGGTACACAAGCCGCCCCACTTCCAGCTCAGACTTCTTGCTTTGCAGGAAGCCTGATCGAGGTGGGGAGAGTGGGCGCTTGCGTATCGTGCTCCTTGCAAGTACACAAGCCCCAGGTCCGGTTCATCAGGAGAGAGAGGGGGTGCCCAGCATCACCCCCCAGGCAGGGTGGCGCCCTAGGCAGCCACCTATCCCCCTACTCCCATGCGCCGGCTCTGCTTGGGGGCCATATTGGGGTGGAAAAGTAGCATACAAGTGCTTTAAATAAATAAATCATGGGACATAAGAGGATACTATATCAGGGATCCCCAATGTGGTACCTGCAAAGTGCTTTCAGAAAGTGGGCGGAGCCATGTGGAGCTTTTGCCCAGAAAGGTTGGCTACTGGAGATTTCTGGCTGTGCAGATTTTATTAAAAGATTGCTGCCGCATCACAGGGATCTTCCCAGAGCAACTGAAGGTGAGCTGAAGCAGCCATTTTGCTCCTGATTCCTCCTGCGGCACCCGTTTGTGGCAGCCATTTTGTGGTTGTGCCCACCATACTGTGACAGAATGCCAAAGGTCTCAAAGAGGTTGGGGACCCCTGAACTACATAGTGTCATTGAATCACAGAATTGGAAGGGACCTCCAGGTCATCTAGTCCAACCCCCTGTGCAATGCAGGAAACTCACAAATACCCACCCCACACGCATACATACTCCAGCGAGCCCTGCTCCATGCCCATAAGGTGATGATGAAGAAGACGACATTGGGTTTACATTCTGCCCTCCACTCCAGAGTCTCAGAGCGGCTCCCAATCTCCTTTATCTTCCTCCCCCACAACAGACACCCTGTGAGATGGGTGGGGCTGAGAGGGCTCTCCCAGAAGCTGCCTTTTCAAGGACAACCTCTGCAAGACCTATGGCTGACCCAAGGCCACTCTAGCAGCTGCAAGTGGAGGGGTGCGGAATCAAACCTGGTTCTCCCAGATAAGAGTCCGCGGACTTAACGACTACACCAAACTAAACACTGATGCAACCCTTCCTGCTCTCCTTCTCATGATCTGCCTAATTCACAGAATCAGTGTTGCTGTCAGATGGCCATCTAGCCTCTGCTTAAAAACCTCCAAAGAAAGAGAGCCCAGGCTTTGGCCAAGATGGCTACCCACGAGGAAATGCAGGCTGAAGAATCTCCTATTAAAAAAAAATAACCCAATGATAAACTGACCAATAAAGAGTGGGACGAAGGAACTCAGCGTGGATAGAGAACCCCCATATGACTTCTTGAGAGTCCCTCGGACTGCAAGAAGATCCAATCAGTCAGTCCTCAGGGAAATCAATCCGGACTGTTCCCTGGAAAATCAGATGCTGAAGCTAAAGCTCAAATCCTTTGGCCACCAAATGAGAAATCAGCACTCCCTGGAGAAGACCCTGATGCTGGGAAAGACAGAAGGCCAAAGAAGAAGGGGACGGCAAAAGAGGAGATGGCTGGACAGCATTACTGATGTAATTAACACGAATTTGAGCAGACTTCGGAGGATGGTGGAAGACAGGAGGGCCTGGCAGGACTTGGTCCATGGGGTTGCAAAAAGATGGACTCAACTGTGCAACTGAACAGCAACAAAAATGTGACTTGGCGATGTTCTCAGTGGAGGAGGCAGCAGACCTCAGCCTTGCCTCGGGTGCCAGACCGTCTAGGGCTGGCCCTGGGGCGGGGGGGAGCCAAAGGACGTGCTTGGTGAAAGTGTTGGGGATGCAGAATAACAAAGAACATGCACTGTGAAAGCGAGGCGAAGCACCAGCACATAAATAGCAAAAGTGAAACACTTCAACCAAAACTGTAAGCATCTAACAAGATAAAAAAAAAAGGATTCTGTAGAAAGTAGAAGTCAGTGTTCCTTTTAACTCTCAGGGGAGAGACATTGAGTAGATGATGATGAAGCCACTTGGGATAAAAAGATCACACACACCTTTGTGCGGATGCATCACCCTCTGTAAACACTCCAGACAATCTCACCGATTTCAATAGACTAACTGTTCTAAACTGTGCAAACTACCTAATTGTCAAATGGCTAGTTTTAAAAGTTTGCTGCTTCTGTTCTGAATACTTTGGTGGTATGACATTTCTGGGAAAGAAATCATTTTCACTTGTTCAGATTTCCAGGGAACACAAAGAAGTTTATACATTCAACTTTGAGACCAGCTTCTACCAAATTCTGAAGGCAGAAGTCTCACCTGCACTCCAGCTTCGAGAAGACCTCCTGCTGTTGTAATTAAAGTAATAAAAAAATTAAAGTAATAATAACACCTGCTGATGAAGTATCCTAACATGTAACACTCATACATACTTTGTGTATTTACAGTCTGATCCCATCCACCTAGGACAAACCAGTAAGGCGTTCTCGGATGAATGACTTTTGGGCAGGGGTGTCGAACTTATTTGTTATGAGGGCTACAATCTCCCATGTTTTCTCCCCCCACAACAGACACCCTGTGAGGTGGGTGGGGCTGAGAAGGCTCTCACAGCAGCTGCCCTTTCAAGGACAACCTCTGCCAGAGCTTTGGCTGACCCAAGGCCATTCCAGCAGCTGCAAGTGGAGAATCGAACCCAGTTCTCCCAGATAAGAGTCCACGCATTTCACCACTACGCCAAACTGGAAGCCACCAAAGGCAAGTAATGGGGATGTTCTCAATCTAGTGAAGCCTCTTAGGCAGCCTGCAAGAGTGCAAAGTTAATGGAACAGCATTGCTGCACCAAGACACCCCATAATATGCCCCCTATACTTTCAAAGCCCAGTCTATGAATAGTAGCTGAAGCCACCAGCTCCAACTTGCAATGGCTGCTAAAAGCTGGACAATGTGGAACCATGGCTGGAAACTAAACTACTGTGGAAAGGTCTGGGTTCACAGCTGCACACTGGGCCAAACCAGATGCAGGGAAGAATTTGGCCATGAAAAATGCTATGGGGGCTGCGGCCCATGGCAAAGCACAGCCTGCAGATTCCTCTGCCACCCCATGTGCCTTTTCAAAACAGTGTGTGTGCTCACACGCACACACACACAACTGTTTCAGAACATGAAAAGGCACCATAGGGGAACAACATCACCCAATCCCACTGTACTTTGCAACATTTCTGATGGCCTAATTCTTCTCTAAAGTAGTGTTGGCATTCATGGGCTGGACCCAGAGATGCTGTGAAGTCTAGCTTCAGAGGATAAAAATGGACCCAATGGGGGGACATCCAGGGCATTTTTTTGTAGCGGAACTCCTTCGCATATTAGGCCACACCCCTGTGATGTAGCCAATCCTCCAAGAGCTTGCAGGGCTCTTCTTACAAGGTCTACTGTAAGCTCTTGGAAGATTGGCTACATCAGGGGTGTGTGGCCTAATATGCAAAGGAGTTCCTGCTACAAAAATAGCCTGGGAACAGCAGAAACAACATGAAGGCATCAAGCCGCATTAATCAGACCCTCAGTCTATAAGGTCACTGTTGTCTACCTAGCCTGGAATGGCTCTCCCGGGTCTCAAAGAGAGGTCTTTCCCATCATCCATTGCCTGGTCCTTTTAGCTGGAGATGCCGGGGATTGAGCCTGGGACCTTCTGCATGCCAACCGATGCTCTACCACTGAGCCATGGCCTCTTCTACTTTGATTGATCAAATACATGAATGGGCAAAATCCCTTGTTTACTTAGCCCAAAATACAACATTTGCTTAACCCATTATGTCCTGCACGTTTCACCTCAAGAGTTCAGGAGAGGAGCTCTTTGACATTATTAAAAACAAACAAACAAAGGTCTTTGAATTTTGCTTCTATTGTCAAATGTTTAGTTGATCTGATTATGGTCCAAAATCCTTCCTGCACGCTCAGAATGGGGTCTTGTCCACAGTAGCATTTTGGTCATAGAACTCGGTCCTCCCAAAAGCTCACTAGGCATTGTCAGGGGTGGAATTCTAGCAGCTGCTGCTTTGCATATTAAGTCACACACCCCTGATGTAGCCAATCCTCCAAGAGCTTACAAAAAAGGGCCTTGCAAGCTCTTGGACGATTGGCTACATCAAGGTGTGTGGCCTAATATGCAAAGGAGCTCCTGCTAGAATTCCCCCCCTGGCCATTGCAATTATGCACAGAACACACATGAAGCTGCCCTATACTGAATCAGACCCTCAGCCTATCAAGGTGAGTCTTGTCTACTCAGACTGGCAGCAGCTCGCCAGTATTGTCTACTCAGACAGTCATTCTCATTGCCTGCTACCTAGTCTTTCTAACTGGAGATGCTGGGGATTGAACCTGGGACCTTCTACCAGCTAAAGCAGAAGCTCTTCCACTGAGCCGCAGCCTCTCCCCAAGAAAGTTCAGTACAAGCTGAAGTAGAGCTGGTTCTTATAATCCTCTTTTGTCTATCCTAAGGAGTCTCAAAGCAGCTTACAATCACCTTCCCTTCTTCTCCCTACAACAGTAGGTGGACTGAGAGAGCTCTGGGCAAACTGCAGCTGGCCCAAGGTCACCCGGAAGATGCCATGTGGAGGAGGAGGGAGCCACCCCTCTTAACTATCATGCTATGGCTCAACATTTTAAAGCAAGTAATCGGGACCAGAACCAACGGGTAGAAATTAAATCAAAAGAGTTTCCGGCTCAACATTAGGAAGAACTTCCTAACAGTTAGAGTGGTTCCTCAGTGGAACAGGCTTCCTTGGGAGGTGGTGGGCTCTCCTTCCTCAGAGGTTTGGAGAGCCAGTTTGGTACAGTGGTTAAGTCTGTAGAGTCTTATCTGGGAGAACCGAGTTTGATTCCTCACTCCTCCACTTGCACCTGCTGGAATGGCCCTGGGTCAGCCAGAGCTCTGGCAGAGGTTATCCTTGAAAGGGCAGCTGCTGTGAGAGTCCACTCAGCCCCACCCACCTCACAGGGTGTCTGTTGTGGGGGAGGAAGATAAAGGAGATTGTGAGCCACTCTGAGATTTGGAGTGGAGGGTGGGATATAAATCCAATGTCGTCATCGTCTTCTTCTTCTTCTAACAGAGGCTGGATGATCATCTGACAGCAATGTGGTTCCTGTGAATTTAGGGGGAGGTATTTGCAAAATGATAGTCATGCAAATGCAACAAGAGCTGTATGCCAAAAGGAGGGTGTCTTGCCCCCTTTCCTAGAAGGCCTTAACACGCCTGGAAGATGTATCTGAGTGAATTCATGGCTAGCTGTCATTTCACGCCCTTGGCTGCTGGGCTGAACTGCTTGTGACCTTGCACATTTCTATGGACCCAAGACACTGCAAGTCCTCCCGCATGACAGAAAAGAGATTATAGGAAGATTTTTTTTTTGGGGGGGGGGGTCACCGTTAATTTGGATGTGCTGCTGCTCCCACCCGATTACGGCAGCACACAATGTTCCTATAAGGTTATGGACTAGTCTGCCTTGTTTCATTGTGAGAATTTAATACCCTACTAAGTGTGATGTATCTCGTCCATGACTAGCCCTGTTCTGTGCGGCAGCAACTTTTCTATAAAACCATTTTGAAGTACTGAACTCTTTAATGTTCTTGCCAAAGCTGCCGGATATATGATATGAACGCTACCGTGCTCTTCGGAAGGATGGATCTGCCCCACAGCCTGTGTGTGTGTTCTTCTGCCTTGTTCCTGGGGAATATTTATCCCACACTAAAGCCAAGGAAATTCTATGAGCACCTCTTTAGGGTCGCTTATGACAGCAGTATTAATGCAGCTGAGCAACCAAGTAAAATTAGAGATAAAATCTGAATAGGTCCCATTATTGTTTTTAGAGCGAACTAAATAAGCTATATAATTTCTTCCCATGGCCTGAAGAGCATTCAGTCTCTCGTACCCACAAGGAATCAGTCTGAAGTCCTGCACAGATCACATCCGGATGTCTCCTGAGCCTCAGTAAATCCACAACTTGAAAGCTGTGAATTCAAGCATAGGAGAACTTTCAAATGTCAGACAGGGCCTCGGGGATTTAAGTGTTTTACCATTTTTATACAGTGGACATTAATTTCAAATAGAAAGGAAAAGCAGTTGTCAAACTTTAGGCGTTTCCCCCTCGCCACCAATTCCACACCTGTGCTTTGCATACTATGCTAAGAACATAAGAGAAGCCAAGTTGGATCAGGCCAATGGCCCATCTAGTCCAACACTCCGTGTCACGCAGTGCCCCCCCCCCAAAAGCAGGCACCATCAGGAGGTCCATCAATGGGGCCAGGACACTAGAAGTCCTCACACTGTGGGCCCCCCAAGCACCAAGAATACAGAGCATCACTGCCCCAGACAGTGGCTAATAGCCGCTGATGGACCTCTGCTCCAGATGTTTATCCAATCCCCTCTTGAAGCTGGCTATGCTTGTAGCCGTCACCTCCTGTGACAGTGAATTCCACATGTTAATCACCCTTTGGGTGAAGAAGGGCTTCCTTTTATCCATTCTAACCCGACTGCTCAGCAATTTCATGGAGTGCTCTTCTGAATGGTGGGAAACAAATCACATGAAGTTGCCTTCTGCTCAGACCCTCAGTCCATCAAAGTCAGTCTTGTCTACTCAGGCTGGCATCTGCTCTCCAGGGTCTCAAGGCAGAGGTCTTTCCCATCACTGAACTGCCTGGTCCTTTTTAATTGGAGATGCCAGAGACTGAAACTAGGACCTTCTATATCCCAAGCAGATGCTCTACCACTGAGCCACAGCTCCTCCCTAATCTTCCCTAAAGTTAAACCTTCCCTAACTAGTGGACCCATAAACTCAAAGGGGTTTAGCCAGAGAACTGCAAATATGTCACCGGGGTGTGTGTGGAATACATAAATTTTGCAGTAGTGGGTTGGAGAAAGACTCTGCTTATATAGCTTACTCTACAGAGCCAGTTTGGTGTAGTGGTTAAGTGTGTGGACTCTTATCTGGGAGAACTGGATTTGATTCCCCACTCCTCCACTTGCAGCTGCTGGAATGGCCTTGGGTCAGCCATAGCTCTTGCAGAGCAGTCCTTGAAAGGGCAGCTTCTATGAGAGTTCTCCCAGCCTCACCTACCTCACAGGGCATCTGTTGTGGGGGGAGGGTGTTGTGAGCCACTCTGAGATTCAGAGTATAGGGTGGTATATAAATCCAATATCATCTTCTTCTTCCTCTTCTCAGTTCAATTATTGCAGTCCTCTGCTTTTCCAAAGTCTGATACGGGGCAGGTGTGCCAAATGCACAGAGAATGTCAATAGGGTATAGAGATCACCCAAAGAATAGGTGGCATTTGCCTTTTCAAGGAACACGGAAAGAAAGGTTGCGACTTTCTCCAGGGAAACCAGGGCTGAGCATACAGTAGCCCTGATCTATACCTGCTGTGGAAGGAGAAGAGACTGATCCCATGACAGAATGGAACAGGTCTGACACATTTTTGAATGCCTTGAATGTCTGACACATTTTTGAATGCAGAAATATCTCCCTGCAAGTTTTTTTTAATGTAACAGATCAGAAAGCTGAGGTTCCAGCCCAAACTGCTCCCTTTCTCTTGAATGCACTAGTGTTTAAATTGTTTGTCAGCAAAGGTAAAGGGAGGGAACATTCAGAATTGCACTGCTCCCTCAGCAATCTAATGCAATATGACCCAGTCTACCATCTCAGCAGGGGTCATTCCATAAGAACATAAGAGAAGCCATGTTGGATCAGGCTAATGGCCCATCCAGTCCAACACTCTGAGTCACATAAGAACATAAGAGAAGCCCTGTTGGGTCAGGCCAGTGGCCCATCCCGTCCAACACTCTGTGTCACATAAGACCATAAGAGAAGCCATGTTGGATCAGGCCAGTGGCCCCTCCAGTCCAACACTCTGTGTCACATAAGAACATAAGTGAAGCCATGTTGATCAGGCTAATGGCCCATCCAGTCCAACACTCTGTGTCACATAAGAGAAGCCATGTTGGATCAGGCTGATGGCCCATCCAGTCCAACACTCTGTGTCACATAAGAACATAAGAGAAGCCATGTTGGATCAGGCTAATGGCCCATCCAGTCCAACACTCTGTGTCACAGAAGAACATAAGAGAAGCCATGTTGGGTCAGGCCAATGGCCCATCCAGTCCAACACTCTGTGTCACAGAAGAACATAAGAGCAGCCCTGTTGGGTCAGGCCAGTGGCCCATCCAGTCCAACACTCTGTGTCACATAAGAACATAAGAGAAGCCCTGTTGGGTCAGGCCAGTGGCCCATCCAGTCCAACACTCTGTGTCACATAAGAACATAAGAGAAGCCCTGTTGGATCAGGCCAGTGGCCCATCCAGTCCAACACTCTGTGTCACATAAGAACATAAGAGAAGCCCTGTTGGGTCAGGCCAGTGGCCCATCCTGTCCAACACTCTGTGTCACATAAGACCATAAGAGAAGCTATGTTGGATCAGGCCAGTGGCCCCTCCAGTCCAACACTCTGTGTCACATAAGAACATAAGTGAAGCCATGTTGGATCAGGCTAATGGCCCATCCAGTCCAACACTCTGTGTCACACAGTGGCCAATGTGTGTGTGTGTGTGTACACACACACACACACACATAAATATATATATATATATATATATATATATATATATATATATATATATATATATATATATATATATATATATTTATATACATACATATACTGTGGCTAATAGCCACTGATGGACCTCTGCTCCATATTTTTTATCCAATCACCTCAAGCAGGCTATGCTTGTAGCCACCGCCACCTCTTGTGGCAGTGAATTCCACATGTTAATCACCTTTTGGGTGAAGAAGGACTTCCTTTTATCCATTTTAACCTGACTGCTCAACAATTTCATTGAATGCCCACGAGTTCTTGTATTGTGAGAAAGGGAGAAAAGTACTTCTTTCTCTACCTTCCCAATCCCATACAGAATCTTGTAAACCTCTATCATGTCACCCCACAGTCAACGTTTCTCCAAGCTGAAGAGCCCCAAGCGTTTTAACCTTTCTTCGTAGGGAAAGTGTTCCAAACTTTTAATCATTCTAGTTGCCCTTTTCTGGACTTTTTCCAATGCTATAATATCCTTTTTGAGGTACGGTGACCAGAACTGTACACAGTATTCCAAATGAGACCGCACCATCGATTTATGCAGGGGCATTATGATACTGGCTGCTTTGTTTTCAATTCCCTTCCTAATAATTCCCAGCATGGCGTTGGCCTTTTTTATTGCAATCTCACACTGTCTTGACATTTTCAGTGAGTTATCTACCACGACCCCAAGATCTTTCTCTTGGTCAGTCTCTGCCAGTTCACAACCCATCAACTTGTATTTGTAGCTGCGATTCTTGCCCCCAATGTGCATTACTTTGCTCTTGGCCACATTGAATCTCATCTGCCATGTTGACGCCCACTCCCCCAGCCTCAACAGATCCCTTTGGAGTGCCTCACAATCCTCTCTGGTTCTCACCATAGAAAAAGAGGAGCCAGAGCTCATTAGCACAACTCATTTGCATAGCTCATTTGCATATGCCACACACCCCTGACATCACCAGAAGGTGGACTAAATTATATCAGCTCAGCATCTACCTTAAAATGCTACTTGAATTATAATTGTCATAAGAAAGCCTTACTCCCATCAGACTTTTAAAATTACTTTCTCCTATGTGGCCACAGTGGCTTGAGGAAGATTTCCATCTGTCTGCTTTATATGTTTTGGTTAATTTTCTCATTTTTTGTGAGGGAAAATATTAGAAAGTTTGTCAAATCTTAGAGTCAGGGCCGGCTCGCGCACTAGGCAAACTAGGCAATTGCCTAGGGTGCCAGGAATGAGAGTGCACCGAATTGAGTTCCCTCCCGGTGCCCAAGACAATGGCCTAATTTGTCTCCCTCCCCCCCCACAAGCTCCCTCCCGCCTGCCGCACTCCTGCCCACCACCCCAGAAGCTCGCCCGCCGCTGCTTGCCCCGCCCCTGACATTTACCCTCTCTCACCGCTGGCACAGCCAGCTCTCTCCCTCCCCTTCTGAAGTTCACCCTGCTGCCGCCCACCCGTCCCCGGAGATTGCCCTGCCACCATAGCTAGCTCCCGCCCGGCCTCGAGAAGCTCGCCGCGAGGATGCCCAGCATACTGGCTCCAAGGTCTGTGTGCATTTTGAAGAGACCTCTGGAGGAAACTTCTCCCCCCTCCTTCTGGAAAGAGGGGGAAGAAACGTCCTCCAGAGGTCTCTTCAAAACATGCACAGACCTCGGACTGGTACGGCTGGACCTCCTTGCCGCCAGCGGGGGAGGGAGGGGGGCCTTTGGGCCAGCAGGCGTGGGGCTACTTGCGAGTAGCCCCATGCCTGCCGCCTACTCGCGAGTAGGTGGTAGGTGCGGGGAATCAGGGGTGGGCGCAGCTGTGCTGCCTAGAGCGCCAAAAGGGCTTGGGTTGGGCCTGCTTAAGAGTTCAGCAAAATTCTCACAGAGGGGTTGAACAATGGATCCCAGAAGCAAGTATTTGGGAGGGGGTGGTTAAGAAAGAAAGAGTGCAGTAAAATTGAGAAGTTCCAGAGCTGCAGTCCTGTGAGCTCCTGCCCAAAATGAGACCTGCATCTCATTCTATTGCACGTGTAGACCTGGCCTTTTTCTGATCCGCAGCAAGGTGCCCCGCATTGTACTGGGCACAGACAGGCATCTCTGTCTGTCTACACTACAGCTATCCAGTTAGGAAATGTAGCCACAAAACACCTGGTTCTTACCTCAATCTTGCCTGCAGGCCATCTCACTGAACTTACACACCTTTGATTTATGTCATTTTGACAGCAACATTTTCTAAAAAGTTCCAAGTCTTCTTATGGAGTAAAAACAATATACAAAAACACTTAAACACAACTTATAACTCAATGGCTTTGGTCCAACAGAACTAGGGTTGCCAAGTCCAATTCAAGAAATATCTGGGGTCTCTGGGGGTGGAGCCAGGAACAAGGTTGTGACAAGCATCATTGAACTTCAAAGGGAGTCCTGGCCAACACATTCCAAGGGACTGCGCCCTTTTAAATGCCTTGTCTCCACTGGAAATAATGAAGGATAGGGGTACTTTCTTTGGGGGCTTATAGAATGGGGCCCCCTGGCCCAATTGTTTTGAAACTTGGAGGCTGCTTTGAGGAGGGGCATCAAATGCTATGCTGCCAATGTGGTGCCTTTATCTAAGAAACAGTCCCCCACAGAGCCCCAGATTGCCACAGATCAATTCTCCATTATAGTCTATGGAAATCGGTCTCCATAGAGAATGGAGCGCCCAGCAGACATTTCCCTCCACCCTCCCACTTTCTGATGACCCTGAAGCGGGGGGAGGGCCTCCAAACCAGCAGGTCCCCTGCCCCCGCCTGGGAATTACACAGTAAAAGTTGGAAACGGGAGACCCGTGTTCTACAAAAAAGTCAATTTCAGTGAAATCTACAAAACTATACTGTAGTTGCTCAGCACAAAGGATTTTTTCAAAGACTCACTACTAGAGGAATATCTCATACTACTTTATAATATATAATGTACATATCCCAAAGGATCAATTCCCCTGGCAGCCCTAAACAGAACGTTTTTGTGGGCGAAAGGATTTCCTCCCACATAGTGGAACCTTCGCACTGTCCCACTCTCACTGGGGTCCGGTTGCCAGCTCCAGGTGGGGAAATACCTAGAGTTTTTCGGGGTACAGTCTAAGGAAGATGGTGATTGGGAGGGGAGAAACTTCAGTGGGGTAAAATGCCAAGTGGCCATTTTCTCTAGAAGAACTGATCTTTATTGCCTAGGAATCAATTATAATGCCAGAAGACCTCCATCCTACTCTGGAGTCCACATCGCTCCCCAACATGGATTTTTCGGGTTGCCCCATCCATGACCAGCGTTTCAGGAGGCATTTTGGGGTGCAGTAGAAGGGAGGAGATGAGGAAGCCACACTTTGGGGGCAGAAATCCTTCTTCTTTATCCAAGCCAAGCAAGTACCAACGGTAGAATAAGAACAAGAAAATAGATGCAGCTTCTGAGAGCTTAGCAGAAGAAGAAGAAGAAGAAGAAGAAATTGGATTTATATCCCGCCCTCCACTCCGAAGAGTCTCAGAGCGGCTCACAATCTCCTTTACCTTCCTCCCCCACAACAGACACCCTGTGAGGTAGATGAAGATATTGGATTTATATCCCGCCCTCCACTCCGAAGAGTCTCAGAGCAGCTCACAATCTCCTTTACCTTCTTCACCCACAACAGACACCCTGTGAGGTAGATGAAGATACTGGATTTATATCCCGCCCTCCACTCTGAAGAGTCTCAGAGCGGCTCACAATCTCCTTTCCCTTCCTCCCCAACAACAGACACCCTGTGAGGTAGATGAAGATACTGGATTTATATCCCGCCCTCCACTCCGAAGAGTCTCAGAGCGGCTCACAATCTCCTTTCCCTTCCTCCCCCACAACAGACACCCTGTGAGGTGGGTGGGGCTGGAGAGGGCTCTCACAGCGGCTGCCCTTTCAAGCCAGAGCTATGGCTGACCCAAGAAGAACCTGTGAGATAAAGCTATATGATTCTGGGGCCACCCCAAAACAGGCCTTGATCCTCATACCTGTGAGCCCTACATTCACAAAGAACACAGAACTCACAAGAGGCCTTCGTTGAGGACTTCCAGAATATGGAGCAATCAAAAGAATGAAGTTGCATTTGTGAAATAAGACCATGGAGGACTTTAAAGGTTACAACCAGCACCTTAAATTGGTTTCAGAAACCAACAAAGTAGTTTTATAACATGCCAACATATATCCACAGCTGCTCATCTCATCTCCCACTACAACTGGAGTAAAATTTACATTCTGAGTAAAGTGCTGGGGAAGGCAATGGCAAAGCACCCCGTAAAAAGAGTCGGAAACAAGTGGTGCTTGCACGACTGCCTTTACCTTTTAAAGTGTTGAGACCACAAGAAGTGGATGTCAGAAAGATGAGGATATCATTGCATGAAGCTGCCTTCTACTGAATCAGACCTTTGGTCCATCAAGGTTAAGTTTTGTCTACACAGATTGGCAGCAACTCTCCAGGGTCTTAGACTGAGGTCTTTCACATCACCTGATCCTAATGCTAGCCTGATCCTCAACTGGAGTTGCCAGGGATTGAACCTGGGACCTTCTGCATGCAAAGCAGAGGATCTTCCATTGAGCCACAGCCACACTCCTAAACTGTTAGCTACACAGAAACACTTGAAGCTGCCTTATACCAAATCAGAGCCTCGGTCAATCAAGGTCAGTATTGTCTACTCAGGCCCCAGCTCTCCTTGGTCTTAGGCAAAGCACTTTCCCATCACCTACTACCTGGGCCTTGAACTGGAGATGCTGGGGGTTAAACCTGGGACCTTTTGCATGCTAAACAAAGGCTCGACCACTGAGCCACAGCCCCTGTTGTCTTCATAGTACCAATTACACCGAACTCCAACAGAATTAATGCTAGCAGAAGGCAAGTGCTAGCACAATTCCAGCACAGGACAATTCTGAACGAACCATTGGCCTGTATCCTGCTAGTTCATTGTTCTTTCCCATTTCTGATTCCTTCAGTTCTGCTCCGCTTTTGTAATCCTAATGGCAGCTACTAGAAGGTGCTAACTGCGCATGATGCTCTTCCAGACTTCCATAGCCTTCGCTTAATCTTGCGCTACTTGTTACTTAATAACCACTCGAAATCAGCCGCACATTGGAGAAATTCAATCCAAATAGGACTGGGCTCGCTACATCGGAAATATCCTTCGACACAGCATAAAGATAATTTAGCTGTCACTTACTGTAAGTAAAATGACAAATATCCGTAATATCTGTCAGGATATGAATACTTTAAAAAGAGTTATGCAGCTGTCAACATTTTGATGACTCTAACAAGAGAAAAACAAACGAATGGAAAACAGACAGCAAGTCTGTTTCATATCCAGTTGCCAAACTCTACTATTACTTATATAAATGAAAAAAAAAATCAAATTACTTCATAAACAGAAGATGAACAGCTAAAGATTCTGCAGTGAACTGATACAGGTAAATCAGCTGGTGTTTCCAATAGACTAGAACAGCATGGACTCTTTTCTAACTTAATGTGGTTAGGATCTACTGAATATTAATAAATGGTGGGATTTTAATGATGGGAAAAGGAGGCCAGAATTCTGCTTGACAACCTGCCACTAGTCAGTGCATTTTCTGCTATGTGTGAGAGACCCCCCACCATTTACCAAGAAGGGAAAAAAACTCAATGGCTCTCCCTAGTGTTATTAAGAAAATAAAAGAAGCCATGTTGGATCAGGCCAATGGCCCATCCAGTCCAACACTCTGTGTCACACAGTGGCCAAAAAAACCCAAGTGCCATCAGGAGGTCCATCAGTGGGGCTAGGACACCAGAAGCCCTCCCACTGTTGCTCCCCCCGCCCCGGCAAGCACCAAGAATACAGAGCATCCCTGCCCCAGACAGTTCCAATAATATACTGCGGCTAATAGCCACTGATGGACCTCTGCTCCATATGCTTATCCAATCCCCTCTTGAAGTTGTCTATGCTTGTAGCCGCCGCTGCCACCTCCTGTGGCAGTGAATTCCATGTGTGAAGAAGTACTTCCTTTTATCCATTCTAACCCAACTGTTCAGCAATTTAATTGAGTGCACATGAGTGCTTGTATTGTGAGAAAGAGAGAAAAGGACTTCTTTCTCTACCTTCTCTATCCCATGCATACTCTTGTATTCTGGAGATCTCTGCTGCACTAAGGTCCAGATGTGTCTTGAGCACCTCTGAACTTCAGTACCCATCTTGGACAGCTGAGCCATCACATTAAGAGATGTGTCTGCCCTCTCCAGGGATCAACGGCCACATCAGTAGGAGGGAGTGGACAGTTCCAACCAGGGGTGGAATTCTAGCAGGAGCTCCTTTGCATATTAGGCCACACCATCCTGATGTAGCCAAACCTCCAAGAGCTTCCAAAAAAGAGCCTTGTAAGCTCTTGGAGGCTACATCAGGGGGAATGGCCTAATATGCAAAGGAGCTCCTGCTAGAATTCCACCCCTGGTTCCAACAAGGATGGGGACAGGGAATCCTTGAAGGAGAGCTCTTGGGCAGCAGCAGTACTGGAAAGTGATCCTGACTGAGAATCTTTCATAGACAGCATCAGTGGACACTATTAGAGTTGCCAAGCCTAATTCAGAAAATACCTGGGGACTTTGGGGGTGGGGCCAGGAGACTTTCCCTAAAATAATTAAATAAAAACACAGCAGTGCAGTTCCCCTAAATACAGTCTTCATTTCCTCATCCCCCAGCAGCTGGCTGCACTCCCCTCCCCCCTCTCTCTCACACAGCCAAAATAAACACAGTTTGAAAACATACACTTTACTAACATGGGAGTTGTTGAATGCTGCACACTCAACCCAATTTGTCAGACTAACACAGGGAAACCGGAGGCTCTATTTTACTGCGCAAAGGGCTTCTGGAAGGCTGTAAAACAAACTGAGGGAACTTCCTCCCAACAGCCACGTTGTTCTGTAGGCTCACCCTGCCTCCATTCAGCCTAGCTCCAAAGTTTTAAAGGCACACACACCTTTCCAAAAAAACAAGCCCTTCTCAAGTCATCTAAGCCTTCAGAGGGTTGAAGGTACCTGGGGGCTGTGTGGGTGGGGCTTCCCAACACTGGCCAGCTGACTGGGGGTGGGAAGGAGCCTGGAAATGTGTGCGATCCCCCACTGCAATCTGGGGACTGGGAAGCCTAGGCACTATAGCTAACCATGGTTAGTGTTGTGCAGAAGAAGGCCACTTCTGACCAACTCTCGTCTCAAAAACCCTATGATGAGACATCCAAAACAAAGGAAGATGCAGAGCTGGAAGACAGAAGCCCCAGGAAATTCAGTGAGATGTCTGAGACAAAAATCCACCCTTCCTGCTTGTTGGAAAGGTAGAGACTTCAGTGAGTTCAAATTCCGGCAGGCTACAGAGCCCAGCCCAAATCTGTGAGCCCTTATAAAACCAGGTTTGGGGAGAATAATGCTTGCAAGTATCTCTGTGCCAAAGTGAGAAGAAGATGGTAGGCAGGTAATTTATAACTACTCAGAAAGTTGGGGGTAGGGCTGGGTCACAACAGCTAATGAACTCTGGCCTGGAAAGCCTTCGACAACATATCCTGAGTTCATCAAAATACGCACTATGCTTGAAGCAGCTTCCAACAGCCCGGATATAGACTGGTGGTGCTCAAACCCAGAGTCATGGTCCATAGTCAGTTGCAAAAATTCCAAGGCAAGCACCATTTTTAGTACATTCCTCAGGATCACAAGTATGGCACTAAGCTCCTAGTATAGTCCTAAACGTGTTGCATCAGGAGGTTCCCAGCAAGCAGGTGTTTATTCATGTAGCCATCATGATAGGGTTGCCAATCCCCAGGTGGGGGCAGGGGATCCCCCGGTTTGGAGACCCTCCCCCCGCTTCAGGGTCATCAGAAAGCGGGGGGAGGGGAGGGAAATGTCTGCTGGGAACTCTGTTATTCCCTATGGAGATTTATTCCCATAGAAAAACATGGAGAATTGATTTGCTGGTATCTGGGACTCTGGGGGGGGCTGTTTTTTGGGGTAGGGGCACCAAATTTTCAATATAGAATCTAGTGCATCTCCTCAAAATACCCCCCAAGTTTCAAAAAGATTGGACCAGGGGGTCCAATTCTATGAGCCCCAAAAGAAGGTGCCCCTATCCTTCATTATTTCCTATGGAAGGAAGGCATTGAAAAGGTGTGCCGTCCCTTTAAATGTGATGGCCAGAACTCCCTTTGGAGTTCAATTATGCTTGTCACAGCCTTGATCTTGTCTCCACCCCTAATGTCTCCTGGCTCCACCCCCAGAGTCCCCAGAGATTTCTTGAATTGGACTTGGCAACCCTACATCATGGCATCCTCTGGCAGCAAACTGCAGTTTTTAATCACCCTCTGTGTAAAGTAGTATTTCTTTTTGTCCATCCTGAATGTACTACCCATCCGCTTAATTGGATGCCCTCCAATTCTAGGCTTTGGAGAAAGACTACCTCATGCATGATTTTACAAATCTATATTGTCTCTTTTCCAACGAAAGAGTCTTAAATGCCATGAGCTGGATCAAAACGTCCCACTCCACCAGCATGACAGTACTTCAGGGGACAGAAACTTTTGCCCAATTCCACCCCCCCCCCCGACCCGTTTTGCCTCTTCCCAGACACAGACCGATTTAGAGGATCTTGTTTGCTGCGCGAAAGAGGCAGAGCGAGTTGCAGCCCTGCAGCAGATAATGTGAAATGCGACGGAAGCCCCGCAGAGAAGAGGAGAATGAGAGCGGCATAAGGCTAGTGGGGAATCTGCCACACTGTTTCCTTGACCTCAGAAGCAGATCTCCAGGGGGCAGTATTAGAACAAAGGCCTTAGGAACCGCAGAACTATGGAAGAAAACCATGCTAAAAGAAAATGACGCAAGCCTAAGAGAAAGAGTGTAAATACCTTCTAGAAACTTACTGCTAAGGTTGCCAGTCCTCAGTCAGGAAATCCCTAGAGATTTATTTTGGGGGGGGGGGGGCTGGAGCCTGGGGAGGGCACAGTTTGGGGAGGGGAGGACTCTCTCATCTAGAAGCAGCCATTTTTTTTCCAGGGCAATGGATGTCTATTATCTGGAAATCGGCTGTAATAGCAAGAGATCTCCAGCTCCCCTCCCCTCCCAGCAGGTAGCTACTCTACTTAGTCATAGCGTATTGTTGGAGCTCTCTGTCTGGGGCAGGGATGCTCTGCATTCCTGGTGCTTGGGGACAGGGGGCACAGTGGGAGTGCTTAGGGGAGGGACAGTGGCTCAGTGGTAGAGCATCTGCTTGGGAAGCAGAAGGTCCCAGGTTCAATCCCTGGCATCTCCAACTAAAAAGGGTCCAGGCAAATAGGTGTGAAAAACCTCAGCTTGAGACCCTGGAGAGCCGCTGCCAGTCTGAGTAGATAATACTGACTTTAATGGACTGAGGGTCTGATTATAAGGCAACTTCCTATAGAATCATAGAGTTGGAAGGGCTCTCTAGGGTCATCTAGTCCAACCCCCTGCGCAATGCAGGAAACTCACAAACACCTCCCCCCTAAATTCACAGGATCTTCATTGCTGTCAGATGGCCATCTAGCTTCTGTTTAAAAACCTCCAAGGAAGGAGAGCCCACCACCTCCCAAGGAAGCCTGTTCCACTGAGGAATTGCTCTAATGTTCTGGAAGTTCTTCCTGATGTTGAGTTGGAAACTCTTTTGATTTAATTTCAACCCATTTTCTGGTTCTACCTTCCGAGGCCATAGAAAATAATTCCACACCATCCTCTTCATGACAGCCCTTCAAGTACTTGAAGATGGTGATCGCATCACCTCTCAGTCACCTCCTCTCCAGGCTAAACATCCCCAGCTCCTTCAACCTTTCCTCATAGGGTTGTCTCATTGTGGGGCCCAGGGGGCCGGCGCAGCGGCACGCTGAAGCAGCCTGTCGGTCACTTCCGGGTTCCTGTCCTGCATATCGACCTGTGACAGGCTGCTTCGGCGTGCTGCTGCGCCGGCCCCCTGGGTCCCACAACGATGGGACCGATGCCACAGGGACGGGCTCGAAACACTCTATAACCCGTCAAAAGAACAGCAGTCTAGCTCGCTTCCCCCGAGCCCTGCCGCCATAAGCCTCAAGGGGGCTCATTTTGTGGCATCTCCTGGTGGGAGTGTGGCACCCGCACGGGACACATATCAAATGAAAGAGGGGGCGCAGGGCTATCAGAAACAGCCGGCGGAGGGAGTCGCGAGACCACCCCACTGGGGGATCCACACCCCGAAAGTGATGAAGGTGGCGCAGATAGAGCCAACAGGACAAAATAAATAGGCTGCATTATGCAGCACAGTTGAGAAAGTGCCTTATCCCATATACTGATGAAGTATATACAGGATTTGAGAACAAAATTGTTTCCGGCGGTGATATTTGGGGGATTTTTGGGGACGTCACAGGAAGTGCTGTGAAGTCACTTCCTGTTTCCGGCAGTGGCATTTGGGGGAAATGATGTCATTTGGGGGAAGTGATGTCACAGGAAGTGATGTCACTTCCCGTTTCCGGCAGGTGACGCGGGGAAATGATGTCACAGGAAGTGGTGTTACTTCCTGTTTCCGGCGGTGGCATGACATCACCGGAAGTGACGTCACTTCCTGTTTCCGGCGGCGCACGCGCTTCGCGCGCGCACACCCCTACCTTCCACCCCCCCCCCAAGGTGTCCCTGGCTGGCCTTCAGACATTATGGTCACCCTACCTGTGAGGTAGATGAAGATACTGGATTTATATCCCGCCCTCCACTCTGAAGAGTCTCAGAGCGGCTCACAATCTCCTTTACCTTCCTCCCCCACAACAGACACCCTGTGAGGTGGGTGGGGCTGAGAGGGCTCTCACAGTAGCTGCCCTTTCAAGGACAACCTCTGCCAGAGCTATGGCTAACCCAAGGCCATGCTAGCAGGTGCAAGTGGAGGAGTGGGGAATCAAACCCGGTTCTCCCAGATAAGAGTCCGCATACTTAACCACTACACCAAACTGGCTTCACCAAAGAAGGCAGATGACCAATAGTTGGGGAAATTCCAAAATTCAGAGAGGAGCAAGATTTGTTCGCAGCACTCATTAGATTTTGTAATTCATTATCTACAATTCTGCGTTTAATTACATAGTATGCATTTGTAAGAGGAAGCATGTAAAGAGAATCCATAGACAAACCGAAGCCACTTAGCCACTACACCAAACTGTCTCTCTAAACTGGAACTCACACCATGCTCCCTTCGCTGGTAGCCTTAGCAGAGCTTGGCTGTGACACAGCACATTCGAGGAAAGAAAATTCTTCTCGATGCAAGGATAAGAGCCACAGGTTTGAAGACAAAGAGGCCTGTAATGTTTTCTGCCCGGAATGAGTCTTAATACTAAAGGGACACAGATCAACCTCGTACTTGAAAATGAGAATTTATGATACAGCCCTTCTTTTCAACCAGCTGCAAATAAAGCACCAAACTAAGACATATCTTTGAAAGATGTTAAATGAGAACTGCAAAAGATTCAACGAGATTCAACTGTGTGATACAGCACTTCCGGAGGATACACAGCAAAAGGAAGAAAAACAACCCGAAGTCGATCTCCAGTCTCTCTTATTTCATACAAAAATGCTGAATGTCTCAAATGCGATGACTGATATGATATATGAACACAACAATCCTGAATGAATGGGTCTGAATGCCTGAAAACAGATGTATACATTTTCAGACACATGTACGTGAACACCAAACGTTAGACACAGTCAGTGTTCCCTGTGAGCTGGATCACGTTTTTTTAGCCTCCAGCTCACAAATTTTTTTGTCTCAGCTAAGGAAGAATGGCCCTAGACTAAATTAATTTATGCAGTAGCTCACAACTTTAATGCCAGTAGCTCACAAAGTAGAATTTCCGCAGCTTAGCAAGAGCATTGATCCAAGTGGGCAGCAGCTGTGTCGGTCTGAAGCAGTTGAACAAAGCAGGAGTCAAGCATCACCTTTAAGACCAACCAAGTTTTATTCAGCTTACGTTCTGAATAAAACTTGGTTGGTCTTAGAGGTGCAGCTTGACTCCTGGCTTTGTTAGAGAGAACATTGGAGATAGAGACAGACACAATATTAGCCACCCATGGCCCCCATCTGCAGACAGCTAAAGAAGACTGGATTTATATAAAGCCATTGATTGGGGCCACATGGAAGATAAACAGGTTTTTTAAAAAACTTAAAGGATCCCCCAGGTTTGCAGAAAAATCCCTGATATTAAAATATACAACAGGAGATTTAAATTGCCTGTATATTATGCATGGGATAGAGAAGGTAGAGAAAGAAGTCCTTTTCTCCCTTTTTCACAATACAAGAATTTGTGGACACTCAATGAAATCAGGAACCGGTTGGTCACTGTGTGAGGCAGGAGGCTGGACTGGATGGACCCTCTCTGGTCTGATCCAGCAGGGCTCTTCTGATGTTCTTCGCAGGGGAAGGCCTCGGCCTCTCTGCCCTGTTGTTGGCCCTTCAGAGGAACTGACTGGCCACTGTGTGAGGCAGGAGGCTGGACTGGATGGACCCTCACTGGTCTGATCCAGCAGGGCTCTTCTGAGGTTCTTCTCAGGGGAAGGCCTCGGACTCTCTGCCTGTTGTTGGCCCTTCAGAGGAACTGACTGGCCACTGTGTGAGGCAGGAGGCTGGACTGGATGGACCCTCTCTGGTCTGATCCAGCAGGGCTCTTCTGATGTTCTTTGCAGGGGAAGGCCTCGGACTCTCTGCCTGTTGTTGGCCCTTCAGAGAAACTGACTGGCCACTGTGTGAGGCAGGAGGCTGGACTGAATGGACCCTCACTGGTCTGATCCAGCAGGGCTCTTCTGAGGTTCTTCTCAGGGGAAGACCTTGGCCTCTCTGCCTTGTTGTTGGCCCTCCAGAGGAACTGGTTGGCCACTGTGTGAGGCAGGAGGCTGGACTAGATGGACCTTCACTGGTCTGATCCAGCAGGGCTCTTCTGAGGTTCATCTCAGGGGAAGGCCTCGGCCTCTATGCCCTGTTGTTGGCCCTCCAGAGGAACTGACTGGCCACTGTGTGAGGCAGGAGCCTGGACTGGATGGACCCTCACTGGTCTGATCTAGCTGGGCTCTTCTGAGGTTCATCTCAGGGGAAGGCCTCGGCCTCTCTGCCCTGTTGTTGGCCCTCCAGAGGAACTGACTGGCCACTGTGTGAGGCAGGAGGCTGGACTGGATGGACCCTCACTGGTCTGACCCAGCAGGGCTCTTCTGAGGTTCATATGAAGGCCTCAGCAGTGGACTCTAATCTGGAGAACTGGGTTTGATTCCCCACTCCTCTTCCACATAAAGCCTGCAGGGTGACCTTGAGCCAGTCACAGTTCTCTCAAAGCTCTCTCAGCCCTGTCTACATCACAAGGTGCCTGTTGTGGGGAGAAGGAAAGGTGATCAAAAGCCACAGTCAGCTAGAACTTGATGGCAAATAACAAAAACTAGATCACACCATGTTTTCTCATTTGTGCCTTCAGCATCAAATCATCAAGGGTTACTCAAACAATGAGAAATTAAGTCAAGCCCATGAATGTGTCAATGAACATTTAGTGAGCATGGGAGACAATCAGCTGGAATGAACTTGTGCAGTTGGCTCTACCAGGGGTGGAATTCTAGCAGGAGCTCCTTTGCGTATTAGGCTACACACCCCTGATGTAGCCAATCCTCCAAGAGCTTACAAGGCTCTTTTTTGTAAGCTCTTGGAGGATTGGCTACATCAGCGGCGTGTGGCCTAATATGCAATGGAGCTCCTGCTAGAATTCCATCCCTGGGCTCTACCCATATTCTGGTGGGCCTTTGAATGTTACAGAAGCACTGGAGGACATACACGGGGGGAGGAGAGAGAACAAAGTAAGAGTCCAGGAGCACCTTTAAGACCAAAAAAGTCCTATTCAGAATGCCAGCTTCCATATGCATGCAGACTCCTTCAGACAAGGAATGAGGTACCGTGAGCAAAGTTACATATAGCTGGTGGGCAGTGGTTAAGAATGCAAAGTGGTCCAAAGTTAGAATCCAGTGGCAAAATACTGGAATTAACAAATTGAAAGAACATTTGGCCTGGATAGCATTCGCATGGGAAACCAATAAAACAGTAACATGTCAGAATGGGAGAATGAGGCAATAAATGCTATCTGTTAATTGCTCTATTGTTTGCAAGTCTGGGTGAAACAGCGGACATGTCTTTCCCAGAGGTGTTCCTGTCCACCTAATTTACTTTTTAACATGTAACATACATTATAAACATCATTCTAGTTTACCATTAGAAAAAAAGAATGCATTAAAATATATTGGAAGATGGGTTTAGTATATATAATGAGATAAACAGCTAATACCCCTTTTTTGAGTATGTCAGTACAAAAAACATTATTTTGATACACTATTCTAAAAGAGAAATGCATTGCAATACTGTGGATGTACAGCTATACTCAGTGAGAGTGGGTTTAGCATATGTAATGAGATTTTAAAAAACCCAATATCCCTGTTCAGTCCTGGGGAGGTGTTTGTTCCGAGTTTCATAATAATTTGGAATTCAGCAGTTTCCCTCTCCATTCTGTTCTTGAAGTTCCTTCACAGCAAAACAGCTACTTTGAGGTCACCCATTGAATGTCCTGGAACACAGGTGTCAAACACACAGTCCAGGGGACGAATCAGGCCCTCAGAAAGCTCCTATCAGACCCTTGAGCAATTAGCTGTCATCTGCTTCTTTCTCCCTATATCTTGCTTCTTTCTGCATACCAACTTGCTTTGCCAGGCTTGCTCAAATGCACAGGAGCTACAGAGCAAAACCTCTATTTTCTTTATCGGCTGAGGGAAGAAGGGGGGGGGGGGAGGCAGAGCTTGTTTTTCCAGGCTTTCTCAATTGCAAAGCAGAGCTACTGAGCCAAGCCTCTCTTCCTTCTATTGGCTGAGGCTCCTCCCCCCATGACCCCTGATAAAGGAAGGAAAGAGCCAAAGTTTCTTTTTCCCAGTTCCCTGGATCCTATGGGAGAAATACAAAGAAAGCATCTTTAAGACCAATGAGTGCTAACATTTTAAGTTTTTAAATATACCGTATATATATATATCTGTTTTGTGTTTGTTTGTGTCCTTTATAAAGTTTATATCTCTGCTACACGCATGGCCTGGCCCAACCCAACAAGGTCCCATTTATGTCAGATCTGGCCCTCTTGAGTTCGACACCCCTGTTTCAGAAGGTTAACGGGGGAGGGGAGAGGTCACCATACCACATTCAGATAATAGACCAAAGTCTGAGACCAGCGGCATCTTTAAGATCTACAAAGTATTTGTATCTGATGAAGTGTGCCTGCACATGGAAGCTTCTACCCAACATTGTTGGCCTTAAAGGCACCCCTGGTCTCAAACTTTGTTCTGCCATTTCAGACCAACACATCGAACTACCTGAATCCCCATCCAGACAAGGCACTGTAGACAAGTAAATAAGGCAAGAGAAATTACACAAAGCATTCCACTTAAACAGAATTACTAACCCATTACACGGCAGTCAGTGTTTAGATGGGTTTCCCTAGAGGTGTCTCATTTAAGATGATTTCTTTAAATACGTCCTGGTAAGTATATAAAAGAAGCAAGCAGCAGAAAGCAGGGTAGCGAATACAGTTAGAACCCCAAGAAGAGCCATGACTTCTTCCCAAATTGTAGCTGAGTTTCCTAAACATTTTACTATTGGAAAGTAAGAATGGAGATCTGTACATGTGAGTGATACAGATGCCTCTTCCTTTTGAGACGTAGATGCTCTATTTCA
Source organism: Heteronotia binoei (assembly GCF_032191835.1). Classification (NCBI taxonomy): domain Eukaryota; kingdom Metazoa; phylum Chordata; class Lepidosauria; order Squamata; family Gekkonidae; genus Heteronotia; species Heteronotia binoei. The sequence continues at coordinate 4,115,044 of NC_083226.1, read as the reverse complement.
ACTCCTTCAACTTCTCGGAGAGCCAGTTTGGTGTAGTGGTTAAGTGTGCGGACTCTTATCTGGGAGAACCGGGTTTGATTCCCCACTCCTCCACTTGCAGCTGCTAGCATGGCCTTGGGTCAGCCATAGTTCTGGCAGAGGTTGTCCTTGAAAGGGCAGCTGCTGTGAGAGCCCTCTCCAGCCCCACCCACCTCACAGGGTGTCTGTTGTGGGGGAGGAAGGTAAAGGAGATTGTGAGCCGCTCTGAGACTCTTTGGAGTGGAGGGCGGGATATAAATCCAATATCATCTTCTTCTTCTTCCTTGAGAGCCAGTTTAGTGTAGTGGTGAAGCGTGCGGACTTTTATCTGGGAGAACCGGATTTGATCCCCCACTCCTCCACTTGCAGCTGCTGGAATGGCCTTGGGTCAGCCACAGCTCTCTCGGAGGAGTTGTCCTTGAAAGGGCAGCTTCTGGGAGAGCTCTCAGCCCCACCCACCTCACAGGGCGTCTGTTGTGTGTGGGGGGAAAGTAAAGGAGTTTGTGACCCCTCTGAGACTCAGGTTCAGAGTATAGGGTGGGATATAAATCCAATATCATCATCTTCTTCTTCCTCCAACCAAAATCAACTCCCATAACAAAAATTTGCCAAGTTTTAGATTCCACTTTGAAAACTGTTTGAGAAAAGCAAAAGTGTAAGGGTCCACAAAGTTGCCTAGAATAGAACTGCCGATATGCTGATGAATCTTCTTGCGTCTCAACCTAATCTAATGAAGAAAGTATGACTCTAGCAAATGAAATATAAATGAATAGCATCGAAACTGAAGGGGCCAGACTTGCAGGTGGTGATATAAGGAGGAGCAAGCTTATGGCAGGAAGGCAGAATTGTAGATGGGAAGAAACAGAAAGGGAAATAAGATGGAGGGAGAGTGGTTACAGCACTCAAAATGCAACACTAAAAATGCCATTGGGCAACAACAATGATTCAGTTTCTCACCATTAATATTTATCAGGGCTTTTTTGTAGCAGGATATTTGCATATTTGGCCTCACACTCCTGATGTAGCCAATCCTGCTGGCGCTTAAAGGGTTCTTAGTACAGGGCCTACTGTAAGCTCCAGGAGGACTGGCTACACCAGGGGTGTGTGTCCTAATATGCAAAGGAGTGCCTGCTGCAAAAAAGCCCTGATATTTTTGCTTTGTTAAGATTTCTCTAATCTGAGTCTTACTACTTTACTTATTGGGTGTTAAATGCATGGACTTACATTGCATAAGCTGCCTTGAGTCTCAGTGAGAAAAGCAGACTATGCATAATGGAAATAAAGAAATGCCCCATTCATTGTTCATCTCTGGCCATTAGTCATTGCTCTGATGTTACGCTTGATCTTCTCTGTGGCCGGAGTTCCAGAGGGCAGCTCCACTGCTCTGCGGTTAAAGAATCAGACTCAAGTACCCAGAGAGAGTTAACTCGGTCATCACAAGTTGTGTTGCAGAATCGAAGAGCCATTCATGTACTAACAATCCAACAAGGAGGGACATGTGCTCTCTTAGGAGGGAAATGCAGTTTTTGTATTTATCAAGGTGGTAACATAACTGAGGATTCTGTGACTATCACAAATACCGTAAAGATGTTTAAAGTGGTTGGATAAAATTGAATCTGGGACCCCTGGACACGGTTGTTTGGATGGATACCTGATATTGGGGGATGGTTAAGAGAAGCATTATAAGGAGGGACAATACTTTTTATAATAATGATTTTGCTGTTGTTATATTCAATGTGTTGTTGTTCAGTCGCACAGTCGAGTCCGAATTTTTGCGACCCCTTGGACCACGTCACGCCAGGCCTTCCTGTCTTCCACCATCCTCCAAAGTCCGCTCAAATTCATGTTAGTTACATCAGTAACACAGTAAGGATTGTGAGGCACTCCAAAGGGATCTGTTGAGGCTGGGGGAGTGGGCGTTGTGGCATCAGGCCAAAATCAATACAAATATTTATCTATATATATATATATATATATATATATATATATATATATATATATATATATATATATATATATATATATATATATATATATATATATATATATATATATATATATATATGGCTTAGCAATGCTAGAGGTGTATGAAAGTGCTTTTAGAAAATAATCTTTTGGAGCGGTTTAAGCAAGGGAGTGTTAGCTGGCTGAGAAAAAGGGAACTGCAAAAGGTCATTGCCCTTTCGGAGTGGAAAGCACAGAAGCGCCAGTAGAAAGCGTAAAAGGGAACTTCATTAGGCGCTAGCAAAAGCAGTGTAGCAATAGGAATGTGGTGTGTAATAGTTCCGTGTGGGGAAACAGGGGAGAAATAGGAGCCCTAACAAAGGGCCAGGGAGCTGGTAAACTGGCACAAGAGGGGCTCCAAGAAGGGCCCAGAGAGCTGGAAAACAACCCAGATTGTGGTTAAAGTATGACGTAGGCGTCCTCCCAGGACACTAGAGAACATGAGTGTTTTGAGTTGGCAGTTGAGGTAGAGACGCCCTATAAAAGAGGGCAGGTGGCTGCAGGCATTTGCTCAGACCCTCGGGTCTGGAGCCCGTGTGTAGAGCGCTTATGCACGTTAAATAAAGAAGCTGTTTTCCTGATTCCTCGTTTCCGCGGCCTCCGTTATTGATCCGGCAGAAATTGGTAACGTATAAATAGGGTTTCCCCGCAACATAATTTGGTGCATTGGGCCGGTTTGGGGCCTTTAGCCCCTTTCTATTAGCCTGGCCGACTGCGGCTGCTGGCTGGTGGGACTAGAGCAACGGTAGTGGCCACCGGCCCTCTTTTGGGCTGACCGTCCTCAGTCTCCCCCGTCGCCGGCTGCCTTCGACCACGCCTAATCGACCTAGCGGAACGGGGCAACAGGAACCAGCCCTGCTTAGAAGTCCCTGGGGCGTGAGTCTTGAACCCCAACATAGAACCTTGACCACAAGGGCGTGGCAACTTTTTTTTAGGACCTTGTGCTCAACGTAGCTTTCTTTTATGTATAATAGTCTGACTGCAGTAACGAACCTCTCCGAGATGGTCGGGTAGGTGACCATACCGGGTCGCCTGACAGCCCGCCTCCGGTGAGGGGCGGGCAGGAACACCCCGCTTCAGCAGCACTCGCAGGACCCACAGAGCGGGAAGGGACATAGTCGCCTTCCGCCTGCGGCCTTCCAGCAGTGTCTGATCGACGGAGAAGGGAAGGTATTAGCCCCTTCTGCCGGCGGGCCTTAGTCGGTTCCGCATGCAGCCGCTGCACTAGGCTACGGGCTGCATTCGAAGAGGGGAAGGGATGCAATCGACCCTTCTGCCCCCTATAGGTAGGGTACTGAGTAAAGAAGAAAAATAAAACGGCTGAGTCACCCGCCAGGGTGAGGCCGCCTCTTCTTCCATTTTGGGGAAAGTTTTGTGTTTATTGCTTTGGGGAAATTGTGTGTCCAATATGTCTAATATGTTTTGTCTGTCTGGTTAACCATCCGTGCCTTATAATCTGGGGGACGCCCCTGTGTTGTTCTTTTTTTTGTTTGTCTTGATTGCCATCATTGTCGGTCAGACCCCTCCATTTGAGATTGCTTGGCATTAGGCCCTTCTCAGGGGGGGCGGCCTTCCACATGGTGTCTGCTTCTCGGTTAGGGATTTAGGGATTTTAGGTAAGGGCCGTGCTTATTGTGCCCTTGGTGGGGTGCCTAGCCCCCACGGCGATACAAAGCCGTGTATCTGAAAACAGAGAAACAAAAAAAAAAAAAAGTGAGGGAGGAAGGAAGGAAGGGGTGGTCCCTCCCTAGCCGTTAAAAACAGAACACTTCCTTCTAAGTAACGTATTTGTCTGATGTGCTTGATGTGTGCTTGATGTGTGACTGAGACGACGCCCTGCGTCGAGGCAAGTGCGGACCTGTCAGTAGCCCGTTTCCGATTCACGAGAGTGCATATCGGTGGCAAAAGCAGGGAAGCGTGTGAATAGGCTCCCGTATGTGTTCTCCCTCCCTTACTTATTGTTTTAGTTGTCCTGTCTGTCTCACCGGGGGAGGGCCGCACTCTCATTGTCCTTAATTGGCCCATGGGTGCGCACCCCAGATAAGCTGTCCCTTAGGTGGGAGGAGATCCTCTGCCCTTTTCTTAGAATCCAATTGTGGGCAGGATCTAACGGTACAACAACTGGGTGGCTCATAACACGACGCACGAGGCATCCTACCGGGCGTTCCAGGAGCTTCTGGAGCTCATTCTGGGCACGTTGGTACTTCTTTAGACAGCAGGGGGGTGATCGCATTAACGCCTGGACAATAAGTCGCCGCACTGCACAGCCCGTGCGGAATAACGGGCCCGTCAGGTGGGGAGATGTAGATTGGGCCCCACTGCTGGCACGGGATCACGAAGCCTTGCAGCATTTCCACTATTTGCATTGTGATTACTGTACTTAGTGGAACACTCCTTCATTGCTGAATTTACCCCCCCAGCACCCCCGGTCTACTGTGTTAGCCCAATGCGCAGGAGCAGCGATGGCTACCATCTACCCCCGGCTCTGAGCCAGAGCGATCAGCCCTATTGGAGCCCACCCCAGAGGTTTAGAAAAATAGTCTACCCTTGGCTGCGCCTCCCCGATATTTGGATTTGGGTGTGGCAGCAGCAGCTGTGTCAGAATTATAGTCTCCAGTTGTGGAAAGGGAAGCTTCCAGGACACCCAGTGTCCGCTTGGTTGCTAAAAAGTCGAAGGAGATCCTCGGAAGGGGGACGCTGGAACTCCTACTGGTCTCGGTGGTACTTTTTCCGGTCGACAGCCGGTGAATGCCTGTCGGCCTGGCACATTAAAAACCAGACCGCCCGGCCCGACTTAGCCCTTTTGGGCTTGGACGACTCCGCGGAATCTAGGGCTGCCGCTTGGCAGTATCAAATATTGCATAGCAACCCCGCGGTGGTTTCCGCGGCCTTGGGGGCACTTCATTCTCTCCGGTGCTCCCGATGTCCCGATCTGCCCTCTCTCCCGCTTGGTAGCAGGCTGTCGCCCTCATGGGAAAATCCTGATCCTCAGACGCCTGGATGCGCCACTTGGGATCGAGGAGACCCTCTTAACAAGCCAGCAACTATTGACCGATATCTTCCGTATGAATCCCTCCCCAGACTTTCAGTTGCAGGATCAGCCTCACTGGAGCCCCCGTCAGAGGTTCCGTAGGTTGGTAGGACCCTGGATCAACACCCCGGGATTGCTGACCCTTTGCTGGTGCACTTCACCGCCCCATAGGCACAGGCATAATATCTGCCTGTGGGTAGGAGAACAGGGGGAGACGACCGCTTGGTTGCTGGGAGGTCAAATCAGGGGCCCGACCGGAGGCGTGGGACGCACACGGTGGTGCTTCCTAAGGAAAACTCGGGAGGGTCCCCTACTGGCTTGGAAGATCAAAGGTCGGACAGCCACCCCAGGGAGTTTAGAGGTTGAATTACCACCCAGCCTTGGGCCGCCCCTGAGGATTTGACGAGTTGCCTTTTTGTGGTTTATTTCAAACTCAGACTAATGCGGCCAAGGGCAGCTCGTCAAATCATTGGTCTGAGTTTGGGGTGGATTATAAATAGGACTGTGGCATAGATAAACTCCTGGAGAAAAATGAGGAGTTTGGATTTTTCAGATGTCCTAGAAGGGTCCCCGCAGCAGCATTCAATAGCTGTAGGATCCCGAAGTGTATTATGGAAGCAGAAATCTTTAGCAGTTCCCCTTGTGGGTGCAGTTCTGCTTATAATTATCATTGTAATGGCTGTCCAAAAGGCACAGCCTTGCTCACCATGCCCCTTTCTTGGCACCACTGCCTGCCCACAACACTGGATTGGGTACCATGGGAAATGTTATTATAAATCTGAAGATGAAAGGGATTGGAATAGTAGTGAGATTAAATGCTCCACATTTGGTGCCACTTTGGCATTGATTGATTCACAATGGGATCTGAGTTTTCTAGTAAACCTGACTCGCCCTGTACACCACTGGATTGGCCTCTCCAAACAGACAGGCCTGGTGTGGAAATGGCAAAATGGCACAGAGTTTGCTGATCAGTTTCTTGTGCGAGGAGATAATGCATGTGCTTATTTAGATGACACTGGAGTGAGTAGTACCAGGTGTTCCCTGGAGAAAAACTTCCTCTGTAGCCAGGCGGATGCCTGCGCTGGAAGTGAAGGAAGAAATCAAGATCAGAGCAGTCAATGATTCACATTACTAGAAGCAGCAGGGCAGTGTAAAGGCTGCTTGTGGTGATGTGAAATATCTCTGCAGTATTGCATAACCCTGGCCTCCCTCAGAAAAACGGGAAGTGCCAGTGTGAATCAGCTACCTAGCAACTTGCAATAAAAATGTATGTGTTTTGCCCCGGGAGAAATTCCTGGAGACCCCAAAAGATGCTATCTGTTAACCAGGGAAACTGTGTTTTACTTTGTCTTATGATTGTAATGAGATTGCCATGCTCATGTCATAGGGATCCGGCGGCTGCGTATTACTTGAACTTGCACATCATTAATTGAATGTGGGTGTGTAGTTTGAGTGGTATGTAATTGCCGGGTGTGGCATCTCCGAATGGTCACCTCTTGGACAAGGCACTTTAGTTAGGAAGCCCCTGGGAATTAGATAGAGCAGCGTTTTCTGCTGCCCTCAGTAGTAGGGAGCAGGTCTTTTTAGCCCAATGCAAGGCTCCCAGTCCTTCCTGTCATTCAGACCTCTTAGAACTTTACCCTTGTCCCCTGCCCCTTGCATCAGTTGGCACAGGAAACCCACGTTAGTCACGTGATGCCCTTTCCCAGCTTCCGACCCATGAGTAGGCTTGAGGGCATTCAAGGCTTCCTTCACCTCCGCTAGGTATGTATCACGAGGTTAGGGAGGCCTTGAGTGTTATCACCTTTTACCTGTACGATTGGCTCCCACGGAGGCGGGTTGACCATTTTAGTGAAGAATTGGAGCAGTTACTCGAGAGAAAATATGAAGGCCACTGGTACCCAGAGACACCCCTGAGGGAGTCCGCCTATCGCTGTATTTGGATAGGGAAAACCAGAGACTCTGTAGTAGAATTAGCTGCCAAAAGAAGTGGACTGACTGTAGAGGATGTCCGGGACAGCATTCCTGCAGAATTGATTGTGTGGATTGACCCATTTGAAGTTTCCTACCGATTTGGGGAAGAAGGGCCAGTCGAGACCGTGTATCTAAAGGACAATAAAGGCTGCAGCACAGCCAAGGGACAGAGCAAAAGCAGAAGCAGGCTCAACCCTGAGGCTCCGGCGTTTGTCCCCGCTAGGAGTCAGACAACCTTCTTGTCCGGCTCCCCACCTCCATTTTCGGACCAATCCTCTTGTCCGACTTTTACCGTCGCTACTTTTGCAGCTACCAAGTTTGGCTCCACTAAAGTGAAGAAAAGCAGCAAAAAGCTGAATTGGGGTCTTGCTTGCCCAGGAAAATAAAGATTTGTTTAAATAAGCTTCTTCTCTTGTGCAGTTGCTAAACGCCATTGCTGGAAGAGTGAGAGAAGATGGCATCGTCCCCTCTACCGCAGGAGGCCCAGATTGACATCTGCCTTGACGGGAGCCAGGAGCTGGAAGAAAGTAGGTCCCCTAAAATCGGTCATAAGGGGCGAGCCAGAAAGACTGCGGCTCCAGCTGAGAACGGGTCCAGGAAGAAGCCTGGGGAGAAGGCCGTCGTTAAGACCCCCACACACAACCTCAAGATCAAGGGGCTAGAACGGTTTCTTATGTTTAAGGAGCTGAATGAAGCCCTAGAGTTTAAAGATGCCCAGGAAGACCTTGAAACGGGGAAGAAGACCTCAAAGGGTCGTGGTGGCGGCAGAAGACCCCCAGACGATCAGGAGGAAAAGGTGCCCCGACCTCCGGGTAGGCCCAGGGCTATGCGACCATCATTGGCACGTGACGAGTGCGCCTTTTGCCACGAAAGGGGGCACTGGATCCATTCGTGCCCAGACGCCCCTCCCCAATTTCGCGACAGAGGAAGAGGCCGAAGGGGAGTGCTCGACCACCACTGGCATGCGATGCGTGAACCAAGAGTCATGAGAGTGGCCACAGGATGGTATCTAGCCCCCTACAAGCGAAACCACACAGCTTGGAACCAGGTCTCCGACGCCGGGGCTGCAATGGAGGCGATACCAGAGAGAGATGAGCACGGAAACGGAGAAGGCCTAGACGAAGCAGCCGGCCTGGCCCCCGAAATAGATGTGAGTCCACAAGAACCTCTCCAGGAAGAAGCAGCGGCTTCTGCCCTTTTGAACCTCAGGAAGCTTTTCCAGGAGGAAGAAGGCTTGGAGGAGAATCCTACTTGTTAAAACCCTGATGTGAAGTCACGAAGAGGGGACCCCTTTTGAAGTAGTTTTGATTTATTTGCTTTTTTATTTGCTGGGAAGAGTTAGGTAGTTAAATGTGCTCCGAGCTGGTTTAGCTTGACACATTGCTTAGTGCCTTGCCCATATATTGTGATGCTTAAGTAAGAGAGAAGATTTAGTTCTTTGTGATGTTATTCATGAAAGGCCTTTTGGAAAACTGTTAAGATGAGGAAACCCAGCCCCCAGAAAGAAGTGTCATATGCTATATGACGATAGCATAGGCTTGTAGTGAACCTGATTTTGTTTTGCTATGCAGTTTTAACCAAAGTTTTCCTAGATAGGGTTTCAGGTGAAGATTGGCCCCAGACCTGATTGCTTGAAGCCCCGACCTCTGGACCTCACTCACCGGTAGCAGTGAGGTTCCACAGGCAACGCCCTCTGGATCCTGGCCTACCGGAAATGGCAGGATTCCACAGGCATCAGAGACGACTCCCCTAGCTGCAGTCACACAGGAGTTGACTGTTCTACGCTCAGGGAGAAGAAATTCCTCAAGCAACGGCCAGCTGATCAAGTTGAGAGATCCATGATTGCAAATGGTTATCAAATGTATTCCAGATGCGTTCCTGAGTATGGGTTTGATGTTTGGTTTTAATAGGTTGATTTTAGTATGTGTGATGGTTTGTGGATGTCACGATAAGTAATCAAACTCCGTTTGAAAGAGGGGAATGTGGCATCAGGCCAAAATCGATACAAATATTTATCGATATATATATATATATATATATATATATATGGCTTAGCAATGCTAGAGGTGTATGAAAGTGCTTTTAGAAAATAATCTTTTGGAGCGGTTTAAGCAAGGGAGTGTTAGCTGGCTGAGAAAAAGGGAACTGCAAAAGGTCATTGCCCTTTCGGAGTGGAAAGCACAGAAGCGCCAGTAGAAAGCGTAAAAGGGAACTTCATTAGGCGCTAGCAAAAGCAGTGTAGCAATAGGAATGTGGTGTGTAATAGTTCCGTGTGGGGAAACAGGGGAGAAATAGGAGCCCTAACAAAGGGCCAGGGAGCTGGTAAACTGGCACAAGAGGGGCTCCAAGAAGGGCCCAGAGAGCTGGAAAACAACCCAGATTGTGGTTAAAGTATGACGTAGGCGTCCTCCCAGGACACTAGAGAACATGAGTGTTTTGAGTTGGCAGTTGAGGTAGAGACGCCCTATAAAAGAGGGCAGGTGGCTGCAGGCATTTGCTTAGACCCTCGGGTCTGGAGCCCGTGTGTAGAGCACTTATGCACGTTAAATAAAGAAGCTGTTTTCCTGATTCCTCGTTTCCGCGGCCTCCGTTATTGATCCGGCAGAAATTGGTAACGTATAAATAGGGTTTCCCCGCAACAGCGTCAACATGGCAGATGAGGTTCAATGTGGCCAAGTGCAAAGTAATGCACATTGGGGCCAAGAATCCCAGCTACAAATACAAGTTGATGGGGTGTGAACTGGCAGAGACTGACCAAGAGAGAGATCTTGGGGTCGTGGTAGATAACTCATTGAAAATGTCAAGACAGTGTGCAATTGCAATAAAAAAAGGCCAACACCATGCTGGGAATTATTAGGAAGGGAATTGAAAACAAATCAGCCAGTATCATAATGCCCCTGTATGAATCGATGGTGTGGCCTCATTTGGAATACTGTGTACAATTCTGTTCACCGCACCTCAAAAAGGATATTATAGCATTGGAAAAAGTGCAGTAAAGGGCAACTAGAATGATTAAAGGTTTGGAACACTTTCCCTATGAAGGAAGGTTAAAATGCTTGGGGCTCTTTAGCTTGGAGAAACGTTGACTGCGGGGTGGCATGACAGAGGTTTACAAGATTATGCATGGGATGGAGAAAGTAGAGAAAGAAGTACTTTTCTCCCTTTGTCACAATACAAGAACTCATGGGCATGCAATGAAATTGCTGAGAAGTCAGGTTAAAACAGATAAAAGGAAGTCCTTCTTCACCCAAAGGGTGATTAACATGTGGAATTCACTGCCACAGGAGGTGGTGGCAGCTACAAGCATAGCCTGCTTTGAGAGGGAATTGGATAAAAATATGGAGCAGAGGTCCATCAGTGGCTATTAGCCACAGTATATATATGTGTGTGTGTGTGTGTGTGTATACACACACGTATATTGGCCACTGTGTGACACAGAGTGTTGGACTGGATGGGCCATTGGCCTGATCCAACATGGTTTCTCTTATGTTCTTATGTCCAACCATCTCATCTTTTGCCATCCCCTTCTTCTTTTGCCTTCTGTCTTTCCCAGCATCAGGGTCTTCTTCAGTGAGTGCTCCCTTCTCATTGGGTGGCCAAAGGATTATAGCTTCAGATTCAGCATTTGACCTTCCAAGGAACAATCAGGGTTGATTTCCCTTAGGACTGACTGATTTGAACTTCTTGCAGTCCAGGGGACTCTCAAGAATTTTCTCCAACACCACAACTCGAAAGCTTTCAGTGTATCCCTATCTTATGGTCGATGTGTGGGTTTTGGTTCCAGAAGAAAGGACCTACTGCACAACATTCTTATGAAACTCTGAGAATGCAAGTGGAAGCAAAAGGTGACTCCTTTGGTTTAAGTCAGGCAAAAGAGTCAACCAGGGGACTGATGGGAAAGTTAGCAAGGTTAGCCCCATTTTCTTGTTACTGAGCTTTTCTTGGCCTTGAGCTTGAGCAAAACGAAACCACTTTATTCAAGATATGGTGAAATGGGTAAAGGGACAAAATGACCAGATGTTCATTGTCTGTAAAAACAGAGAAGTGATTTCACAAAGTTCAGGGGACATGTGGGCAGTCGAAAATAAAATATATGCTTGGCAAAACAAAACATATGCTTGGCAAATATGCTTTTATGGACATAAAGGAAGTTTAAACCAGGGCTTTTTTTGTAGAAAAAGCCCAGCAGGAACATATTTGCATATTAGGCCACACCCCTGATACCAAGCCAGCTGGAACTGTGTACCTGCTCAAAAAAAAGCCCTGGTTTAAACCATGTAGTCAAAAGACATCTGCACGTGTCTATAAGTTGTTTACTGCACTGTATAAAAAGTAACTGTCAAAGCCTTACTAATGGACTCCTCAGGTTTTTGCTGCCGTGGACCCCTTTATTGCAACAAAGTTCCATCTGCTTCTGGAATCTCACTGGCTGTGTTCATCCGTGGGTGATGGCACACCAGGCAATAGGGCCCATTTGGGCAACAAGCCCAAAGACATTCAAACCCCATAGCAGCACAATTGGATTCCCCCTTCCTTTTCTCTCTCCATTCTGAGAGTAAGAGGAGACCACCATTGCTAGGTGAAATGCCAGAAGACATGCCAAGATTTTCTCCATCTTCTTCTCTCTTGATGGCACTCTGGGAAACTTTGACATCTTGACATAGGGGGACCAACCCTAAAAGCCTACTTTATAAAACAGTATTTTTTAAAAAATGACTTATCAGGTTATACCATAAAATGTCCAACCATTACCAATTCCAGGTAGGACAATACAACCTAGCAGTTTGTCAATACTCAGGTATTTTCTCAAACTGTTCAGCCAATCAATGAAAACAGAGAAGATTGTTTTAAAGTAATGAATGTGATTTTTTCCCTCTGTTTTTACCGCTACTTTGGAAAAAAAGACACTAAAAGGGTGCTTCTCACAGACTCTTCTTCATTTAAGTACCATAATTTATGCAGATAAATGGTTGATGAATTGCACAAAGAGTAGCATTCATATTGCTAATCATAAAAGTACTTAGCTACCATTTTCTTTTCATCCTATTTATGGATGCTTTATATTACTAAAAATCAAGTCACCCACATTAAAAATGATGTATTGTTAACGGAAAAAAAGGTACCGAGGCATAACAAGGAATAATAAATTATTAGCCTCTGAAGGTTAAAGCCAAGTTTAAAAGCTATCAGCTTTGTTATGCCGAATCTTTTCGAGACGCAGTTGACCAAGGAGACTTTCGTGTGACAAAAAAAAGTGACGCTACGTGACGGCTAGCCTCTCAGGTTTAAGCTCTGGCAACAAACATCATGAAAAGGACAGAGGAATATCTATGATAATCTTCAAAATAATTCAGCCAGGGCTTTTTTTGAGCAGGAACGCAGTTCTGGCTGGCCTGGTATCAAGGGGTGTGGCCTAATATGCAAATGAGTTCCTGCTGGGCTTTTTCTACAAAAAGCCCTGTGTGAAACAATGGTGGGGGAAACAATGAGGAGGAAGGAGGGAAGGCGGAGCTTGTTTTTCCAGGCTCTCTCAATCGCACAGCAGAGCTACTGAGCAAAGCCTCTCTTCCTTCTATTGGCTGAGGCTCCTCCCTTGCCAGTCCCCTGGGGAAGGAAGCAAAGAGCTGCAGCTTCCTTTGCCCTGTTTCCTGGATCCCATGGGAGAAATACAAAGAAAGCACCTTTAAGACCAATGAGTACTAAAGTTTTAAGCATGATGTAGTATTTCTTTAAAAAAATCTTTAATTGTGTTTGTCTGTGTCCTTTATAAAGTTTATATCTCTGCTACCTAATCTTAAATAGGTAGACACATGGCCTGGCCTAACCTGACATGGCCTGGCCCAGCAAGGTCTCATTTATGTCAGATCTGGCCCTCATAACAAATGAGTTCGACACCCCCTGCTCTAGATGAAGCCAAGCCCAAACTCTCTATGGAATGTAAAATGACTAAACTGAAGCTATTGTACCTTGGCCACATCATGAGAAGACAAGACTCACTGGAAAAGACCACAATGATCAGGAAATAGGGTTGCCAAGTCCAATTCAAGAAATATCTGGGGACTTTGGGGGTGGAGCCAGGAGACATTAGGGGTGGAGCCAAGACCAAGGCTGTGACAAGCATCATTGAACTCCAAAGGGAGTTCTGGCCATCACATTTAAAGGGACGGCACTCCTTTTCAATGCCTTCCTTCCATAGGAAATAATGAAGGATAGGGGCACCTTCTTTTGGGGCTCATAGAATTGGACCCCCTCGTCCAATCTTTTTGAAACTTGGGGGGTATTTTGGGGAGAGGCACTAGATGTTGTACTGAAAATTTGGTGCCTCTACCCCAAAAAACAGCCCCCCCAGAGCCTCAGATACCCGCGGATCAATTCTCCATGATTTTCTGTGGGAATAAATCTCCATAGGGAATAACAGAGTTCCCAGCAGACATTTCCCTCCCCCCCCTGGAGCGGGGGGAGGGCCTCCAAGCCGGGGGATCCCCTGCCCCCACCTGGGGATTGGCAACCCTATCAGGGAAGTTAAAGGCAGCAAGAAAAGAGGAAGACACAGCGTGGGATGGAGGGACTCCACTGCGGAAGTCACGAGGGGCCTCAGTCCGCAAGACCTGAGCAAAGGTGTTGATGAGAGGACATTTTTGAGGACCTGGACTCATAGGGTCACCATAAGCTGGAGGTCATCAGGGGTGGAATTCTAGCCGGAGCTCCTTTGCATATTAGGCCACACACCCCTGATGTCGCCAATCCTCCAAGAGCTTGCAAGCAGTGATCCCTCTAAGCTGAGTTAAGGGGAAAAAGGTACCGCGGCATAACAAAGAATAATAAATTGTTAGCCTCCGAAGGTTAAAGCCAAGTTTAAAAGCTATCAGAGCTTTGTTATGCCGAATCTTTTCGAGACGCAGTTGACCAAGGAGACTTTCGTGTGATTAGAAAAAGTGACGCCACACGAAGCCTAGCCTCTCCTCAGGTTAAAAAGTTCACACATTTTGGTCTTAGCTCACGAAGGATGGCCCCAGAACACACTAATTCAGGCAGTAGCTCACAACTTTCATGCCAGTAGCTCACAAAGTAGAATTTTTGCTCACAAGACTCCGCAGCTTAGAGGGAATATTGCTTACAAGGCTCTTTTTTGTATGCTCCAGGAGGATTGGCTAGATCAGGGGTGTGTGGCCTAACAGGCAAAGGAGCTCCTGCTAGAATTGCACCCCTGGAATTAACATTATGAAACACAAATGAAACACAAACACATGCGTACAGCAAAGAGGCCAGCCGGCAAACAAATTCATACAGATGTCTTGTGGCGATTGGGGGTGAGCGATCCCAGAGGCGCACACTAGACTGTGGGGTGCCCCAGGGAGCAGTTCTCTCCCCGATGTTATTCAACATCTATATGCACCCCCTCACCCAGATTGCCCGGAGATTTGGGCTGGGTTGCCATCAATACGGAGATGACACCCAGCTGTATCTACTAATGGACGGCTGGCCCGCCTCCGCCCCGGGGAACCTGGACCGGGCTTTGCAGGCTGTTGCAACGTGGCTTAGACTGAGTGGGCTGAAGTTAAATCCAGCGAAGACAGAGGTTCTCCGTGTGGGTCGTGGCACTCTGGGGAAGGAAATATCTCTCCCGGCCATTGACGGGGCGCCGCTGAAGACGGCGCAGCGGGTAAAGAGCCTGGGCGTCTTACTGGAGCCTTCATTATCAATGGAGGCCCAGATAACAGCCACTGCCAAATCAGCATTCTTCCACCTGAGGCGGGCGAGGCAGTTGGCCCCTTTCCTAGAGCGTCAGGACCTAGCAATGGTGATCCGCGCGACGGTCACCTCAAGACTGGACTACTGTAACGCTCTCTACATGGGGCTGCCTCTGTACCGGACCCGGGAGCTGCAGCTAGTGCAGAACGCAGCGGCCAGGCTGTTACTTGGTCTCTCAAGATGGGAGCATATATGGCCGGGGCTGCGCGGACTGCACTGGCTGCCAATCGTATACCGGATCCAGTACAAAGTGCTGGTCATAACCTTTAAAGCCCTATATGGCCAAGGACTGACCTACCTGAGGGACCGTCTCTCCCCATATGAGCCCCAGAGAGCACTGAGGTCAGTGGGGAAAAGCAGACTGAATATCCCTGGACCAAAAGAAGTCAAACTTCAAAGCACCCGCACTCGGGCCTTTTCCATTGCAGCCCCACAACTCTGGAACAAACTCCCAGAGGAGGTGCGGGCCCTGCGGAACTTAGACCAGTTCCGCAGGGCCTGCAAGACCGCCCTCTTCAAACAGGCGTTCACCAATAACTGAATTAATGTTTACCGCCAGATTAATAACGGTTACTGCCAGTGTTGATTTAGGAATGTTTTAATTATTGATTGATTTTAATGTGAATTTTAATGTGAATTTAACGTTTTTAATACTGTATTGTTTACTTGAAATGCTGTTAGCCGCCCTGAGCCTGCTTCGGCGGGGGAGGGCGGGATATAAATAAAAAAAATTGTACATTACATTACATTACATTGTTACAAAGTGGTAACTTAAACATGCTGCGTACAGAACCATTTGGTCAACAGAACGCTTCAGAGTCCTTCCAACAGGCCATCTAGAACTCCAGACCTCATCCTCTCCTAGAATGCAGGTTGAAATACGTAGTTCTCTCTTTACCATACCGAGGGTCAGCTGTGAAACAGGTCATGTGACTGTGCATCCGAATGAGCATAAAATACATTTGCTCCCCATTGTTTCTTAAAACTTCTGCCACCATGATCATGCCCTAAGTATAGAAGAGCATTTGGGTTTTATGCCCTTGCTATTCTCTTAAAAGTTCGATCGCGGCGGAAGCTGGGTTCAGGTAGTTGGTTCAAGGTTGACTCAGCCTTCCATCCTTCAGAGGTTGATAAAATGAGTACCCAACTTGCTGGGGGGGGGGGAGTGTAGATGACATGGAAGGCAATGGCAAACCACCCTGTAAAAAGTCTGCCATGAAAATGTCGTGATGCGACATCACCCCAGAGTCGGAAACAACTGGTGCTTGCACAGGGGACTACCTTTACTTCTTACCTTTATCCTCTTAAAGAAAGTTAAACTTTTTTTTTTAGAATCAATATGAACAGTTGCAGGCAAACATGAATAATTGCCATGCATTTCTAGCCCCATCTCTTTCTTTATTCAATAAAGAGAAGCTTCCCTATCTCAAGTGTACAATTTTCTGAAACCTTCATTCTGTCTTCCTGATCAGTCTTTAGACACAGAGCTAAAACAAAGCATTGGGCATCATTAATTCCTGTGGAAAAGTTCAAGTGCTAGAGTTCATTATTATTTATATTTATTTATTTACCTTGTATTTATATCCCGCCCTCTCTGCAAGCGGACGCAGGGCAGCTAACAATCAAATAGCATCTAAAAACAATACAATTCTAAAATTACTGAAATCATTAAAACACAACCACAATGGTGCTACTTAGAAATAATGGTGAATTTCAACACATTCCCCAGCAGGCAATTCAATTTCAGAGTTAATTCTTTCAAATTAGGTCTTCACAGTTTCATTGTCACCGTTGGTAGTCCTTAAGATGTTGCACCATTTACAGTAGGTGGTATTGCTCAGTTCTTGGAGAATATGGCAGCTCTCTCCCATCTCAGATGTTGTAGGCCAATTGAAATAGTTCTGTCTTTCAGGCCCTGCAGAATTGAGAGAGGTCCCGCAGGGCCCTTATAGCCTCCTGGAGGGTGTTCCAAAGTGTCAAGCATTGTATATTCATTTTATATTATAGAATCCAGATTTTAGAATTGTTACTAACCCAGAATTAAATATGGGCACATCAAAGTAGCAACCCGCACCTTTCTTCTTTCACTTTTACTAACAGATGCAGGAATGTCCTCTTTGAAGATAAGGCCTCCTTGGACTTGTTCTCAGGCTCAGCCAGGCGTGAACCCAGGATGTGCTAGTCGCAATATAGATAAGGAGCCCAGTGTGTGAATTTCACACGTGAATGTAGAATTGTTTATAGAACCTTTGATGTGCCATTTTAAAGCATGTATTCTAGTGTTACAAGGTATCATTTCCAATCTTCAGCTTGAATGAGCCACATGGATTATCAATAAACCTAATTTTGTTTCAAAATCCAAGGACTGGTTATTTTGAAATCTCATGCTTGACACAAAGTGCTGGTGCTGCCACCGAGAAGGCCCTGGCGGAACTCAGCCTGTCCTCCTTTGAGAGAAGAGTTTGACCTCCCAAATGCAGTGCTCTCTGGGGAATGTGTGGAGAAAGGCAGTCCCGTAGATAAAAAGGTCCCTGACCATATAGGGTTAGAGATGTCAAACTAATTGGTTATGAAGGCCGGATATGACATAAATGAAACCTCATTGGGCCGGGCCATGCATGTCATAAAATGTAATGCCAGGTAGCAGAGATCCAAACTTTATAAAGGACACAGATAAACACAATTAAAGATTTTTAAAAAAAAAACTTTAAATAAAACGTAATTAAACCATTTGTGCTTGTTGGTCTTAAAAGGTGTTTTCTTTGTATCTCTCCCATGGGACCCGAGGAACTGGTCAAAGGAAGTTCTGGTTCTTTCCTGCCTTCTCCAGGAGAACAGGAGGGGGAAGAGCCTCAGCCAATAAGAAGGAAGAAAGGTTTGGCTCAGTAGCTCTGCTATGCGATTGAGAGAGCCTGGCAGAACAAGCTCTCCCTCCCCCCCCCTTCCTCCCCAAGGGAGGAGTTTCAGCCAATGGAGAAAATAGAGACTTTGCTCTGCTGTGCAATTGAGCAAGCCTGGCAAAGCAAGCTGTGATGCAGAAGGAAGTAAGAGAGAGAGAGAAAGAAGCAGATGACAGGCAGTTACTCGGGAGCCTGATAGGAGCCCTCTGGGGGCCTGATTCGGCCCCTGGGCTGCATGTTTGACACCCCTGATAGAGGGCTTTAAATGTCAACACCAGCACCTTGAAACTGATTCAGAATGCAATAGGCGTGCAGTGCAGTGCTTTCAACATAGGTTGAATGTGCTCCTGTTGAGGGAGCCCTATTAACATGTATTTAAACCTCTCTCACTGAAACTCTTAACCGCTAGTCTTAACCACTACGCCTTGCTGACTCTCTAAGTTTGGCTGGATCATGTCCAGAATCTTTTTCTTTTAAAAAATTATGGGTTTTGGCAACAGTCCTCTGGATTCAGTTTTCCTAAAAAATCATGCACCAGTTTTCCTACAAATCAGACACCAGCAAAACTCTGTGGTTTTTAGAACAGCAGTGTTTTAATTCCAAATTAAATAATTCTCCACTATGTAGAGAATGTATTTTCTGTCAAAGTTTTTCATTTTTTTACTAGTAAAAAAATGAAAAACTTTGACAGAAGTTTGACTTTTTTTACTAGCAGCATTACTAGTAGAATATGGGATGTCCCCTTCACAGTGACCACAACACGCCTCCTTCAGCTGACTGCAGAGGTGTGATGCAAAACATGCCCTTTCGATATTAAATCCAGCAATTTAATTAGTTTTTTTTTTAAAAAAACAACTCTTTAAGAGCCACACCTTTGGCGCACGGATTATAATTAAAAGATACAAAGAGGATATTTACCACATAGTCAGTATTGACTGAATACTGAATTCATGGAGGACAAGCTACAATTAAAAGCTGATTAAACGCCCACAATTTTACATCTGCAATTAGTGAGCCAATGATCACACCTATTAATAATTTGTTGGTGCTCTCAGCCTTAGTCAGTGTGCCATTCTTTAAAGACATGCTGCTCCGATGAATGCAAATGACAAAGTGATGTTTATCTGCACACAGTTTCTTTGGAAACACGCATACACACACACACACGTAGAAGTACTTGAGTGCTGCAGAAACAACCACAAGTGAGCAATAGTTATTCTGGATTATTTAAAACAGGATATGGCCAAAGGGCAAAAAAAAAAGAGCCCAAGGAAGACATTTGCCCACCAATCGAGCAGTCCTTCTCCCATGTCTCTTTTGGAGGAGCATTTTTTTATACCCTTCTTCAGAGCAGCAAATTAATGCAACTTCAGGGCAAGTTAAAATGTTTATGCATCCCCCCTCCCCTCACGTACACATACGGCCCACACATCCCATTAATTAAGACCCGTCTGACTGGTAGCAGCCCAGCCACCCTGGCCGGGGTCTCTTCTCTGGACTGGTGAGTGGGCTCTGAATGCCGGCCACCTCCCCTTGCCGTTGATTATGGATGATTAATGATTTCGAGAAATAAAAAGAGAAAGGTCAATTTCTGAGTTCAAGACAGAGCAGCTACACCGGGAGTAATTAAGGTACTTGTGTAAGCATGATTAATAAGCGCAAATGGGCCCACTGTGCTGTAAACAAGATGTAACCAGATGGTTTAGGATGGAACAGAGGTTTATTTTTAAAAAAGCAAAATTTCAGCGCCCCGAAGTTGACTTCCTCCCCACCTCTGCCAGCGTCTTGCAAGCTCTTTCAAAGAAAGAAATAGGAACCTCCACAAACATTTGCCCATTGCAGCGTCTCTCTCTCTCTCCCTCTTTTAATTTTAAACACAGATAACTAGAGTTTGCATGTAAATGGATTCAGCTCATCTTTGTTTAACGGTGCCTTTTATGTCGAGTTCCATGAATTGCTAAGTCTGACAGGGTTCACTGGGAATCTTTTTAATTCCCACCCACAAGCTCTCGCTGCCTGTCATGTGACTGGCAGTATAGAGGGATCAGCCGCAGCATTTGTCGAGAAAGCCGGGAGACAGGTGTCAGAACGGTCCAGCAGGCAAACCTAACGAACACTAATCAGCTCTGGTGTTCTTTTACAATCCATATCTAATTCGCAAGTTTCATTCTTTCTGAAAAACAATTACTAGGTTTTGAAGTTCATTGTGCATTTACTCAACTGTCTCTTCGCATTAACGTAAAGTGAGAACAAGGGGAAAAAACAGAATCAGCAGGGAAGGGACATCAAACGAACTTAGGGGGAGATGAAGGCTTTATTTTAAAAAGTAATATAATTACAGATTTCTGTAATGTTTTACAATACATTTTAATGTGAAGCTTGCATCTTTTACACATCGGGAAAAGGTATTCACCAGTTTGTATGTACCGGAGTTCTAGCTATAGAGACAAAACGAGGAAACAACCTACCAAAAAGAAAAATATATATATCTTGATGACTTTGAAAATAAAACAAAACAAAAAAAGGTATGGATTTTCAGCAAATGCTAAAAATAAACCACTTCTGCAAACTCTTGCAAATGCAGCAACAAAACCTAAGCAATTCAACCCCTCTCCGGTTAGTAAGACAGCACAAATTACACTAGGAACAGTATTTGTCGTAATGTAATTTTGCTTCATCTACATATTTTTTTTTTCCAGGTGCCATTGTTTTTTCTAAACTTGGCATTTGTCATGCCAACAAATCCTGTTACAGTTGGGGGTATATAATCTGGTAAAGTGTCACCAATCTTGGCAGGCTGTAGTGTTACCAGCACACATTAGAAAAATTGCTTTTGTGTTATAGAATATTGTGGTTTCTGCTCAAACATGGGTTTGCTTTTGAGATGCTATTTTCACCCTTTCGCTTCTGTTCATAAGAATGCATTGGTAGACCTCAGAGTCTCCCACCCAGCAATAACCCTTTTTCCCCAGGTACTGAATTTTATCCAAATACACATCTGACTGTAGGACAAGCGAGAGCTGGCCTATTCCTTTCCCCTGACAGAGAATTCCAAAAACAATAAGATTACAGAGAGGCTCAAGTGGTGAGAGGTCACAGAGTAAAGGATGTGGAAATACAGCTACTCAGACTCTGAGTAGCCACTTGATTTCAGGATCCTGTTTGGTTGGAAGATCCAGATGCCCACATAGTGCCACAAATCCAGCATTCTATATAGAAAATGTACATAGAGAAGCACTTCATTCTAAAGTAAGCTTTGGTAGTAATAAGAGAGCATAAACGTGAAACAATATTAAAAATATGCATAGCTTATTTTTTTCCTGTTCAACAGTTTTATTGAAAAATAAATAGTTACAGAATTAACACACATGAAACAGTGTACAGAAAAAAACAACAAATGACCAAGTACTGACAATTAATGAAATGCCAATAATGATAAAATAGTACTATCGAAATGTACAGCTTACTCAGACACAAACTCCTTGCCTAACGAATAATTCATTTATCTAATAATAAATGCGGTCCAGATTTTTTAACAGTAACAATAGTATCAGCCAACTTATCCAAAACAAAGTACTCCCAAAGTTTAATATGCCAAGTTGTCAAATTTGGCTGCTCAACAGCCTTCCACCCTATAGTCACGGTGCATTTTGCTCCTGTCAACATCAACATAATTATTGTAGTGAATTATGAATTTTAAAACCTTACCATATATTGAAAAGGAGAATATCAGGCTCAAGGGACAATGCAATACCCATTATATTTTTTATTTTGGACAATATAGAAGCCCAAAACGTTTGCACAACTGGGCAGAACCCTCAATTATGGAAAAAGGACCCCCTTTCACCGCAGCCCTTCCAACATCAAGGGGAGAAGGTAGAGAACATGTGTGAAAGACGAAGTGGTGTTAGTACCAACACGACAAGACTTTGTAATTTTGTAGAAAAATATTCAGAGATTTTGTGGTAAACAGCGGCAAGTCCCAAACAGACCGCATAGCTTATCTGCCTAGTGGCATAGTTCACACAGGTCCCATTAATACGGGCTCTTTGGTTTTTGAAGAAAAACTGGTTTTTTAAAAAAAATCACACCGTTAAGGATAAAACACAGCCAAACAAACATCTTTTTTTTTGTGGCCACTGAGTGACACAGGGTGTTGTACAGGATGGGCCATTGGCCTGATCCAACAGGGTTTCTCTTATGTTATGTTCTTATGTTCATCAGATCAAAACAGGTTTTGACAAACCTGGACCAAAGATTTATTATCTGTGGGAGGACAGGTGGGCAGGCACGCATTCAGCTGGTGCTACACTAATGGCGCTGTCTATTAATTGAGTACCGGGGGTCTGTTTCAAGGCATTGGCCCTTAAAGCCCTATGTGGCCTGGGACTGACATATCTGGGACTGCCTCTCCCCATACATGTGCTCAGTGGACTATCATTTACTGGTTGTCTCCACTTATCTCTGACCAGGGCTTCCTTCACCCTGGCCTGGCCTGGTGGGACATGTTCCCATCTGAGATCAGGGCCCTGCAGGCCCTATTACACTTTCACAGGGCCTGTAAAATGAAGCTGTTCCACCAGGCCTTCTGCTGTGGTGGTGGGCACCCAATTATTTGGCCTCCCTTGCTGAAATTTTCAGACCACGTGCTGCCCACATTGATAACATTTCTACTGGGGTTTTTTTTGGTGTATAGCCTAGCTGCTGCCAACCATTTGGGATTGTTGAACAGGAATTGATTGCAGTGCCTGCCTTTTCAATTGTTTTAATCATTTATTTGCTATCATTGTTTTTCATGGTTTGTAAAATGATTGTTGTGACCTGCCCTGCCCCAATTTGGTGTAGTGGTTAGGAGCGCAGACTCTCGTCTGGGAGAACTGGGTTTGATTCCCCACTCCTTCGCATGCACCTGCTGAGTGACCTTGGGTCAGCCACCATTCTCTCAGAGCTGTCAAGAACAGCTCTCAAAAGAGCTCTCTCAGCCCCACCCACCTCACAGGATGTCTGTTGTGGGGAGAGGAAGGGAAGGAGATTGGAAGCTGCTCTGAGACTCCAAGTGAAGAGTGGGGTAAAAATCCAATTCCCTCCTCCCTTCTTCTTCTCCTCCTCCTTCTTCTGAGCCCACTTTCAGAGAAGGTGGAATATAAATTGAAATAAATATATTTTAGCCTTAATGTGTGTAAAACCTTTTTTAAAAAAGATCCATTCAGAAGCCAAAGTGGTTTAAAGAGTCTGTATGAAAGGGACTGTAGATGCCTGCTAAGAAGATTAAACCAAGGAGCAAACACTTGAGAAACGAGGAAATTCACTGAATGTTTTCATTTCTAGTGAAGAAACAAGGAAGTGACAGTTGTGGTTTCCAGAATCTTTGAAAACACACATGTCAATCTGAAAAAAACAAAACAAAACAAAACCAGAATTCCTACAAGATGAAAAGATAAACAATTTCTGAACAGCAGAACAAAGATATTTGACAGGCTTTAATGGAAAGGCCAAATATTTTGGTTATTGGCTGTTCATACAAGGAGTTTAAGCATCTACCCTAGGGGAATAGTAAGAAAAAAGCACCATTTGCTTTCATTTCTAATATGTAATCTGTATGGTGTGGTGTTATTGGATATGCATGTGTATATTCAGAGAGAGCAAAATAGAGATCTGTGATGAAAAAAGAAATTAAAACAGTTACAAACACTTTAAATTGGCCAACTGTAAATAAGCCAAGTATATGATTAAATAAAGATATGCGTATATGATTTAACAACTCAGGATTACAATATTCACTAATTTTGGCTCAACATTTTCTATAGCTGCATCAAATGGCGAAAAAAAAATTGCTACAAGACCCCAAATTTAATTGCAGAGATGCTGATGGCAAAGGCCTTTACTTCATCTAGTCTCCTTTTCTGCCATCAAGTCAAAGCCAACCTATTACAACTCAGTTGGGTTTTCAAGGCAAGAGATGTTCAGAGGAGGCTGGCCATTGCCTGCCTCTGCAGAGCACCCCTGGACTGCTTGAGTGGTCTCCCATCCAAATACTAACCCCACTTAGCTTCCGAGATTGTGCATCGTTTTGAAATTCTGTACCATTCCGAGATTCTGCACCATTCCAAGATTCTGCACCATTTTGAGAATCTGTACCATTCCGAGATTCTGCACCATTCCAAGATTCTGCACCATTCCGAGATTCTGCACCATTTTGAGATTCTGCACCATTCTGAGATTCTGCACCATTCCGAGATTCTGCACCGTTTTGAAATTCTGCATTCCGAGATTCTGCACCATTTTGAAATTCTGTACCATTCCGAGATTCTGCACCATTTTGAAATTCTGCATTCCGAGATTCTGCACCATTTTGAGATTCTGCACCACTCCAAGATTCTGCACCATTCTGAGATTCTGCACCATTCCAAGATTCTGCACCATTCCAAGATTCTGCACCATTTTGAAATTCTGCATTCCAAGATTCTGAACCATTTTGAAATTCTGTACCATTCTGAGATTCTGCACCATTTTGAGATTCCGCACCACTCCAAGATTCTGCACCATTTTGAAATTCTGCATTCCGAGATTCTGCACCATTTTGAAATTCTGCACCACTCTAAGATTCTGCCCCATGAGATTCTCCCATTCAAATAACAGATTCTGCCTAGCTTCCGAGATTCTGCAACATTTTGGAAACATGATTCCAGACGAAAGTCAAGGAACTCAAAACAACTGGTGCTCTGGGTTTCATTCCCTGCTTGTGTTCCTCAAAACTGCTCCCCCCCCTCCACATACCTATTCACAGAAACCTCTCTTTCCTACTATCATTGCAATATTTAATTTATTTATTTCAAACATTTATTGGCTGCCTTTCTTCCTTTCATATGAACATATGAAGCTGCCTTATACTGAATCAGACCCTTGGTCCATCAAAGTCAGTATTGTCTTCTCAGACTGGCAGTGGCTCTCCAGGGTCTCAAGCTGAGGTTTTTCACACCTATTTGCCTGGACCGTTTTTTGGAGATGCCAGGGATTGAACCTGGGACATTCTGCTTCCCAAGCAGATGCTCTACCACTGAGCCACCGTCCCTCCCCTCAATCAAAGTGACACACCCAGGAGCTACAGAGCAAAGCCTCTATTTTCTCTATTGGCTGAGGCTCCTCCCTTGGGGAGGAAGGAGAGGAGAGAGAGCTTGCTTTGCCAGGCTCTCTCAATTGCACAGCAGAGCTACTGAGCCAAGCCTCTCTTCCTTCTATTGGCTGAGGCTCCTCCCTCTCCTGGCCCACTGGGGAAGGAAGGAAAGAGTCAGAGCTTCCTTTGCCCATTTCCCTGGATCCCATGGGAGAAATACAAAGAAAGCACCTTTAAGACCAATGAGTGCTAATGTTTTAAGCAAGTTTTAAGATTTAAAAAAAATCATTGTGTTTGTCTGTGTCCTTTATAAAGTTTAAATCTCTGCTACGTAACCTCAAATATGTGCATACATGGCCTGGCCTGACAAGGTCTATGTCAGATCTGGCCCTCATAACAAATGAGTTTGACACCCCTGAATAGAGCTTTAAATGATTGAATGAATGGTAGACCACTGCCTACCAGCTCTGTATGGCTCTGCTCAGCTATGTGTGGCTTTGCTCCCTGTGCTGGATTCCTCGTCTGATGAAGTGTGCTTAAGAGCACACGAAAGCTTACATTCTAAATAAAAAATGGTTGGTCTTAGAGGTGAAATTTGACTCCTGCTTTGTTTAAATACCCATGACCTCTTCCTCATTATGACAAACAAGAAAAACAAAATGCAGCATCCAAAAGTTTTCGTAGTAATGAGGGAAACATATAAAGAAGAAGTGGTCCAAGTACAAGGATCCCAATACATTTCCAAAGAGTTTCTAGCAAGTCATCTCAGACAGGAAAGTACTTGCAGGTTTCTGCCTATTTTGTGGGGGGGGGGGGGAGGGGGATATTGTAAAGATAAATGCTAACTGGCACCTTTAAGAGAGAGGGAGAGAGAGAGGGAACACAACTGCATTTCTAGACAAAATACCTTTCAAGTCCTGTCTTATTTCTGCCCCAACAAAACATTCTCTTGACAAAAATGCATGGTAATTTTGAAAGGCTGAAAAGCAAGTATCAGGTCACTCTTGTCAACTTTATCCTTCTAAGCCAAGCCCAAACTGGCAGTTTGTCTAGTTCAAGCTAATTGTGAGTGACTCCAGACATCAGGGCAACGCCGTTCCACACATCAGCCAAATGGAGAACTGACAGGTAGGCTGCAAAACAATGACAGTCCCCAAACAGCCAGCAGGTTCACAGTCTCACTGCTTCCCTCTTCCTGAAGAGGCTCTGCCGGCAGAGAAATGGTTTTGAAACCTCCAGCGGGATCATTGAGACAGAGGTGGTTTTGTTCCACACGACCACTTCTCCAGGCACACCATGTGCCAAATTAATCGCCCCAACTCTCAGTTAGAATCTTTCAATCGAGAACCACTTTGCACAAGGCCTGGTGTAGGGCTGCCAATCCCCAGGTGGGGCAGGAAAAATTGGTAAGAACCTCTGCGAAGACCAGCCTCCTGTCACGTACAAAATATAAATTTACTTACAAGTAGGCATCATTCAATTGTACATAATAATTACAAATTTTTTAAGCAAAAAAAGGAACACCGATGACTCCGCCCACAGTCATTTAAGATGCAAATCCATGTCCATAATTTCTTAACAGGGTGCGAGTCACGATTCCAATGATGCAGTTTTCTACAGTGACCGATGCTCCTATGCTCAATTGCACAGTCAGGCACAAAGTGATACGCGACGCGGTAGTACTTTATTCCACGTTTCACTGTTTGCTTCTACGAGCTTTTCCAAGACATTTCACCAATTCAGGGCTGCTGCTTCAAATAGCTTCCCTTCATACCAAAATGTGGGATAAAGTACTTCCACGTTGCATATTAATTTTTTGCCTAGCTGTGCAATTGAACATAGGAGCATCGGTCTCCGTGGAGAACTGCATCGTTGGAATCATGACCCGCACCCTGTGGTTAAGAAATTATGGACATGGACTTGCATCTTAAATGACTGTGGGCGGGGTCATCGATATTCCTTTTTTTTTGCGTTAAAAATTTTGTATTTATTATGTATGATTGAATGATGCCTAATTGTAAGTAAATTTATATTTTGTATGTGATTGAGGCTGGTCTTCGCAGAGGTTTTTACCAATTTTTCCTGCTCTGCTATCCGAGCTGCTCTTTGTGGGTTGCAGAATCCCCAGGTGGGGGCAGGGGATCCCCCGGTTTGGAGGCCCTCCCCCCGCTTCAGGGTCATCAGAAAGCTGTGGGGGGGAGGGAAATGTCGGCTGGGCACTCCATTATTCCCTTTGGAGACCGATTCCCATAGGGTATAATGGTAAATTCATCTACAAGTATATGGGACTCTGGGAAAATGTGGGGGGGGGGTTTAGATAGAGGCACCAAATTTTCACTATGGCATCCAGTGCCTCTCTTCAAAATACCTTCCAAATTTCAAAAAGATTGGATCAGGGGGTCCAATTCTATGAGCCCCCAAAGAAGGTGCCCCTATTTTTCATTATTTCCAGCAGAAATAATGGTGTGTGGTGCCTTCAAATGTGATAACCAGAACTCCCTTTGGAGCTCAGTTATGCTTGCCACAACCTTGCTGCTGGCTCCACCCCCAAAGTCCCCAGGTATTTCTTGAATTGGACTTGGCAACCCTAGCCTGGTGGGACCTTGTATGCATGTTTACCTGAGGAAGAACGTCTTGGTTTTAAATGGGGACTTCCCCTGGAAAATATGGTAGTGCCAGAGCCAGCGCTGCCAGATCTGGGTGAGAACATGTTTTTGAGGGGGTGGACACAGGGAAGGGCAGGGGTTGGGAAGGGGAAAGACCTCAGCAGAGTACAACGCCCTAGAGCCCAGCCTCTCAAGCAACCCTTTTCCCCAGGGGAACACATCGTTGCTGTCTGAAGATCTATTGCAGTAGCAGGAGAACTCCAGGCTCCACCTGGATTTTGGCAACCACAGCCATATCCAGCTTTCTTGTGTTATAAAGAGCCATGTATGGAAAGACTAGGAATAAGGCCCGTTGTGAGGAAACATACAATGGGCGCTAGAAGAAGGCTCTGGGTGAGTGCCCCCCCCTTAATGTCTTCCCACCCACTCAAGTGAAGGCATTCACTCCCCCACACACACACCTCAAGGGGAGCTGATCTCTGCCACCCCGAGAGGAATTGTAATTCTAAGTGATCATCAGACCTCACCTGGAGATTGGCAACAGAGGTTTCCCAGGAGGAAGTGGCTGGTTTGGAGGGTGGAGTGTATGACATTAAGAACATAAGAGAAGTCATGTTGGATCAGGCCAATGGCCATCCAGTCCAACACTCTGTATCACACAGTGGCCAAAAATTTATATATATGTGTGTGTGTGTGTGTGTATTTATATACACACACACACACACACACACATATACATATATATAAACACTGTGGCTAGCCACTGATGGACCTCTGCTCCATATTTTTATCTAACCCCCTCTTGAAGCTGGCTATGCTTGTAGCCGCCACCACCTCCTGTGGCAGTGAATTCCACATGTTAATCACCCTTTGGGTGAAGAAGTACCTCCTTTTATCTGTTCTAAGCGGACTGCTTAGCAATTTCATTGAATGCCCACAAGTTCTTGTATTGTGAGAAAGGGAGAAAAGTACTTCTTTCTCTACCTTCTCCATCCCATGCATAATCTTGTAAACCTCTATCATTGTACCTGTCTGAAGTCCCACCCCTCCTCAAACCCCACCCTCTCCAGAATCTACCTTAAATTTACAGGAATTTCCCAACCTGGAGTTGGCAACTATTAAATCGCACTGCCTGGTGCTGAATAGGAGCAAGCAACCAGACCTATTTAGTCATACCAGTCAGAAGAATATTTATGGGGCGTCAGGGGGGAATGACAACCATCACACAGGTGCTGAAGCTCAGTATTCCTTTTGCTTGCAGTGCCTTGTTGCTGCCTTTTCCTATCATGTTCAGCCTTGTGGCACTTAGCATCAGCAGGAGCTTGAGGTGTAATTTTTTTTTTTTTTTTGGCCTGATCTGGTTGTGTTATGGTATACCACGGCTCTTTTCTTAGCAGGAGCTCCTCTGATTATTAGGCCATGCCCCCCTGATGTAGCCAATCCTCCAAGAGCTTAGAGGGCTCTTAGTACAGGGCCTACTGTAAGCTCCAGGAAGATTGGCTACATCAGGGGGGGCATGGCCTAATATGCAGAGAAGCTCCTGCTAGAAAAATAGCCCTGTGGTATACCATAGATTATGCACCTCAAGATGGCCATTTTCTGTAGGGGAACCGATCTGACTTCAGCTTTCCATCTCCTTCTCCCTTCCTACAGCCTCTACCTAGGAAAAGTGCAGTCTTTCTCTACAGTGGGGACCAAAGCAGGAGGGAAGCAACCTCAGCATGGTATAATGACACAGAGTTCACCCTGCAAAGCAGCCATTTTCTACGGGGTGTGTGTGTGGGGGGGCTGATTTCTGCAATCTGGAGAGTAGTTATAATTCTGAGTGATCACCAGCCCTCATCTGGAGATTGTAGCAAAGAGAGAACCACAGGAAAAGGAAAATGTAAAGAACAAGCTGTGAAAATGACTACTAAGTGTGCCTCTTTGATGAAGACACTGGGAGAAATTGTGACCTAGTCAATATTACCAGCAGAGACTTTTTACAGGAGTCTATGCTGATAGTTACAAATGAGTTGATGAGACCAGACATCATATGAATATTTTCAAGAGCTTTATTTGACTTTTGAGACTGCACAAGCACTTTATAGAGAAGAACTGAGAAGAAGAAAGAAAGAAAGAAAGAAAGAAAGAAAGAAAGAAAGAAAGAAAGAAAGAAAGAAAGAAAGAAAGAAAGAAAGGAAGGAAGGAAGGAAGAAAGAAAGGAAGAAAGGAAGAAAGGAAGAAAGGAAGAAAGAAAGAAAGAAAGAAAGAAAGAAAGAAAGAAAGAAAGAAAGAAAGAAAGAAAGAAAGAAAGAAAGAAAGAAAGAAAGAAAGAAAGAAAGAAGAATAGACCTTTGTTATACATTGCAACTTTGCACTTAAAGGAAGATAGACCGATTTGATATGGTTGGACTTTTGCATTTTGAATTTTTGAAATGATATTGAACTGTATTTTCATACGTATTTCTATATTGGCTGGATTGTAATGGTAATAGATTTGTAATAGAGTTAGAAACTGTTTAGGGATTCTGTAAGTCATGTCTTGTTCTTTGCACTCAGCTGGAGATTGGCAAAAAATGGTTCCCCAGGAGAAAATTGCTGGTTGGAGCATTGTACCTGTCTGAGGTCCCACCCCCCAGAGGAAGGGAGGGGGATGGAAAGGAGATGCTAAGCACTCTAAGACTCCTTCAGGTAGTGAAGAGCAGAGTATAAATCCAATCTCCTCTTCTTCCGCAAACCCACCCTCTCCAGGCTCTACCCCTTAAATCTCCAGGAATTTGCCAACCTGGAGTTGGCAACTGCTAAGTCACACTGGCCGTCACTGGGGGGCTGCTGCTGAACAGGAGCAAGCAGCCAGGCCTAGTTAAGTCATGCCAGTCAGCAGGCATCAAGTCACCCAGAGGGTGCTGCCAGGCTTAGGGTAGCCAATCCCCAGATGGAGTCTGAAGATCTCCTGGGATAACACCTGAACTCCAGACAACAGATCTTTCTCAGAGAAAATAACTGTTTTGGAGGGTGAACCCTATGTCATTATATTCAGCTGAGGGCTCTCCCTTTACTACCTACCAAAAGCCTCTGGCTAGCATCTTCCCCAATGGCCCAATCCTCGTCTCTCCTGGGGCAAGGCTGTGGGGAGGAGGAAGGTAGTGACAGAAAAGAGGTTGCTGCCATGGCCTCTGAGGAAACGCTTCATGAGGTCACAGTAGATCGGTAACCCTTTCTGAGGCCTGTTGATGGAAAGGACACAGAGTAAAACTGAAGTAAAACTGTTCTGGTGGCTTGTTCAGTGTTTCTGGGTCTGTAGTAGGTGGGGAACAGGGAAGTCAGTCAGTGGAAACCCAGAGGTGGTGGCTGATGCATGATGGACCAATGTCAGCCAATGGGAGTGTTCCATTTGGCCACCACCATTAGGGAATTATTATCTATGATGATACCAAACTTTTGCCTTGGGTTACCGCTCCAAAGTGCAAAACAGCTCATGAGAAGAGGCCCTCGGTGGCATTGAGATGTTTTAAAGAGGCACTTCAGACACGTCAAAACTCTTAATGAATCCTGGAAGTAAAAGGAAACTCTGTTTTGCTTCTTATATTGATTTAACCAGGCTTTCGACTGTCAAAGTGCTTTTAGTTTTAACAGGAAATGTACAAAGTTAGATCTGCTTGTTTTGACAACTACAAAAAGATTTCAGTTGTGTGTTACCTGCTGCAGCATCTAGACTTTCCAGAGTGGAAATCTGTTCACACAAGTTCTTACTCCTTCATAAATACTTCGGGTTTAGTCCCGCCAAAATGGAAGTGCTCCTGGGGACAGGACAGTCTGATCGGGGGCTTCGGGTGTCACCCCTTCGGGATGGGATTGCCCTCCCCCTTGATGGGACGGGTCCATAGTCTGGGGGTGCTCTTGGACCCAGGCAGGTGGGGTTTCGACTGGTTAGCCTGCAGTGGCCTTTCTTGAGCAGGAACATTTGATCACAGTGGTGCATCCCCAGGTGACATCCAGACTAGATAATTGCCATGCGTTGTACTCAGAGCTGCCCTTGAAAAGCACTTGGAAACTTCAGCTGTTGCAGAATGCCACAGCCAGAATGCTGACCGGAGTGGATTGTATTCCCCCTAAGCTGTGGAGCCTTGTGAGCAAAAATTCTACTTTGTGAGCTACTGGCATTAAAGCTGTGAGCTCCTGCATACATTCCTTTGCTCTGGGGGCCATTTTTCCTGAGCTAAGACAAAACTGTGTGAGCTGAAGGCTAAAAAACTGTGAGCTAGCTCACGCTTACTCAGCTTAGAGGGAACCCTGGTAGGAACCACATCACTCCAGTCCTGGCCAAATCTATGCTGGCTCCAAATTTGTTTCTAGGCACAGTTTAAAGGTGTCGGTGCTGCCATTTATGGCTTAGGAGCAACATATGTGAAGGACCAACCACCTACTCATTTATGAGCCTACTTAACCACAGCAGTCATCTTCTAAGACCCTGCTTCAAGTGCCCCAAACCTCCCAAAATTAGGCACCAGAGGGGACCTTCTCAGTCATGGCACCAAAACCCTGCAACTTTCCAAAGATACTTGCTTGTTGCCATCTTCCACCAGTGTGAGAAGACTTCTTTGTCCAGCCAGTGGCCTCCTCTTCCAAACTGTGGTCTTTTGGTGTGTATTTTAGCTTGCTTTTAATTGTTTTAAGGATGTGTTTGGTTTGGTTTTAGGTCTTTAAGATGTGTTTTTATTACCTGTCGCATCAACCATCACCAGTGGTCTGACCTAGCCTCAGATCGCAAAGCATGGAGGCACACCATCCACCAGGCTGTCTCTTCCTTTGAGAACGCACGCATAGCTGGTCTTGAGGACAAAAGGAGATTGAGGAAGAATCGCACTGCTACAGCACCAACCCCAAATCAGACTTTTCCCTGCAGCCACTGTGGCCGGACCTGCCTGTCCCGCATTGGTCTTGTCAGCCACCAGCAAGCCTGCAGCAGACGTGGACTACTGCACCCTTCTTAAAACTTTGTTCGCGAAGTCAAGCCGAGAGATTATGTATACTTTTAATTTGCTAGTTGCCTTGGCGGCCCTGAAAAGGACAGAGAAGTTGTGATCTGAGGATCACTGCCCTGATCACTGCATCTGTGGGGACAACTGCAAGTCACCAAAGCCCTGAGGAAGAAGCTCCTCCAATACTCTAAGATGAACAACAGATCTTTTCAGAGGGCAGCTGTTTCATGGTCCCTAGGGTTGCCAATCCCCAGGTGGGGGCAGGGGATCCCCCTGTTTGGAGGCCCTCCCCCCGCTTCAGGGTTGTCAGAAAGCGGGGGGAGGGGAGAGAAATGTCTGCTGGGAACTCTATTATTCCCTATGGAAATTTATTCCCATAGAAAATCATGGAGAATTGATCCGCGTGTATCTGGGGCTCTGGGGGGGGGCCTGTTTTTTGGGGCAGAGGCACCAAATTTTCAGTATAACATCTAGTGCCTGTCCCCAAAGTACCCACCAAGTTTCAAAAAGATTGGACCAGGGAGTGCAATTCTGTGAGCCCCAAAAGAAGGTGCCCCTATCCTTCATTATTTCCTATGGAAGAAAGGCATTGAAAAGGTGTGCCGTCCCTTTCAATGTGATGGCCAGAACTCCCTTTGGAGTTCAATGATGCTTGTCACAGCCTTGATCTTGGCTCCACCCCCAAAGTCTCCTGGCTCCGCCCCCAAAGTCCTCAGCTATTTCTTGAATTGGATTTGGCAACCCTAATGGCCCCCCAGCCATGCTCTTCTTCTTTCCCAAATACAGCTTTAATTTGGCAGAGGAGGAGGAGAATAGATTTATATCCCAAAGGAATCTCAGAGCTGTTTACAATCTCCTTTCCCCTCCCCCAAAAAGACACCCTGGGAGGTGGGCGAGACGGAGAGATTTAATGTTAATTTAATTGTTCCATTTACACCCTGCCTTATCCCGCAAGGAGGCTCAGGGGGGCTTACAGCATTAAAACAACATTAAAACGAATCACTTCAAAACATCATCGCCACAAAAATATTGATCAGATTTGAAAGCGGTCATCAGTACAACAAACCACACAACATTGTGTAGGCTGGAAGCTTTCAACACAGCTTGCGCACCTTGATAGTGAGGTGCTGGGTGCTGGGGGAGCGATGGCTTCATAAGGACGCCCGCTGGATCAAGTAAAAACTGGTGGAAGGGCTTTGTCTTACAGGCCCTGTGGAACTTAGATAGGTCCCATAGGGCCTGGAACTCCAACGGGAGCTCATTCCACCAGGTAGAGGCCCAGATCGAAAAGTCCCTGGCCCTCATCATAGCCAGACGGGTGTCCTTAGGCCCAGGGATCACAAGAAGATGTTATGTACCTCAGTGATCCCCAACCTTTTTGGCACCAGGGACCTGTTTTGTGGAAGACAATTTTTCCATGGACCAGGGGGAGGGGTGATGGTTTCGGGATGATACAATTGTGCACTTAGTTTTGGTGTGGTGGTTAAGTGTGCAGACTTATCTGGGAGAACCGGTTTTGAATCCCCACTCCTCCACTCGCAGCTGCTGGAATGGCCTTGGGTCAGCCATAGCTCTTGCAGAGTTGTCCTTGAAATGACACCTTCTTGTCCTTGAAATGGCACTAAATTGTTCAGGGTGGTGAGAACCAGAGAGGATTGTGAGGAACTCCAAAGGGACCTGTTGAGGCTGGGTGAGTGGGCGTCAACGTGGCAGATGCTGTTCAGTGTGGCCAAGTGCAAACTAATGCACATTGGGGCCAAGAATCCCAGCTATAAATACAAGTTGATGGGGTGTGAACTGGCAGAGACTGACCAAGAGAAAGATCTTGGGGTCGTGGTAGATATCTCACTGAAAATGTCAAGACAGTGTGCGTTCGCAATAAAAAAGGCCAATGCCATGCTGGGAATTATTAGGAAGGGAATTGAAAACAAATCAGCCAGTATCATAATGCCCCTGTATAAATCGATGGTGCGGTCTCATTTGGAGTACTGTGTGCAGTTCTGGTCGCCGCACCTCAAAAAGGATATAGCATTGGAGAAAGTCCAGAAAAGGGCAACTAGAATGATTAAAGGGCTGGAACACTTTCCCTATGAAGAAAGGTTGAAACGCTTGGGACTCTTTAGCTTGGAACAACGTCAACAGCGGGGTGACATGATAGAGGTTTACAAGATAATGCATGGGATGGAGAAAGTAGAGAAAGAGGTACTTTTCTCCCTTTCTCACAATACAAGAACTCGTGAGCATTCGATGAAATTGCTGAGCAGACAGGTTAAAACAGATAAAAGGAAGTACTTCTTCACCCAAAGGGTGATTAACATGTGGAATTCACTGCCACAGGAGGTGGTGGCGACCACAAGCATGGCCACCTTCAAGAGGGGTTTAGATAAAAATATGGAGCAGAGGTCCATCAGTGGCTATTAGCCACAGCATGTGTGTGTGTGTATATATATATTAAATTTTGAGGGCCACTGTGTGACACAGAGTGTTGGACTGGATGGGCCATTGGCCTGATCCAACATGGCTTCTCTAATGTTCTTATGTTCTGGGAGAGTCCTCTCAGCTCCACCTACCTGACAGGGTGTCTGTTGTGGAGGAGGAAGGTAAAGGAGATTGTGAGCCACTCTGAGGTTTGGAATGGAGAGCAGGATATAAATCCAATGTCGTCTTATTATTATTACTATATTGTAATATATAATGAAATAATTATACAACTCACGGCCCGGTTGCTAACAGGCCATGGACCAGTACCGCTCCATGGACCAGGGGTTGGGGAGAGGCTGTCCTGAAGATATGCAGGCCCAATTCTGACAGATGCCTCTCTTGAGAGAGCAGCTTTGAAAGAACTTGCTGACCCAAGGCTATTCCTGCTGCTGCAAGTGGGGACTCAAACCCAGGTCTCCTGGATAAGAGTCCATGCACTTAACCACTACACGAACAGATAGGGTGAGAGGGGAAGGGTGTGGAGGAAATCAATACTCTTAGTTGTTTGTCTCTCAAGCTTCCCTTAATAATAACAGGGTAGGGCAGTAACCTCTTGGCTCCCTGAAAAGTCTTTGGCAGCCAAACAGTGCTTGAAATTAACAGATATAAAATTTGCAGAGAAGATGAATTTTCAGCAGTGTATCCAGGAAGCCTAATAAAAAGGATAAACAGAAAATAGCATCAAGCAAATGAAATTTACACTTCCAGACTTATGTTTCATAATGCACATTTAAATCTAACTGACAAATCCTGGAATATGAGTGCAGTTAAAGGATCTTCCCCTGCACAGAAGTATAAATTAAAATGATGGTTTTGCCACTTGTAAATATTTATGACGGTTTATTAAATCTAAGTTATAATCTCAAAGTGCAGGAGGAACCTAAAAAATTTAACCCCTCTCCACACTAATAGGATGTTTTGCAGCAAGTTGGATCATCTGATAGGCGGAAAAGGCATTTCTACATTAGGCACTTCGATTCCTGAAGACTTTTGCTTGAGAGACACCAATTTGAAAATGATTTATTACAATCTGCAGATTCAACCCAGAGTGGCAATTAGCACTTTTGGAATTGCATTGGACAATGAGAGAACCTAATAATGAAAAATGAAAATCTGGTGGCACGTTGTTGTCTATAACCCACAGCCCGTTGCGCAAAAGGCATGCTGAGACATGTTAAATTTGCACCCAATTCTGCTGTTAAAGGACTTCTTTAACTTTTGTTTTTTGCTGTCAAGTCACAGCTGACTTATGGTTGCCCCAAAGAGTTTCCAAGGCAAGAGATGTTCAGAGGTGATTTGCCATTGCCTGCCTCTGCATAGAGATCCTGGACTTCCTTGGTGGTCTTCCACATCCATAATAATCTGTCAAGCGTGCTATTTTCTGTAACGTGATTTTCTTTAAGACAAAGAGCAGGTCACCAGCTCTCTTCTGCTCCCCTCTTATTTACAACCATTGGGCAAGTAATAAATCCATCTGGCCCGAGGATGTTTATGCTACAGCCTAGCTGGTAGTACTTTCAAGTCACCTCTCCCACAGGTTCACACAGACAACTCTTATCTGCTTCCAGAGTAGTGTGAGAATGGGAGATATTTCTAATAGCCTAAATTCCTTAGTAATAAAATAGATAGTTGTTTAGCAATCTTTGAACCCATGACCCAATTATGAATCTGTATGGTAACCTTTGAAGATATCCTATATAACAACTGCGTAACTCTGTATATGTCATTACTCCCAAGGCTTGTGTTCTTGGTATAGCTCCTGAGTTTCTAACAATATAACAGCTTTGATTTAAAACAAAAGACCGCTTATTGAGAAATATCGGCACTTAGATAGATAGATAGATAGATAGATAGATAGATAGATAGATAGATAGATAGATAGATAGATAGATAGATAGATAATTTTATTTATATCCCGCCCTCCCCGCCGGAGCAGGCTCAGGGCGGCTAACAACATCATTCAGTTATACAAAAAACAAAGTTACATTTAACATTAAAATTCTGATAAGTTTAAAATTAATTAATTAATTAAGTGATAAAAGTGCTAATGCTATTTGTTCTTTTATGATGGCGGTAATCATTAGCAATTACTTTCTTCATCAGCGAAAGCCAGTCGGAAGAGGAAGGTCTTGCAGGCCCTGCGGAACTGTTCAAGGTCCCGCAGGGCCCGCATTTCCTCTGGAAGTTGGTTCCATAGGTTCGGGGCTACAGAGGAGAAGGCCCGATTGCGGGTGCATTGCAGCTTCACCTCTCTTGGTCCGGGGATGGTCAACAAGTTTTTTCCAGCTGACCTCAGTGCTCTCTGGGGTTCATATGGGGAAAGACGGTCCCTACGGTATAATCGGGGCTTAGCTCAGGGGGGACCAAACTTGCTTCATGTCAGAGCCACATAGAATAAATAAGAACATCATAAGAATATAAGAGAAGCCATGTTGGATCAGGCCAATGGCCCAACCAGTCCAACACTGTGTCACACGGTGGCCAAAATCCCCCAGGAGCCATCAGGAGGTCCATCAGTGGGGCCAGGGCACTAGAAGCCCTCCCACTGCGCCCCCCCCCCAAGCACCAAGAATATGGAGCATCACTGCCCCAGTCAGAGAGTTCCATCAATACCCTGTGGCTAATGGCCACTGATGGACTTCTGCTCCATATGTTTATCCAATCCCCTCTGGAAGCTGGCTATGCTGGCAGCCGTCACCACCTCCTGTAGCAGTGAATTCCCTGTGTTAATCGCCCTTTGGTCAATTACCCTTAAATGTCAAATGTTTGAGAGCCACAAGATATGAACATCAGCTATTTGAGGGAGGGAAGGAAGGAAAATGGAGGGAGAGGTGCAAAACAGCAACTTTTACTTGAAATGCCTTCTCCAAGCTGCTGGCTGGCTCGGCTTAGAGAAGTGATTTAAAGAGAGAAATGTCTTCTCCAAGCTAGCCACCAGAGTGAGGCTTCAAGTGTCACAATATGGGTGAAAGAGCCACATGTGGCTCCTGAGCCACAGTTTGGCCACCCCGGCTTAGCTTCTGAAATCTGACGAGATCACGCTAGTCTGCGCAATCCAGCTCAGGGTTCTTCTCGCTAAAAGTAACAAAAACATAAGTGAAAAGTAGTGAAATGATAATTTCCCAGTATTTTGAAATATTAAAAAAAAAACCAGTATAAACCAAAATCAATCAATTTAGACCTTTTCTTCTAAGGGCTAATGGAGGATCTTGCTTTATGTTTTCATAATGGGATGTCTTAAATCAATGTATTAGCATAATGATTTGCATGTAAGCCTTAAGCACAAATAAACCCCTTCTGTTTTCATATCCAACTATATTTTCCATCTGTTTTGACTCTCCACATCTGCTATAGCTAACACTGGCATACTGAGATATTTTACTACAACAGTTTCTACTAATACACTATATATAAAACCAGGGCATTTTTTTGTAGCAGGAACTCCTTTGCATATTAGGCCACACACCCCTGATGTAGCCAATCCTCCAAGAGCTTGCAGGGTTCTTTTTTCCAGGGCCTACTGTAAACTCTTGGAGGATTGGCTACATCAGGGGAATGTGGCCTAATATGCAAAGGAGTTCCTGCTACAAAAAAGGTCAACCATTGATAAAACAGTAATCAAATATTTCATGCTAAGATATATCACCTATTCAGAAAAATTAAGATATTTTCCATTTTATGCCCTTTAACCATGAACCTGTCCAGGTCAATCTGGACAGGAAGCTGTTAGTCTTGGCAAAGCAGCCAATCTTGACAAGATCCTTGAACGAAAGGCAAAGATATCAGGAAAGGACTACCGCACCGCAGACTTCTTTTCTAACCACAGTTATTGTCGTGGGGAGGAAGAGGAGATTGGATTTGAAAAACAGTATAAAACAAGTTAAAACCATTGCATGTGAACAATGCAGTTTGGAGGCTCAGTTGGGCACATCATAATATACTGAGAGTCTCAAACAACAAACAGCATAAAACCAATATTTCAGCAGAGGTGGTGTCACAGCACAGGGCCAACCAACAGAATGAGACACCTGCTGCCTCAACCAAAAACCTGGTGGAATAGCTCTGTCTTTCAGGCCCTATGAAAAAATAACAATTCAGTAAGGGCCCAGATCTCTAAAGTGAGCTGCTTCCACCAGGCTGGGGCCAAGGCAGAAAAGGCCCTGACCCTGGTCGAGGTTAGCAGGATGTCCTTTGGGCCAGGGAAGGTCAGCAGATGTTGTGTGCTGGATCGTAGTGTTCTCCAGAGCATATATGGGGAAAGGTGGCCCCGTAGATATGTTGGTCCCAGGCCATGTAAGGCTTTAAAAGTTAAGACTAAGACCTTGATAAGGATCCGGTACTCAACTTTGGTCACCAAATGAGAAGGGAGCACTCACTGGAGAAGACCCTGATGCTGGAAAAGACAGAAGGCAAAAGAAGAAGGGGACGGCAAAAGATGAGATGGCTGGACAGCGTTACTGATGTAACAAACACGAATTTGAGCAGACTTCAAAAAATGGTGGAAGACAGGAGGTAGGGTGGCCAGACCGTCCCGGTCTCCCGGGACTTTCCCGGTTCTGGCCCCCAATTCCCGGCTCCCGGGCTGGGTATACCGGGACCATTAAGAGGTCCCGGTTTAGCCAGCCAGAGAGCCGGGGGCCGCGCGCCCGGGCGGGGAAGGCGGCGAGTGAGGGAGGGAGCGACCCTGCGCGTGCGCAGATCGCCCTGCGCACGCGCAGGGACGCTCCCTCCCTCACTCGCCGCCTTCCCCGCCCGCGCACGGGGCCCGGCGGTAGCGGCGGAGGCCCGGGAGGGCGTCGGAAAGGCCCGCGGTGGTCGCTGGAGGCCCTCCAGCGACCCCCGCGGGCCTTTCCGACGCTTCCCGGGGCTGGAAACCCCCACCCCCCGTCCTCCTCCGCCCGGGAGGGCGTCGGAAAGGCCCGCGGTGGTCGCTGGAGGCCCCTGGCGGAGGCCCGGGAGGGCATCGTAAAGGCCTCTCCGCCGCCGCTGCCGCCGCCGCCGGACTCGCCGCCGCCGTAGGTAAGGGGACCGAAAGCGGGGGGGGGCTGGCGGTTCGGGCTGGCCTTCCTTTCTTCCCTCCCTCCCTCCCTCCTTCCTTCCTTCCTTTCTTCCTTCCCTCCTTCCTTCCTTCCTTCCTTCCTTCCCTCCTTCCTTTCTTTCTTCCCTTCTTCCCTCCCTCCCTCCCTCCCTCCCTCCCTCCCTCCCTCCCTCCCTCCCTTCCTTCCTTCCTTCCTTCCTTCCTTCCTTCCTTCCTTCCTTCCTTCCTTCCTTCCTTCCTTCCTTCCTTATGTTCTTACGTGACACAGAGTGTTGGACTGGATGGGCCACTGGCCTGATCCAACAGGGCTTCTCTTATGTTCTTATGTGACGCAGAGTGTTGGACTGGATGGGCCACTGGCCTGATCCAACAGGGCTTCTCTTATGTTCTTAAGTGTGACACAGAGTGTTGGACTGGAGGGGCCACTGGCCTGATCCAACAGGGCTTCTCTTATGTTCTTATGTGACGCAGAGTGTTGGACTGGATGGGCCACTGGCCTCATCCAACAGGGCTTCTCTTATGTTCTTATGTGACACAGAGTGTTGGACTGGATGGGCCACTGGCCTGATCCAACAGGGCTTCTCTTATGTTCTTATGTGACGCAGAGAGTTGGACTGGATGGGCCACTGGCCTGATCCAACAGGGCTTCTCTTATGTTCTTATGTGACGCAGAGTGTTGGACTGGATGGGCCACTGGCCTGATCCAACAGGGCTTCTCTTATGTTCTTATGTGACGCAGAGTGTTGGACTGGATGGGCCACTGGCCTGATCCAACAGGGCTTCTCTTATGTGACAATACTGACTTTGGTGGACCCAAGCACTGATTCAGTGTAAGGGAGCTTTGTGTTTGTGTCTTCTAGTGCAATTTTGTTCTCAGATCCTGTATTTACTTCATCAGTATATGGGATAAGGCACTTTCTCAACTGTGCTGCATAAATCAGCCTATTTATTTGTCCTGTTGGCTCTATCTGCGCCACCTTCATCACTTTCGGGGTGTGGATCCCCCAGTGGAGTGGTCTCCCGACTCCCTCCGCCGGCTGTTTCTGATAGCCCTGCGCCCCCTCTTTCATTTGATATGTGTCCCGTGCGGGTGCCACCCTCCCGCCGGGAGATGCCGCAAAATGAGCCCCCTTGAGGCTTATGGCGGCAGGGCTCGGGGGAAGCGAGCTAGACTGCTGTTCTTTTGAGGGTTATAGAGTGTTTCGAGCCCGTCCCTGTGGCATCGGTCCCATCATTGTGGGGCCCAGGGGGCCGGCGCAGCGGCACGCTGAAGCAGCCTGTCGGTCACTTCCAGGTTCCTGTCCTGCATCTCGACCTGTGTTATTAGTGACAGGCTGCTTCGGCGTGCCGCTGCGCCGGCCCCCTGGGTCCCACAACGATGGGACCGATGCCACAGGGACGGGCTCGAAACACTCTATAACCCCTCAAAAGAACAGCAGTCTAGCTCGCTTCCCCCGAGCCCTGCCGTCATAAGCCTCAAGGGGGCTCATTTTGCGGCATCTCCCGGCGGGAGGGTGGCACCCGCACGGGACACATATCAAATGAAAGAGGGGGCGCAGGCTATCAGAAACAGTCAGCGGAGGGAGTCGGGAGACCAACCCACTGGGGGATCCACACCCCGAAAGTGATGAAGGTGACGCAGATAGAGCCAACAGAGCCAACAGGACAAAATAAATAGGCTGCATTATGCAGCACAGTTGAGAAAGTGCCTTATCCCATATACTGATGAAGTATATACAGGATTTGAGAACAAAATTGTTTCCGGCGGTGATATTTGGGGGATTTTTTGGGGACGTCACAGGAAGTGCTGTGAAGTCACTTCCTGTTTCCGGCAGTGGCATTTGGGGAAAATGATGTCATTTGGGGGAAATGATGTCACAGGAAGTGATGTCACTTCCCGTTTCCGGCAGGTGACGCGGGGAAAATGATGTCACAGGAAGTGATGCCACTTCCTGTTTCCGGTGGTGGCATGACGTCACCGGAAGTGACGTCACCGGAAGTGACGTCACTTCCTGTTTCCGGCGGCGCGCACGCACTCCGCGCGCACGCACCCCTGCCTCCCCCCCCCGTTGTCCCTGGCTGGCCTTCAGACATTATGGTCACCCTAACAGGAGGGCCTGGCATGACTTTGTCCAGGGGGTTGCAAAGAGTCGGACTCAACTGTGCGACTGAACAACAACAAACAACACTCAACTTCTACTCTCCTTGAGAGCCAGTTTGGTGTAGTGGTTACATCATCTGGGAGAACCAGGTTTGAGAACCAGGCATAGCTCTCGCAGAGGTGTCCTTAAAGGGCAGCTTCTGGGAGAGCTCTCTCAGCCCCACCCACCTCACAGGGTGTCTGTTGTGGGGGAAGAAAATAAAGGAGATTGTAAGCAGCTCTGAGTCTCTGATTCAGAGAGAAGGGCAGGGTATAAATCGGCAGTCTTCTTGAAGCTACAAACCTAATGGGGCTTCTCTTTATTGCCTTGGCCATTAAACATCCACAACTTCAATAAGGACATTTGAAAATTTTATTTTTTAAAAAGATCTCTCTCTTTGCCTTCCAAATTCTAAGAGTGTTTTTGTAAACTCTGCCACTTGGGGGGATCAGCTCTCTGGAATTTTTCTCTCTTTTTTTGCAGGTGGGAGGGGTAACAAGGGAAGGGCAAGTGAGCAGATCCAGAGGAGAGCCGGTCACTTCATTTATTGACTTAATCTGCCCGGATATCGCCAGCCAAGTTTGCTCTTGAAGCGGCGAGAAAGGGCCAATTAATTTATCAATCTGCCCTCTTCTCTGCCATAATGCATTTCCCTCTCGCCAACCAAAAAAAAAAAAAAGTATGTCCATTACCAGCCAGGTCTCTGTCCTGCAAGGCGGCTAGCGCAGCTGTATAATTACACTTCTTCCTTTGACAACTTGCATGATTGTTTTCCTAACAGTATATTACTTCGTTAGTACTTTCCAATATACGTTATTTTTAAACTGTCACTTTTGCCCAA
Organism: Heteronotia binoei; assembly: GCF_032191835.1. NCBI lineage: Eukaryota > Metazoa > Chordata > Lepidosauria > Squamata > Gekkonidae > Heteronotia > Heteronotia binoei. The sequence continues at coordinate 4,072,180 of NC_083226.1, read as the reverse complement.
CTCATCCCCATTCGCACTTGTCTGTTTATCATAACAATCATTAATAACTGTCACTCCACGCCATCAATTTAACGAACTCTCTCCCTCATTAGCATGTCCCAGCATTTGTTCCGTAGAAAGCCTGATTATTTTCTACAACAGGCCAAGCCAATTACTTTAGTGAAATGGAATCACATTAATCAAAACTTAACAAGGTGGCAAATTTAAAGATATCTGATTGCAAAAGACAGCATAACTAATACGTCAATGTCAGAGGTACTATGTAGGTATGCAGCGGCGGTACCAAATGTATCTTTTCGTAGAAGGAGCCTGTGAATTTTGACATTTCATAAGATCTGACAACTGCCAAAGCGATAGCGGAAGGCCAGAGGCGGGGCAGAACTGCTCCTGGTTGACTTCTGTGGATTCCAGCAAGGACAGCAGCGATGGGGAGGGGGCAAGAAATGGTGGCCATCCATGTCTCCCACACCTGCCATACGGCAGTTCATCATGTCCCTCCCCTACGCCAAGCCTTTTTCTCTTTTACACTTTAAAACGATGATGCTCATCAATCACAGGCTGACAAATGCACCAGAAGCAGCTGCAAGACATGTACTACCCAGCAATCTGAAATACGCTGACGCACCTCGCTTGAAAGATAACCTGCCCCCGCCTTTTCCTCAACAGCGCAGGGGGCAAGATGAAGGGGGACTGCCTTGAAACATGATTTTGCTTCTCCAGCTAGACGTAAATGTGTTTTCACTTGACTTCCTTAAAAAAATTAAACAATGACAGCATCTGGATTTGTCTAAGGCTTTTTTTAAAATGGCAAAGGCCAAATTTTTCTAAGAAAAACAACAAGCAAAAATTAGGCCTTGTTTGTTTTAAAATGGCAGCATCAAAGATAACGGGTTCCCCCCCCCCTTTCTTTTGGTTCTGCAACAGAAAACAACTGCTACTCAATTTTATTTAATTTTTAGATCAAAAATGGAAACGCTGATACATGTTAAAAAAGGGAACAACGCGTCAAAAGGACATACAGGTTTTGCTGTATAATGTTATTAGGTTGGTTATATTATACAGTTCATGAAATTGCGTCATGATTCATTTTTACAACTTAAACAGCTATTTGGTTGTGTTGCCAGGTTGAACGTGATAAATGTGTATGATAAAACGGAACAAAGAAGGGCCACTGCCTGCAAACTCACCACATTAATCAGGGGATTAACCCGCTACAGCCCAATCAACAGTCCACCTCCACCATCTTCACTTGGCTCATTGTGACATTCCGTCATAAAGGCTTATCTTTCAAATATAAAGGAACAGAACGCAACATTTTGGAAGATGTGGGGGATTTAAAACAATCACTCTGGTTTCAAACCCCAGATGCTGCTCTTGATATTTTTTAAGGCAAAAGGATAGCTGCTGCTGCCACTGGAAAGGAATTGATTGATTAATTAATTATCCTGCACCCTCCCCCAACAGGGGACATTTATTTATTACATTCAATTGTGAACAGCCCTTCCCTGAAGAACCAGGCTCAGGGTGGCGTAGAACACATTTAAAAACACAAGAAATAGGGGGGAAATGCAAATATAAAGAAATGCAATAAATGGAACTGGGGTGTCAAAAATGTGGCCTGGGGGCCGAATCAGGCCCAGAGGGCTGCTATCTGGCTGTCATCTGCTTCCTTCTCCCTCTCTCTTGCTTCCTTCTGCATCTCAGCTTGTTTTGCCAGGCTTGCTCAATCGCACAGGAGCTACAGAGCAAAGCCTCAATTTTCTCCATTGGCTGAAGCTCCTCCCCCTCCTCATCCCCTGGGGAGGGAAAGAGCCAGAGCTTCCTAGTTCCCTGGATCCCATGGAAGAAATACAAAGAAAAGCACCTTTAAGACCATCAAGTGTAAACGTTTTAAGCATTTTTAATTTAAGGTGTTTTAAAAAAAAAAACCTTTAGTCATGGTTGTCTGTGTCCTTTAAAAAGTTTATATTTCTGCTACCTAATCTCAAATAGGTACACACATGGCCCGGCCCAACATGGCCCAGCCCGACAAGGTCTCATTTATGTCAGATCCGGCCCTCATAACAAATGAGTACAACACCCCTGAAATAGAACAAAAACAAATTAAAAATCAATGGAGAATTAAAACAACTGGCCAGCTCTCTACTTCATAATGCTAACCAAAGGCTGCATGAAACAAAGCAGCCTTGCATGCCTTACAGAATGGCAGGATGTCTCACAAATGTCCCTGGGGAGCAGATTCCAGAGAGAAGGGGCAGCCACTGAAAAGGCCCTTGGTTGACAAGCGGGGAATTTGTGGGTAGGGTTGCCAATCCCCAGGTGGGGACAGGGGATCCCCTGGTATGGAGACCCTCCTCCCGCTTCAGTGTCATCAGAAAGCGGGGGGAGGGGAGAGAAATGTCTACTGGGAACTCTATTATTCCCTATGGAGGTTTATTCCCATAGAAAATCATGGGGAATTGATCCGCGGGTATCTGGGGCTCTGGGGGGGGGACTGTTTATTGGGGTAGAGGCACCAAATTTTTAGTATAGCATCTAGTGCCTGTCCCCAAAATACCCCCCAAGTTTCAAAAAGATTGGACCAGGGGGTCCAATTCTATGAGCCCCCAAAGAAGGTGTCCCTATCCTTCATTATTTCCTGTGGAAGGAAGGAATTGAAAAGGTGTGCCATCCCTTTAAATGTGATGGCCAGAACTCCCTTGGAGTTCAATTATGCTTGTCATAGCCTTGATCTTGGCTCCACCCCTAATGTCTCCTGGCTCCACCCCCAAAGTCTCCTGGCTTCACCCCCAAAGTCCCCAGATATTTCTTGAATTGGACTTGGCAACCCTATTTGTGGGTGTGTGATGATGATTTAAGAAAGCAAGGGGGAGTCATACTGGGAGAGGCGGTCTTACAGGCAAGACAGCACCAGACCTTTTAGAGCTGTATAGTTCAAAGTAATGCAAAGTAATGCACATTGGGGCCAAGAATCCCAGCTACAAATACAAGTTGATGGGGTGTGAACTGGCAGAGACTGACCAAGAGGGGTGGTCTGGCAGAGACTGACCAAGAGGACCAAGATCTTGGGGTCGTGGTAGATAACTCACTGAAAATGTCAAGACAGTGTGTGTTTGCAATAGAAAAGGCCAACGCCATGCTGGGTATTATTAAGAAGGAAATTGAAAACAAATCAGCCAGTCTCGTAATGCCCCTGTATAAATCGATGGTGCGGTCTCATTTGGAGTACTGTGTGCAGTTCTGGTCGCCGCCCCTCAGAAAGGATATTATAGCATTGGAAAAAGTCCAGAAAAGGGCAACTAGAATGATTAAAGGGCTGGAACACTTTCCCTATGAAGAAAGGTTGAAATGCCTGGGGCTCTTTAGCTTGGAGAAACGTCGACCGCGGGGTGACATGATAGAGGTTTACAAGATAATGCATTGGATGGAGAAAGTAGAGAAAGAAGTACTTTTCTCTCTTTCTCACAATACAAGAACTCGTGGGCATTCGATGAAATTGCTGAGCAGACAGGTTAAAACGGATAAAAGGAAGTACTTCTTCACCCAAAGGGTGATTAACATGTGGAATTCACTGCCACAGGAGATGGTGGCGGCCACAAGCATAGCCACCTTCAAGAGGGGGTTAGATAAAAATATGGAGCAGAGGTCCATCAGTGGCTATTAGCCACAGTGTGTATAAGGGTGTGTGTGTATATATATATAATTTTTTTGGCCACTGTGTGACACAGAGTGTTGGACTGGATGGGCCATTGGCCTGATCTATCATGGCTTCACTTATGTTCTTATGTTCTTAAAATCAGCATTCGAATTGGCAGCAGAAGCTGACCGGAACCCAATACAGGAAGTGAAGTATTGATGTTATCTGTGCAGACTGGGGGACCCAGCCAACAATCTAGCAGCCGCATTCTGTGCCACCTGGAAACCATATTTTAACTACCTTACAATCTGAAAAAATGCATTTTACAACCTAGTCCACTACTGCTGTCATGTATTAGAGAAAAAAAATAACCTCAAACATTCAAATTATGCATAAGTGAGTTATGGAACAAGTAAACCAATGAGGCATCAAGCAAATAATTTGTAGTCTCACAAATGAAGCATTGTTTATTATTTGTGAAACTTGCAAAAAGAATAGGCATCCAGAATGCCAGCTGGAAAGAATATTATTGCAACTACACAATATCATTGCTCATTATTAATTGGAATACTTGGAATTCTCAAAAATCCAGGAATGGGCACGACAACGAAAGGAAACTTCACAGGTCTTTTTTTGTTAGCATGTTGTTTCTTTTACTATGTTGGTTACTTCAGAGCCATAATGAAACTACTTATCCATTGTCATGCTTGTTTTCATCAAAGAAAGAAATGCCATTTTATTTTATTATTTAAATACTTTTCTTCAATATTTATTTTAAGGACTTCTCTCTGTTGGTCTATCTGTATGTCAACTGTTGTCTATGAGAGCCAGTTTGGTGTAGTGGTTAAGTGTGTGCACTCTTATCAGGGAGAACTGGGTTCGATTCCCCACTCCTGCACTTGCAGCTGCTGGAATGGCCTTGGGTCAGCCATAGCTATTGCAGGAGTTGTCCTTGATAGGGCAGCTGCTGTGAAAGCCCTCTGAGCCCCACCCACCTCACAGGGTGTATGTTGTGGAGGAGAAAGATCTGAGACTCTGTCCTTGAAAGGGCAGTTTCTGGGAAAGCCCGCACAGCTCCACCCACCTCACAGGGTGTTGTTGTAGGAGGGGAAGATATAGGAGACTGTAGGCTACTCTGAGACTCTGTCCTTGAAGTGGCAGCTACTGGGAGAGCCCTCTCAGCCCCACCCACCTCACAGGTTGTCTGTTGTCGGGGAGAAGATACAGGAGATTGTAGGCCGCTGTGAAATTCTGATTCAGAGAGAAGGATGGGGTAAAAATCCAATAGCATCAATATCATCATCATTACAATGATATCACCTGGAATTGACATCCACGGGCCGGGCACATTGTGCCACAGCCACTCTAGCATTTGTGGTAAAACTCTATGGCACCATTGAGTTTTTACCAGGAATCCCAGACTGTTGCTCCAGAGACACTCTGGGATTTGCAGTAAAATTCTATGGTACCTAGAGCATGTGTGGCGTGACATGCCTGGCAAGATAATGTCACATCCAGGTGATGTCATTGGAGAGAACAGTCCCACACCAGAGCAGGGGAGGGTCTTGGCAACCCAATTTCCTGGTGCCCTCAAAGTATTTTTAGAAGATGGGTGGAGCTAGTTAAGGCTTCTGTCCCTCAAGACTTTTGATTGGCTGTTCAGATATTTAAACTTTTTGCTTTGGTAAGAGCAGCCACTGCAGCACAAATGTTTTCACTATGTGACTGAAGATAGGCTGTGGAAACCATTGTGTGGCTGGATCCGCCTCCTGTGGCATCTGCCGTACGTCAGCCATTTTGTGGCTGCACGTTCTATGCTACGTCAGAATTCCAAAAGTGCCAGCAGATTCAAAAAGGCTGGAGATCCCTGGTTTATAAGTGACCCAGCAATAAAATATAAAAGTGCTGGTAGTATTTTGGAGGCAGAGGCAGCGGAGAGGGAGTGTCACAGCACCCATGACGCTCCCCGTGTGTTCTTTGTATCACACCATTTGTGCTACTCCATTCTGTAAAAGCCCAGCCATGTGAGGAGGGAGGTAGAAAGGTAAAGGTAGTCCTCTTTGCAAGCACCGAGTTGTTCCCGACCCATGGAGTGACGTCACATCATGATGCTTTTGTTGTGTATGTGGACTCATGATATGTTCTTAGATGACCATTCTTGCCTGGCTCATTGGAGCCTTTAGGACTTAGATTGGGGACTCTGGATGCCTACTGCCCTGGATGCCTGCCGCCCTGGCCCAATCAGAGGCCCCTTGCAGGTTCAAATGACCCAATGGTGTTCTAGCACGGGAATCATAGCATCAATAACATCATCATCACAATGATGTCACCTGATGTCATAATTATGCCATAGAGTTGGAAGGGACCTCCAGGGTCATCGAGTCCAACCCCCTGCACAATGCAGGAAACTCACAAATACTTCCCCCTACATCCAGAGGATCTTCATTGCTGTCAGATGGCCATCCAGCCTCTGCTTAAAAACCTCCAAGGAAGGAGAGCCCACCACCACCCAAGGAAGCCTGTTCCACTGAGGGACCACTCTAATGGTCAGGAAGTTCTTTCTAATGTTGAGCCGGAAACTCTTCTGATTTAATTTCAACCCACTGGTTCTGGTCCTACCTTCTGGGGCCACAGAAAACAATTCCACACCATCCTCTATATGACAGCCCTTCAGGTACTTAAAGATGGTGATCATATCACCTCTCAGCCGCCTCCTCTCCAGGCTAAACATTCCCAGCTCCTTCAACCTTTCCTCATAGGAATTGGTCCCCTCACCATCTTCGTTGCCCTTCTCTGGACCCATTCCAGCTTATCTCTATCCTTCTTAAAATGTGGTGCCCAAAACTGACACAGCACTCCAGGCGAGGTCTTCCCAGTGCAGAGTAAAGTGATACCTGTCAAGTAGACGGATTCAATGACGAGTCAAAGTTGCTACAAAGACTACGTTTATTGATAGACCGTTACTCTGGCTCAAGCCTTAGCTTTGAGAAGAATGAGACCAATACATTGATACATAGGTTTTAAGGTACACTTCAAAGGGATTCCTACGGGGAGGGGGAGCAGGGAGCATTCACACATAGCCACAAAGATACATTCCCAGGCTGGTTATCAGACATTTTGGCCTTGCATTGCCAGATGGCTCTTCCTCCCTCACAAGGTTCTCTGGGAAGGTGCTGATTGCTTTTACTTTTAGTAATTACCAGTCATAAAGCAGAGTGGGGCCAGGAAAAGGGTAATAAACTAGCAGCATTTGAAACATTATGATTTTACCCAGGCCTGCTTGTGACAGGCCAAGAACCAATCAGTCTTTGGTCAGAATCAGTCGAGCTTGACAATACCATCACTTCATGTGATCCGGATACTATACTTCTGTTGATACAGCCCAAAATTGCAATTCAAGGGAACCTTGAACTGTATATAGTTGGCCCCACTGACCCTAGTTTCCAGTCTTCAAGTTTACCCATTACCATGATGTAACTAATAAAGAGAGCTATGGTCACTGCAACTGCATCTCCTTCATGCATCGAACCCATTATAGTATAGTTTTCTTGGCAGATTTTTATGGGGTGGTTTGCCATTGCCTTCCCCAGTCATCTACGCTTTCCCCCTAGCAAACTGGGTATTCATTTTACCAACCTCAGAAGGATGGAAGGCTGAGTCAACCATGAGCCGGCTACCTGAACCCAGGTTCCGCTGGGATTGAACTCAGGTCGTGAGCAGAGCTTGGACTGCGGTACTGCAGCTTACCACTCTGCGCCAAGGGGCTTCCTGAGGAGGGGGATACTGAAGTCCTTTTTACCACAGAGAAGGGAGGGGTGTGCTCTCTCCTGAATGCTGGGCTTTGTTTAGAAATCCAGGGGCACATCAGCGGAGATGGAAATAATAGGCAGACAGGTGAATGATTTGATGTATTCAGTTACAAAATGCAGGGCTTTTTTTGAGCAGGAACGCAGAGGAACACAGTTCCGGCTGTCTTGGTGCCAGGTGGTGTGGCCTAATATGGAAGTGAGGTCCTGCTACGCCTTTCTACAAAAAACCCTGTGTGAAACAATGGTGAAGTCAGGGGGTGTGGCCTAATATGCAAATGAGTTCTTGCTGGGCTTTTTCTACAAAGCAAGCCCTGACAGAACGGATATTTTTTCTGCCATCAGCAGGGCCACCAAGATTAAAAACATACATAATAAAAATGTGTTAAAAACCATTAAAACCAAACAAAAACACACCTTTAAGTCAATTAAAACCAATGCTAAAATATACATATGAAAATATAAAAACAACGGAAACATAAGACAAGAAGGAAGGCTCAATGATGGAATGTGGAATAGAGTCCAGTGGTACCTTTAAGACCAACAAAGTTCTATTCAAGGTATGAGTTTTCGTGTGCATGCATACTTCTTCAGATAATTGAGATTGAGGGAAATTTATAGACAGGGTTGAATGTGAGAAGAAACAAAGAAGTCTTCACCCACTGACAGAAGACAGCAACGGAAGGGGACACATGAGTCTCTCTGGAGAGAATTCTAGAGTTTTGGTGCCATGACCAAGACAACCTCCTGAGTAACCACCCAGCTAATCTCAGAAGGCTTGGGGCACCTAAAGAACAGCTTTGGAAGATGATTTAGCGATTGAGTAAATTTGTAAGGGAGTGGTCAGCCTTTCAGACTTGATGATCCTAAACCATAGAGAGTCAAACCAGCCTTTGGCATATATATTTTCCTATTCCCAGTATGATGGAAAGTAGAGGAAAAAATGTGTATTTCCAACATTCTACCTCAAAGGTTTTTTAAATAGCTCAAAGTAATAAGTGAAATAATATTTAAATTAAATAAAACTCAGAACTTAAAACTAATATTCTTTATTAATAACCGTGCCAGCAACCATTCTTGTCAGCCTCAAACTAAAAGCAGGTTACTTTCTTGCATAACTGTACTGAAGCATGTCTGATATTCTGTATAAATTCAGTGAACTAATTGGCAAACTTTACTTAATGTTGACAACTTTGAGATACTGCAGCAGTGTGATACTTTGCCCAAGCCCTGCTCTCAAGACTTCAACATAAAATTATGTAGGTTTGGTTTTTTTGATCAGTTCATTTTTTCATAATTAATGTACCAATAGTGGTGTGTAGTGGTTAGGACAAGGGCCCTCAATCTTTTTGAGCCTGCAGGCTTATTTGGAATAGTGGCACAAGATGGTGGTTGAAACCACAAAATGGCTACCAAAGGCTTTGTGAACCACCAAATTGCTGCCAATCAGCATTTCCCACTGACTTTTACTGACTTGCACTCAGAGCTTTTTTTGTAGCAGGAACTCCTTGCATAGTAGGCCACAAACCCATGATGTAGCCAATCCTCCAAGAGTTTACCGGGCTCTTCTTACAGGGCCTACTGTAAGCTCTTGGAGGACGGGCTACATCAGAGGTGTGTGGCCTAATATGCAAAGGAGTTCCTGCTACAAAAAAGCCCTGGTTATACAATACTTCAGAGTTATACATACACTGCCACCAGGTGACCTATGTCACTTGGTGTGTCTTTTGCTCTCAGTATATTTATTTAAGTACTGATGGTTTTCATTGCCAGCACTCTTATTTTTGTGGGACCCTCTTATATTCAGACACATACAACCCCCCCACCACCACCACCACAAACACCTTATTTGATATTCAGCTCTCTAGACCTCATGGGTGTTTGAAAAGTTCAAAGGAAAATCTGGACAGTGACCATATACACATACATACATAATTGGCACAAAAAGAAAACAGATATTTTATCACATGGTTTTAGGGCTGCCAAGTTCCCAGGCCAGGTGGGGTTTCCCCCCCCCCCCAGAGTTTCCCAACCTGGCAGCCCGCATTGGTCCGGTGGGCGGGGGGGAAATCCTCCCTCGACTTCGCCAGCATGATGATGTCACTCGCAGTGACGTTATCGTTCCGGTGACATCATGTGTTGTCTACTCTAGGAGCTTCTATGGTTTTTCTGGATGCTCCAGCAATTTGGGAGGGGAAACTCTATGGTACCTATTGTACTGTACCATAGAGCTTTCCCTCCCAAATTGCTAGAGCATTCAGGAAAACCATAGAGTTTTCCTGGAGGCTCTTAGAGCGGTCGGAGCATAATTTCACAGACTTGATGATGTCAGCAACATTCTCACAGACAGTTTGAACAATGGACCCCAGAAGCAAGTATTTGGGGGGGGGGGTAAGAAAGAAAGAGCACAATAAAAATTAGGTTCCAGAGCTCTGCTCCTGTGCACTCCTGCCTCAAATGAGGCCTGGGCATGACAAAGAAAACTGAGAGAAAGGGCAATTCAGAACTGGCTTCTAGAAAAAGTTTGGGGTGAAAGTGGTCTCAAAAGAACTGGGGAAATAGTGAGCAGGGGGAGGGGAGCAAAAAAAAAATTGAAGCAAACACTAACGGCACAAAAAAGCACGTTTATGGGACCAGAATTGATGGACAAACCCCATTTAGAAAAAGCCCAAATCGTTCTCTGTATTCCTGAACCAAACATGAGGGCACGTTAAAAGACCCACTCTATGTACTAGCCATAGCTTGCTTTTATTCCTTGGGAAAATAAAATGGCAACATACATATTAAATGACGATCAGCATTCAAGGCAATTAAGCTAAACAGATCGGAAGGAGTCTGATCTCTTTAAGATAATGGCACCTGAAAGCTTTATCTCGTGCCTCCTTCGCCCTTTTGTGCTGCAAAGATTAATCCGGGAAGGGGGAGGGGTTTTTTTTATTATTATTCCTTATTCTACCTATCTTTCATCTTCGGCCCCTAGACTAAGCAGATGGATGTGAATTCAAAGTTTTTTGATCTTTAGCACAAGTTATGGAGGGTTATCTTTGCCTGTATATCTTTCTGCTGGCAGCGTTCCCTTGGCGATGAAGGATTAACCACCCCAGCTGTCTCTTCCCCGAATGATGCAGTGTGCTTCTCCCAGACAAGACAGCATCACTTAATCTTAATGTCCACTCTTCCAGCGCAGCCGGGCAGGACAAAGCCAATCAACATCAGATGCCACCAAGATGGACCTACTGCTTGGCCCTGGAGTCGCTCACCCTCGGACACCGATTAATCAACATCACCCAAGCCAATCCCAGCGCCCGCTTCTCGGAAACCGCATTTAACACGGAACCCGGGGCGTGCATTTCCGGGCCGAGCCGCTCCCAGGGACCACACTTAGGAATGGGGCATCTTCCTCAAGGTTTAAATAAAAAAATCCCTTCTGTCTTCCTCAGCAGTTTATCTTTATATGCATCCAGCTCATAACTCATGGGCGTAATCTGACTGTGCCCCCACAGTTCCCTCTTTAAGCACGGATGACCCCAAGATGTGAAATGTTTTAAAAGAAGAAGATCACAGATTTATACCCCACCCTTCTCTCTGAATCAGAGACCAATTTCGCACTTGACCGTTAATCCTGATTTAGCCCTGTCACTAAGAACCACAGAGTCGTAGAGTTGGTTTATCTGATTCTAGTGTTCAATGTCAGTTTGGGGACAGGGCTAAACCAGGATTAAAGGTCTAGTGCAAAACTGGTCTCTAGAGTCTCAGAGTGGTTTACAATCTCCTTCTCCTGCAACAGACACCCTGTGAGGTGGGTGGGGCTGAGAGGGCTCTCACAGCAGCTGCCCTTTCAAGGACAACCTCTGCCAGAGCTATGGCTGACCCAAGGCCATTCCAGCAGCTGCAAGTGGAGGAGTGGGGAATCAAACCCGGTTCTCCCAGATAAGAATCCACACACTTAAGCACTACACCAAAATGGCTCTTAGGAATGGGGTATGCTCAAGATTTAAATTTAAAAAAAAAACCCCACTTCTGCCTTCCCCAGCAGTTTATCTTTATATGCATCCAGCTCAGAACTCATGTGCGTAATCTGACTGTGCCCTCACAGTTCCCTCTTTAAGCACGGATGACCCCAAAACGTGAAATGCTTTAAAAGGGCTAATAATTTCATCTCAAGCTGTGTTTCTCTTTTAAATCGTAAGTCATATTCAACTAACAAACAGGAAAGATTTTTTTTAATGTATTTAAAATATTTTCATTCCATCTCTCCGCCCGAGCAGGGTCCAGCCAACATAGCAACATTAAAACATTGATGTAACTAAAAACCCAGTTAAAATTATAAAACAGTTACATTAAAAACACATAAGCAGATAACACTAGAAGGAGGGCTGGTGAACGTTATCAGGGAGATGCCGATTGAAATGGAAATGGGCTTGGGGGTCATAAATTTCTTGCCCACAAAGCTAAAAAGCAGCTATGCTGTTAACAGCACCATGCTTTACTCAAGGGTGTCAAATCAGGCCCCCGGAGGGCACCTATCAGGCCCCCAAGCAACTGGCTGTCATCTGCTTCCTTCTCCCTCTCTCTTTCTTCCTTGTGCATCACAGCTTGCTTTGCCAGGCTTGCTCAATTGCACAGCAGAGCTACTGAGCCAAGCCTCAATTTTCTCCATTGGCTGAGGCTCCTCCCTTGGGGAGGAGGCAGAACTTGCTTTGCCAAGCTCTCTCAATTACACAGCAGAGCTACTGAGCCAAGCCTCTCTTCCTTCTATTGGCTGAGGCTCTCCCCCAGTTCTCTGGGGAAGGAAGGAAGGAAGGAAGGAAGGAAGGAAGGAAGGAAGGAAGGAAGGAAGGAAGGAAGGAAGGAAGGAAGGAAGGAAGGAAGGAAGGAAGGAAGGAAGGAAAGAGTCAGAGCTTCCTTTGCCCAGTTCCCTGGATCCCATGGGAGAAGTACAAAGAAAGCACCTTTAAGGCCAACAAATGCTCATGTTTTAAGCATGTTTTATTTTAAGTATTTTTTTAAAAAAAATGTGTTTGTGTCTTTTATAAAGTTTAAACCTCTGCTACTTAATCTTAAATAGGTATACATATGGCCCAGCCCAACACGGCCCAGCCCAACAAGGACTCGTTTATGTCAGTTCCAGCCCTCATAACAAATGAGTTTGACACCCCTGCTTTACAGTGTGCAGGATAAGTAGCATACATTATTCTGTTGCATTTTTTACAAGCCTCTAAGAAGAAGACTGCAGATTTATACCATGCCCTTCTCTCTGAATCAGAGAGCAGTTTACAATCTCCTATATCTTCTCCTCCCACAACAGACACCCTGTGAGGTGGGTGGGGCTGAGAGGGCTCTCCCTGAAGCTGCCCTTTCAAGGACAGCTCTGCGAGAGCTCTGGCTGACCCAAGGCCATTCCAGCAGGTGCAAGTGGAGGAGGGGGGAATCAAACCCGGTTCTCCCAGATAAGAGTCCGCACACTTAACCACTACACCAAACTGGCTAAGGTAGGTCAGGCTTCCCATCCCCGAATTCTAGACAAGCAATATGGCCTGAGAAAAAGTGTCTTGTCTCAGGCTGCCTAGATAACTCATGGCTGAGGCAGGATTCGCACTAAGGATGTCACAGCTCAGTCTCCCAGCTACCACATCATACCAACTCTCATCTAGTCAAGAGATGACTTTTTCCCTCACTTAAAACTTATCTCACACAGATTTGCTCACTGTTTTCAAATGGGCTCTCACTCTAGAGCAATTATAATTTAGTGCCTTCCCTTTTCTTCCTTTACAAATAAGCCAACCAAGCCCCTCTAAGGCAAATGCAATAAAGTGGTAAATTATAGCTGGAGTTTACTAAACAAATGCAACCTAGTTAAATTTAGAAAAATCTTCACTTTTGCTTACATTTGCAGTTTTACTGCTGAACTACTGGTATTTCTTACTTATGCAAACATTAAAATGTATAAGAAATCCTCTTGTGTGCTATATACGCAGCAACTACTCTTGATTTATAATACCCAATTTAGGGAGGGGAAAACCCACACACAACTAAACCTGATTTAAATCACAGATTACTCTGTAAAACACAAGGCAAGGAACTATTCCAAATCCTAAATGTAATTTAAACATATTTATATATTACAGTGATGTATTTTCCCCATTCCTTGTCTTACTACTGTAAACTTTTTGTAATTATATAAGCAATTTCCCTGAGGTCACAACATTGATCACAGTAATATATGGTGTGACTATCACAAAAGAACGGCCAGCTGTAAAATATCACTGGACATCACTACAGAGTTTGTACATGCTGTAAATGCAAAGCAGGGACCAACAAACACACACAAAAAACATTCCACAACAAGGGGCTTTCCCTCCTTCTGTAGGCTATGGCAAAAATGTCAAGATTTTTAAAGGCAGAGGATAGGAGAAAAGGGCAGAACGGGATGCTGAAATGGCCTCAGTCAGCCAAAAAAACCCACTGTAGGTAGTAAGAATATGAATATGTGAAAATGGCCCCTCATGCAGGGTGAGGTTAAACTTCATCCCTGGATCCAAAGAGATAGACGACTCTGGTGTATATGGGTGATGGTGGTAAATGCCATCAAGTGACATGAATTAAGGTCCTCTCCAGGGCTTCCAAGCTCTCAGGTGGGGTGGGGGCTCTCCCACTTTGGGGTACCCCAACCAACCGGCCAGCAGTGGGCTGGCAGGGGGATCCCCCTTGCAATGTCGCTGGTGCAATGACGTCACTCGTAAGTGATGTCATCGCACCAGAGACGTCACACACTGACTGCGCTAGGAACTTCCGAGGAAACTCTATGGTTTCCCCGGACGCTCTAGCAATTTGGGAGGAAAACTATGGTACCATGGGAGACTTGGCAACCCTAGTCCTCCCAAATGTCCTATCGTTAACAGCCTTGCTCAGGTCTTGCAAACTGGGGGCCGTGGCTTCTCTCGTTGGGTCAATCCTTCTCATGTTGGGTCATCCTCTTTTGCCGCTGCCTTCAACTTCTTCTCGCGTTATTGTCTTTTCCAGGCACTCTTGTCTTCTGGTAATATGGGCTGTGGAGTTGAAGGTTAAGTCGGAGTAGAGTGTGCAGCGAGACCAGCTTAACTTCACAGAGATCTTCAGAGAAACGGCCTTCCATTTAGGAACAACCATCACTTGAGGGAAGATCCCTCTTCCAGTGCTGATGTTCAACCTCTCGTCTAATCCTACCTCTTCAACACTGTCATTCCGTTCCAAATGTCTCATGATCGTCGCAAACCCGACCATTAAACCTTAACTTCCTATAATTCCACGTGAAGGCCAGAACACCTGGTGAATACACGTGAAACCATCTTCTACTGAATCAGACCCCACTTGGTCCCTCAAGATCTGCGTTGTCTCCTCAGACTGGCAGCTGCCGCCCAGGTCTGAGGAGAAGGTCTGTCACAGTACCTCCTGCCTCGTCCTTTCAACTGAAGATGCAGCAGATTGAACCAGGGACCTTCTGCATGCCAGGCAGATGGCTCCCCACACAGGGCCATAGCCCCTCCCCCATGTGATGTCACAAAGACCCCCCTCATAACCACCACAAAAGAGAGAACTGGAATAGGAGTGTCAGAAACAACCAGAAAAATGACTCATCAACAAAACCTGTGACCTTATCCCACAAAAACAGCATCTACATAACTGTGGGCTTTTGTTGACCAAGACAGATTTAGATAGTTTTCTAACCTACTGGGGCTAACCTACCACCTTGTGTAGCATAATGGCCAGAGTGGCATGATTCTTCTCTCTCTCTCTCTCTCTCACACACACACACACACACACACGCCCTGATGCCAAGCCAGCCTGCACTGCATTCCTGTGTGTTGCTGCTCAAAACAAAATCCCTGGCCTGAACCAATAGAAGGAAGCTCTAATGTGCAATTGAGCCTCAGCAAATGGTAGAAAACAGAGGCTTTGCTCTGTGGCTGCTGTGCAATGCAGACTGTGATGCAGAGGGAAGCAAGAGACAGCCAGTTGCTCGGGGGCCTGATAGGAGCCCTCCAGGGGCCTGATTCAGCCCCCAGGCCACATCTTTGACACCCCTTAATTAGACAGGCAATGCAAAACGGCAGTCGGTATGTTGTGCTTATTCCATAAGCCTTGGGATTTGTGTCATGTTGATATATCCCAGGAAGAATCGTAATTTATGCGTTAATAAGCCCAAACTATCACCCATTGTTAGAACGGCTAGTGCGCCAGCAGAGATGAATTAACCCGGGCAGGATCATATCTAATTTTGGGGCTGAATTACTGATTAGGCTGCAGAAGTAGAAGAACTCGCTCACGCTGAAGGTCAGAAGATATAACCACTGACCGGGAAGCTGACTGGCTGTTACAAAGATGACAACTCACCACTGTTCATTGCCATGATGGCGGTTGTAAACTTGGAGACGGGCCTTTATAAGGAGTTAATTTTGTTTGAAGCCTGCAATGAATCCCTGACCATGGGTGGCCTCACTCCCCCTTGCTGGATATTTCACTTAGCGGCTTTAGGGCGAACAACAAGCCTGCCAGTACATGTTCGAACCAACCAGAAACGAACCCAGCCAGAAACACATGTGCAATTATAGTCACACACATGCTGCTTTAATGATGAACTCTTCCAGCTTTAAGAACTTAGAAAATGGGGGCTTCCTAACAAAATGCTTTGGGAACCCTTGAAATATACATTCATTCATTCATTCATTCATTCATTCATTCATATTTGCATCCCACCCTCCCCTGAGGTGCTCAGGGTGGCTAACATAAATTAAAACAACGTAAAATTACATTAGAGTCATAGAGTTGGAAGGGACTTCTAGGGTCATCCAGTCCAACCCCCTGCACAACGCAGGAAACCCACAAACACCTCCCCCTAAATCCACAGGATCTTCATTGCTGTCAGATGGCCATCCAGCCTCTGTTTAAAAACCTCCAATGGAGAAGAGCCCACCACCTCCCGAGGAAGCCTGTTCCACTGAGGAACCGCTCTAACTGTCAGGAAGTTCTTCCTAATGTTGAGCTGGAAACTCTTTTGATTTGATTTCAACCCACTGGTTCTGGTCCTACCTTCTGGGGCCACAGAAAACAATTCCACACCATCTCTATATGACAGCCCTTCAGTTACTTGAAGATGGTGATCACAGAACTATAGTTGGATGGGACCTCCAGGGTCATCTAGTCTAACCCCCCACACAATGCAGGAAACTCACAGACACCTCCCCCTAAATTCACAGGATCTTCATCGCTATCAGATGGCCATCTAGACTCTGTTGCAAAACCTCCAAGGAAGGAGAGCCCACCGCCTCCCAAGGATGCTTGTTCCACTGATGAACCACTCTAATGGTCATGAAGTTCTTCCTAATGTTGAGCCAGAAACTCTGATTGAATTTCAACCCATTGGTTCTGGTTTGACCTTCTGGGGCCACAGAAAACAATTCCACACCATCCTCTATATAACAATAAAATCCCAATTCGTTAGTAAAACATCTCAGCGTATACAATTTCAATCCCTAGATGGCATTATTATTACTTCTTGATTAGTGCTGTTTACTGCAATATTATTGGATGTTATTTAGCACCTTGCATTTCTGTTTGCTTCGGATTAAGATAGTCATGCTGTGGGGTGGTGAGATACTGGACCCCACCATTAGATGTTAAACGCCTGTTTAAACAGTTCTGTTTTGCAGGCCCTGTGGAATTGTGGCAAGCCTCGCAGGGCCCTGCTGTTTTCCAGGAGAGCATTCCAGAGGGTAGGGGCTGTCCTGGTGGTGGGCAGCCAAGCATCCTTTGGGCCGGGGATCGTTAAGAGGTTTTGTGAGCTTTATCGTAGTGCTCTCTGAGGCTCATGTGGGCAAAGGCGGACCCTGGCGGTAGGCAGGTCCCAGGCCATATAGGGCTTTAAAGGTTATAACCAGCACCTTGAAGCAAGCTCGGAACGCCACAGGCAACCAGTGCAACGTCTCCAGCGCAGGTTGAATGTGCTGCTGAAAAGGTAGCTCCAGTAACAACCTGGCTGTAGCGTTCTGCACCAGTTGTAGCTTCTGAGTTCACGTCAGGGGCAGCCCCATGTAGAGGGCGTTTCAGTAGTCTATTCTCAAGGTGACTGTCACATGGATTACTGTGGCTAAGTCGCTGTGCCCTAGGTATGGAATCAACTGCCTTATCCGCCTAAGATGATAAAATGTGGATACTGCATTTCATAGTATGTTGGATGCCTATAACAGATGTGTGGAAGCAGAACAAAATCATTAATAAGTTTTCCGTGATGGGTGAAAACAAAGAAACATCACCCTGAGCCGTGTATCCTCAGAGGAAATCATTCCAGCTCTCGGAGGGCCGGTTCTGAACGGAGCATCCCAATACAATGAGGCGTGCAGAAATACACAGACAGAGCACTTTCACACACACTAAATAATGCACTTTCAATCCACTGTCAATGCACTTTGCAACTGGATTTTTCTGCACAAAGTGGCAAAATCCACGTGCAAAAGTCAATGAAACAGCATTATTTAGCATGTGTGAAAGTGCCCACTAGTGGTGGGAGATCTCTTGTGGTCATTTCCTTTGAAGCCCTTCTCAGCCTGGGGACCATCTATCTGCCACTCCTTTAAGAAACCCACACTCCCAGAAGGCCCTTCTCCCATAACAGGCTGAATGAAAGAAAGACCCCTATGGCTGCTTTCATAAAATCATAGAATCATAGAGTTGGAAGGGACCTTCAGGGTCATCTAGCCTAACCTACTGCACAATGCAGGGGATTCACAAGTACCTCCCCCTGCCATACACACACCCGTTGACCTCTGCTCCATGCCCAGAAGATGGCAAAAAGCCCTCCAGGATCCCTGGCCAAGGACCAGTCTATCTACAGGAACGCCCTTCCCCATATGTTCCCCAGAGAGCACTGAGTTCGGGAGCTCAAAATCTGCTATCCATCACCGGACCAAGGGAGGCCAGACTAAGCTCTTCATGGGCCAGGGCCTTCTCAGTGGTAGCACCAATGCTGTGGAATGCTCTCCCAGAGGCCAAAAGAGCTCTGCGGGATCTCTCCCAATTCCGCAGGGCCTTTAAACTGAGCTTTTCTGATAGGCCTATAACAACTTAAGTGGGAGAAGGCTGCCACTCTATGCTGCTGAGCGATACCATTCACTAACATCCCAGGCTTTAAAAATGGCTACCTGTTGGTATTATACTCCTAAACTATAGCATGAAAGCTATTAGTAGCCCTTTCTGCTGGAAAGACTGCGGACAAGGTGGTGATGTCATACATCTGTGGTGGTCCTGCCCTAAAATTCATAATGTTAGGGTTCTTATATTAAAAGAAATTAAGAAAATCACTGGAGAATCTCTCCCCTTTCATCCAGAGACTGTTCTGTTAGGCTGGTGGTCCAATGCGCCATCAAACAAAATTTCTGTAGACAGAATTGCCCTCTTGCTGGCAATAGCATGATCGGAGGTTGCTGCACACTGGAAAGACAAGGCTCTGCCTTCAATTCATGTTTGGAGAACCTGATTGTGGGATTATTTCCTACTAAGTAAAATCTCAATTTATAGTGCTGGTGCTCTGACAGAACGTACTCAAGAAAAATTTACTGTGTTCTGGTTCCAAATAGTGGAATATCTCACCAAACATAATATTCTCCCAAAAAAACTGTTTTTATCATGGCATGCTCTATTTCTAATATGTTCTGGGCTCACTTTGTCTCCTCTGGTCTGAATACAAAAAACTGTGAGCTCTAAATAGTTGAGTTTGATTAACTGGATTTCTTAATATAATACTGGGACAGTTATTTGTACATTCCTACAATAGAATCAGTCAACAGAATGCATTTTCACTGGATGCTCTTCAGTATAATTGTATGACTGCTCCTATTTTATGGATTACTTTTTCTTTTTCTTGGTTTTTTTTTAAATTTGCTTCTTTCACCAAGGCTGCATTATTTGAGGTGATCGATTACAGTGTTCTTTATTGTAAACTGAAAAATCTGTTAATAAAAATCTGATTTTTTAAAAAAAAAAAGCAGGATCACTAACAGATTGACAGAAGAACTATGTCACCATCATAATCTGACTCGCCTATACCAAAATTCTTGCATTTTTAATTGTTTAAATTGTTTAAGTTTAATTGTTTTTAAAATTGTAATTGGAAATTGTTCTTCTTAACATGACTGTTAGCCACGCTGAGCCCGCTCTTGGAGATGGCGGGATACAAATCTAAGGTAAATAAATAAATAAATGGTCAAGTTGGCCTGCAGAAAAATTGCTCACTGACCCCAAAGAGGCAACTGGCATTTCCCTGGTTGTTTTAAAAAAGAGCCACGAGAGCTGAGCACTGACGCAATTCTTCCTACCCTCCTTCTCCTGATCTGCCTAATTCACAGGATCCACATTGCTGTCAGATGGCCATCTAGCCTCTGTTTGAAAACCTCCAAGGAAGGAGAGCCCACCACCTCCTGAGGAAGCACAGGCTGGCTGGCTTGAAGGGAGGGAGGGAGGAAGATCCAGAAATTCACAAGGGCCTTAAAATTGTTTTTTTTTTTTAAATGTATAAACTTCAATTCAAAAATTCAACTTTAATAGTGCCTTAAATACCAACAAAATCTGAGGGGGTGTAAGCTTCTAAAGAGGCAGACAGATAGTAGGGGATTTTAGCTTTTGGAAGCTTCTACCCTGGAAATCTCGTTGGTCTTTTAAGGTATTGCTGGACTCAAATCCAGCTGTTCTACCACAGACTGGCACTACCAGTCTGTTCTACCTCTGAAACTCAGGCCTGTAGCTATGGGGGGATCCCGGGGGGTCAGGCCACTCTATTCAAAGAAAACCTTCCCTATGTAGGGCCCCTCCGTTGAAGGGCCTCCAGGACCCATAGAAAAGGGAGAGAAGGAGGGGGAGAGAGAGAGCACATGAGAGCAGAGAGAGAGAGAAAGTGCAAGAGGAAAGAGTGACAGCAAGAGAATGCGAGAACGAGAGAGAGCGGCAGCGAGCGAGAGAGAGAACAGCAGTGAGAGAAAGAGGGGGACAGTGAGAGAGTGGCAGTGAGAGGGGGCAGTGAGGGGGAGAGAGAACAGCAGAGAGAGGGAGGACAGTGAGAAAGCGGCAGCAAGAGAGAGAACGGCAGTGTGAGAGAGAGGGGGGCAGTGAGAAAGTGGCAGCAAGAGAGAAAGTGGGAGAGCGACAGCAACAGGGGAGAGCGAGAGAGCAACAGTCAGAGAGAGTGTGTGAGAGAGAGCTGGGGCCAGGTGGGCTGGCTGCTGGAGGGAAGAAGCAGCCAAGCCCTGTGGGCGCCCCCACACCAAATTTTTCAGCTCTTGAACCCCTCCACTAAATTTTTTCCGGTTTGGGGGCTGCTGAAATTCCCTGCCTTTCCTAAAAAGGTGAATGGGGGCTTATATAACAAATAAAAACAGAATTAAAAGCATTCCAGAAAAATGATTCATCAACAAAACCTGTGGCCATATCCCACAAAAACAGCATCTATTTAACTCACACATACACACACACACACACACACCCTGACACCAAGTCAGCCAGAACTGCGTTCCTGTGCATTCCTGCTCAAAAAAAGCCCTGTCTCCTATAATGTTCTATCCTGCCTGTCAGGAAAAGGAAAAAAGGATGAGGTTAAGCAAGCAAGCCACCCAAGACTGCACGCCCATTCTAGGAACAGGTGAAGCCGCCATTTTGCTGGAACTGACCTATTTTAGGGTCAACCGAATAGCTATCCTACTCTCAAATTTACTCAAAATGTCAATTAAAAACAAAACATTTCTGAAGTTGGGCCCGGAACAATTTAAATCAAGTCCTCTCCTCAGTCCTTCTCCATTCTCTGGCACTAGTAATTTATACGTGCTGTATGTTAGGTGTTAATAGAATTACACATGTGATATAGTGAATGTCCTTAGACAATCTGAACTATCATAAATTTACAGAATTCTGAGCGCCGGCTACCAGAGTCATCATAGCTGTGCCAACAATAGCCAGCAGAGGTCTATTACTGAACTGGCATTAATATAGAAATCATCACCAATTCAAAGCAGATAATAAAAGGACTGACATATTTATTATCATTATTAATTAACAGTTTTCCAAGATGGAATTAAATCAATATGCTGCTCCGATATCATTTTAACTAGTTATGCAAATCAAACATTTAAAGCCCATGAATGGATATAAATGCCATTCAAAATTCACTTCACACTTATTACTGTAATATCAGAACTTACAGGCTTTGCTAGTAAAAAAAAAAAAAAAGACTTAATGCTCATTTAATTATGCTCAGACATAAAGCTTATGGAATGAGGGTTGAAATAGCTGATTAGTTGGGAAGTCACAGCGAGGCTAGAACACCAGAAACAGACAACGAGCTAATAACACTGAACATTTCTAGCTTCCACACAGGAATCTGCCTGGCAGATCCTATTAAAAAGAACAATGAAAGGTGTAGGAGAAAATGTTTTTTTTAAACAAAAATTACAAAAGTTAAAGAGTCTTTTTTTTAAAAAAAAAACTGGGGAGCGGGGAGAGAAGGAACCATTAGCTGTCATTAATATAAATAGCAGGAAAGTAATGTTATTTAACCTAACATTTCTCTAATTGCACAATTACATCGGTGGGGGTGGGGTTAAGGTGTGTGTGTTAACTCCTTGTCCTCAAAAATGACAGTTGTTGTGTATGGGTTGTTTTGGCTGCTGCTTTGTTATGTGTGTTAGTTGACCTTGAAGCATACTTCATTGCCCTACAAGACCCTGATACCTACATTGCGATTGGCCGTTCTTTTAGAACCAGCCAATCAGGACTTGAAGCCTTTATCTCAGGAAATGCAAATGAAGGATCCCAGAGAGCCCAATAGGGTGGATTGCTGCCCACATAAGGGGGCGTGTTTAACTCAGGCCTAGTGTACATAAGGAGTGGTTTGGCCTGTTTGTGTTCAGTTCTGGTTTTGTTCAATAAATGTTCTTGCCTACCTCAAGCTGGCTGAAGTCACGATATAATAACAGTCTTATTTATCAAGACTAGAGGTTTGAAGAGTGTGAGAGTCTAACAGGAAGAAGTAGCCTACATGAACACAAGAAACTGCCTCATACTGGATCAGGTTATCAGGAAATCGAGGTCAGTTTTTTCTAATTAGAAACCGATTTCCCACCAGCCTGATGTCATTCTCGTTCTCCTCTTCTCCATGGGGCTTCCATCAGATTTCATACTATCTGCCCCGGGGCTGCAACTTGCTCCGCCTCTTTCGCACAGCAAACAAGATCCTCTAAAAACCAGATTCTGTTTGCTGCGTGAAAAAGGCAAAGCAAGCTGCAGCCCCGGGACAGACAGTGTGAAATCTGACAGAAACCCTGCAGAGATGAGGAGCGTGAAAGCGGCGTAAGGCTAGTGGGGAATCGGTCAGACTGTATGGCTAACCAAAGCAAGACACACACCTGACTTTGCACATCTGAGAGCATGGGATGATGCTTGCCACTACAGATACACATGAGGAACACAGCAAGTGGCATTCTACCATTCCACTCAGGCCTCCTTTCAGCACTTTCCACCGGAAGAGCCACTTAAGCTGGCAGATGTCCTTGGGATTTTGCTGAGCAGAAGATAATGCCTGTGATGACATTTAATGCAGCAAATCTGGAAGTTTTCAAAGACCATGAATGCCCCCACCCCCAGGTAATTGGAATAGGGTTGCCAATTCCATGTTGGAAGATACCTGGAGACTTTGGGAATGGATCTAGGCAAGGGCGGAGTTTGGCGAGGGGAAGAGTTGGAAACAGAAATTATGTATTAATGGCAGGGGTGGGGAACCTCCATCCCGAGAGCCGAGGTCACTTGGTGTGGCCCTCGGGGATTGCTGGACCGAACCGAGCCATGTGGCAGCCTCTCTGGGGCCTGGCTGGCCAGCGAGGATCATGGGGCCCAGCCGTGCTGTGCAGCAGCCTCCCCAGAGCCAGGCAGGGATCACAGGGCCCAGATATACTGTGCAGCAGCCTGCCAGGGGCCTGGCTG
Source organism: Heteronotia binoei (assembly GCF_032191835.1). Lineage (NCBI taxonomy): Eukaryota > Metazoa > Chordata > Lepidosauria > Squamata > Gekkonidae > Heteronotia > Heteronotia binoei. The sequence continues at coordinate 4,048,738 of NC_083226.1, read as the reverse complement.
GACAGCCAGAATTGCTGCAGGGCCTGGAAAAGTTACTGTCACCGTTCAGGTAAGTTTCTCCCTCATTTCTTTATTTCCCTTTATTTCTATTTCTTCCCCTCATTTCTTTGTTCCCCTATATTCCCATTTCTTTATTTATTGATTATCCCAGAGGGTGTGGCCTAATATGCTAATGAGTGTGTGACCTAATGTGCTAATATTAGGGGATGTGGTCTAATATGCTACTGAGTTCCTGCTGGGCTTTTTCCTATGAAAAAGCCCTGGATCTATGCATTTGCCTAGGGCGGCAGGCCATGTGGGTGTGTGTGTGTGGGGGTGTGTGCGCCAGACTAGATGCTCCACATGACTTCAAATAGAAAAACAATTATTTGCATTAATTTTGCTGGCCTGAATCATTCTCCCTTGGTAGAGCACTGTTTTTTAACTTGATAATTTTGTATGGCCCACAAATGATGTTATAAATATCCATATGGCCCTTGGCAGAAAAAAAGTTCCCCAACCCCTGATTTATGGCATTGATCTGAACCTGAAAATTTATATGCTGTGGCTCCATGAAGTAGCTTTAGAGATAGACCAGACTGAAGAAGGATCAAAATTGTGGAAAAGTCATAGGAATGCAGTCCCGTATTGTTGTGTATGTGGACTAAGGTTGTGTATAATGAATGGTGTTCCTGCCAGTCTCATTGGAGCCTTTGGACAGGGCTTGGGGACTCAGGAACAATGGGCAGCAGGATCCAAATCCCTGCTGCCCTGCTTCAATCACAGGCCCCCTGCCGGTTTGAATGACCCAATGACGTCCTTGTGTGGGAACCTTGAAGTGTATACAGTTGGCCCCGTTGGCCCAGTTCTTCAGTCTTTGAGTTCAGCCTTACCCTGCTGTACTTAATAAAAGAGCTACGATCACAGCAACAGCACCTCCTCCTTGCATTGAACCCACTATATTATACATATTCTCTCTTCTGGATACTTTGGATTATTAATTTGGGAATATTTGCCCAGTAGACATCCCTCCCTCCCCCGCTGCTTTCTGACATCTGAAAAGAACAGCGGTTACGTTGTTTTCTCTCTCTCTCTCTCACACACACACACACACAGCTGCTCTGAAACGAAAGCAAAACAAACCAGGAGACTGTGCTGCAGACCCTTCCCATGAAGTACTTCCTGCTCAACTTTAAAGGCACACACACATTTTGAAACAGACCTGTTTGCAGGTTTCTAAACCTGCCCAAGACCTAGAGCTGCATGGTGGCTGTGGGGGCGGGACTTCCCCTGCTGGCCAGCTGGCTGGGGGCGGGGGGGGGGGGAGCCTGTAAAACCAGGGCATCCCCCACTGGGACCTGGGGATTGGGAAGCCTATGTTCAAGGGAAAGACAAAGGCTGTATTATATGAATGGTGTGCTTTAATTGTTGTTTGTATAAAATTCATTAGGATATTCACATTTTGAGTGTGAGAGTTAAATAATTTCCGGTGAGTCATTGCTATTCTAGTTTAGCCTTAAAGCGGAACCTGTATTTTTTGGTGTTTTCTCCAGGGGAGCTGATCTCTGCCAGCTGGAGGTCAGTTGTAAAAGCAGATCTCCAGGCCCCACCTGGAGGCTGGCAACCCTAGATTGGAAAGATATAATCAGAAGTTTGGAAACCGATCATGGAACATGCTTTTCCAAGTGTCACATAAAGGATTAGATGTGCATATGTGCCTTCAAGGACGCAAAGGTTATTGAGTATTCTAAAAATAAAAGGCAACAACAACAAAAATTGTTGTTATTGCCTTTTATTTTTAAAATATTTATTTTTTAAAACAACAACAAAAATTGTTGTTGTTCAGTCGCACAATCGAGTCCGACTCTTTGTGACCCCCATGGGCCAAGTCATATCAGGCCCTCCTGTCTTCCACCATCCTCTGAAGTCTGCTCAAATTTGTGTTAGTTACATCAGTAATGCTGTCCAGCCATCTCATCTTTTGCCGTCCCCTTCTTCTTTCCTGGCATCAGGGTCTTCTCCAGCGAGGGCTCCCTTCTCATTTGGTGGCCAAAGTACAACAACAAATTCATTCATTCAAAAATTAGGCTTAATTGTGTTCTTAATTATAGAGCAGGGATGGCCAAACTGTAGCTCAAGAGTCACATGGGGCTCTTTCACACGTATTGTGTGGCTCTCAAAGTCCCCACTGCCCCGTTGGCCGGCTTGGAGAAGACATTTATCTCTTTAAATCACTTCTCCAAGCTGAACTAGCCTGAGGCTTGGAGAATACCTGTTACATTGGAGAGGCTTGGAGAATACCTGTTACATTTCTTTGAGGGGGTGAACAAACATGTGGACAAAGGAGACCCAATAGATGTTGTTTACCTTGACTTCCAGAAAGCTTTTGATAAAGTTCCTCATCAAAGGCTCCTTAGAAAGCTTGAGAGTCATGGAGTAAAAGGACAGGTCCTCTTGTGGATCAAAAACTGGCTGAGTAATAGGAAGAAGAAAGTGAGTATAAATGGGCAGTCTTCGCAGTGGAGGACGGTAAGCAGTGGGGTGCCGCAGGGCTCGGTACTGGGTCCCATGCTCTTTAACTTGTTCATAAATGATTTAGAGTTGGGAGTGAGCAGTGAAGTGGCCAAGTTTGCGGATGACACTAAATTGTTCAGGGTGGTGAGAACCAGAGAGGATTGTGAGGAACTCCAAAGGGATCTGTTGAGGCTGGGTGAGTGGGCGTCAACGTGGCAGATGCGGTTCAATGTGGCCAAGTGCAAAGTAATGCACATTGGGGCCAAGAATCCCAGCTACAAATACAAGTTGATGGGGTGTGAACTGGCAGAGACTGACCAAGAGGGGTGGTCTGGCAGAGACTGACCAAGAGGACCAAGATCTTGGGGTCGTGGTAGATAACTCACTGAAAATGTCAAGACAGTGTGCGTTTGCAATAAAAAAGGCCAACGCCATGCTGGGAATTATTAGGAAGGGAATTGAAAACAAATCAGCCAGTATCATAATGCCCCTGTATAAATCGATGGTGCGGTCTCATTTGGAGTACTGTGTGCAGTTCTGGTCGCCGCACCTCAAAAAGGATATTATAGCATTGGAGAAAGTCCAGAGAAGGGCAACTAGAATGATTAAAAGGCAGGAGCACTTTCCCTATGAAGAAAGGTTGAAACGCTTGGGACTCTTTAGCTTGGAGAAACGTCGACTGCGGGGTGACATGATAGAGGTTTACAAGATAATGCATGGGATGGAGAAAGTAGAGAAAGAAGTACTTTTCTCCCTTTCTCACAATACAAGAACTCGTGGGCATTCGATGAAATTGCTGAGCAGACAGGTTAAAACGGATAAAAGGAAGTACTTCTTCACCCAAAGGGTGATTAACATGTGGAATTCACTGCCACAGGAGGTGGTGGCGGCCACAAGTATGGCCACCTTCAAGAAGGGTTTAGATAGAAATATGGAGCACAAATCCATCGGTGGCTATTAGCCACAGTGTATGTGTGTATATAAATTTTTTTGCCACTGTGTGACACAGAGTGTTGGACTTGATGGGCCGTTGGCCTGATCCAACATGGCTTCTCTTATGTTCTTATGAATGCATCTAAAGTTAAAGTTGCTTTCTTTCCACTTTTCTCTCCCTCATCTATTTGCCTTCTTTCCACCTTTCTTTCTTTCCTCCCACCCTCCCTCCCTCCCACCTTGCAGCTCTCAAACATGTGGTGTTCATGTCTTGCAGCTCTCAAACATCTGACATTTATTCTATGTGGCTCTTACATTAAGCAAGTTTGGCCACCCATGCTTTAGAGGGTAGCAGTCTGGGTCTCCTGAAGAACAACTATATTAGAGTAACACCTTTGAGGCCAACAAGGTTTTGGAGGTGCAAGTTTTGCATGGTATCTGACTAAGGGAGTTTTGACTCTCAAAAGCTCATCTCCTGGACCTCTTCTTGGCCCCTCCGGTGCTCCTAGACTCCAATCTCTGTGGTCTTAATTGGCGTTCAGCCTCCCACAGGCCTGGTCTCAAATACTGCAGACACAGTTGTAGCATCTTACTTGGACTCGTCATTAGCACTGCTTTAGTAAGGAAGTAGAACTATGATCCTTCTATGACAAGAAATACCAGCATAATTTATTGCATTATTACTCCCCTGAACTGAAAGCAATTAATTACCTCCAGCAGGGATGCACAAGTGAAAATTCATCAGAGGGAAGTGATGAAAAATGTACCCACCACTTTAAAATAATAGGTGCCTAATAGCATTTTTTGTTTGCTGGCTAATCTAGAGCATCTTATAAATGCCTCCAGATTGGTTATCTGTTGCAAAGCCAGGTTTTCCCCTTTCCTAATATTATTCTATCATCTATAATCTTGTTTGGAGGGCAGGAAGAAAAATCTCCAACCTTCAACCAAAAAAGGAAGAAGGCGGAATAATTTTTCTCTTGTGATTTTGTAAATAAATATAAAATAATCTATAATGCTAAACTGCACACCCGCTTGCTCTGCTATTTTAGGAAACAAAAAAGAACCCACTCCAAAGGAGCTCAGCAAAGACTTGTAAAAACAAATTAAAAACCCACACTTTAGTGTTATCTTTCTTTGATCTGAGATGCAGTGTGTTTACAATAAGTGTACATTGGTTGAGAAAGCACTTGGTTCTCTCCCCCCCCATGTGTGCCAGCCCTGTAGCTAAGAATAGGGTTGCCAATCCACAGGTGGGGGCAGGGGACCCCCCAGTTTGGAGTCCCTCCCCCCGCTTTAGGGTCATCAGAAAGCGGGGGTGGGGGGAGGGGAGGGAAATATCTGCTGGGAACTTTATTATTCCCAATGGAGACGTATTCCCATAGGAAATAATGGAGAATGGATCCGCAGGTATCTGGAGCTCTCGGGGGGGGGCTATTTTTTGAGGTAGAGGCCCCAAATTTGCAGCGTAGCATCTGGTGCCTCTCCCCAAAATACCCTACAAGTTTCAAAAAGATTGGACCAGGGGGTCCAATTCTATGTGCCCCAAAAGAAGGTGCCCCTATCCTTCATTATTTCCTATGGAAAGAAGGCATTTAAAAGGTGTTCAGTCCCTTGAAATGTGATGGCCAGAACTCCCTTGGAGTTCAATTGTGCTTGTCACAACCTTGCTCCTGGCTCCACCCCCAAAGTCTCCTGACTCCACACCCAAAGTCCCCAGATATTTCTTGAATTGGACTTGGCAACCCTAGCTAGGAACCACAGGGGGGCCATAGGGGGCCGTGGGGGCTCTTTAAATCATGCTGGAGGCTGGTGACTGCTCCTACCACCCCTCTCACATGATTTGGACCCCACCAATCAGCTGAGAGGGGCAGTCTGGGGATGAGGGGCCCCCAGAAAAACTGGCAGGCCTCGCGGGCCCCTCATTAGCTACAGGCCTGGTGTGTGTGCAAAGTACTGTCAAGTTGCAGCATACCTCTGGTGTCCCTGTAGGGTTTCCAAGGCAAGCTTTTGTGGTATTCCTAACGCCGGGACGTCAGCGTAGGCCTGGTGAGAGGTGCTCGGTGAGCTTCTCGGTGATTTTAATTTATTTTTTATTCACGTTGTATTTATATCCTGCCCATTCTATACAGACTCCAGGCGGCATAAAATAGACAGTAAGCAAAAAAACCTGGTAGGTTGAGGCCTCATCGGTCAGCAACACAGGCGACATCAGGCTCTTGGCCAATGCCAGCGTGTCCTCCCCGCAGAGACTGAGCAAAAGCTGTTTGTGCTTCCATTCGTTTGTGATGTCGTGGGAGAGGAAGGAAAAGTGGAGCCATTTCTCCCATCTCTCTCACCTCTCGGGTCGATTGGGGTTGAACTCTGGCAGCTGCCCATGTGGCCCAGGCACCGCAGCCTGGTCAGGGTTGGCCATCGGTGGAGCCGCTTCTGGGAGGGCAGAGCTGGAAGCTTGACCCTGACTCATCGCCAGTCCTGGCATGGCAACTTTCTCCAGCGATGGCTGTGCGATGCGTGGAGGTGGAGCAGCTGCTGCAAGGCGTGGTGCGGTGCTGGTTGCTAGTTGCCTACTAGGATTCCACCTTTGTCGCCACTATAATATCGCGGATCCAATGCATCGCAGAGAGCAGCGCAACAGTGATAACAGCTCTTTATTAGGAACAGCATGGTAACTGGCTGCACCAAGACTGAAGAAGGGGCCTGGCAGACCCATCTTATGTACAACTCTGATTCCCGTGCTCCCATTGGGTCATTCAAACAGGCAGGGGGCCTGTGATTGGTTTAGGGCAGTAGGGGCTTGGATCTTACTGCCCATTGTTTTCCAGTTCCCAAGCTCTGCTCTCCTGTCTCCAATGAGCCGGTAGGAACTACATATTCCAGTTCAATACATAACACTTTCCTTCAGTGGCAAGGAGCAGTCAGGGTGTGTAGCTGGGAGCCAGGTAGAGTGCCACCTGTCCTGCCTCAGGAGATGTTGACACTGGCCAAGCTTAGGGAGTGGACTTTGGGGTGGAGCCAGGAGACTTTGGGGGTGGAGCCAGGAGATACTGGGGTAGAGGCAGGAGCAAGGTTGTGACAAGCATCATTGAACTCCAAAGGCAAACCACCCCGTAAAAAGTCTGCCATGAAAACGTTGTGAAAGCAACGTCACCCCAGAGTCGGAAACGATTGGTGCTTGCACAGGGGACTACCTTTACTTTTTTTTACCCCACAAGAATGGCGGAAGCATTAGAACCTACATAATAGGAACAAATATCCCAACTTCCACCACAAGAGGCAGAGAAGTGGAAGCAAGCTGCATGAGAGGAACTAGAAGGTCAACACAAGAACAACACAAGGACACTTAGAATCATAGAATTAAAGAGTTGGAAGTGCTCTCCAGGGTCATCTAGTCCAACCCCCTGCACAATGCAGGGAATTCACAAATACCACCCCCTAAATTCACAGGATCAGCAGTGCCTCAAGGATCTGTCCTGGGACCTGTTTTGTTCAACATCTTTATTAGTGATTTGCATAAAGGAACAGAGGGAATGCTTATTAAATTTGCAGATGATACTAAATTGGGAGGGGTTGCAAACACAGAAGAAGACAGAAACCGGATACAGGATGACCTTGACAGGCTAGAAAACTGGGCTAAAATCAATAAAATGAATTTTAACGGGGATAAATGTAAAGTTCTGCATTTAGGTAAGAAAAATCCAATGCATGGTTATAGGATGGGAGAGACTTGTCTTAGCAGTAGTATGTGCGAAAAGGATCTAGGGGTCTTAGTGGATCATATGCTGAACATGAGTCAACAGTGTGATGCGGTGGCTAAAAAGGCAAATGCAATTTTGGGCTGTATCAACAGAAGTATAGTGTCCAGATCACATGATGTGATTGTATCGCTTTACTCTGCTCTGGTAAGACCTCACCTGAAGTATTTTGTTCAGCTTTGGGCACCACATTTTAAGAAGGATATAGACAAGCTGGAACGGGTCCAGAGGAGGGCGATGAAGATGGTGAGGGGTCTGGAGACCAATTCCTATAAGGAAAGGTTGAAGCATGTTTAGCCTGGAGAGGAGACGGCTGAGAGGTGATATTAGCACCATCTTTAAGTACTTGAAGGGCTGTCATATAGAGAATGGGGTGGAATTGTTTTCTATGGCCCCGGAAGGTAGGACCAGAACCAGTGGGTTGAAATTAAATCAAAAGAGTTTCTGGCTCAACATTAGAAAGAACTTCCTGACCATTTGAACGATTCCTCAGTGGAACAGGCTTCCTCAGGAGGTGGTGGGCTCTCCTTCCTTGGAGGTTTTTCAACAGAGGCTAGATGGCCATCTGACAGCAATGAAAATCCTGTGAATTTAGGGGGAGGTGTTTGTGAGTTTCCTGCATTGTGCAGGGTGTTGGACTAGATGACCCTAGAGGTCCCTTCCAACTCTATGATTCTATGTATTCTATGTATTCTTGATATGTATTCAAGAATGTATTCTTGATATTTGGGGGCGGAGTGGGATGGGAAACATCCCATCCCACTCCGCCCCCAAATATCAAGAATACAGAGCATCACTGCCCCAGACAGAGAGTTCCAAGAATATGCTGTAGGTTGCAGATGGGTTTTCAAACTGAAATATGGTGCTGATGGTGAGATTCAGCACTCCAAAGCCAGACTAGTAACTAAAGGATATTCACAGAAATATGGTGAAGACTATGATGAGACTTTTGCACCAGTTGTTAAACATGCAACAGTACAGACACATTTAAGCATTGCAGCAAAAAATAAAATGTAGGTTGAGCACGTAGATGAGAAGACTGCATTCTTGCATGGGGAACTAAAGGACATTTACATGCAACAACCACCTGAATTCATACAAAAGGGCAAGGAAGGACTTTTGTGTAAACTTCAAAAGAGCATATATAACAAACTGTCAGATCTTGGAATATAAAAGTGAGTGATATGCTACTTCACGCAAATTTCAAGAGAAGTAAATGACCCATGTTTGTACACCAAAAACAAAGATGGCAGATGGACTTCCATTTTGGCTTACATTGATGATCTGATCCTAGCTTATAAAGATTCAGATGACAGAAAGGAAATTGATCCAAATAGGCAGTCGTGTTGGTCTGAAGTAGTAGAACAAAATAGGAGTTGATTGCACCTTTAAGACCAACTTGGTTTTATTCAGAATGTAAGCTTTCATGTGCATGCACACTTCTTCAGGCGAGGAATGAGGTACAGTAAGCAGAGCCACATATAGCTGGTGGGGTTTGGAATGCCAAGTGGTACAAAGTTAAAAACCAATAGCAGAATAGTAAAATTAACAAATTCAGAAAACCTTTGATCTGGGTTGAATTAGCGTGGGAAACCATAAAACAGTAACATGTTAGAATGTGAGAATGCCTGTTAATTATTCTATTGCTAATAAACCTGGATCAAAAAGAAGGCATTTCTTTCCCAGAAATTTTTCCTGTCCAACTAATTTACTTTTTAACATGTAACATAAATATATACATCATTCTAGTTTGCCATTAGGAAAAATACATTAAAATATAGAAGATGGGTTTAATATATGTAATGAGATAAACAGCCAATATCCCTATTTTGAGTATGTCAATACAAAAGCATTATGAAAAAGCACAATTAAAGAAAATTGTGCATCATTTGAATGAGCAAGTAGAAATTAAACTACTAGGAAACATTTCACATTATTTGGGCATTCAAATAGAAAGGGAACAAGATGAAAGTTTTCTTCTCAACCAAGAACAGAAGATTAAGGACTTGATAAAGTTTCTGGGAATGGAAGAAGCTTAATTTGCACCAACTCCTGTGGAAGTGAGCTATGTGAAGCAACAAGGTGACATCAAACATCTACCTACTAAGAATAGATATTGTGAAGCTCTTAGGTAAGCTTCTCTACATCAGTACATTGACTAGACCAGACATTAGTACTGCAGTAGGATTACTGTGTAGGAAGACTGCGTCACCAACAAAGGCTGGAATGCAATTAAAAGACTTTTAAGATACCTTATAGGTGCTGCACACTTTAAGCTTAAGCCCCAAACCAATGACAGCCCTCAGCTGGTGGCATATGCAGGCGCTGATTGGGGAGGAGATCTACAAGAAAAGAAATCCATCAGTGGCTATATATTTTTTCTTTGGAGGAGGAGCTATAACTTGGTCATGTAAGACGCAAGAGATAGTAGCAGTATCCATCAATGAAGCAGAATACATGTCAGCGGCACACGGTTGTCAGGAAATACAGCGGCTATGGCACCTACTGCCAGATCTAGGAATAGATGTATCACAACCCATGCAGGTGTATGTAGACAGCCAAAGCTGTATTCATAACCAAACATGACAATGTGAAGCATATTGACATAGTGGGCGTTTTCGCACTGACCTTCAAGTGGTGCGACCACCCTCCTCACGCTGGCGGATCTGCAGGGATTTCGCACCAGAAGCGCCGGCGCACCCAAAAGAGCCGGTGACTTCCGTCGCGAAACCAGCTCAAACGGAAACCGCCAAGAAGCAGGAAAACGTTTGAGCTGGTTTCGCGACGGAAGTCGCCGGCTCTTTTGGGTGCGCCGGCGCTTCTGGTGCGAAATCCCTGCAGATCCGCCGGCGTGAGGAGGGTGGTTGCACCACTTGAAGGTGAGTGCGAAAACGCCCAAAGTGTCATCTAGTGAGAAATGTGCCAAAAAAAAAGGCATTGTCAAGCTGATCTACTGTCCTACAAACAAAATAGATGCAGATGTTCTCACTAAGCCACTCCTTAGAGTTCACTTTGAAGCTCTAAGAGAGAAGATGAATCTTCTGAGCAGAGTCACAAGACATTGGATAGCAGGGACTTTATGCTTTCCCCGGCCTCAGACTTCAGAGGAAGATTACAAGAGAGTTAGAAAAACAGAGAGGTGGGAATGCAGAATATTCTGTCCTCCTGTTATTAGTCATTTCTTTATTTATTAGGCTTCTATCTCACCGTACCCCACAAGTGGACTCAGAGTGGTTACAACGTATAAGGAACATAATAAACATTAAAACATATAATTTAAAAACTGAATTTAAAACAATTAGAAACAAGATGGCAACTAAAACAAATAGTTTGTCCATAATGTCTCCTGAGATGGCAATGAAAGCAAGCCAAGAAGAGACTCTACGCGTCTTCCCTTGGGTCCACAATTTCTTGACCACTCAATTATTTAGAATAATCAGACTGTTGACTTCCCTTCCACAAGGAAATCAAAAGAGTAGGGTATAGGCCATTAGCTCCGAGGCTTTTGTGAGCTATTTTGCAGATAAAATCTAGGCGCTCTGCCAAGATCTGCCAGCCACAATTGATACAGTATGTAAACTGGAGGCCCCTTGGCTGTCTTCTGGCCCAATACTGGCACAGGAGGCCGTTGGCAGGATCTTGGAAGCTGTGAAAACCACCAGCTGGCCTTATGCTCATCCTGGTTGGTTAAGGCTGGCAAAGATGGAATACAGTTTCCTTGGGAGATATTATCAACTTGTCCCTGACTTCAGGGACCTTCGCAGGATCGTTAAAGGAGGCAGTAGTGAAACCATTCTTGATAAAATCAACTCTGGCCCCTTTGGTTTCAGCCAACTACCACCCAGTGTCAAACCTACCATTCTTGGACAAGGCAGTTGAGACGGCAGTACCAGAACAGCGCCAAATTTTCCTGAATGACACTTCTACCCTGGACCCATTCCAGGCTGGTTTCCACCCTGGTTACAGGATGGAGATGGTGCTGGTCTCTCTCATGGATGATCTCCGAAGACACCTGGATTGAGGCGGGTCAGCACCGCTGCTGTTGCTTGACTTAAGAGCAGTGTTTGATATGGTCAATTATGATCTTATGACCCACTGCTTTACCAATGTGGGGATATGGGGGACAGCCGTGCTATGACTGGTCTCCTTTCTCCATGATTGGGGACAGAGGGCGGTGCTTCAGGAGTGGGTTTTGCTGCATTACCCTTTTGTATCCCATGTCCCTCAGGGGCAATCTTTTCTTCAATGTTGTTTAACATCTATAAAAGGTAAAAGTAGACCCCTGCGCAAACACCAGTCATTTCTCACTCTGGGGTGATGACATATCTTGACCGGCAGACTGGCACATCGTGGCAGACTTTTTACAGGGTGGTTTGCCATTGCCTTCCCCAGTCATCTACACTTTCCCCCCAGCAAGCTGGGTCCTCATTTTACCGACCTCGGAAGGATGGAAGGATGAGTCAACCTGGAGCTGGCTACCTGAACCAGCTTCTGCTGGGATCGAACTCAGGCCATGAGTAGAGAGCTCGGACTGCAGTACTGCAGCTTTACCACCCTATGTCACAGGGCTGGTCTATATGTGCTCAACTTCCCAGTTTATTGTTGTTGTTTTCGTTGTTGTTTTATTAAATTTATTTGGTTTATATCCCAACCTCCCTGCTGGAGCTGCCTCAGGGCAGCTTACATTCCATAAAAGCCATATAAAAAACAATACTGATATAAACCTCAGACATAAAAATACGCAATAAATAAAAACATAAAACATTGTCAGGTGCTATTTCAATCTCAACATAGAATAGGTTAATATATTTATTTATTTATTTATTTATTTATTTATTTATTTATTTATATCCTGCCCTCCCCACCAAAGGCAGGCTCAGGGCGGCTCACATGTCGATAATGGCAGAGAGCTGCCCGTTCAGTCCACGTTAAATTTTGTTGTCCGGCTGTTACTACTAGATTTTCTATCGAGAGAAAGGTCCTAAAATCACGACTGTGCATTTGAGGTGGGCCAGGTAATTCAGTGTCTGCCGTTGCTGTTAGATCCAAGTGGGCAGCTGTGCTGGTCTGGAGCAGTAGAACAAAGTAAGAGTCAAGTGGCACCTTTACGACCAACAAAGTTTTATTCAGAACATAAATTTTCATGTGCTCCGAGCACACTTCATCAGATGAAGAACCAGGTACAGTGGGCAGAGCTACATATAGCCGTTGTTGTTGCTATCCACCCTCACCTGAAGGACTCAGGGTGGTGTACAACAGAATCAGACATAAACAAGTTAAACCCAATAAACAGAAAATGATTAATGGTTAACAACAGACAAAACTGGATACATCCTCTGAATAATTCATGGTGTGCCTATAATTTCTCTCCCTCCATAGGGCAGATCACAGACTGGGATTGGTAAAGGCCACAGTAGAAGCTATGGTAAGGAGCTGTTGCTGTCCCTCAACCTGTAGACCTGGTGGAACATTTCCATTTTTCATGCCCTGCAAAACTGTGCAAGGGCGCAGGAGTTACTAGGTTGGGAGTTCCACCACGCTGGGGCTCTGGCCCTAGTTAAGGACAGCCGGACATCTTTTGGGCCAGGAATTACCAGTAAATTTTGATCTCCTGCATGTAAAGCTTTTCAGGGGCATACCAAGAGAGAGGGTCCGGCAGTTACATTGGTCCCCAACCATCAAGGGCTTTAAAGGTCAAAACAAAAACCTTGAAGTGAATCCTGTACTCTACTTGGAGCCAGTGCAGCTGGTGTAGAACAGATCAAGATGGTTATATCACCTCTCAGTCATCTCCTCTCCAGGCTAAACATACTCAGCTCCTTCAACCTTTCCTCATAGGATTTGGTCTCCAGACTCCTCACCATCTTTGTTGCCCACCTCTGGACACAGAATCATAGAATCATCATCATCATCATCATCATCATCATCATCATCATCATCATCATCATCATCTCTTTTAATCATAGAATCATAGAGTTGAAAGCGACCTCCAGGGTCATCTAGTCCAAGCCCCTGCACAATGCAGGAAATTCACAAATACCTCCCCCTAAATTCACAGGATCTTCATCGCTGTCAGATGGTCATCCAGCCTCTGTTTAAAAACCTCCAAAGAAGGAGAGCCCACCACCTCCTAAGGAGGAAGCCTGTTCCATTGATGAACCGTTCTAGTGGTCAGGAAGTTCTTCCTAATATTGAGCCAGAAACTCTTCTGATTTAATTTCAAACCATTGGTTCTGGGGCCATAGAAAACAATTCTGCACCTCCTCTTGATGACAGCCCTTCAAATACTTGAAGATGGTGATCATATCACCTCTCAGTCGCCTCCTCTCCAGGTTAAACATGCCCAGCTCCTTCAATCTTTCTTTGTAGGACTTGGTCTCCAGACCCCTCACCATCTTTGTCGCCCTCCTCTGGACTCGTTCCAGCTTGTCTACATCCTTCTTAAAATGTGGTACCCAAAACTTACCAGAATACTCCAGTACCATAGAGTTTTACCGCAAATCCTAGAGCGTTTCTGGTGTGGTGCTCTAGGAATCACGTCCCTAGTGTGATGTCTTTGCTGCAATGACATCACTTCTGGGCAGCGGTGGAGGGACTTGGCAACTCTACCCCGAAGTAACATCACATCCCTCTTGAACTCCACCATCCCTAGGCACCCGCCTCAAATTTCCCAGCATTCTCTGGCCCAGGGGTGGCAATCCCATTGCTACAGCATGGCCTTGAAATGTACTCACTCATGGCAGGCATAGTTCTACAAACTATGATTTGCAAATCAATCAGTTTTGGGAATGAAAGCTGAAGTTTTGGAGACTCAATGTCATGCCGCTTACATCATCACAAGATCTCAATTGTCCACATCAGGTTAAATTTCGTAACACAAAAACGTCAACTGAAAGCATTACAAACACTTTGCTATATTACTAAAGAGCCAATGCATAAAATCGCGAGTATGATTTTTTTTTTAAAGACAAAAACCAAGGAAATGTGCTGCATTTATTTTCTTCTTTTCACAATTATTCCCATCAATATGATTCAGTAATTGTTTTTTCTATAAAGTTATTGGAGTAATTTTGCTCTGCATATTGCCGATCAATTCCTCCTCTCAAGGGCACAGTTGAAAAGTGATATTTGAGAATGGCCCCTGATAGACTCTGCATGGCTAGTCCGCAGCAGAGACAAACAACCTAATCCCACACAAATTAGTTCAGCTGCCAGCAATAGTTTTATACAAAGATGTAAATTATGTTGTCAAAATTGGTCGCTTTCGAGCCGGCTGCTCCACTAACAAGAAACCACTTTGGCTGATAAAGATGAACACGAAGCTTTTCTCGCTTACAAATTTGCAAATCTGCTATTTCAGCATTCTGGAAGCCACAAACAAACAGCCCAGTATAATTGCTTCCTCCTTCTGCAATGGTATTTCTCTCATATAATACCATTTCTCTAGACTCTTTAAAAACACTCACAGAGAGAGAGAGAGGAGAAGAAGCTTTTAAAAATAATGCCAGCCAGAACTGCCAAAGTCACTTATTTTTAACATTTGCAATCCCGCAACCTGCAAGGCCCAGTCACAACTGCAGCCAGACGGACCGATAATGTACAGTCCTGTTAAAGATGCCATCTTGTGACTTTTCCCCAACTGCTCTAAAATGAAAAGGGAAGGGATACTGACACAAGACAGCCTAATACATATTTAGATGAAGGTTTGACTCAGAAACAGACTCTCGGTGTTTTATTTTATCAATTTACAGTGCAATCCTAAGAAGAATTGCGCCCTTTTGAACCTATTGAATTCAATAAATTTTGAAGGGTGCAACTCTGGTTAGGAATTCATTGTTAATTGTGTCCCACTCTGAAGGAGCTCAGAAAGCCTTCCCTATTAGGACAGAAATGGCATCCAGGTTTGTTAATTCTACCTGCCGCCTACTTAATTGCATACCAGATACATCTACATCTACCAACAATATGGAAATAATAATGCATTATAACTGTAATTATACTCAATGTAAGGCGAATAAATAAATTACAATTACCCTTTAAAGTTGCTAGTCACACTATTTGCTTTAAAATTAATTGCAGGTGCTGCTGAGTGCTTTATTAAAGTCCCAAAGTTGTATATTTGAGAGAACAGTACAGATGATTCCTGTTTATTTGTTAAATTAAAGCTTTGTTGGTAAAATTACAGTTTAATTAATATTACGGGTACTGTATAGCAAAACCGCTTACCTTGTGCATAATTTATTTTCACCCGCATCTCTCAGCCTGGGCCTATTACAGCTTCGAGGCAGCTAAAACAAAATATATTCCTCCTTTGCTGGCATTTTTCTAAATAGCAGTTCACTAAATCAATATTATTCACTTGGTATTTTTAAAAGCAGTGTATCTTAATAATTACATAGCATTAGAGTAGGCAATAATTTCACTTGCTAAGCATATTAAATTTAGCAAACCATCAGTCAAAAGAGTTTGTTGTTTTTCAGAATTCTTAAGCAGTGAGCGAATGAGTTTGGAATCATGTTACTTTGGTATAAATGTCACATATAGTTTAGAAGGATGCCGTGTGGCTCCCAAGGCAAACCCGACGCCATATATCTTTATTAGTTTCATTGGTCAGTGCAGTGACCAGTTGTTTATACTCATTACTCAAGACAAGGTGAACCATTTGGCACAGACTGCGTGTGCAGCTAAAAATGTATGACTTTGCAGAAAATAAAAAAAAGAGAGAGAAGGCTATAAGGGCACACTCCGCCAAAAGGTTTTTCAAGAAATGCCCTCGGAGGCCAGCGCTTCCTGTGCCGATCAAGCGACCGACTTCCAGCAGGTTTGCTTCTCGTTCACTTATCCCTCCTCTGCCCACTTTTAAAATACATTAACAAGGACGGTCGGATTTAACAATCAGCAAGAGATTAATGGCATCGCCGTCTGATAATTTATCACATTCCAGTTGGAGTTTATTATTTGAGGCAATTTTAATTTTGGACAAAACTGCAGTCCAGGACAATTTTTTCCAACAGCTACATCATGCCATTAAGAGTCTCAGGCTAGCCTACCTGGGAGGCCTGGGTTCAAATCTCCACAGGCAATGGAAACTTGCTGAGTCACCTTGGGGGCCAGTCACACTCTCAGCCAAGCCTACCTCACAGGGTTGTTATGAGGATAAAATGGAGGAGAGGAAAATGATGTAAGGTGATTTGGGTCCCCACTAGGGAGAAAGGTGAGGTACAAGATGGATGGATGGATGCTAGATGATAGAAGATAGAGGATGGATGGATGATAGATGATAGAAGATAGAAGATGATAGAAGACAGATGATGGATGGATGGATGGATGGATGGATGGATGGATGGATGGATGGATGGATGGATGGATGGGATTTAAATTCAGCATAGTTGCATGCTAGGCCAGCTTGACATAGAACATTGGCTAAATTTCTAACGCTGACCTCAGAGCCACCACTGTTGCTATAAGTTTTGAATGGAAGCTAAATTTTGATTACTGCTCTTGGATTCCTTAACGACTTCCATCTGACTGTTGCATCTCCAAGGTGCCCAAATGTTTCCCTTCTATTATTTTGGATGCCTTGCATTTAACTATGGGCTTAGGGTTGCCAAGTCCAGTTCAAGAAATATCTGGGGACTTTGGGGGTGCAGCCAGCAGACATTGTGGGGTGGAGCAAGGGTGTGACAAGCATGATTCAACTCCAAAGGCTAGTCTGACCATCAAATTTAAAGGGACTGCACATCTTGTAAATGCCTTCCCCTCCATTGGAAATAATGAAGGATAGGGGCACCTTTTGGGGGGGCTCATAGAATTGAACTCCCTGCTCCAATCCTTTTGAAACTTGGAGGGTGTTTTGAGGAGAGATATTGGATGCTATGCTGAAAATGTGGTGCTTCTAACTCAAAAAACAGCTCCCCCAAAGGCCTAGATAACTGCATAACAATTATCCATTATACCCTATAGGAATTAGTCTCCAAAGGGAATAATGGAGCCCCCAGCAGACATTCGCTCCCCCCCCCCCCACTTTCTGATGACCCTGAAGCAGGGGGAGGGCCTCCAAACTGGGGGAATCCCCTGCCTCACGTGTCGATTGTCAACCCTATGCCAAAATGTTTCCCTATTATTCTAGATGCCTTGAATTTAACTACGGGCTGCATCGCCACATATACACAGATGATACTCAGCTCTCTCTTGTGCTTCTGGCAGATGCCGTGGAGTCTGTGAAGAGGTACCTGGAGGTAGTTTTGGGAAGGATGAGGGCCAACAAGCTGAAACTTAAACCTGAACTTATAAACATGTGAAGCTGCCTTCTACTGAATCAGATCCTCAGTCCATCAAAGTCAGTATTGTCTACTCAGACTGGCAGCGGCTCTCCAGGGTCTCAAGCTGAGGTTTTTCACACCTATTTGCCTGGGCCCTTTTTCGTTGGTGATTCCAGGGATTGAATCTGGGACCTTCTACTTACTAAGCAGATGCTCTACCGCTGAGCCACCATCCTTCCCCCAAAAGTTTTGAACATGAACATATGAAGCTGCCTTATACTGAATCAGACCCTTGGTCCATCAAAGTCAGTCTTGTCTACTCAGACTGGCAGCAGCTCCCCAGGGTCTCAAGCTGAGGTTTTTCACACCTATTTGCCTGGACCCTTTTTAGTTGGAGATTCCGGGGATTGAACCTGGGATCTTCTGCTTACCAAACAGATGCTCTACTACTGAGCCACCGTCCCTCCTCACCTGAGAAAATATAGGTGCTACTGTGGGGGACATTGAGCCAAGAATTGGAACGTCTCCTCTTCTGGATGATGATGCTGGATGATGATGATGCACTCCCCCGAAAGGAGCACGTTAATGGTTTAAGGGTGTCCCTGGACCTTACAGCTGGTAGTGGTGGACAGGAATGGTTTCCACCAGCTTTGGGCATTCCTGAGAAGGAAAGATCTTGATACTGTGGTGCATGCTCTAGTAACATCTAGATTAGAACAAAATAGGAGTCAAGTTTCACCTTTAAGACCAACTTAGTTTTATTTATTTTATTCTGGCTCAGAATGCAAACTGGTACAAATTTGCAGTTTGCATTCTGAGCCACTGATTACCAGCTATGTGTGGCTTTGCTCACTGTACCGGATTCCTCGTCTGATGAAGTGTGCTTAGAGAGCACACGAAAGCTTACGTTCCAAATAAAACTTAAGTTGGTCTTAAAGGTGCAACTTGACTCCTATTTTGTTCTACTACTTCAGACGAACATGGCTGACTCCTTGGATCTATCTAGATTAGATTACTACAAAGTGCTGTACACGGGGCTGCCCTTGAGGCTATTCCAGAAGCTAAAGTTGGTACAGAATGCTGTGGCCAGGGCGTTGTCTGTAGCGGGTCATAGGGACCATCTCACCCCAATCTTGTTCCATCTACCCTCACTTCCAATTTACTTTCAGGCTGAATTCAAGGTGTTTGTTTTGACCTACAAAGCCCACTATTGTATGTGGCACTCATAACTGACCCAATCTCAGTTTGGAGGCCCTGCTTCAGGCGTACTCATGATCCGAGGCTAGACAGGTGGCAACACAAAAAGGGCTTTCTCAGTCATGGTGTCCAAACTTTGGAACTCCCTCCCCAGGGCCTTGTCTTCTGCCAGTGGGTGAAGTTGTCTTGCTTTTCTTCAGCATGCTCCCAATAACTGTTATTGGCCCCCCTCCCTAACTGCAGGGCTTTTTTGTAGCAGGAACTCATTTGCATATTAGGCCATGCCCCCTGGTGTAGCCAATCCTCGAAGAGCTTACAGTAGGCCCAGTAAGCTCTTGGAGGATTGGCTAGATCAGGGGGCATGGCTTAATATGCAAAAAAGAACCCCCTGCGTAGTTGTATTACATGTCTTTTGCGTTCTCATGTTTTTTTTAAATTGTTTAAATGTTGTACATGTATTCTATTCAGATGCTACTTTAGTCTTAAATGTTCTAATACCGAAACGTTTTAGTATGTTTTATGTCTGCAGCCTTGAAGACCCTATTGGGTAGAAAGCTGAAATACAAATGTTTTAAATAAATAATAATTCCTCCCAGAATTCCTTGGAAGACAGAGACCCCTAAGGTTTTCTACCAAAGTTATTGTCTCACTTTGCCTGCTGCATATTATACTGTCAATGGGTGGCTATTTCCCCAAACATATTGGGGAATGTTGTCTCCCTCCTATTGTGGGCCAGTTTGGTGTAGCGGTTAAGTGCGTGGACTCTTATCTGGGAGAACCAGGTTTGATTGCCCACTCCTCCACTTGCAGCTGCTGGAATGGCCTTGGGTCAACCATAGCTCTCTTATCTGGGAGAACCGGGTTTGATTCCCCACTCCTCCACTTGCGGCTGCTGGAATGGCCTTGGGTCAACCATAGCTCTCTTATCTGGGAGAACCGGGTTTGATTCTCCACTCCTCCACTTGCGGCTGCTGGAATGGCCTTGGGTCAGCCATAGCTCTTGTAGGAGTTGTCCTTGAAAGCTTCTGTCAGAGCTTTCTCAGCCCCGCCCACCTCACGGGGTGTCTGTTGTGGAGGGTGGCAAGGTAAAGGAGATTGTGACTGCTCTCAGATGCTGAGATTCAGAATATAGGGTGGGATATAAATCCAATATCTTCTTCTATCTTCAGTTGCCAACCTGCAGGTGAGGCCTAGAATTACAACTGATCTCCAGATCCCAGAGTTCAGTTTCCCTGGAGAAAATGGCTGCTTTGGAAAGTTGGCCCTACGGCATTATACCCTGCTGAGGTGCCTGCTCTCTCCAGACTTCCCTCCAAATCCCCAGGAATTTCCCAGCCCAGAGTTGGCAACCCTCCCCTCCCTCCCACGGCAATCAAGGCAGAAACAGTTTTGGAGAGCTCTTTGGCTTCACTGCCTGGAAATTCTTCTGACTTGGCATAGGCCACCCGATGACTGACTGCTTACAAAACAAATGTCTCCACATCCCTGCAGAATGTTGCCATCTCCAGCAAATATCTGTTGGCACACCACTCGCTTTAAAAAAAATAGCTTCTCAACAAATATGCATTGGATTAGTCTCTGGCCTAGTGAAATGCAAAGCAATCCTCTTGTGTCTTGTCCGCTGATCGGACTTTTTTCTTGAAGGGTGTTGAGAGGTTCCCTCTTCGAAGGCCGCTGCAAATCCTCTTTGCCTATCCGAGGCTGCTTGAGTCGGCTAGACACAAACATCGGGCACCTTCGACCATGATGATGATGAGGTCATCTATTGCAATATTTTAGCTATAGAGCAAATGTGTGAAAATACACCAGAAATATTTGGGGACACGTGGCGTAATTCAAGGGTGGCGCTCGCAGGAAAGGATTCCAACTATGGCAATACAACCCAAGAACAAAGGAGGCCCTTCTGAGGACTAAACAGTATTCTTTAGTAGACTGTCAACACAATTTTTAATGTGACTGTGCAGATGCAATAGAAGATGATGATGATACTTATCCCACCCTATACTCTGGATCTCAAGTCTCAGAGCGGTCACTATCTCCTTTATCTCCCCCCCACACCCTGTGTAGTAGGAGGAGCTAAGAGAGCTCTTACAGCAGCTGCCATTTCAAGAACTCCTCCTACAAAAGCTATGGCTGACCCAAGGCCATTCCAGCAGGTGCAAGAGGAAGAGTGAGGAATCAAACCCAGTTCTCCCAGATAACAGTCCACGCACTTGACCACTACACCAAACTGGAAGTATCACCTGCAAGGTTTGTGTATGCAGCCCCAGAGCTTTTTTTTTTTATAGAAAAAGCCCAGGAGGAGCTCATTTGTATTTTAGGCCACACCCCCTGAGAGCACCATTGTTTCACAAAGGGCTTTTTTTGCAGAAAAGGCCCAGCGGGAACTCATTTGCTTATTAGGCCACCTCCTGACATCAAGCCAGCTGGAACTGTGTTCCTGTGTGTTCTCACTCAAAAAAAGCCCTGCGTAGTCCATCTCCCCTTCCCCACATGCAAAAACTTATTGTGCATGTACAAAACACATACACACAGCAAGATGATGTCACCAGACATCATCGTGCAGGGCACTTGGCATGTCCCCTGTCCAGTGCTCTCCAAGTTTGGAGTGCCCTGGGCAGGAGAAGCGCCATTCTTTCATTGCACAAGATATTGCCTACTAAAAAGTCTGAGTGCAATAATTCTGGATCTTTGGGAACTCTGACTTAATCCTAGCTGTTTAGCAAGAGTTTTGTGTACTTCTGTGCTGAAATAAATAGGAACAAACTTTTTTGTGCCGTGTTCTGCAAAGCAGGATAGCTCAGGCCTGTGACAGGTATACCTTTATTCAGATTCCTCTTCCTTGGTATAATTTATTCTGTAGTTTCACTTCATTTACTTAATACATTTTAGTTGTTTTTTTTCTTCACTTGGGGTGGGCAGGAGCCCAGATTTTGGACCCACGGTAACCTTTTTGAAACTTTTCCTAAATTATAGTACACAGAGATGCAAAATCTAATTAATTTAGTGTTACTGCAATTGCACATTTTCTGGCTCCACTGAGCATGCATATGTTAGACTAAGGGCCATTTTGTAGAAAAAGAAGCGTCAGAGCTCATTAGCACAGCTCATTTGCATAACTCTTTTGCATATGCCTCTTTTTATATACACCCCTGACATCACCGGAAGGTATACTAAATTATAACAGCCCAGCATCTACCTTAAAGTACTTCTTGAATTATAATTGTCACAATAAAACCTGACTCCCATCATACTTTTTCCATTGCTTTCCCCTTCTTGGGTCAGCCAGAGCTCTGGCAGAGGTTGTCCTTGAAAGGGTAGCTGCTGTGAGAGCCCTCTCAGCCCCACCCACCTCACAGGGTGTCGGTTGTGGGAGGAGAAGATTTAGGAGATTGTAAGCCGCTCTGAGTCTTTGATTCAGAGAGAAGGGAGGCGTATAAATCTACAGTCGTTTTCTTTTCTGTGGCCCAGTGGCATGAGAAAGATTTCCATCTGTCTGCTTTATCCGTTTTGGTTATTTTCCTTTTTTTTGTGTGTGTGAGGGAAAATATTAGAAGGTTTGTCAGATCTTTGAGTTCAGGAAAATTCTCACAGGTAGGCTTCCCAACCCTCCCGCTCTGGCGGGAGTCTCCTGGGTTTGCAGCCTCATCTCCCGGTCTTCAAGAAGTGGGAAGCGGGGGTGGGGGGTGGAGGGGGGGGGAGAACATACCTGTAGGCTTCATTATAGAGCTCCTGAGCCGTTTGTAAAATGTCTGCTCCTTTAAGGCTGGGCAGGGAGCAGGAAGGGCTTGGGAGAACAGCCCCGCCCTTTCTTTTGCTTTCGCTTTCACAGCAAGAGTTCTCCGGAAGAAGATCTGGTAAGTGTGTGTGTGTGTGTGTGTGTGTGTGAGAGAGGGAGGGGGCAGGGGATTCCCTGGTTTGGAGGCCCTCCCCCCTTTTAGAAAGCGTGGGGGGGGAGGGAAATGTCTACTGGGCATTCTATTATTCCCTATGGAGAACGATTCCCATAGGGAATAATAGGGAATTCATCCGTTGGTATTGGGGGCTCTGGGGGGGCTATTTTTTGAGGTAGAGGCACAAATTTTTTAGTATAACATCTAGTGCCTCTCCCCAAAATACCCCCCAAGTTTCAAAACGATTGGACCAGAGGGTCCAATTCTATGAGCCCCAAAAAATGGTGCCCCTATACTTCATTATTTCCTATGGAAGAAAGGAATTTTAAAAGGTGTGCTGTCCCTTTAAATGTGATGGCCAGAACTCCCTTGGAGTTCAATTATGCTTGTCACACCCTTGTTCTTGGCTCCACCCCCAATGTCTCCTGGCTCCACCCCCAAAGTCTCCTGGCTCCGCCCCCAAAGTCCCCAGATTTTTCTTTAATTGGACTTGGCAACCCTACTCACAGGGGGGCTGAACAATGGAGACCAGAAGAAAATATTGAGGGGGGGGGGAGAGAGAGAGAGAGAGAAAGAGCACAATAAAATTTAGATGTTCTGGAGCTCCGTTCCTGTGAGCTCCTGCCCAAAATGAAGTCTGCTTAGACTTCATATGGGTTGCTTATAGGGTTGCCAAGTCCAATTTAAGAAATATCTGGGGACTTTGGGGGTGGAGCCAGGAGACATTGGGGGCGGAGCCGAGAGCAAGGGTGTGACAAACATAATTGAACTTCAAGGGAGTTCTGGCCATCACATTTAAAGGGACTGCACAAATTTTTAAATGCCTTCCTTCCATAGGAAATAATTAAGGATAGGGGCACCTTCTTTTGGGGCTCATAGAATTGGACCCCCTGGTTCAAACTTTTTGAAACTTGGGAGGTATTTTGGGGAGAGGCAGTAGATGCTATACTGAAAATTTGGTGCCTCTATCTCAAAAAACAACCCCCCCAGAGTCCCCGATACCCGCGGATCAATTCCCCATCATTCCCTATGGGAATCGTTCATAGAGGTGCATGATGGCTCTGGGGGCGGGGCTTCCCCCGCCGGCCAGCTGGCTGGGGGAGGGGGGAAGCCTGTAAAACCGGGGGATCCCCCTCTGGGACCTGGGGATTGGGAAGCCTAGTTGCTTATCCCCTTGCAGTCGTTTCTACCATCACTCAGATATTCTAAGCATGTGAATTGGCCAAGTCCAAAATTCTCCTGGAGCACAGATGGCAAGGGTGTGAGAGTCAGCCTCATATCATAGCAAAGCAAATATCAGCACATGAAGCTGCCTTATACTGAGTCAGACCTTTAGCCCATCAAGGTCCATACTGTCTACTCCAGGGGTGTCGAACTCATTTGTTATGAGGTCTGGATCAGACATAAATGAGACCTGTGTGGGCCGGGCCATGTGTGTACCTTTTGAAGATTAGGTAGCTGAGATATAAACTTTATAAAGGACACAGACACACACAAATATATATATATATATATTAAAACATGCATAAAACGTTAGCACTTGTTGGTTTTAAAGGTGGTTCTTTATATTTCTCTCATGGGATTCAAGGAATTGGGCAAAGGAAGCTCTGGCTCTTTCCTTCCTTCCCCAGGGGACCAGGAAAGGGAAGAGCCTCAGCCAGTAGAAGGAAAAGAAGCTTGGCTTTGAGAGAGGCTGGCAAAGCAAGCTATTTCTCCCCACTTCCTTCCCAAGGAAAGAGCCTCAGCCAATAGAGAAAATAGAGGCTCTGTAGCTCCTGTGCAATTGAGCAAGCCTGGCAGAGTAAGCTGTGATGCAGAAGGAAGCAAGAGAGAGGGAGAAGGAAGCGGATGACAGCCAGTTGCTTGGGGGGGGGAGCTATCTGGGGGCCTGATTAGGCCCCTGGGCCACATGTTTGACAGCCCTGATCTACTCAGACTGGCTGTATAGGTGGTAGATTAAAACTATTTCTACTCTGTCACAAAATTGTGTTCTCCACTGAGCCTTGCTCCTCTCTTGAAGGGGAAGAGTGGGAGAGACCTGCTGAGGTGTGGAAAAACCAAGATCTCACACACCAGCTCCAAGCTGAGAGGCACCCAGCCCTTGTGCTGATTTCAGAGATGCTTAGAAAGCCAAAAAACTAAGCAAAAGGAAACCCTCTCTAAGGCTCAAGAGAAGGTCAAAGGAGGGCTCTTGATCTTCTCCAGGCTCAGGAAAAGGGTAGAGGTTTCTCGTTAGTTTTAAACAGTGCTGGTTAGCAGGAAGCCAACAAGCCTGATTGTGGATTCCTCTTTACAGACGTTGCATCCCTGGCCTCTGACCACCAGAAAGCTTGCTCTGCAACTTCTCTGGCTTTGGAGGTCACAGCCACAGATGACTCCTTAACACACAACTGCAAGCCTATATTTGGAGCCCAACTTAATGACTAGAAAAGCTCCTTTCTAAAATAAACAAACATGACATGAAAGTTGAAACTCTTGGGAAGATGAATTCTATGGCCAGGAGGGCTTCCTGCTACTTTTCTGAACTCCCGCAGAATCATACCAAACTCTGCTCTGCCTTCAACCCACAGGCCATCTGTAATGTGCTGGGTTCGGAGCCATTCTCCAGCAAACATACTTTATTTGAGAGCACACTACAAAGACAACATGGCTTATATGCATTCACCTGGAACAACCCACTCCCAGTCCCGTCCAATCCTGACCAGTTAAAGTTCACGCCACAGATCTTAATAGGCAGTTAGCATCTGTCCCTTACAGTCATGTGACGCGCGGCTTCCCATGGCTCACCTCAGTGCGCATAGTCGCGCTGTGTTGGAAATTCAGGGACCAAAATGCAGTGCACAACACCATTATGAAACATGGGGCAGAGTTCTCAGAAAATAGGCAAAATAGGCAAAATCCACCAGCAATGTCTAGCACAATTGGACTAGATGACCCTGGAGGTCCCCTTCCAACTATGATTCTATGTTGAAGCCAAAGTGGTATTTGAATGATGGTGCTTCATTGTCAAGCTGGAGAGCTTTAGCCTGACACAAATTTTCACACACACGGGGTTATCAACTTCAGGTTGGGGAATGCAGGTTGGGACAAACCTGAGGAGGGTGGAGCTTGAGGGAGGAAGGAAAATCACTTGGGGTGTTCCTTTTAGACTCTGTGGTATACCAGAGAGTCCACTCTTCATAGCTGTCATTTCCTCCAGGGAAACTGACAACAGTAGTCTGGACGTCAGTTGTATTTCTGGGACAACTCCAGATCCCACATGAAGGATGGCAAGATGGCACCACACACACATCCCACGATAACACATCCTTCCTACTTTCTAAAGCTTGGTAAACAACTCCCTCCTCTCTTTTCAGTGTCTGCCATGGTCCCTACGGACACCCGGCTGGCTTCAACGAGGGCCAGGGCTTTTTTGGTCTGGGCCCCTACCTGGTGGAATGAGCTCCCGCTGGAGATCCAGGCTCTGCAGGACTTATCAAGGTTTCGCAGGGTCTGTAAGATGCTGTTTACCCGCCTATGTCTGTGAGACTGTTTACTGTGGTGCTCTTGTTTCATAATGTCTGCTTTTATGACAGTGGGGAGGGCGAGATATAAATCGAATAAAATGAAAAGGGAAAAAAATGAAATGATATTATTTTAACTCTGTTGTTTTATTGTTGTAAGCCGCCCTGAGCTTGCTTGCGGGAAAGGGTGGGATATAAATCTAAATATTAAATTAAATTATAAGCCATCCAGCAAGGGGGGGGGGATCTTCCAGGTGATTTTTTCCCCCAAAAGGTCCAAACCTGAAAAACTCTTCTGCAGTCAGAGTTAAAGCCATTATCGGATGAATATGCCTTTCAGCCCTCCAACCTAAATCTGTGTCTCCAGATAAGTGTTTACACCAGGGGTCATTTCATAGAAAAAGAGGTGCAGAGCTCATTAGTGCAGGTCATTAGCATAACTCATTTGCATAAGTCACATACACCCCTGACATTACCGGAAGGGGGTACTCAATTATATCAGCTCAACATCTAGCTTAAAATGCTTCTGAATTAGAATTGTCATAATAAAACCTCACTCCTGTCATATTTTTTCATTAACTTTCTCTGGGACCAATTCATATTGTACAACATTTCAATGGTAGTGAATCATAATTACACCGATTGGGGGAATAATTTATAATAAATTTATTCCTATCTGGTCCCCTGTATTAAATTTCATATTGGAACAGAATATCCTTCCTTCCAATCACTTCTATCACTCTTGGCTATTTTTAAAATTTACATATGACCTGAAAAACCCACTTATGAGTGACTCATCTCAATAACTCACCTTTGTACTTACCTTGTCTTTTACATGGTAGTAGTTACAATATATATCCTGAGTATCCTAGTCTTTGTAATGATATATGTTATTTGCTTTACTTTTTATTGAATTTATTAATATTTCATAATAAAGTATGTATTGTTTAAAAAACAAAAACCTTATTCCCATCATACTTTTAAAATTACTTTCTCCTGTGTGGTTACAGTGGCATGATGTCCATCTGTCTGCTTTATGTGTTTTGGTTATTTTCCCATTTATATGTTTTTGATTATCTTCCCAAAGTGCTTGGAAGAAGGATTGTCTGAGGGATATCTCAGAATAATAATAGGCCAATACATGGACAGGTACTCTTTTTTGGACCCCAGCCAATAATTTGAGGATATTACAATTTAAGTTAAGGGCTAGATGGTACCTTATGCCTCTTAGACTATTGCATTCTAAACACAAATCAAATCCTCTTTGTTGGAAGGAATGTAAGCAAATTGCTTCTTTTTACCATTGCTGGTGAAGTTGCCAGGTAATCCGACAGTTTTGGGACAATGTGTTATCTGTTATTGATGATATACTTAAAGTTACTATTCCAAAAAACCCAGAGTTTGTTCTACTAAATGACTGTTCCAATTTTAAGTTTGCTCAGGAAAAAAAGGGGATCTGGCCTGTTTACTCATAATGGCCACCAAATTATTGATAGCTTCAAAATGGAAAAGCCCTTCTAAACCTACTCAGTCACAATGGCTCCTGAAAATTTGGGATGTACTAGTGATTGATAAATTAGCTTCTCAGATCATCCAACAAGAAGTTCCACTATGCAAAAACACTTTTATAGAGCGTTGGTTTTCTTTTTTCAAATATATTGAAAACTCTAACAAAGAATATTGTAAAGTACCTGAAAAGTACAAAAATTTTATGTTTTATTGATTAGAAAGGAGAGATTTAATACTTATGTTAATCACTATCTATATGTATTTATATATAAGTGTATGACTCCTAGAGAGCACAGTTGTTAATTATGCTTTGTTTAACAGTTATAATTCTTTTACTCTGTATTGATTGGTTATAGTAATGTTATGCTTATTGAATGATTTAAATAAAGAAAATTTAAAAAATAAAAAAATCCCATTTTTTGTGGAGACAGTTCGTCAAATCTTAAGAGTGCAGGAAGATTCTCACAGAGGGCTTGAACAATGGAGCCAGAAAGCAAGTATTATTGGGGGGGGGGGGGGCGGTAAGAAAGAAAGAAAGAGCACCATAAAATTTAGAGGTGCCGGAGCTCCGCTCCCGTGAGCTCCTGCCCAAAAAGAGGCCTGGTTTATACATACAGCAAAATGGCCGACCTGAGCTCCGTCTCCACTTGGAGGAGCACATTCCTGGCGGAGGTGGCCGTGGAAGAAGAGTCCTCCTTTGGGGGGGTTTCCCCTTCCTCTGGATCATGGTATGAAAAGAACACAATGGCTGTGCTGAAGCAATGTGCAGACAAGGCAGCACTGGGAAGAAGGTGGGGGGGGGGGAGAAAAACCCCCTAATAGCTATGATTAATGACAATGGGCTAGAGGAGACTTAGGACACCAGCCGCCACATACATCATCCTTCCCCATCAGTCCCTGCTCTTCTCTGCCCCTCTTCTCTACAACCAGCAAGGCATTATAAAAATGTCTTATCGGCTTCAGAAGGGTGGGTTTCCCCCCCCCCCCCCACTTTCCCTCCGGAAACAGCAGCCCTTCCGAAAAAGAAGAAGAAACAAAAGAGCGAAAGAAAAAGGGAAGGAGGGAAAGAAAAGGGGGAGGGAAGATAGGGTGTACAAGAGAATGGCATGTATAATAACTGTAAGATATTCCAGAGGAAAATGCACCAGCTGTAATCAGTCAAGGTTTCACCAACTTGACTGTTCTCATGCTGAAGCCACATTTTCAAGGTCTTATCTGCCATATGGTTCCCTGCTTGGATGATTTATTAGGTGTAGAAAGCACACTGATAAATTTTACTGCATTTCCCTGAATAGGCAACCTACAGTGTCAATAACAAAGCTCAGGCCGCTTTAATGAAAACTGTAAGCACCAAAGGGTAACCATTTATTTATGAGTCACTATAGTATTACTAGGACAAAATTTATCTTCTTATGAACTCTGTGGAAACCAAATCTGGCCAGAGAATACGGAGATCACAACCATATGCCAATATGCATCCTAACAACATCTCCCTTGGATAGACTGGTCTTAAGAGGATGGAGAGGCGAACATATTATTTCAATCTACCAAATGTCAATTTAATTTTAATAATATTCTAAAGGCTGAAAGAACTTTGTTCTTCATGGCAACTGCATTATAGAACACTAAATTTCCACAATGCAAAATGTTTGTCGTTT
Organism: Heteronotia binoei; assembly: GCF_032191835.1. Lineage (NCBI taxonomy): Eukaryota > Metazoa > Chordata > Lepidosauria > Squamata > Gekkonidae > Heteronotia > Heteronotia binoei. The sequence goes on along the minus strand of NC_083226.1, from coordinate 4,019,535 downwards.
CTTAAGTCTGCTGTGTGAGTTTTAGCAGTTGAGCGTGGGTTTAGCTAGAGAGAGAGAAAGAGAGGGGACCCAAAATCATATCAATAGTCAGTTTTAGTTTTGTAGCAGGAACTCCTTTGCATATTAGGCCACTAGGGTTGCCAGGCCCCAGGTGGGGGCAGGGGATCCCCCGGTTTGGAGGCCCTCCCCCCGCTTCAGGGTTGTCAGAAAGCGGGGGGAGGGGAGGGAAATGTCTGCTGGGAACTCTGTTATTCCCTATAGAGAACGATTCCCATAGGGAATAATGGGGAATTGATCCTCGGGTATTGGGGGCTCTGTGGGGGGGGCTGTTTGTTGGGGTAGAGACACCGAATTTTCAGTATAGCATCTAGTGTCTCTCCCCAAAATACCCCCCAAGTTTCAAAAAGATTGGACCAGGGGGTCCAATTCTATGAGCCCCAAAAGAAGGTACCCCTATCCTTCATTATTTCCTATGGAAGGAAGGAATTGAAAAGGTGTGCCGTCCTTTTAAATGTGATGGCCAGAACTCCAATTATGCTTGTCACAGCCTTGATACTGGCTCCACCCCTAATGTCTCCTGGCTCCACCCCCAAAGTCTCCTGGCTCCACCCCCAAATTCCCCAGATATTTCTTGAATTGGATTTGGCAACCCTATAGGCCACACAGCCCTGATGTAGCCAATCCTCCTGGAGCTTACAGTAGGTCCTGTACTAAGAGCCCTGTAAGCTCTTGGAGGACTGGCTACATCAGGGGTGTGGCCTAATATGCAAAGGAGTTCCTGTTACCAAAAAAGCCCTGTCAACTGTCCTGCAAAGTTCAGGAGCTCTGAATGTTTGTTCCACATTGAGAACACTTAAAGAATATTTGCAGGTATCCCACCAGCTCTGGGTTGGGATGTGCCTGGAAATTTTGAGGGTGGAGCCTGGGGAGGGCGGGGTTTGGGGAGGGGAGGGGCATCAGCAACATATAATGCGAGAGAGTCCACCCTCCAAAGTAGCCATTTTCTCCAGCAGAACTGATCCCTATTGCCTGATCTCTATTGTTGTAGTACCATAAGATCTCCAGGTGCCACTTGGAGGCTGACAACCATAGGTGACATACAGGGCTGTTGTTGTTTAAATTTATGAATCTCCTCATTTCAGTCAATGCCACGCTCTAGGCGATGTACAACAAGAAATACACATAAAATCAAGAAACCAAGTTAATTAAAAACGGTTGCAACCCAATGGACATTCTTCAGGGCTGAGACCATAACAGACAATCCCTTTGCAGTGAAGAAAAGATCTGCTATTTTGTTCGTTCAACTGATGTTTACATTGGGACTCCGTGGAAATATTGCACACATAAGAGAGAGAGCAGAGGAAGGCTTCGAAACCGCCGGCAAGTTCTCTATATGGTGAGTTCTCTCCTTCTCTTTTGGATTTGTCTTGCCATGAGCGTTCTGTCTCTTTTCAATGCTATTGAAGCCTTTAGGACTCAAAACAAGACAGACTTAATTATCTACAGAAGTTGTGGCTTGGAATTTAAAGTGGGACTGTTGGCCCTTTAAGAGACAGAAACCTGCGGAGGAGCAATGGAAGCTGTGGTCTGTGGATGGACCCTTTGTAGCTGCCTGTATATTATTTGTTTAACTTTGACTTCTTGTAATATGGATACTTTGTTATCTTTGTAAAGTGTTGTCTTATTCCGGTGATTATTTTGCATTTACAGTATTATAAATGAGACCTTGTCGGGCCGGGCCATGTATGTCATATAACATAATGCCAGGTGGCAGATATATAAACTTTATAAAGGTCACAGATAAACACAATTAAATATTTTTATATATATATATATATATATAGCATGCTTAAAGTATTAGCACTCTTGCGATATTGTGGTCAATATCAAAGCAAGCTTTCCCTCCCCACCCTTCCTCCCCCAGAGGGGAGCCTCAGCCAATGGGGAAAATAGAGGCTTTGTGTAGCTTCTGTGCAACTGAGAAATCCTGGCAAAGCAAGCTGTGACACAGAAAGAAGCAAGACAGAGAGAGAAGGAGGCAGGCTTGCTCGCAGGAGCTCTCTAAGGGCCTCATCTGGCCCTCGGGCCATACATCTGACACCCCTGCTTTATAGTGTGCTATAATTCTGCTTTCTAGGCATTGGGAGCAGACCCCCCACCCCCTTAAGTGGAGGGGGGAAAGGGGGGTGCCAGCCTGGTAACCATCGCTGTCCTCAAGCAAAAGCCTGGTGAAACATCTCTGCTTTACAGACCCTGTGGAATTGTAAAAGATCCCACAGGGCCCTGGTGTCTTCCGGCAGAGAATTCCACCAGGTCGGGGCCAGGACTGAAAAAGTCTTGGCTCTCATTGAGGACAACCGGTCCTCTTTAGGCTGGAGAGCACCAGTAGATTTTGGCCAGTAGAGCGTAATGCTCTTCCAGGGACATAGTGGGTGCTAATTAGATAAGTGTTATGTATTTTTATTATTTTATATGATTCTATAGTGTTAAATATTTATTTAAATATTTGTTACATTGGTTTTGCATTTATTTTAATTGATTGATCTTTTCATTGATGCCATTGTTCATGGTTGCGTAAACAACTTCAGGCTCTTAGATGAAAAGAAGCAGTATAAATAGTAAGTAAATAAATAAGAAAACATATAATTCCAACCATTACTCTGCAAACTGAATTTAAATGTACAGCCATAACCCAAAAGGTTCTTCTCGGCAACCACTCAACAAATTGGAAGGAAAAAATGAAAAACTACATTTTTTACAGCCAGCTTCCAAAATGATTCCATCCTCATGATTCTTACCCCACATCACCCCAAATAAAAACCACCCAAAATGGCAGTTTCATGGGATGGTTGGACATTCTTTGTTGTGGTTCCCCATCTCCTCCCCAGGAATAATAACGATGTGATTGGAAGCCACAGCAGTCAAAAACATTTGAAGTCGGAATGTTGCAAGTCACTAAAAATGGTTCTTATGCAGAAGATGCATCTGCAATAAAAGATACTGGATTTATACCACAACCTACCTGATGTGTCTTCCAAAAAAGAGAAACCCAGCGATAGTATGGTACAGGTACGAAGGGTTTTCCTGCAAAAATCTGAAGGGCTCTCCACAGAACTAGCAACCCCAGGGTTCACTGAAGGAAGAGATAACCAAAAAGGTGGTCCTTAAAACTCTCCCCCCCCCCCCAAAAAAAATTAAGTTAATCCATGTTCTGTTTTAACCAGGGCCATAAACAAAAGAAAAAGGAGCTAGCAAGGTTTTGTCCCCAAGTTGAGTTCATTGCAAGGGCACCTGTTGCACAAGTCAAACCTGGATGAAAGCCCTATGAACCAGAACAGTCACCTGGTTTTCTAAGGTGTGACCTCTGTGTCCACCAGCAATTCAAGCCGGCAAACCTGGTTTTCAAGAGGAGTGCAATCTAGGGTTCCAATCCCCAGGTGAGGGCAGGGCTTCCCCCAGTTTGTAGGCCCTCCCCCCAATTCATGATCATCAGAAAGTAGGGGGGGGGAGAGAGAGAAATGTCTGCTGGGGCACTCCGTGATTCCCTATGGAGACCGATTCCCATAAGATATAATGGAAAATTAATCTGCAGGTATCTGGGACTTGTGGGGAAGGGGCTGTTTCTTTGAGGTAGATGCACCAAATTTGCAGCATAGCATCCGATGCCTCTTCCCAAAATACCCTCCAATTTTCAAAAGGATTGGACCCAGGGGTCCAATTCTCTGAGCCCCCAAATAAGGTGCCCCTATCCTTCTTTATTTCCTATGGAAGGAGGGCATTTAAAAAGGTGTGTGTTCCCTTTAAATGTGATGGCCAGAACTCCCTTTGGAGTTCAATTATGCTTGCCAGAACCTTGCTCTTGGCTCCACCCCCTATGCCTCCTGGCTCCACCCTCAAAGTCCCCAGATATTTCTTGAATTGTACTTGGCAATCCTAGTGCAGCCTCATCCAAAACTTGGCAGTCTCCAGGCCCTGCTCTACCTTTTTACTAACCTAGAGAACCTCTGCCCTTTCAGGATTAAGTTTCAGCTTGTTCACCCTTATCCAGCCAGTCATTGGCTCCAAGCCCTGGTCTAGAACATCAACAGGAATTAGGTGGCAAAGAATGGTAGAGCTGGGTGTCATCTATGTATTGGTGACACAGCAGCCCTTGCCTTCTGATGACCTCTCCCAGAAGTTTCCTGCAGATATTAAATAGCTTGGGAGATAAGATCGAACTCTGAGGAACCCCATAGGCCAACGGCTAAGGGGCAGAGCAAAAATCTCAAAGTGCCAACTTTGGGACTGAACCCCACAGTTAGGACTCAAACAATGTGATAGACTGCACTTTTCAAAAGCTTAAAAGTACTGTTCAAACAGCTGAAGAAATGTGAAGGGATAACTCTTCACAGAAACAGAGGGCTTTGAGTGACAGGTTGCTCCAAAAGATCTGATTGGTTAGCCCCAGCTGAGCAGAAAATGTCTGGAGAGAGCTGCGTGCTGAGGAGAGATTTGGTCAGATCTCTGCCTTGACTGAGCTGAGTATTGACAGCCTGATCTCAGCCCTAGTTGAGAATAGTCAAGTACTGATAGTTTCAGAATTTAGCCTTTATTGAGAGTAGTTTTCAAAAGCCAGGAGAACTTGGGGGTGAAGTTGGCAAAGAAGTTTAGGAAGCAGGGAAAGACTCCCATTTGGGACAAGAAAAGGGGATAGATCTTCTAGACCTACCTAGCTAAACAGGGAGTTAGTTCTGAGAGACCAGATCCCTGGTCTTGGTATGGTTAGAAACTGCCTTTTGAGACCTTAAGAGCCAGTTAAAAACTTCTGGTATGTGTCAAGAAAAAGGGTTTGGGTTCAGGAAAGAATACACCAGCCCTCTCGAGTCAGAGAATACTCAAAAAAAGTATACTGGAGTGTTTGGGGGGAAACATTGGAACAAAACGCTATCAAACATAAAGATTTAACTAGCTATCAATAGCTTAAGAAACTCATTAACCTGAAATATAAGAACTAAAGTCTACGCTTGTACTGGTTTTACCTCAGAGATTTCAGCCCCTGATTTCACCTGACCTTTCCCCTCTATGTTAAATAAAATATTTTGTTACTTTTGAATTTCAAAACTCTTCAAGGGCTGTTTAAGTCATTTAAATTAAAGTGGGCTCCCAATCCTTCCCTCAGGTTCCTGGGCTGAACTCACAGCCAAAATATCATGGGTGGGACAGTCAGAGTTCTTCAGCAAAGAAGAAAACACACTACTAGGGCAGCTTAGTCAGTAAAGGGAATAGAGGGAAAATCTTGCCTCTGATGGAGGGAAGTGAATGGGGCTGACTAGAACAGAGCCCCCAATCCCAAAACTGAGAAGTAGTTCAGTAGTATACCATAGTCCAGGGATTGTCCATAGTTCAGTAGTATACCATAGTCCAGCAACTGGTTGTTGTCTCTTCCTTCTCCCTCTCTCTTGCTTTCTTCTGCATCACAGCTTGCTTTGTCAGCTTTACAATTTATGTATTTATTTTGGTATATTTATATTTCGCCCTTTCCCAGATGGGGTCAGGGCGGATTACATCCAGATAAAAACCAGTCAAATACAATAAAACCAATAAAATACAATTAAAACAGCAACACGACACAGTACTGTATAACAAAGGTGGGCAAGCTCATAATTTGGGTGGAGTATAATCAGTGGCCCAGATATAGTAGTTCAGATGACAGATCACCATGGGGGAGGATAGGCAATGGTACAGGCAATAAGGAAAAGGACGCCCTCCTGCCTCAACCAAATACATGGGGGAACAGCTCCATTCTACAGACCCTACGGAAAGGTAATAAATCCGGTAGGGCCCGTGTCTCCACAGGGAGCTGATTCCCCCAGTATGGGACCAGGGCCGAAAATACCCTGGCCCTGGTCGAGGCAAGACAGACATCCTTTGGACCAGGGATGACCAGAAGATGTTGGTTGGCAGATCGTTGGTTGGCAGATCTACAGATACACACCTGAACAGCATACTCAAGATTGCTATAGCACAGACATTGTCTTCAGATTTTGATGCAATTAATTCAGAGTAAGAAGTGAGTTATCAGAGACTGTTAAATAAACAAAATATTGCAAGAGTGCTAAACTTTTAAGCACGTTTTGTTTTTGGGTTTTTTTTAAAAAATCTTTAATTGTGTTTGTGTTATTTTAAAGTTTCTACCTCTGCTACATGACATTACATTTTATGACACACCTGGCCCAGCCCAACAAGGTCTCATTTATGTCTGATCCATCCTGCATAACAAATGAGTTCAAAACCCCTGCCATAGTCAATCACAACAAAGGCCACTGAGAGATCCAGCAGAACCAGCAGGGTCACATTCACTGTATCTATCACTGTATCAGTTCCACTGTCACCCAGTAAGATACCAAAGGAGGAAGTCTCAGCACAAAACATTTTTTTTTCCTTTTAAAAATGTGCCTTCTAAGTCAGAGGGGAGCCGTAGCTGCAAGGGGGAAAGTAGGTGATGCATCTGGTATCTGATGAAGGGAGATTTGACTTTTGAAAGCTCATTCAAAATATTTTTTGGGTCTCCCAGAGGGTCCTGGACTCAAACTTAGCTCTTCTACTTCAGACTAACAGATGTTAACTGTATTTTGTGTGGTTCAACCACACGTATGTATTGCCCAAATACATATTGTTTTCCTACTAGAAACCATTCAGCACCAACTTTTAATCATTTTTCTCAATACCTCTGGGAAAAAAATTTTAAAATGAGTTTGAGAGAATACTAAGGACTAGCACCTGGAATCTTTCAACGTCACACACATTTTTCTTGTAAGACACATAAAAAGTTTTCTTACTCAAGAGCTAAAATTACTCCAGAGCTAAAATGTAACTATACCTCCCATAATTGCTTACTGGACAGAGCCATTCCACACCGTCACTTATGAAACGATCACAGGCACAGAAAAGTATTAAGGAGGACGGGACTTTATGGAATGAATAAGTTTCCCCATCTTCAACATTTCTTATGTTCTTTTACAACAAATTGCTCCTCTCCAAAGAAGAAATAAAGAAAGACCCATAAAACAGGCGAAATGCATTTTTTCTACACTCTACTCAGTCAGAGAATTGCCCCCCCCCCCCAGTCTGAGATTACAACCTTTTTCGCACACAGCTTACCTCACAGTCACAATCCTGTTCCCTCCGCAGCGTATGTCAGATTTCCCACCATCTATGCCGGAGTTACAGGAAGTGCCACGGCTTTTGCGTAGCAAACGTAAACTGGTTTACGTTTGCTACGCAAAAGCTGCGGCACTTCCTGTAACTTTGGCGCAGATGGTGGGAAATCCAACCAGACGCTGCGGAGGGAACAAGATTGTGATTGCGAGGTGAGCTGTGTGCGAAAACGGTCTACCTCAAAGCCATAAATGAAGGGGGGAGTCTTTTAGACTTTCAAGGTTAGTAATAGTCTGAATTACTTCACGGATCTCTGTGCATTAAGTGGACAGCAAAACCGTAAAGGACATAGAAGGCTGTTGTATGAAGGAGGCAAAGCTTTTCCCTTGAACTGACTATTTATTGGGGGGGGAGTATAATTTCATGTTGATTCTCTGGATACCTGCCTACATTAGGTCAACAAATGGAAAGCTGTTGCGAAGCAGCTGCTGGCAGGGAATTTTTCCATGCTCTATGGTACCATAGTTCCCCCCAAATTGCTAGAGCATCCCTGAGCAAAACCACAGAGATTCCCATGAATTCCTAGAGAATCTCCGTGCAACATGCCTGGTGCGATACCTCACTAAAAGGTGCCACACATGCCGCACAGTGATGAGACTCTTTGAGGAGCGGGGTTCCCCGTGGCGACCGCCTCCCTGCCAGTGGGTTGGGACCCACCAAACTGGGGGATACCCCACTCCCAGGGGGGAATTTGGCAGCCCTATTGGCAGTAATGAGCTAGAAGGAAGGGGTCACCAAGATCAGTAAGCCCCATGTCATCCACAGGATCACAGGGCAACATTCATGCATTGGATTTCCCCCCACTTCAAGAATACTGGTAGGTCTCTTCAGTTTGGTGTAGTGAGCGGACTCTTATCTGGGAGAACCGGGTTTGATTCCCCACTCCTCCGCTTGCACCTGCTGGGATGGCCTTGGGTCAGCCACAGCTCTCTTATCTGGGAGAACCGGGTTTGATTCCCCCCTCCTCCACTTGCAGCTGCTGGAATGGCCTTGGGTCAGCCAGAGCTCTCTTATCTGGGAGAACCGGGTTTGATTCCCCCCTCCTCCACTTGCAGCTGCTGGAATGGCCTTGGGTCAGCCAGAGCTCTCTTATCTGGGAGAACCGGGTTTGATTCCCCACTCCTCCACTTGCAGCTGCTGGAATGGCCTTGGGTCAGCCAGAGCTCTCTTATCTGGGAGAACCGGGTTTGATTCCCCCCTCCTCCACTTGCAGCTGCTGGAATGGCCTTGGGTCAGCCAGAGCTCTCTTATCTGGGAGATCCGGGTTTGATTCCCCCCTCCTCCACTTGCAGCTGCTGGAATGGCCTTGGGTCAGCCAAGCTCTCTTATCTGGGAGAACCGGGTTTGATTCCCCCCTCCTCCACTTGCAGCTGCTGGAATGGCCTTGGGTCAGCCAGAGCTCTCTTATCTGGGAGAACCGGGTTTGATTCCCCACTCCTCCACTTGCAGCTGCTGGAATGGCCTTGGGTCAGCCAGAGCTCTCTTATCTGGGAGATCCGGGTTTGATTCCCCCCTCCTCCACTTGCAGCTGCTGGAATGGTCTTGGGTCAGCCAGAGCTCTCTTATCTGGGAGAACCGGGTTTGATTCCCCACTCCTCCACTTGCAGCTGCTGGAATGGCCTTGGGTCAGCCAGAGCTCTCTTATCTGGGAGAACCGGGTTTGATTCTCCACTCCTCCACTTGCAGCTGCTGGAATGGCCTTGGGTCAGCCAGAGCTCTCTTATTATGGAGAACCGGGTTTGATTCCCCACTCCTCCACTTGCAGCTGCTGGAATGGCCTTGGGTCAGTCAGAGCTCTCTTATCTGGGATAACCGGGTTTGATTCCCCCCTCCTCCACTTGCAGCTGCTGGAATGGTCTTGGGTCAGCCAGAGCTCTCTTATCTGGGAGAACCGGGTTTGATTCCCCACTCCTCCACTTGCAGCTGCTGGAATGGCCTTGGGTCAGCCAGAGCTCTCTTATCTGGGAGAACCGGGTTTGATTCTCCACTCCTCCACTTGCAGCTGCTGGAATGGCCTTGGGTCAGCCAGAGCTCTCTTATTATGGAGAACTGGGTTTGATTCCCCACTCCTCCACTTGCAGCTGCTGGAATGGCCTTGGGTCAGCCAGAGCTCTCTTATCTGGGAGAACCGGGTTTGATTCTCCACTCCTCCACTTGCAGCTGCTGGAATGGCCTTGGGTCAGCCAGAGCTCTCTTATCTGGGAGAACCGGGTTTGATTCTCCACTCCTCCACTTGCACCTGCTGGAATGGCCTTGGGTCAGCCAGAGCTCTCTTATCTGGGAGAACCAGGTTTGATTCCCCACTCCTCCACTGGCAGCTGCTGGAATGGCCTTGGGTCAGCCAGAGCTCTCTTATCTGGGAGAACCAGGTTTGATTCCCCACTCCTCCACTTGCACCTGCTGGAATGGCCTTGGGTCAGCCATAAGAACATAAGAACATAAGAGAAGCCATGTTAGATCAGGCCAATGGCCCATCCAGTCCAACATTCTGTGTCACACAGCGGCCAAATATATATATATACACACACACACTGTGGCCAATAGCCACTGATGGACCTCTGCTCCATATTTTTATCTAACCCCTTCTTGAAGGTGGCTATGCTTGTGGACGCCACCACCTCCTGTGGCAGTGAATTCCACATGTTAATCACCCTTTGGGTGAAAAAGTACTTCCTTTTATCCGTTTTAACCTGTCTGCTCAGCAATTTCATCGAATGCCCACAAGTTCTTGTATTGTGAGAAAGGGAGAAAAGTACTTCTTTCTCTACTTTCTCCATCCCATGCATTATTTTGTAAACTTCTATCATGTCACCCCTCAGTCGACGTTTCTCCAAGCTAAAGAGCCCTAAGCGTTTCAACCTTTCTTCATAGGGAAGGTGTTCCAGCCCTTTAATCATTTTAGTTGCCCTTTTCTAAACTTTCTCCAATGCTATAATATCCTTTTTGAGGTGCGGCGACCAGAACTGCACACAGTACTCCAAATGAGACCGCACCATCGATTTATACAGAGGCATTATGATACTGGCTGATTTGTTTTCAATTCCCTTCCTAATAATTCCCAGCATGGCGTTGGCCTTTTTTATTGCAAACGCACTCTGTCAAAGAGCTCTCTTATCTGGGAGAACCAGGTTTGATTCCCCACTCCTCCACTTGCACCTGCTGGAATGGCCTTGGGTCAGCCAGAGCTCTCTTATCTGGGAGAACCGGGTTTGATTCCCCCCTCCTCCACTTGCAGCTGCTGGAATGGCCTTGGGTCAGCCAGAGCTCTCTTATCTGGGAGAACGGGGTTTGATTCCCCCCTCCTCCACTTGCAGCTGCTGGAATGGCGTTGGGTCAGCCAGAGCTCTCTTATCTGGGGGAACCGGGTTTGATTCCCCACTCCTCCACTTGCAGCCGCTGGAATGGCCTTGGGTCAGCCAGAGCTCTCTTATCTGGGAGAACCGGGTTTGATTCCCCACTCCTCCACTTGCACCTGCTAGCATGGCCTTGGGTCAGCCATAGCTCTGGCAGAGGTTGTCCTTGAAAGGGCAGCTGCTGTGGGAGCCCTCTCAGCCCCACCCACCTCACAGGGTATCTGTTGGGGGGGGGGGAGGAGATAAAGGAGATTGGAAGCCTCTCTGAGACTCTGATTCAGAGAGAAGGGTGGGGTATAAATCTGTGGTCTTCTTCTTCACCACAAAACATCTGGCTGCTGATCTAGTTGTTGCCTGTGGTGCCCAGGTCATGCTCTCCAGAGCGGCCATGGCTGTTCCTGCACCACACACCTCCCTACCAGTCACTCTACATCGAAGACACTATGGGCATACAGTCCTGTAACACAGCATGATTTACGAGGCACCAACAAATATGCACTTAAGTGTTCAAGAAAGCCGTACAGATCCTGTGACACAGCTCCAACTCATTGGAATGCCAAGTTCTGAGGCAAATTCCACTACAAATAAAATGTGTGAACAATGTTGAACCACTTTGGCAAGAAAGAGAGTATGTTGAAAGATACATTTATTGAAAATAGTTTTACTGCTCCCAGCAATAAGGATTTGACAGAAATATGGGGATTTGAAAGGAAGGAGGGCCAGTGATGAGGCAGACTTCGATACCAAACGGGATTGTTTGAATTTACCACAATTGAACCTCATTTACAAAGAAGCCTCTTGCTCCAAGTTATAGTCTCAACTTTTTGTGCCTGCACAGGAATGTTACTTCTGGCAAAATTTGCTTCATATGCTAGAAGGGAAGGTCATGCCTTGGAAAATAAGGTACACTTGAAAGCAGGGCTCTGTTGTAAGCTGCCCTGAGCCTCGTGGGAATTGTAGTTACTTCTTTGAGGGGTGAAGACCAGTTATTTCCTGAGCAGCACCATCATTCTCATCTTGGGTCATGTGGGTGAACTCCTCTGATTGGTGGGCATGTAGGGTTGGTGGGATATAAATCTAAAAATTATTTTTTTTTGTTTGTAGCAGGAACTCCTTTGCCTATTAGGCCACACACCCCTCAATGTAGCCAAACCTCCTGGAGCTTACAGTAGGCCCTGCACTAAGAGCCCTGTAAGCTCTTGGGGGGGAGGATTGGCTACATCAGGGGTGTATGGCCTCATATGCAAAGGAGTTCCTGCTACAAAAAAGCCCGCTTGTAAGAGGCATGACCATAGCGTTGCCAAGTCCAATTCACAAAATATCGGGGGACTTTGAGGGTGGAGCCAGGAGACTTTGGGGGTAGAGCCAGGAGACATTGTGGGTAGGGCCAGGAGCATAATTGAACTCCAAAGAAGTTCTGGCCATCACATTTAAAGGGACTGCATGCATTTTAAATGCCTTCGGTCTGTCGGAAATAAGGAAGGAAAGGGGCACCTTCTTTGGGGGCTCATAGAATTGGACTCCCTGTCCAATATTTATGAAACTTGGAGGGTGTTTTGAGGAGAGGCACCGGATGCTATACTGCAAATTTGGGGCCTCTACCTAAAAAGAATAGCCCCCCAGATACCCGCAGATTAATTCTCCATTATACCATATGGGAATCAGTCTCCATAGGGAATAATGGAGTGCCCAGCAGATATTTCCCTCCCCCCTCTCTGCTTTCTGATGACCCTGAAGTGGGGGGAGAGCTTCCAAACTGGGGGATCCCCTGTCCCCACCTGGAGATTTTTACACACACAGAACTGCTGGCAACAAATTCAACTACTGTGGTAGTTGAATTTGTTGGCAGCAGTTTTGTGTGTCTATAAATCCTTCTCCTGCCTGTTTCTCTGAGTGTTGACCCACCTGGGGGTTGGCAGCCCTACATGCCCACCAATCAGAGTTCACCCACATGACCCAGGTGAGAATGATGGTGTTGCTCAGGAAATAACTGCTCTTCACCCCTCAAAGAAGTAACTACAATTCCCATGAGGCAGTGTGAAATTATCCATGCACAACTTTATCTGGATTGGGACAGTTCACCAGCCATTAAGAGAACACCCAGTGAAGCTATCATTAGGGACACAAGGAGACACCTCACCAGGAAAGCCCCACTTACAATAATCGCCCTTCTTCAAAGGAAATGGACAATCTACAGGAAAGCAGAGGCGGGGGGGGGGGGGCAGGATGAAGCAAAAGAATACATGTTTGCAAGAAAGGTGTAACTGGAGATACAAAGATCTCAACTGTCTGATAGACAATCCTAAAAAATCTGTTAGATGTCCAACTGTCATGAATGCAAACAGAACTGGTGGGGGACTGCAGGAAGATCAGGGCTTTTTTTGAGCAGGAACGCAATGCTGGCTGGCTTGGCACCAGGGGTGTGGATTAATATGCAAATGAGTTCCTGCTGGGCTTTTTCTACTAAAAAAGACCTGAATAAGATCATAACAGCCCAGGGTCGCAGCAGCAGCAGAAGGAGTAGATGATGATGATGATATTGGATTTATATCCCGCCCTCTACTCTGAATCTCAGAGTCTCAGAGCAGCTCACAATCTCCTTTATCTTCCTCTCCCACAACAGACACCCTGTGAGTGAGGTGGTTGGGCCTGAGAGGGCTCTCACAACAGCTGCCCTTTCAAGGACAACCTCTGTCAGAGTTATGGCTGACCCAAGGCCATTCCAGCAGGTGCATTGTGCAGGGGGTTGGACTAGATGACCCTGGAGGCCCCTTCCAACTCTATGACTCTATTATTCTATTATATGATTCTAAGTGGAGGAGTGGGGAATCAAACCCAGTTCTCTCAGATAAGAGTTTGCACACTTAACCACTACACCAAACTGGAAGGAAGGAAGGAAGGAAGGAAGGAAGGAAGGAAGGAAGGAAGGAAGGAAGGAAGGAAGGAAGGAAGGAAAGAGAGAGAGAAAGAGAGAGAAGAAAGAAAGAAAGAAAGAAAGAAAGAAAGAAAGAAAGAAAGAAAGAAAGAAAGAAAGAAAGAAAGAAAGAAAGAAAGAAAGAAAGAAAGAAAGAAAACAACTTTAAATGCATCATCCAAGCTGCCGGCTGGCTTAGAGAAGTGATTCAAAGAGAGAGATGCCTTCTCAAGCCAGCTGACGGGGTGGGGGAGGCTTCGAGAGCCACACAATGTGTGTGAAAGAACCACGTGTGGGTCCTGAGCCACAGTTTGGCCACCTCTGCTCTGGAACCACCCAAATCAGTACCCTGTCTCCAACAGAGGCTCGCCCCATATCATTAGAGATGGTGCATGACATACTAGCTAATTATCTAGGGACTATTCACCGTTCTAACTTCTAAAAAGTGCAGATATTAAGACGTTCTGAGACATTTGCACGTTGTGTAGTTCTTCCTTTCCCCCCACATGGTGGGGGGGGGGGAGAAGGGGGCACCCATGATTTGCATTTCCAAAGATGATGGAAGCCTAATGAGCAAAACAAGTATTGCCCCCCCCCCCCCCATGACAGCTTTGCTTGACAAACCCTTGAGTGTTTGACAAGAAAAAGGTCATGTTTTGTGAAATCCTTGAAAGGTCATTCAACAACAAATCACATGAATGAAATCACAAGAGTTCAGGGAGGTTAACAGAAACACCACAGGCATTAAAGTGTGTTTTCAAGATAAACAAGGTACCATTAAAAAAAAAAAAAGGCACAGGAGGATGCTTGCTTTGAGGGGGGGGGGGGGCGTATCTGTCCCTAATTTGCCACACACCCTATAATTTTAAGGCATTTTCTCCGTGCTCAGCAGTTAAGGAAAAGTACTCTTCCTCATGTTCGATGTATTTCGGAAAGGATTATCAGTTACCGAGCGGCAGCATTTAAAAGCCTCTTTTTAAAAAGTTACAGGCAGACTTTTTAAAGGCTCCATTCCAGTAAGACGCTTTAAAAAAAAGGGGGGGGAATGAAGCAAATTCCATCTCCAGTAGAATCTGAAAAATGTCACTGTCCTGAAAGTTGGCAAGATCTTTCAGCTAAAGGCTCAACATTGGAAAATGCAAAGGTTGCTGGCAGGTCAGCTTCCTTCTTTACTGAGGGCTCCCAGCAATTGTTCACAGGCAGAAATTACAAAAGAGGGGTTTAGATAGGGGGGAATCGAAGGACAGGATCAACACAGGTAGCAGCCTGATGTATTAGATCAGAAGGCGGGTGGGGAGGCGGGTGCCTAAATGCGAGCCTACTGAGAGAGAAATCCTAAGCAGGTCTACTCTGCATTTTACTATGGTCTATTCATAGAACCATAGAGTTGGAAGGGACCTTCAGGGTCAACATAAGAACATAAGAGAAGCCATGTTGGATCAGGCCAACGGCCCATCCAGTCCAACACTCTGTGTCACACAGTGGCAAAAAATTTTATATACACACATACACTGTGGCTAATAGCCACTGATGGACCTCTGCTCCATATTTTTATCTAAACCCTTCTAGAAGGTGGCTATACTTGTGGCCGCCACCACCTCCTGTGGCAGTGAATTCCACATGTTAATCACCCTTTGGGTGAAGAAGTACTTCCTTTTATCCGTTTTAACCTGTCTGCTCAGCAATTTCATCGAATGCCCACGAGTTCTTGTATTGTGAGAAAGGGAGAAAAGTACTTCTTTCTCTACTTTCTCCATCCCATGCATTATCTTGTAAACCTCTATCATGTCACCCCGCAGTCGACGTTTCTCCAAGCTAAAGAGTCCCAAGCGTTTCAACCTTTCTTCATAGGGAAAGTGCTCCAGCCCTTTAATCATTCTAGTTGCCCTTCTCTGGACTTTCTCCAATGCTATAATATCCTTTTGAGGTGCGGCGACCAGAACTGCACACAGTACTCCAAATGAGACCGCACCATCGATTTATACAGGGGCATTATGATACTGGCTGATTTGTTTTCAATTCCCTTCCTAATAATTCCCAGCATGGCGTTGGCCTTTTTTATTGCAAACGCACACTGTCTTGACATTTTCAGTGAATTATCTACCACGACCCCAAGATCTCTCTCTTGGTCAGTCTCTGCCAGTTCACACTCCATCAACTTGTATTTGTAGCTGGGATTCTTGGCCCCAATGTGCATTACTTTGCACTTGGCCACATTGAACTGCATCTGCCACGTTGACGCCCACTCACCCAGCCTCAACAGATCCCTTTGGAGTTCCTCACAATCCTCTCTGGTTCTCACCACCCTGAACAATTTAGTGTCATCCGCAAACTTGGCCACTTCACTGCTCACTCCCAACTCTAAATCATCACTCCCAACTCTAGGGTCATCTAGTCCAACCGCCTGCACAATGCAGGAAACTCACAAACACCCCCCGTAAATTCACAGGGTTTTCATTGCTGTCAGATGGCCATCTAGCCTCTGTTTAAAAACCTCCAAAGAAGGAGAGCCCACCACCTCCCGAGGAAGCCACTGAGGAACCACTCTAACGGTCAGGAAGGTCTTCCTAATGTTGAGCCTTTTGATTTAATTTCAACCCATTGGTTCTGGTCCACCCTTCTGGGGTAACAGAAAACAATTCCACACCTTCCTCTATATGACAGCTCTTCAAGGACTTGGAGAAGGAAACAGATGACAGCCAGTTGCTCAGGGGCCTGAGAAGCACCTTCCAGGGATCTGATTCATCCCCCGGACCGCATTTCTGACAATCCTGCTCTAGGGGAATTCAACTCTGTCACCTGGAGATTGGCTGTAATCTCAGGAGATTTCCAGTCACCAACTGGAGGTTAGCAACCCTATACTAATAATACTTTGAGAGCAAGCGAAATTGAAAGTCTTTTTAGTAGTACCGCATACCATTGCCGGTAACTTCTGGCGGCATATGCGCTCATGTGACTAGCTGTCGGGTGGGGGAGGGGGACAGTTTTGTATATGAGGTCTTAGGCTCTTCTCATTTTATAGCAGATTAATACTGAAGTCAGCACTTTCCTTCTTTTCAAGAAAAGAAAGTAAGGCGGGGAGGGGGAAACCACAACTTCCCTGCGGATAAATGAATCAGACATCTGGCAGGAAGCTGAACTTGCCTTTGTTTCTTAACCAACTGTGCTTTCTGGGCAAGGCCTGAATGCTGCAGTCAGGGACTGAGAGAGAAGAAGCCAAAGGTGAACCCAGATAAGAGGCAACACTTATTGGGAAGGCTGGAGAATCAACAGGTGCTTTCTTCCAAATCGAGGAGGACCGCTCTCTTTAATGGATTCCACCAAGAGCATAGAAGTCCTACTGATTCATGACCCCTGGTTGGAAAACCAGCAGAACTTTGAGTGAAGAGCGGGGTATAACGCCAATCTCCTCTCCTTCTCCTCCCCCCCCCCCCCCGATCATGCATTGAACAAGGGGTTAGACTAGATGGCTTCTATGGCCCCTTCTAACTCTCTGGTTGTATGATTCACCCAGACATTCAAAAATAATCTGGAAAGGGTTCGTCTTCCCAGCAAATCCTTAAAGGGCAAGTTGTTGAGATCCGTTTGATTTTTAGGGATCCTTAACGTTAAGTTTGTTTAGTGTGTTACATTTTTATACCACCTGTTTCCTGCAAGCAGGGCTCAGGGTGGTGTACAACATTAAAACAACTTCTCATAATAAAATAAAGCATTAAAATTTGCAATACAATTCAATTGCCAATCCAATTTAAACAGATGGTAGTCAGAAATTTCCCAGAAGTGCTACTTCCTTGCTGGGTGGGGGGCGGGGAGTGAGTGTGAGTCCCAGCCAGGATGGACACCATCATTGTCCTTTACCAAACTCCTGAGGGACCATCTCTGCCTTACGGATCCTGCAGAACTGTATTAAATTCGATAGGGCAAGGATGTCACTCAGCAGAAAGTTCAATCACGTTGGGACCACAGCGCTGAAGGCCCTTGGCCCTGGTCTAGGACAGTCATCGATTATCTCTCGGGCAGGGCTTTTTTTGTAGCAGGAACTCCTTTGAATATTAGGCCGCACACCCCTGATGTAGCCAATCCTGCAAGTGCTTACAGTAGGCTTCTGTAATAAGATGCAGTAAGTGTGATGCGGTGGCTAAAAAGGCAAATGCAATTTTGGGCTGTATCAACAGAAGTCTAGTGTCCAGGTCACGTGATGTGATGGTATCACTTTACTCTGCTCTGGTAAGGCCTCATCTGGATTACTGTGTTCAGTTTTGGCACCACATTTTAGTAAGGATATAGACAAGCTAGAACGAGTCCAGAGGAGGGCGATGAAGATGGTGAGGGGTCTGGAGACCAAGTCCTATGAGGAAAGGCTGAAGGAGCTGGGCATATTTAGCCTGGAGAGGAGGCGGCTGAGAGGTGATATGATCACCATCTTCAAGTACTTGAAGGGCTGTCATATAGATGATGTGGAATTGTTTTCTGTGGCCCCAGAAGGTAGGACCAGAACCAGCGGGTTGAAATTAAATCAAAAGAGTTTCTGGCTCAGCATTAGGAAGAACTTCCTGACCATTAGAGTGATTCCTCAGTGGAACAGGCTTCCTCCTTGGGAGGTGGTGGGCTCTCTTTCCTTGGAGGTTTTTAAACAGAGGCTAGAAGGCCATCTGACAGCAATGAAGATCCTGTGAATTTAGGGGGGAGGTGTTTGTGAGTTTCCTGCATTGTGCAGGGGAGTTGGACTAGATGACCCTAGAGGTCCTTTTCAACTCTATGGTTCTATGATTATAAGACCCCTGTAAGATCTTGGAGGATTGGCTGCATCAAAGGGGTGTGACCTAATATGCAAAGGAGTTCCTGCTACAAAAAAAGCCCTGCTCTTGGGTCAGGGACCACAACCAAGTTCTTATCAGTGAAGCGCAATGTTCTTTTGGGAGGAGGTGTTATGTTGGAAGAAGCGGTCCCGAAGATACGTGGGTCCCAGATTGTTAAGGACCTTGAAGGTAAGTATCAAAACCTTGAATCTGATCCTGTGCTCAACATCTATGTTAGAGGAAAACGTCCCCTCCTGTCCATTTGCATTCTCCTCTTTAGAGGGGGGGTTGTGACATCCAAACTTCTACAATGACGGATCCAACCGGCTATCCGAAACAAGACACCTCGTTTTGTCTTCCTTGCCAACTATTTTAGCTTATTTGCCAGGAGCACAGGGTATAATTAATATCATGCAAGCAGCCCAGCGTTGTCATTTTTCAAATCATTTCCCTGGAAATGTTCTACACCTCTTAATGGCCTTGCTAATGCTGTAGCTGTCATGTTTTGGACAGCTGTGTTTTTACAAGACAAACTCAGCTGCGCTGCCGTGTACCTCTCGCTAGACTTTTTAGCTCAACGGCTCAGAGGCCGCGCATGCCAGCTGGTAATGGCTGCGTGGAAATCTTTGATTAATTCCTCCCCCCCCCCTACACCTCCCCTTTGGTGCTGATGGGGGCTGTAATGTCACCTTCCTGTTTTCCATTTTCCATCTTGCTTTACCTTTTTGGGGGTCCCTCCCCAGGATTGCCGGATGGATGAAGGATCAAACTAAGCGTGCCAAAAGGAGGGGGGGGCAGAGAAGGTGTATGACTAATGGAAGCCAGGACAGGCAGATGTGAAGAGAACACAACACCCGGGCAGCCAGCAGGTCAGTCTTGTTTAAAAGGTAGCCCTGCGCAAGAGACGGGACTGCAACTTAAGGTAATAATATATTTACTCAATATCTGGCACACACCAAAGAGCGCAGTCCCCGGATAGATGAAACATGAATTAAGAAATGGGGAAAGCAGATTGTGCTCAAAGGATTCACAGTTATTATCTGCAGCCTCAAATACCCAGCTCAATCTCCATTCCTGGGTCTATGCCTCCACGTAAAAACAGATGAGGAAGAAACTTGGGTCCTTTGCCAGTTTAGTCATAAAGGGTCGGAGTTAAGGATATTAGCCGGCCATTATTTATGTAGCAGCTGTCTGAGGAGATTCTGGAGTATCGTTCATTGACTTGGCCTCTCGGTAGAGCCGCTGCAACGGCCTGTTGCCAAAAGAAAGAACACAGCTAAAAAGTCTTGCGGCTGCTTAAAGACTAGTCAAAACAGAGGCCCTCAGCGCTCTACCTGTGCGCACCATGGCACTCCTTGACACCTTTTGGTAGGAAAAGCCAGCAGAAACTCATTTGCATATTAGGCCACACCCCGACATCACCATTGTATCCCCAGGGTTTTTGTAGAAAAAAATCCAGCATTAACTTATTTGCATTTTAGGCCACACCCCCTGATGCCAACTGCATTCCTGTGCATTCCTGCTCAAAGAAAAGCCCTGGTGGTGCCCATCAAGTGCTTCCAGAAAGTGGGTGGGATTAGGCAGGGCTTTTGCCCAGCAAGGCTTCTGATTGGCTGTTCAGCTTAAAAGGCATCCGGTTCAACAGAGCTTCTTCCTGACATGTTGAAGAGGTACTCTCACTTATATATATAGAACCTCGCTTCTAACAGTTTCTGGGCTCCGCCTCCAGAGGTAACCATTTTGTGACTGGGCCCACTGTCCTGAGTCAGAATTCCCATAGGTGCCCACAGACTCAAAAGGGTTGGGGGCTCCTGATCTAGGGCGCCGGCAGAGGAGCTCTTGAGTGCAGCAATGGATTTCAGGAGATGCACCAGGGACCAAAACACAGGTAGGCCAAATGAATGGTGCTGCTACAGCTGCCAGGTGACCTGTGGTCTAAGGTGTGACTGCAAACAGCCCCCCTGTTGCTGAAAAGCCTGACCTGGCACCCCACCCCCCACACCAGTCAAGGCAAAATCACACAAGAGGCGGGGAGGAGGAGGAAGAAGATTGATGATGATGTTGGATTTATACTCCACCCTCCACTCTGAATCTTAAGAGTCTCAGAGCACCTCACAATCTCCAGTTTGGTGTAGTGTTTAAATGCGTGGACTCTTATCTGCGAGAACCAGGTTTGATTCCCCACTTCTCCACTCGCAGCTGCTGGAATGGCCTTGGGTCAGCCATAGCTCCTGCAGAGTTGTCTTTGAAAGGGCAGCTTCTGTCAGAGCTCTCTCAGCCCCACCCACCTCACAGGGTATCTGTTGTGGGGGAGGAAGATAAAGGAGATTGTGAGCCATCTGAAACTCTGAGATTCAGAGCAAAGGGTGGGATATAAATCTAATATCATCTTCTTCATTATTATCTTCCTCCCCCACAACAACCTTGTGAGGTAGATGGGGCTGAGCAAACTCTCCCAGAAGCTGCCCTTTCAGGGACAACTCCTTGAGAGCACTGGCTGACCCAAGATTATTCCAGCAGTTGCAAGTGGAGGAGTGGGGAATCAAACTGGGTTTTCCCAGAGAAGAACCTGCACACTTAAACACTACACCAAACTGGGTACAGTTCAATGCTGCCGCTTCTATCCTCTTGAAAGCACTAGGGTTATTATTAGACATCAGCCAAGTGGAGAAGAAACATCCTGTGGAGCTGAGTCTGCAAAATTCTGGAGGAAAGTGGTTCTCAGGAGCAGTAGGCAGTGGCTGGCCTTCAGCTAGGAACCAGCCAGGCCAGGGAAAAAGTGACAAGAATGGGCTGCTGCTGATATGTGCCGCCCAATTCCAAATGCACACATGCACACCCCTTGCATCCAGCCTGCGTTCTTTTCTGCATGATTTGCTGCCATTTAAAGAGACAATAAACAGCAACTTTTAGATTGCTAACAACATGTCATTTGAGGTTTGCTGTTGCTCCACATCAAGGGGAAATCAATGCCAGCTCTACAGGGGCAGTGGAAAAAAACCCCAGAAAGCCCAAGAACTGAGCTCCATTTCAGGTCTGTTTGAACTCATTTCCTTTCTCCACGGTTGCCCCCATCGACACCCCCTCAGGCATCCCCTCGCAGCAGCCTGACAGCTTGACAGCTTGCGCTGAATGACAACTGATTTGTACAAATTTCAAGCCTTATAAATCTACCTGTCACAACAACAACATAAAAGGGCTTGGGCCCAGCAGGTAACTGGGAGAAAATCTTCCCTTGACGGCACTCTCTGAAAAGCCGCGCCTTGCCTCCTGCCACAAAATCCAGCTATCATCCTTCTATAACTTTGAATAAAAATCCGGGGCCCATTTTCTTGCCAACAGGCTACCAATTATAAAAGAGCGAAGAGAAGGGGGAAAACAGAGTTTCATTTTATACAGATCTGAAAGCGGCACCTCCTTCTCCCGCAGACTTTAACCACACACCATTTTTCTCCCCGGAGCCTGACCAGGGAAAACAAGCAGAATTTTTTTTTTTAAGTATTTAAGCAATATTTATTTATTTATTTAGGTAGATTTATATTCCGCCTTTCCCATAATGGCCTCAGGGCGGATTACAGACATAACAGCAACAGTTAAAATCCAACAATAAAATAATAATAATAACAATCAAAACAAGTACAGCTAGATAAAATATAACATAGCTTTTGATGGGGCACCACTGATATCGGCGCCCAAAGTCAGAAGCTTGGGGGTGCTGCTGGAGCCCTCCTTGGCAATGGAGGCCCAGATAGCAGCCACTGCGAAATCCGCCTTGTTTGGAGAGCCAGTTTGGTGTAGTGGTTAAGTGTGCGGACTCTTATCTGGGAGAACCAGGTTTGATTCCCCACTCCTCCACTTGCACCTGCTAGCATGGCCTTGGGTCAGCCAGAGCTCTGGCAGAGGTTGTCCTTGAAAGGGCAGCTGCTGTGAGAGCCATCTCAGCCCCACCCACCTCACAGGGTGTCTGTTGTGGGGGAGGAAGGTAGAGGAGATTGTGAGCCGCTCTGAGACTCTTCGGAGTGGAGAGCGGGATATAAATCCAATATCATCATCTTCTTCTTCTTCCACCTTAGGCGGGTACGACAGTTGGTCCCCTTCCTTGAGCACAGCGACCTAGCCACTGTGATTCATGCAATGGTCACCTCGAGACTAGACTACTGTAATGCCCTCTACATGGGGCTGCCCTTGTCTCGTATGCAGTTGGTGCAGAATGCAGCAGCCAGGCTGTTATTGGGTCTCTCTATACAGGAGCACATACAGCCAAGGCTGCGAGAACTGCACTGTCTGCCAATAGTATTCCGGATTCGCTACAAGGTGCTGGTTATCACCTTTAAAGCCCTATATGGCTGAGGACCTGTCTACCTTTCCTCACATGTTCCCCAGAAGGTACTTAGATCTGGATCACAGAACTTATTGTCAATCCCCAGGCCGAGGGAGGTGAGACTGAAGGCTACCAGAGAAAGAGCCTTCTCAATTGCGGCCCCCCACTGGTGGAACCAACTTCCAGAAGAGGTAAGGGCCTTGCAGGACCTTGCTCAGTTCCGCAAGGCCTGTAAAACGGCTCTATTTCGACTTGCCTTTAGCTGAATTACAGTATGACGCCCAACATTGCTGAATTTAATGGAATCAACGCTAGCACCAAAATTGTTTTAAATCGTTTTAAAATTATTTAATCGGTACTAATTATTGTTGAAAATTTTAAATTGTTGCTTACTGTTTTATTGTTTTAGTTGAATGTTGTTAGCCGCCCTGAGTCTGCTTCGGCGGGGAGGGCGGGATATAAATTTGAGAAATAAATAAATAGGTGAGGGCACATTTTGCAGATTAAAACATCGATATTGGCCCAAATATAATAATCCAGGTGCTAAGTCATTGTATGGGGGACAGATGGATGGTATAAACAGTAAGGTTAGGACGCCCGCCTGCCTAGGGTTGCCAATCCCCAGGTGGGGGCAGGGGATCCCCCGGTTTGGAGGCCCTCCCCCCACTTCAGAGTCGTCAGAAAGCGGGGGGAGGGGAGGGAAATGTCTGCTGGGAACTCTTATTATTCCCTATGGAGATTTATTCCCATAGAAAATAATGGAGAATTGATCCGCGGGTATCTGGGGCTCTGGGGGGGCTGTTTTTTGGGGTAGAGGCACCAAATTTTCAGTATAGCATCTAGTGCATCTCCCCAAAATACCCCCCAAGTTTCAAAAAGATTGGACCAGGGTGTCCAATTCTATTAGCTCCAAAAGAAGGTGCTCCTATCTTTCATTATTTCCTATGGAAAGAAGGAATTGAAAAGGTGTGCCGTCCCTTTAAATGTGAGGGCCAGAACTCCTTTGGAGTTCAATTATGCTTGTCACAGCCTTGATTTTGGCTCCACCCCTAATGTCTCCTGGCTCCACCTCCAAAGTATCCTGGCTCCACCCCCAAAGTCCCCAGATATTTCTTGAATTGTACTTGGCAACCCTATGCCTGCCTCAACCCAAAGCCTGGTGGAATAGCTCTGTCTTGCAGGCCCTACAGAATGGTAGTAAATTCAGTAAGGCCCGAATCTCCAGGAGGAGCTGATTCCACCAGGTCGGGGCCAGGGCCAAAAAAGCCCTGGTCCTGGTTGAGGCAAGTTGGGCCAGGGATGGCCAAAAGATGCTGGCTAGCAGACTGCAATAGTCTTCAGGGCTCATATTCCAGATGGCAATGGTGCTACGCATCCATCCTAGTAGCCTAATAGACCTAGTAGCCATCTAGGAAACAACAATGGCCACAAAGAGTTCAGTTTAAGGAGGCTGGATGCTTTGTTGTTTACTTAAAGGACAGCCCTGAAATCTGCAATTCAAATTTCGTAGGGCTAATCCTTCCCCACTGCTCAATCACTCGCCACACCAACAGGGAAGGCATAGCGTTTTAATAGCAGCCGTTGATTCCTAATCCTCAACTTGGTTCACAGAATCAACTGGATTAAAAACAATCCGCTGCAATAACTCAAGAGAATGAACACACACCTTGGAAGTACTTTACAATGTGAACGGTGAAATGGGCATACACTTGAAAAGAAAGCATCAAAAGACATGGTGCTATATCTTCATTTATTTGTTTAAAATACTGAAATCCTGACATCTCTGGGGAGATACATGGAACTGTCATTGTGACAAACAGCCTTTTTTTTTTTTTTGCAAGTAAAAGTCTCAGAATGGAAGGGAGGGAATTATGAAGCCCCACACTACCATGTGGTATTTGGTTGACAATTCACACACACAGTTTATATATATTCTGGGAGAACAGGTGAGGTGCCAGAAGAACAAGTGAGGTGCCAGAATAGGAGGGGAGGGGGGAGCGAAGTCTTTTCCTGCTTGATTTTAACAGAAGGGTCTCTTGCAATGCCAGACGAAGCCGGTAAGCATGAGGCTAGCATCTGAGCAGGCTGGGGGGCGGGGGGTGGAGTGAAGTGTGGTGCCATGTTGTGGTGCCGCAGAAAAAACAAGAGGGGGTCAGCCTGGGGGCGCGTAGGCAGTAAGTCTGCCTGGGGCGCCATGTACTTTCGGGCCAGCCCTGACTGAAGGTGGTTATGGGAGAGAGCCTCGGTGTGTGTTTGTAAGGGGGGAATATTATGGTTTGCAAAAATCTACTATATTCAGCCTCATATCTATGGCTGTCATCACGCACACTAAATAATGCACTTCCATTCCACTTTCAGTGCACTTACCAAATGGATTTTACTTAGGCTTCCCAATCCCCAGGTCCCAGCGGGGGATCCCCCGGTTTTACAGGCTTCCCCCCTCCCCCAGCCAGCTGGCCAGCGGGGGAAGCCCCACCCCCACAGCCATTATGCACCTCCATGAACAATTCCCATAGGGAATGATGGGGAATTGATCTGCGGGTATCGGGGGTTCTGGGGGGGCTGTTTTTTGAGGTAGAGGTGCCAAATTTTCAGTATAGCATGTAGTGCCTCTCCCCAAAATACCCAAGTTTCAAAAGGATTGGACCAGGGGGTCCAATTCTACAAGCCCCAAAAGAAGGTGCCCCTATCTTTCATTATTTTCTATGGAAGGAAGGCATTTTAAAAGGTGTGCGGTCCCTTTAAATGTGATGGGCAGAACTCCCTTGGAGTTCAATTCTGCTTGTCACACCCTTGTTCCTGGCTCCACCCCCAATGTGTCCTGGCTCCACCCCCAAAGTCTCCTGGCTCCACCCCCAAAGTCCCCAGATATTTCTTGAATTGGATTTGGCAACCCTAATTTTACTGTGTGAACTGGCAAAATCCAGTTGGAAAGTGTACTGAGAGTGGATTGAAAGTGCACTATTGTGTGTGTGTGCGATCGCAGCCTTGGACACTGAAACGTGACATGGGGCAAATCATCGATCAACGGTCGATCACTGGTGCAGTGTCTTTCCCTATATGGGATCCCATTAAAATGGCCTTCCAAGACAGTGGCTGTGACCACTATGCTCAAGTGAGCACTACGATCAAGCTCGTTAAATCTGTTAAAGACCCCTGGGCTAAAGGATGCCCATTTGACCACTACAAGGGGAAGAGCCTTTTCCGTGTCTGCACGAGACCAGGGCCCTGTGGGATTTATCACAATTCTGCAGGGCCTGTGAGACATATCTGTTCAGGTAGGCTTTTAATAACTAAATGGAGGTACTTTCAACATCTATGGGGGTATGTACTATCTGCCCCACAATATCATCGCAAATTAATTCAAAACAGACAGAATGCCATCTGAACTGTATTTAAACTGTTTTAATATTTTAAAGTTTTAATGATGTTTTATTGCTATGATGTGAATTTGTCATCGAATAGTGACTGTTGTTAGCCGCCCTGAGCCTAGGGTTGCCAAGTCCAATTAAAGAAAAATCTGGGGACTTTGGGGGTGGAGCCAGGAGACATTGGGGTGGAGCCAAGAACAAGAATGTGACAAGCATAATTGAACTCCAAGGGAGTTCTTGCCATCACATTTAAAGAGACAGCACACCTTTTAAAATGCCTTTCTTCCATAGGAAATAATTAAGGATAGGGGCACCATATTTTGGGGCTCATAGAATTGGACCCTCTGGTCCAATCTTTTGAAACTTGGGGGGTATTTTGGGGAGAGGCACTAGATGCTATACTAAAAATTTGGTGCCTCTACCTCAAAAAATAGCCCCCCCCCTAGAGCCCCCAATACCCACGGATCAATTTCCTATTATTCCCTATGGGAATCATTCTTCATAGGGAATAATAGAGTGCCTAGTAGACATTTCCCTCCCCCCCCATGCTTTCTAAAGGGGGGGAGGGCCTCCAAACTAGGGAATCCCCTGCCCCCTCCCTCTCACACACACACACTTACCGGATCTTCCTCCAGACAACTCTACTTCCTGTGAAAACGAAAGCAAAGAAAGGGAGGGGCCGTTCTCAGAAGCCCTTTCTGCTTCCTGCTTCCTGCCCAGCCTTAAAGGGGCAAACATTTTGCAAACGGCTCAGGAGCTCTACAACATGAAGCCTAAAGGTATGTTCTCCCCCCCCCCTCCACCCCCACCCCCGCTTCCAGAGTTTTGAAGAGCGGGAGATGAGGCTGCGAACCCAGAAGTCTCCCGCCAGAGCGGGAGGCTTGGGAAGCCTACCTGAGCCCATTTGGAGAGGGCAGGATACAAGTGCAATAAATAAATAAATATATCATGCAAATGGACTAATGCCCTTTCAATTCACTTTCCATGCACTTTCCACCTGGATTTTACTGTGTGAACCAGCAAAATCCAGTTGGAAAGTGCATTCAAAGTGAATTGAAAGTGCATTAGTTTGCGTATGTGATTGCAGCCTGTGAGTGACAAAATATCTGAGTGTGCCTTCATAAAGCGCATTCTGTACTTGCAACTCCGTAAATTGGTAAAGTACTCTGAATGAGTGAGGGCACCTGTCTATATGGATGTTCTCCAAGTATCTACCAGACTTGCATTGATTTCAGCACTCTAGCGTAACCAGTTCTGAAACCAGACTGGGAAATGTCTGAGCAATCTTCTTTAGATTCGAGGGGCTCAAAACACAGAGAAGCCAAGACACTGCAAAATACAGCATGCATAAGAGCAAAAGACTCAGATAAGGCTATCAAAAAACCCTTAGCGAGGAGACTCAATACCGTGCCAAACAAGAGATATCGCCCAAGCAACACTTGCCAGTTACAAGAAGGCCTGTGGGAACAGCTCTATCTTACATGACAGTCCAAGCTAAGTCACGGGTGGGGGAGGGACGGTAGCAGGCATCTTTACAGCTGACAACCAAAGGCCATTGAAATCTTAATATAAGAAATAGCAGGAATTAAAAGGGGAAGGAAGAATGCAAGCCACACAGAGAATTTAAAAATACAAGAACAAAGCAGACCCCCAAACATTAAATACATTTGATAAAAGAGCAGTAAGTTCTTGCATTTCGTTTTCCCCAAAACAAGTTAAACGACGAGTTTGAACCAGGGCTTTTTTTGTAGCAGGAACTCCTTTGCATATTAGGCCACACACCTCTGATGTAGCCAATCCTCCAAGAGCTTACAGGGCTCTTAGTAGAGGCCCTACTGTAAGCTCCAGAAGGATTGGCTACATCAGGGGGCATGGCTTAATATGCAAAGGAGTCCCTGCTACAAAAAAGCCCTGCTTGCAGCAAACCATGTTTGCCCCCCCCCCCTAAAAGCATAATGTAGCTGGGCCTACTGTAAACTCCAGGAGAATTGGCTACATCAGGGCTGTTATGTCCTAATATGCAAAGGAGTTCCTGCTACAACCCCCCCCCCTCCTGGTTTGAACAGTTTACTACCTGGTACCTCTGGTCCAAATTTTTTTAGCCTCCAATGCATAGAGAGAAGCCATGTGATTTACATTGAGCTCCGTCACAGATGATAAGTAAATTCTTTTCTCTGCCTCTGAGCTTGAGTTTAGCAAGGATGAATTCCCTCTGGGATTCCCTAAGACCATTATTAACACATTTCCCACTGCCTCATACTATTCTGCAGCCTCTCTGGGTTGTATAACCAATTTGTGAAAGAACTGTAAAATATAATTGGGAAACAAGGAATGTTTAACATGATACCCCGGGGAGAGGCTGTAGCTCAGTGGCAGAGCATCTGCTTGGCATGCAGAAGGTCCCAGTTTCAACCTCCAGCATTGTCAGTTCACAAGATTAGGTATGAGGTGGTGTGAAAGACCTCAACCTGAGGCCCTGTAGAGCTGCTGCCAGTATGAGCAGACAACACTGATATGATGGACCCCTTCCTGTTCCCTCCCTCAGAGGAAAAAATTCTCAATTCTTCTGTTCCCCTCTGTGAGTGAACCTCCCACATGTCTTCTTCTTTAGCTAAGACATCTGGCTATCCCACCCTTTGACAGTTCAGTTTTTTGGCTTTTTAGACAGTAGTGGTGCTAGGGTGCTGGTGAAAGAAGGCACCCCAGGCAAGGCATCACTGCTACCCCCTTCCTCCCCCCCCCCCCCCACGTTAGCACGACAACTAGCTCAGCAGCCTGGCACCTGTGCCTCAGATAGGGTTGCCAAGTCCAATTCGAGAAATATCTGGGGACTTTGGGGGTGGAGCCAGGAGACTTTGGGGGTGGAGCCAGGAGCAAGATTGTGACAAGCACAATTGAACTCCAAAGGCAGTTCTGGCCATCACATTTAACGGGGCTGCACACCTTTTAAATGCCTTCCCTCCATTAGAAATAATGGATGGGGGCACCTCTTTTGGGGGCTCATAGAATTGGACCCCCTGGTCCACTCTTTTAGAAACTTGGAGGGTGTTTTGAGGAGAAGTATAGGATGCTATGCTGCAAGTTTGGTGCCTCTACCTCAAGAAACAGCCCCTCTAGAGCCCCAGATACTCACAGATTTATTCTCCATTATTTCCTATGGGAATTGGTCTTCATAGCAAATAATGGAGTGTGCAGCAGGCATTTCCCTCCCCCCCCCCCACTTTCTGATGACCCTGAAGCAGGAGAGGGCCTCCAAACCGGGGAATCACCTGCCCCCACCTGGGAATTGGCAACCCTAGCCTCAGAGCTTGTGCACCAGCTGGCCACTGTGGCACTGGACCCTGCATCTGTAGGAGGTGGAGCGACGGTGGCCGACTGGCACACAGGCATAAGCCACACTATCCTGTTAGCGTATTTCCCTCACCTCTGAGGAGAGGGCGAGACAGAGGGCCCAACTGGTCCCCTCCCCCAGGACCATGCCCCTAGGCAGCCACCTACAGCTGCTTTATGGATGTTCCAGGCCTGGTTTTGGCACAGCCCAGGAACTTGAGCGAAGGATCTGGAGCCCTCCTTAACTTAACTTAAACCACTGACAATGGTACATGAGATTTTTAAAAATTCGAAAATAACAAAATGTTTTATTTGGCATTGGTTAGGCCACACCTAACCAATGAAATTAAAAGGAATTAAAAGATGTGTGCTCCTTGGGAGGACAGCTATGGCGAACCTGGGCAGCATAATAAAAAGTAGAGACATCAGCCTGCCAACAAAAGTCTGTATAATCAAAGTGATGGTATTCCCAGTAGTAATGTATGACTGTGAGAGCTGGACCATAAGGAAGGCCAAGCACAGAAGAATAGATGCTTTTGAGCTGTGGTGCTGCAGAAGACTCTTGAGAGTCCCTTGGACTGCAAGAGGATCCAATCAGTCAGTCCTAAGGGAAATCAACCCAGACTGTTCCCTGGAAGGTCAGATGCTGAAGCTCAAATACTTCAGCCACCAAATGAGAAGGGAGCACTCCCTGGAGAAAATCCTGATGCTGGGAAAGACAGAAGGCAAAAGAAGAAGGGGACGGCAAAAGATGAGATGGCTGGACAGCATTACTGATGCAACGAACATGAATTTGAGCAGACTTCGGAGGATGGTGGAAGACAGGAGGGCCTGGCGTGACTTGGTCCATGGGGTCGCAAAGAATCAGACCCGACTGTGCGACTGAACAAAAAGACCACACCTGGAGGATTGGGTGCAGTTCTGGAGGCCTCACTTCAAGAATGATGTGGACAGAATGGAGCCAGGTGCAGAGTAGAGTAATGAAGACAACCAGGCCCTAGGAGGGAAAGGCTGGGGGACTTGGGAATGTTCCGTCTAGAGAAGAGGAGGTTGAGAGGGGACAAGATTGTTCTCTGTTTGAAGGGCTGTCACTTAGAGGAGGGCAGGGAGCTGCTCCTGTTGGCAGCGGAGGAGAAGACACACAATACTGGGTGAGAACGTATCGACTGGATATTAGGGAAAGAGAAATTGTTCAATAACAAATAATTGCAACACTTGGAACACTCATTCAGTCCTTATATCTGTATTCCCACCAAGAAGTGCTATACATCCTCTTTATTTTAGTGTATTTCTTATTTGAAATAGCAGAATGCTGATTGTAACTGGAATGCAATTAATCAGAATGGTATTTTGAAATGCACACCTCTGGTTTGGCAACACCAACACCCCAGTTAAGAAAAAGATACTACTATTATATTATTATTATTATTATTATTATTATTATTATTATTATTATTATTATTATTATTATTATTATTAATAGTTTATTTATATTCCACCCATTCCCCCATGGGGACTCAGGGCGGAGCACAACATAAATAAAATCACATTAAAATTATATATTAATAAAAGCAGTTACAATTATTAGGGTTTGTAGAATCTTTCGGGATCAAGTGCCGTGTTCTACTGGAGAAAGTTTTCCTTCCAGACGTTTCGTTCTCAGCTGCGGAGAACATCCTCAGTGGCGTTGCAGCCGGAGCAGGCGCTCAGACCTTCTTGGCTGCTGTGCATTGAGTGGGGCCAGGGCTGCTGGAGAGCTGCTATTTGTAGGCTGGAGGGGGTGTGATGAAAGGGTAATTGGTTTGTGGATGTGCCCATTGTTTGGTGGGGCTTCCTGGAAGGGTAGTGATGGTTGTTGACTGTGCTGATTGTTCTGTGGAATTTGCTGGTTGTTCTGAGACTTTCTGCATTTTATAGTCTGTAGGGTGTTTTGCAGAGCTGGGTACCAAGATTGGTGGATGATTCCAGCAAATTCCACAGAACAATCAGCACAGTCAACAACCATCTTCCTTATCTTCAAACCCCTTCCAACCTTCCCAGCAATTAACACAGAACAATGGTCACATTCAACAGCCAGTTTCCTTATCACTACCCTTCCAGGAAGCCCCACCAAACAATGGGCACATCCACAAACCAATTGCCCTTTCATCACACCCCCTCCAGCCTACAAATAGCAGCTCTCCAGCAGCCCTGGCCCCACTCAATGCACAGCAGCCAAGAAGGTCTGAGCGCCTGCTCCGGCTGCAACGCCACTGAGGATGTTCTCCGCAGCTGAGAACGAAACGTCTGGAAGGAAAATTTTCTCCAGTAGAACACGGCACTTGATCCCGAAAGATTCTACAAACCCTAATGATGTTACCAGCCATGAAAACCTGAAATCTTTGATAGCAGTTACAATTATTCCATAAACAAATAGCTCGGCAAAACAATTTTGATGAGATGGTGCAGCTGGACAGTGCAGCGAGTCAGCGCAGTAGGATATACAGTAGGGGAGGCCAACTGATCTAGTGGGCAGATGCCACCCGCCTCACCCAAAGACCTGGCAGAACAGCTCCATTTTACAAGCCAGGTAGGGCCCGGATCTCTATAGGGAGCTGATTCCACCGGGTTGGGGCCAGGACCGAAAAGGACCTGGCCCTGGTAGTGGCAAGACGGGCATCTTTTGGGCCGGGGACAGTCAGCCTATCCTGGGAGGCCGAACGAAGCAACCTCCAGGGCATATACAGGAAGAGATGATCCCACAGGTATGCTGGTCCCAGGCCGTGTAAGGCTTTGAAAGTCAGAACTAACACCTTGAAGCGGATCCAGTACTCTATAGGCAGCCAGTGCAGGCTATGGAGCACCAGCCGCATGCTCACCCGTATAGGTGATGCAGTCAGCAGGCGAGCTGCCACGTTCTGTGCCTGCTGCAGTTTCCGGATCAGCAAGTTACAGTAATCTAATCTGGAAGTGACCATTGCATGGGTCACTGTGGCCAAGTCTTGGGGGGAGGCATATGGTGCTAGTTCCCTGATCTGCTGTAGATGGTGGAAGGCAGATCTGGCAGCTGCCGTGACCTGGGCCTCCATAGAGAGTGAGGCATCCAGGATCACTCCCAAGCTCTTCACCTGTTGGGTTGGCACTAAAGCCGTGCCATCCAAGGGTGGGAGCTGGATACACAAAACCTCCCCCCCCCCTCGACTCAGGTACAGGACCTCCACTTTTGCTGGATTTAACTTCAGTCAGCTTTGCTGTAGCCATCTCACTACGGCTCCTAGTGCCTCAGACAGGTGTTCAGGGCCAGAAGACGGTCTGCCATCCATCAACAGATAGAGCTGGGTGTCATCAGTATACTGGTGACAACCCAGCTCGAAACCTTGGGCAATCTGGGCATGGGGGTGCATATAGATGTTAAATAATATGGGCAAGAGAATAGCTCCCTGTGGCACTCCACATATAAGTGGGTGCTGCATGGAGGATTGCTCACCCAGCCTCACCCTTTGTCCCCGCCCCCGGAGAAAGGAGGAAAACCATTGCAAGGCTGTCCCCCGTATTCTGGTGATGGCGAGGAGGTGAGTCAATAGGTCATAATCGACCGTGTCAAACACTGCTGATAAAACGAGAAGAATCAGCCTTGGTCCAGATGTCTTCTTAGGTAATCTGTGAGGGTGACTAGTACTGTCTCCATCCCATGGCCCAGGCGGAAACCGGATTGGGATGGGTCCAGGGCGGATGTTTCATCCAGGAAAGCCTGTAGCTGCTCTGCCACTGCTTTCTCAACTACCTTCCTCAGAAACGATAAATTCGAAACTGGGCGGTAGTTGGCTAGAACCATTTGGTCCAGTGAGGGTTTTTTCAAAAGTGGCTGAATTTCCGCCTCCTTTAACTTCTCTGGGAATGTCCTGCTTGTCAGGGACAAGTTGACAATGTCACCTAAAGAAACCTTGATATCATCCTGGCAAGCCTTCACAAGCCAGGATGGGCAGGGGTCCAGGGGGCAGGTAGTAGGCTTCACTGCAGCCAGAACCCTGTCTACATCCTCCAATGAGAGTCGACTGAATTGGTCCAATATCGGACCGTGTGACGGCCCAGGGGCTTCCAGTTTATGTACTGCATCAACTGTGGCTAAGAGGTCCTGGTGGAGAGTCGAGATTTTATCTGCAAAATATGTCACAAAAGCCTCAGTACCAATACCCAATTCCCTATCTTTTTGATTGCTCTATGGCAAAATAGTCAGAGACCGAATCACTCTACAATTGAGCTGGGCGCGATTTCACAGACTCTATGGAGGCTGCGTAGAAATTCTTCTTAGCGGACTTCACAGCCTTCTCATAGACTTTCAAAAGTGTTCTATAAGAAGTTCTAGACTCTTCATCATGGGCACGCCGCCACACTCACTCTAACCGTCTAAGCTGTCGTTTCATCCTTAGCAGGTCCAAGGAATACCAAGGAGCTGCCTT
This sequence comes from Heteronotia binoei, assembly GCF_032191835.1. Taxonomy (NCBI): domain Eukaryota; kingdom Metazoa; phylum Chordata; class Lepidosauria; order Squamata; family Gekkonidae; genus Heteronotia; species Heteronotia binoei. Next base: position 3,985,811 of record NC_083226.1, on the reverse strand, counting down.
GGTACGACAATGAAGAGGGCGCCACGGGGCAAGGCTATCAATGGCAGTCCTCCACTAGCTCATCTAACGACCCACCAGGGGGCATCGGGTCCCACAGGGCCTCCTGAAACCGCTCTGGGTCCATTTAGCTCTGTGGGCGAGCATAAATCGGCTCGCCGCCTAAACAGGGCTGGAGTTGCAGGTCCAGTCGGACTTTCACAGTGTAGTGGTCTGACCATGGAACAGCATTTACTGTTACCAGATCCACCAATATCCCTGGCCCGAAGATCAGATCCAGCATGTGCCCGGCCTGGTGTGTGGGAGCCGATACAACTTGGCTGAGTCCCAGTGTCTCCGTGGACAACACCAGGTCCTGCGCCTGCAAAGATGTCGTGTTGTCAACATGGACATTGAACTCTCCCACAACTAAATGTCTGGGGAAGTCCAATGCCCAGGTGGACACCACATCTAGCAGGGCAGGTAGGCTCTCTGGTGGTGCGTTAGGCGGTCGGTACACCACCCAGATTGCCACACTCTCCTCAGCTTCCCACACCAGGCCAGTGCACTCTATGCCAGTGATGTTCGGGCCAGGGAGTGCCCTGAAAGAAAAGGAGTCTCGAACTCCTCCCTCCCCCCCGCCCACTTGTCCGTGACTGGTGGAGGATGGCAAACCCAGGTGGAGTAAGCTGGTTCAAGGTGACAGTTTCGCCTTCCCGAACCCAGGTCTCCATCATACAGGGCAGGTCCACTTGTTGCTCTACAATGAAGTCCCGCAGTAGACCGGTCTTATTATTAATGGACCTGGCATTAATCAACACCAGTGAAGGAGATGGGTAGTTCACCCTAGCCCCACAATCAGCATGCCTTTTGATGGGACATAGCATGGAGGGAGTTTGAGCATTTCCGTATCTCCGATTCCCTCCTCGTCTTTGTAACCTATGCTCACCGTCGTACCTTCACTGCCCAGTTATGACTGAAATCCTCGACCCTAGCATGGCCTCCCCTACACAGCGCTATTTGCTCCAAAAAGGCCCTGCTAGCATCTGCTGGTAGGTCCACAATAGGTCTCCCCTATCTTGTCTACACCAATCTAGTAACCACCACAATAAACAGCTCACTCTAATTGCCAGCCCCTTAATTACAATCTAAATTGATCCCTACTACTAGTTTCATCCCTGAGTATTCCCCCAGTGGTGGAATCAATTGCCAGAAGAGGTGCGGGCCCTACGGGATCTTAACCAGTTCCGTAGGGCCTGCAAAACTGCCCTCTTCCTCCTAGCTTTTTAAGACAGAACTCCTGATAAGATCAGTAATACCGAGCCATCTTATCCGGCATTCGACTGTATTTTAATGTCATACTGTTTTATTGGTTTTATTGTTTAAATTATTAATTATATTATCTATTGTTTATCTGTATCATGGTTTTACCACGTCTTGTTAGCCGCCCTGAGCCTGCCTAGGCGGGGAGGGCGGGGTATAAATAAAAGATTATTATTATTATTATTATAGCCAATTAATAAAAAAATTCAATCCCCAATTTCCAAAGCAAATCAATTACCCAATGCACTCAACTAATTAATTAGCTAAACAAAATATCAATTTTTAGTAGCAATTATAAGGTTTCAGTTTACTAATAATAATTCTAATTATCACTAATTAATTGAATCTCAGTAAATAATTAAATCCCTCCCCCCCTAATTCCTATAAATTTAAACTATCTTACCAGATAAGCTAAATTTAATTAGTGAGAGCACTATCTGCAGCTCAGCAATATTAAACCAATTAAAACCAATTACTAAACAAAAAAACAAATTCCAATGCAGAGTGAAAGTGCTGAATGCTAAGATGTTAAAGTGCTAGGTGCTAAGATGTTTAAAGTACAAATATAGTGCAAGATGATTTCCATCAGGCCCTCCTGTAGCAACAGTTCTCTTCCTTCTTGGGCCTTTTCTGATGTAAATAACTGAGTCTCTCCAAGATACCAGGCAAGGCTTTCGCCTCCGGCTGCCACCAGGTGTCTTCAGCCAGCTCTAGCAAAACAGGGGCGGCAGCAGTCCCCCCTGAGTCCCTCAGGCTTCCTTGGGAGGTGGTGGGCTCTCTCCTTCCTTGGAGGTTTTTAAACAGAGGCTAGATGGCCATTTGAGAGGGATGAAGATCCTGTGAATTTAGGGGGAGGTGTTTGTGAGTTTCCTGCATTGTGAAGGGGTTGGACTAGATGACCCTAGAGATCCCTTCCAACTCTATGATTCTATCTGACTTAGGTCTTTCAACGCCCCTTCCAAAATTAGTGGAAAATTTCAACACCCCTCTCAAGCTTGGCTCTCTTGTCCAGCCTCTAGTTCAATGCTCAGACCAGAAAATATTGCCATGCGAATGGTCTGAGCACAACAGGAGTTGTCCCCTCTAACCAGTAGGCCTCAAGGCCTGTGTCCTCCTTCAAAGACATGGACACCTAGCCCGTGCCCCAGAATCCTTTACAATTGACTGGGCTTTCATGAGATGAATTCATGTGCAGATGGTCCTCTGGAGAGGGAGAAAATACAGAAGACTGCTGTCCCAGGAAAAGCTATTTTGTACCTCCCCCAACAAAAAAAAAGATGAAAGGAGAGGAGAAAACAGATCTTTAGATGCTGGATTCCTTAACAGGAAACACTGTACTTTGAAGATCGTAGCTAAGGAATAGGGTGAGATCTTCAAGATGCCCAGGACTCAGATTCAGCGGGAGCTCACAGGAGCACAGCTCTTGAACCTTTCTGAGAGTTCCACCTCCTTCTCCCCACCTTGTCTATTGAATAGTAGGGTGCAGCTGCTAACAATCCCTGGATGAGCTCCACCGCCTATTTTTCTACAAAACGACCTCTGAGGATGCCCCTTCAGCATTAGAAGAAGAAGAAGAAGATATTGGATTTATATCCCGCCCTCCACTCCGAAGAGTCTCAGAGCGGCTCACAATCTCCTTTATCTTCCTCCCCCACAACAGACACCCTGTGAGGTGGGTGGGGCTGGAGAGGGCTCTCACAGCAGCTGCCCTTTCAAGGACAACCTCTGCCAGAGCTATGGCTGACCCAAGGCCATTCCAGCAGGTGCAAGTGGAGGAGTGGGGAATCAAACCTGGTTCTCCCAGATAAGAGTCCGCACACTTAACCACTACACCAAACTGGCAGTCCACCATAACAGACTGGCTGGCTGTGTACAGGCAAGGCCCAAATTCCAGGTTCCTCTTCTCTCTGGACTCAGTAAATTTTTTTTGCAGGTTGCAGTCATCAGGGGCAGGGGGGTTATTTGTAACTGTCAGAGGAAGGGAAATCTGTAATTGTTAAGCGAGGAGAAGCTTGTGCAAATTCCTCCCTGCGCAAAGTGAACAGTCAATCACTTTTATAAGGACAGGAACAACCGAAACTATCCATTCGTAGACTTTCCTTTAGTCAACAATATTACCTTTAGTAATCTGGGGAATGCGCATCCATAAATTACGGAAAGTGTTATTGCATTGCTGAATAAACAGCAACACTTCCATCAGCCACCACGACAGCCCCACAAAGGTATAACAAACAGACTCAATCATTTTCTTGTCAAGCTTCACAAGGAGCTGCAGAGTTTACTGCGGGAGATAATGTTGCTTTCCTCAGCATTGTGTGCCAAACTGCAAACTGCTTATTAAAACAAAACCTCTTTTTTTTTTTCCTGAGCAGTGTGAGTTGGATAATCACATACTGCACTTGAGGAGTGTGTATGCGGGTGGTGGTGGGGGAACAGATTTGATGCCCCCGGAGTTAGCAATCAAGCATAAGAGTTAACATTTGGTAAGTAAAAGCTGGTCGGGGAGAAAAAGGGGGGGAAATAATAAATTAGCTTAAAAGGACGTACTGGAAACAATGCCCCTGGTTGATCGATTTCCCTGTCAGGCCAGACAATAGGGGAAGAATGTAAGAGCCGCCGTGACAGGTCAGACCAGCAATCCATTCTGCTCTGAGTTCTGTCTGCCCACGGTGGCCTGCCCCCCATGCCCCAGGGAAGTTCACAACCGGGGCACCAGTGGCAATATCCATCCTCTGGAAACATCTAGTAATCGAGAGGAAGAGCATCTCTGAAAACTGAGCTTGCATTTTGGACTTTCCATGGACAGGAACTGCTCACAAAAAAAGTGGTCCTTCATGAGATTGTTCAAACCCATTTTAAAAACTGTTTCTACAACCGTGTTACTGTACCCTGGAATCGTAGAGTTGGAAGGGGGACCTCCAGGGTCATCTAGTCTATCCCCCCTGCACAATGCAGGAAATTCACAAATATCTCCCCCCACACCACTAGTTGACCCCTGCTCCGTGCCCAGAAGATGGCTAAAAAAAATATTATGTCACTGTCTCCTTCACAATAGGAATATATTTGGTCTTCTTATGCCTTCACCATGAAATCTATTAACATAACACTTGTGGAATTATAAAATTATGACCCAATGATACCTTACTCCATGGAAACTTCAGTTTATGAATAAAAAAGCTCTCACCTTTCTGCTGGAAACAATGTGGCAAAGTTGGAACGTCAATGCATTGTTGGTGGGAATGTGATTTTTTTTTTTTTTGGCATGACATAGTGTCCCAAATTGAATATTTAACAGGATTCAAAATCCCTTTTCGGCCTGAGGTAATATTATTGAACTATTGGCAAGATATGACTGCGGGAACTGCACTGACTGCCAATAGTATACCGGATTTGTTACAAGGTGCTGGTTATTACCTTTAAAACCCTATATGGCCTAGGACCTGCCTACCTTAGGGAACATCTCTCCTCACACATTCCCCAGCGGGTACTTCGATTTGGATCTCAACATCTATTAGTAATCCCCGGGCCGAAGGAGGCCAAATTAAAGGTCACTAGAGAGAGAGCCTTCTCGATCACGGCCCCCTACTGGTGGAATCAACTGCCGGAGGAAGTGAGGGCCTTGCGGAACCTTGTCTAGTTCCGCAAGGCCTGTAAGACTGCTCTCTTCCAGTTGGCGTTCAACTGACACGGAGCCTATATCATAGGGAAACTGAAGAAATACCATTGCCACTGAAAATATATAATATCAAAAAAAATTAGCACCAAATTAATTCTGATTGTTTTAACTACTGAATGTGTATTTTTTATAATATGTATTGATTTTAGTTGTTTGTTGTGATTTTATAAGAGCCTCGTGGCACAGAGTGTTAAAGCTGCAGTACTGCAGTCCTAAACTCTGCTCACGACCTGAGTTCAATCCCCGGTGGAAGAGCTGGGTTTTCAGGTAGCTGGCTTGAGGTTGACTCAGCCTTCCATCCTTCTGAGGTCGGTAAAATGAGTACCCAGCTTGCTGGGGGGGGGGGAGGTGTGGAAGTGTAGATGACTGGGGAAGGCAATGGCAAACCACCCCATAAAAAGTCTGCCGTGGAAACATTGTGAAAGCAATGTTACCCCAGAGTTGGAAACAACTGGTGTTTGCACAGGGGACCTTTCCTTTCCTGTGATTTTATACTGTGAGCCACCCTGAGCCTGCTTCGGTGGGGAGGGTGGGATATAAATCGAATAAAATTAATTAATTTAATTTAAAAAATTCAGAAAGACTTTATGGTTAGGGTTGGAACACTTTCCCTTTGAAGAAAGGTTAAAATGCTTGGGGCTCTTTAGCTTGGAGAAACGTCGAATGCGGGGTGACATGATAGAGGTTTACAAGATAATGCACGTGACAGAGAAGGTAGGGAAAGAAGTATTTTTCTCCCTTTCTCACAAGACAAAAACTTGTGGACATTCAATGAAATTGCTGAGCAGTCGGGTTAGAACTGATAAAAGGAAGTCCTTCTTTACCCTGGAGGATGCTTCCTGGAGGATGCTTCCATCCTCGACTCCCACCAGTCGGGCTTTCGCCCAGGTCATGGGACGGAGACAGTGCTGGTTGCCCTGGTGGATGATCTTCAGCGGCATCTGGATCGAGGCGGCTTGGCGGTACTGATGTTGTTAGACCTATCAGCAGCGTTCGATATGGTCGACCATCGGTTGCTGACCTGCCATCTCGCCGACGTGGGGATTCAGGGGTTGGCTTTAAAATGGCTGACCTCTTTCCTCAAGGGTCGGGGACAAAGAGTGGCAATTGGGAACGAACTGTCCCGGAGGCGCCCGCTTGATTGCGGGGTGCCTCAGGGGACAGTGCTCTCCCCGATGTTGTTCAACATCTACATGCGCCCCCTTGGCCAGATTGCCCGGAGATATGGGCTGGGTTGCCACCAGTACGCTGATGACACCCAGCTCTATCTACTCATGGATGGCCAGCCTGCCTGTGTCCCAGAAAACCTGGATCTGGCGTTGCAAGCCGTGGCTGGATGGCTCAGGCTGAGCGGATTGAAACTAAATCCAGCGAAGACAGAGGTCCTTTGCTTGGGTCGCCGTGGTCCGGGGAGGGAGATTCCCTTACCAGCCCTCGACGGTGTGCCTCTGACAGCGGCACACAGGGTCAGGAGCCTGGGGGTGCTATTGGAGCCTACTCTAACTATGGAGGCTCAGATAGCAGCCACCGCCAAGTCCGCATTTTTCCACCTTAGGCGGGCAAGGCAGTTGGCTCCTTTCCTGGAGGACGGTGATCTGGCAACAGTGATCGATGCAACGGTCACCTCGATGTTGGACTACTGCAATGCCCTCTACATGGGGCTGCCCCTGTGCCGAACCCAGAAGTTACAGCTAGTGCAGAATGCCGCCGCCTGGTTGTTCCCTAGATGGAAGCACATTCAGCCGGGGCTTCGGTGACTGCATTGGCTGCCGATAGCATACCGAGGTCGGTACAAGGTGCTGGTTATGACCTTTAAAGCCCTTTATGGTCTAGGACCTGCCTACCTTAGGGACCATCTCTCCCCACATGTTCCCCAGAGAGTGCTGAGAACGGGGTCTCAGAACCTCCTTACAATCCCTGGGCCAAAGGAGGCCCGTCTGAAAACAACTAGGGACAGGGCCTTTTCAATTGCAGCCCCCTGTTGGTGGAACCAGCTCCCGGAGGAGGTGAGGACCCTGCGGAATCTCGGACAGTTCCACAGGGCCTGTAAGACAACCCTCTTCCGGCTGGCATACAACTGACCGATATCTGAATATCCAAATTCGTGAACATCAGCATATCTGAACATTGGAATACTTGAAGAACCAACTTTTAGGAAGATGTAGCATGGTATATTGATAAATGTGTTTTTATATATTTTACTGTATAAATTATTAATGTATTTTAAACTGATTTATTGTTAGAGTTTTATGTTTTAAGCCGCCCTGAGCCCGCTTCGGTGGGGTAGGGCGGGATATAAATCGAAATAAATAAATAAATACATACATACATACCCTCAGGGTGATTAACACATAGAATTCACTGTCACAGCAGCATAGCCAGCTTCAAGAGGGGATTGGATAAACATAAAGCAGAGGTCCATCAGTGGCTATTTGCCACAGGGTATAGATGGAACTCTCTGTCTGGGGCTGTGATGCCGTGTATTCTTGGTGCTGGGGTAGGGCAACAGTGGGAGGGCTTTTAGAGTCCTGGCCCCACTGATGGACCTCCTGATGGTGCCTGGTTGTTTGTTTGTTTTTTTGCCACTGTGTGACACAGAGTGTTGGACTGGATGGGCCATTGGCTTGATCCAACATGGTTTCTCTTAGGTTCTTATGTTCTTGAGCAAGGATAATACTGCTAGCAAAACAAACAGCAATGCCATCTGAAACTATATTCCAAATACATGTGCTAAATGAACTATGCTTATGAACTTTCTTTAATGCCAAGCATGGAAAGTTGGAGTCCAGCCAACTTTCACCATGCAAAGGATGCCTGTTCATTCACACACATTCACATACATTCACACACTAGGGGTCCCAACCCTTCCGCCCTGGCGGGGGACCCCAGGATTTCCACCCTCTTCCCCCGCTCCCCCCAAAAACGGAAGCGGGGGGAGGGGGGAATGGCGAGCCGCTGCCGCCCCCTCCCCGCCCAGTGAAGCCGTAGGCGGCGGGCCCGCCGGCGCCCAGCAGCAGGAGGAGGCGGAGGAGGAGCTGTCGGCTGAGGGCCTCGCTGTCGGCATTGGCGCAGCAGAGGGGCAGCAGGAGCGCGGCGAGGAGATCGGGCGCGCCGGAGCAGCAGAGGCGGTGGAGCCAGGCGTGGCCCAGGGCAGTGGGGGAGCACAGCCCCGCCAGCACCAGCGCGGCAGCGCCGGAGGCCGAGGAGGAGGCCCTGAGCCCCCGGTCCTGCTCTCCATGCCCGCGCCACCACCCTGCTTCACCCAGGCCTCCAGCCTCAGGCGGCCGCGGAGGGGAGGGGAGGACGAGCGGGAGGAGGAGGGAGGGACAGCTGTTAGTGCGGCTGTGGTGCGGGAACCTGCGGCTGCGGCGCTTGTCACAGCCTTGATATTGGCTCCACCCCTAACATCTCCTGGCTCCACCCCCAAAGTCTCCTGGCTCCACCCCCAAAGTCCCCAGCTATTTCTTCAATTGGACTTGGCAACCCTATCACACACTGAGTCCCGCCAACTTCTGGGCACAACTTTCAAGACACAGTTTGCCAAGCCTGCCAAAGTGAGCCTTTCCCCCAAGCATAAAGAAGTTTTGCCACCTTGCCTGATACCAACATTAGCCCATGGACTACATTGGGGCAACAAGGAACAAAGCCTTCTTCGTTCTCCCCTCAAAAATCTTAACTATTAGGTCAGTATAATTCTGATATCAGAGATGCAGGGCTGAAGCTGAAAGGATAGCAGTTTGCCCTAAGGACCCTTTGGTTATTTAAATTAATGAGTTATAGGTTTGGATTTATAAAAGTCAGTCCTTCACCCAAAGAGTAATTAACAAATGGAATTCACTATCACAGAAAGTAGTGGCAGCTACAAGCACATACCGCATCAAGAGGGGCTTCTCTTCTGTTCTTATAGATAGAACTTTCTTGCCTGGGGCAGGGATGCTCTGTATCCTTGGAGCTTGAGAGACAAGGGTGGGAGGACTTCTGTTCTAGCCCTGCTGGTGGACCTCCTGAAGGCCCCTGGGTTTTGGCCACGTGTGACACAGTGTTGGACTGGGTGGACCATTGTCCTGATCCAACATGGCTTCTCTTATGTTCTTATAGAAAGGTGGAGAAAGATTTGCGGTGCGAGGGGACTCCAAAGGAAGTTCAGACTACTAAGGGATTAATAATTAAGTCCCACGCTGTAATATGTCTCAGCCCAAGTAGTCCATATGAAGACCCCAGGGTTTTATTACTCTGTTTCAATTTTTCAATCTTCCACAGTGGTGTGGGCTCTAACAACGACATGATACATTACTGCATGTTAATATCTTACCATCATACAAAAATAATTATTAATCCATGTAAACTATTAACCCATGTACATTTCATTTTGTTTTTCAGGCTGACCATCAATCAAGTTAATTCAGATGCCAAATTAACTTCAATATTACTTCTGAATTTCTTAATAGAATAAAATTAATAATAAAGGGTTGTTAATAATCAACAAAATGGCTTGATTCCATTGATTATATTAATTTGGATAAGGTGGGGTAAGTGTTTATCTTCTTTATTATTTGTGTACACTCTAATAGACAATCATGGTAATAATTGATTATTAAGATTAAAATTATTTATTTTTACGAGAAATAAAGAATAAATCAGAAAATTAGGAGGAACAATCTGTGAAGGTTCACACATAGCTTGATTACAGGTATCCTGTAAATTAAATTATTAATTATGAACACATGAAAAAGTTCTCTTTTTATTATTTAACCTTTTGTTGATTATTAACAACCCTTTATTATTAATTTTATTCTAGAAAGAAATTCAGAAGTAAAATTGAAATTAACCTGGCATCCAGATTAACTTGATTAAAGGTCAGCCTGAAAAACAAAATGAAATTTACATGGATTAATAATTATTTTTGTATGATGGTATGATAATAACTTGCAGTAATGTATCATGTTTTTGTTAGAGCCCACACCACTGTGGAAGATTGAAAAACTGAAACCGAGTAATAAAAACCTGGAGTCTTCATAAGGACTACTTGGGCTGAGACATATTACAGCGTGGGATGCAATTATTAATTGCTTAGTGTCAGGTGTTATTTTAATTATTGTTCCAAACCATCACTCCATATTCTATATTGCAGAATACTAAGGGGCCAAAAGTTTAAGATATGAATACAAAAGTTTAAGATTTTTTCTACAAAAAAGCCCAGCAGGAACTCATTTACATATTAGGCCACATCCCCTGGCATCACCATTGTTTCACAGAGGGCTTAAAAGCCCAGCAGGAACCAATTTGCATATTAGGCCACACCCCTTGCCACTAAGCCAGCCAGAACCGCATTCCTGTGCATTCCTGCTCAAAAAAAATCCCTGTCAGTAGCTAGAGACAAAAATACACATTTATTACAAAAACATAAAAACCTTGTAGGGGCCCAAATGAATCCTCATAAAATAACTGAAGTGACAAATGCATATGTTGACCTGATGGGTTTCGGCCTGTAGAAGCCTTCTTCCAGAGCCAGATTAATAATTAGGCCAAGCAGGCATTGGCCTATGGGCCCCCACACTTTTAGGGGTCCTGGGCCAGCTTCTTCCCCGGTTTCCCCCTGCTTACAGCCCTTCCAGCCTGCACATGCGGCCCGCAACTGAGCTGCTCTTTGCCTAACTTCCTTGGTGCGGCAGCTGCTGGCTTTGTTGCCTCTCCCCTACAGCTTAGCAAGAGGGGCTTCTAAGAAGGTGCCTGCAGGCTGCAGCAGGGGCTGTGGGTGGTGGGGGGGGGGAGCTCAGACTCTAAAATAATTTACGAGGGAGATTTTGACAGCCTAGGGGCCTCCACAGGGTTTAATCCAGCACGGCCTTCTTCAGAGGTCAATTACAACGAAGTCCCAGTTACACTTATAAATCAATAAACAATTAATATAGGACCCAAAATGGAATGTTCCAATCTGGAAATGACTGACACAATTTTTTTTTTTTTTGGAAGGCAGCAAATGTATCTGGTCTTATGTCAGCAGCAATTACATATACAGCAAATAATAATACTGCAAAGAAAATGTCCCTTCCAATTTGGATCCTAAGAGTAAAATCTCCTCTTTATCGGGGCCATTGGGACATCAGAATATAGGAGAAAGATCTGAATCAAGAACTTGCAGGGTCATAGATAAAATCCACCCCACTAGGCATTGCAGCTTCCTCTGTTTTGATCTGATTCCAAAACTGGATTTGAGATGGTGCTCCACAGCTGTTGAGTGACAGGTCTCACAACTTCCAAAATGGATGTATGTTAATAGTAACCCTTCTCAATTTGTTCTACCTGCTCTTGTAAATTCCTGTCCTTCTCCAACACGAATTTTAGAAATTTCTTGTTGTATCATCTGCCAGAACTTTTTCGCTTTTTCACAAGTCCACCCCTCTCTCTCTCTCTCTCGGCCTGGCTTCGCGAACGAAGATTTAAGAAGGGTGCAACAGTCCACGCCCGCTGCAGGCTCGCTGGTGGCTGACAAGACCAACGCGGGACAGGCAGGTCCGGCCACAGCGGCCGCCACATATGGTAAAAAGAACCTTCGTGTTCATCAGTGGGGCCAGGACACTAGACGCCCTCCCACTACCTCTACTGCTAATTCTCTTCATTCATTGAAGCCATTTTGTGGGATCTGACTGCAGGCTGTAGTGATGGAGGAAAGCCTTCTTATGCATGCTCTGAGGCATGATGGACCTTGTTTATTCCAACTATGGAACAAACATTAGGAAACCCAATCCCGATGGGAAAAACGGATTGGAAGACTTGTTTATGTAGCTGTGAGCCAGTAGGGGTAGGCTAAAGGTTTTTACCTTGCCTTTAAGAAGGAACTCTGTAACACTTCAGCCACACAATCCTCTTCCAAAGACACTGGATTCCTTCAAAAGCCCCAATGGCTCAACATAACCTTTGAACCTCAAAGATAACTCCTTAGCTACTGTTCCCATAGACACTAATCCTGAGATGCGGGATGAAAGAGCAGAATCTCAAGACCCACAAGATTTTGCAGAGAGGAACTGTTCTGGAAATATCTCCCATCATCACCATGCAAGTCGACAAACACAGAATAGATCACTCATACATCAAATGTACCCAAAAGAGCTTGTAAACCTACAACGGATCTGCTCATAAGGTCCCAGACAACGCATGATAGTCAGGAATATGATCCTGCATTGAGCAGAGGGTTAGACTAGACAGCCTCTATTGTCCCTTTTCCAACTCCACAATTCTATTAATATTATACACATTTGTTTGGGGTGTATGGCTACCTCTAAATGGTCGAAATTTTAGAAGGCAAGACCAGAGAATCTCTGCAATGGCCCAGGTTATAGATCTGTGCTTTTCACCTCTCTCTTCATATTGCAGGGAATGAGGCATAAGAAGATTTTTTTTACAAATCCTCAGCAAATGCCCTGCAATAGGTCACCTGAACGTACAACTCTAAAAGCAATCTTTAATGCTGCTAGAAGTGTAGTTTTGTTTCGCTTTAAAAGCAGACAAGAAGCAAATCAAAAGTGGATTACTAAAAGCATAAAAATAAAGATGCAGGCCCTTTTGGGGAGCAAATACATTTTGCAATGCCAAAAAAAACACAAGACAAGCAAAAAAAAGAAAAGAATTCCTTTGCTTTTGTGCCCAGAAAGGATATATCAAATGTCATTTTAAGACCACAAGAGCATCAAATGTCATTTAAAGACTATAAGAGAAGCCATGTTGGATCAGGCCAGTGGCCCATCCAGTCCCACACTCTGTGTCACACGGTGGCTAAAACCCAGAGGCCATCAAGAGGTCCACCAGTGGGGCCAGAACTCCAGAAGCCCTCCTGCTCTTGCCCCCGCCCCCCCATTACCAAGAATACAAAACATCACTGCCCCAGACATAAGAATGTAAGAGGAGCCATGTTGGATCAGGCCAATGGCCCATCCAGTCCAACACTCTGCATCACAAGTGCCTAAAAACCCCAAGTGCCATCATGAGGTTCATCAGTGGGGCCAGGACACTAGACGCCCTCCCACTTTGCTCCTCCCACCCCAAGCACCCAGAATACAGAGCATCACTGCCCTAGACAGAGTTCCAACAATATGCTGTGGCTAATACCACTGATGGACCTTTGCTCCAGATGTTCATCCAATCCCCTCTTGATTATGCTGGCAGCCGCCACCACCAGCACTATGGTGAATGCCTTGATGTGGTCTTTCCCTCTCCCCAAAACCTGGCTGATGCACTCAAGACATCAATTCTCAAATCGTGTCTAGGGATGCCTGGGAGAATTGTTTGTTGGGCCCAAGAAATAAATGAAGTTGCCTGGTGAGTCTCTGTATGATTCACTGCTCTAGCTCTTCTTTTCTTTGATTGGTTTCTGCTTGGAGAAGGGATGCCAGCCTCCAGGTGGGACTTGGGGATCCCTCAGAGTTACACCTCATCTCTAGACTACCAAGATCAGTTCCCCTGAAGAAAATGGATGCTCTAAAGGGTGGACTCTGTGGCACTGTACCCCACTGAGGCCTCTGTCCGCCCCTGGCTCCATTCCCAAATCTCCAGGAGTTTCCCCACCTGGAGCTGGCAACCAATGCTCCCTCTAAGCTGCAGAGTCTTGTGAGCAAAAATTCTGCTTTGTGAGTTACTGACATTAAAATTGTGAGCTGCTGCATCAATTAGTGTGCTCTGGGGTTATCCTTCCTGAGCTAAGACAAAAATTAGGGTTTGTAGACTCTTTCGGGATCAAGTGCCGTGTTCTACTGGAGAAAGTTTTCCTTCCAGACGTTTCGTTCTCAGCTGCGGAGAACATCCTCAGTGGCGTTGCAGCTGGAGCAGGCGCTCAGACCTTCTTGGCTGCTGTGCATTGAGTGGGGCCAGGGCTGCTGGAGAGCTGCTATTTGTAGGCTGGAGGGGGTGTGATGAAAGGGCAATAGGTTTGTGTGAAGTCCTTTCTACGGTCTCACATTATCATACCCGCCTGAACAGAGAAGCTATTGAGATTTACAAACACCAGCACAATTTTAACAGAAAGGAAGAAGGCATTTTCATCCACCAATCTTGGTACCCAGCTCTGCAAAACACCCTACAGACTATAAATTGCAGAAAGTCTCAGAACAACCAGCAAATTCCACAGAACAATCAGCACAGTCAACAACCATCTTCCTTATCTTCAAACCCCTTCCAACCTTCCCAGCAATTAACACAGAACAATGGTCACATTCAACAGCCAGTTTCCTTATCACTACCCTTCCAGGAAGCCCCACCAAACAATGGGCACACCCACAAACCTATTGCCCTTTCATCACACCCCCTCCAGCCTACAAATAGCAGCTCTCCAGCAGCCCTGGCCCCACTCAATGCACAGCAGCCAAGAAGGTCTGAGCGCCTGCTCCGGCTGCAACGCCACTGAGGATGTTCTCCGCAGCTGAGAACGAAACATCTGGAAGGAAAACTTTCTCCAGTAGAACACGGCACTTGATCCCGAAAGAGTCTACAAACCCTAATGATGTTACCAGCCGTGAAAACCTGAAATCTTTGATAAGACAAAAATGTGTGAGCTGGAGGCTAAAATCCTGTGAGCTAGCTCACACTAACTCTGCCTTTGGATGTGACTGGATAATTCAGTCCCTTTGGATCAGGGATGTCGAACTCTTTTGTTATGAGAGCCGAATCTGACATAAATGAGACCTTATTGGGCCAGGCCATGTGTGTCATAAAATGTATTGCCAGGAAGCAGAGACATAAACTTTATAAAGGCAAACACAATTAAAAAGAAGATATTGGATTTATATCCCGCCCTCCACTCTGAATCTCAGAGTGGCTCACAATCTCCTTTACCTTCCTCCCCCACAACAGACACCCTGTGAGGTGGGTGGGGCTTTCTCACGGCAGCTGCCCTTTCAAGGACAACCTCTGCCAGAGCTCTGCCTGACCCAAGGCCATTCCAGGAGCTGCAAGTGGAGGAGAGGGGGATCAGACCCGGTTCTCCCAGATAAGAGTCCGCACACTTCACCACTACACCAAACTGGCTCTCCAAGATTTTTTAAAAACTTCTTTAAAGATTTTTTTAAAACTTAAAAGATGGTTAAAACATTAGCACTTGTTGGTCTTAGAGGTGCTTTCTTTGTCTCTCTCCCATGGGATCCAGGGAAGTGGGCAAAGAAAGCTTTGGCTCTTTCCTTCCTTCCCCAGAGGACCAGGAGGGGGAGGAGCCTTAGCCAGGAAGGGAGAAAGGCTTGGCTCAGTAGCTCTGTTGTGTGTTTGAGAGAGCCTGGCAAAGCAATCTATTCTTCCCCAAACCCTTCCTCCCCAAGGGAGGAGCCTCAGCTAATGGAGAAAATAGAGGCTTTGCTCTGTAGTTCCTGTGCAATTGAGCAAGCTTGGTAAAAAAAGATGTAATGCAGAAGGAAGCAAGAGAGAGGGAGAAGGTGTCAAGCCCCATCCTTTGCTTAGCCATGGCTGGCCAAATGGCAGGCTAATGCTCTGACCCTTCTCCATTATTTACAACCTGGGGAACAGGTAGGTATCACCATCTGGCAGAAGAATGTTTACGATACTGGGAAAGGTCTGCTGTGTTTCAAGGATGTACCGTATTTTTCGGACCATAAGACGCACTCCCCCCCCCAAAAAAAAGTGGGTGTGCGTGTGTGTGCGTCTTATGGAGCAAAGGGACGATAGGACGTACCTTCCTCCGGGGGGGTGGGCAATCCGCTGCCTCCGCCTCCGATCCTGCCTGCCTGGCTCCAGCTCTGCTTCCAGCAAGCGCTGGGATCGCTTCATGCTGCTCCCACCGCAAACCCAGCGCTTCGCGAGCACCGGCTGCGGAGGGGGCGGTGTGCTTCCTCCGTGTAGGGTTGCCAATCCCCAGGTGGGGGCAGGGGGTCCCCCGGTTTGGAGGCCCTCCCCCCGCTTCAGGGTCGTCAGAAAGCAGAGGGGAGGGGAGGGAAATGTCTGCTGGGAACTCTGTTATTCCCTATGGAGATTTATTCCCATAGAAAATCATGGAGAATTGATCCGTGGGTATCTGGGGCTCTGGGGGGGGCTGTTTTGGGGGGTAGAGGCACCAAATTTTCAGTATAGCATCTAGAGCCTCTCCCCAAAATACCCCCAAGTTTTAAAAGGATTGGACCAGGGGGTCCAATTCTATGAGCCCCAAAAGAAGGTGCCCCTATCCTTCATGATTTCCTATGGAAGGAAGGAATTGAAAAGGTGTGCCGTCCCTTTAAATGTAATGGCCAGAACTCCCTTTGGAGTTCAATTATGCTTGTCACAGCTTTGATCTTGGCTCCACCCCCAAAGTCCCCAGATATTTCTTGAATTGGACTTGGCAACCCTACCTCAGTGCCTGTCTGCCTGGCTCCAGCTCTGATGCTTAAAGCAAGCGCCGGGATCGGAGGGCGGAGGGAGTGATCCTGGCACTTGCTGTAAACGTCAGAGCTGGAGCCAGGCAGACAGGCACGGAGGAAGCACGCTGCCCCCTCTGCAGCCGGCGCTCGCGAAGCGCTGGGTTTGCGGTGGGGGCAGCGTGGAGCGATCCCAGCGCTTGCTGGAAGAAGCTGGAGCCAGGCAGGCAGGCACAGGGGAAGCGCCGGGATCGGAGGCGGAGGCAGCGGATCGCCCCCCAGGAGGAAGGTGCGTCCTATGGTCCGGAGCGCCTTATGGACCGAAAAATACGGTACTCCCTAAATTCACAGGCTCTCTTATCTGTTCACAATATAGTGTGAGAATGCTTTTGTAGCAAAAAAGATTCAAATGAAGTGTCTTTTGTAACGGTTTAAGATACCCTATATAGTAAGCATGAAACCTCTGGCATCTCAGTATTTCCACAGACCATGTTCCTTGTAGCACCTTTGAATTCCTGAATAAACCAGTCTATTTGAAATAAAACAAAGGACTTCGTTATTGGGAATATCAGGACTTGACAGAAGGAAGCAGATGACAGCCAGTCACTCGGGGACCTGATAGGAGCCCTCCGGGGGCCTGATTCAACCCCTGGGCCACATGTTTGACACCCCTGCTGTAGACAAATACCAAAGAATGATCAGGTACTTCAGCGGGACCTGAATCACTTTGCTACAAAACCTTACAATACAAGCCTAAACTGTGCTGCACTCTTCTAGACCCCACGGACAACAATGGAGTTAGAAGGGCATGACTCTACTTTGGATTGCTCTGTTAAATTCTTAAGGAGAATGATGAGGTTTTTTTCACACAAATAATTTTCCTCCAAGCACTTTAACAACTGCTATCACACTAAAATCTGTTTGCAACTGTAAATGCTTCCTCGCAATCCTCTTTAAGTGAAATCAAAATGCAACCATATTTCAAAAGGTTTTAATGACTTGCAGTGTACGAAAAATGTACATCAACAGATATCTCAGGTAGAGTCAACTGATGAAAGGAAGGAAAGAAGATTAATGGAACTTCATGATCTCCTTGCGTTTTCACATTAACAAAAATAATAATAAAAGCTCTTTTTAAAGCTTCAGTCTAAAAAACAGAAACAAAACATTTAGAAATTTGGCAGAACACCAGAAAACTATTTTCTACCACTACAGTACAGCACATCAGGCTACGGGGTTTCAAAAGAAAAGCTGACTCCAGATTTCATATTATGCACATTTGGAAAAGTGCAAGTTGAAATAGATCACCACCTATAACAACAAATCCTGCAAAAGAGTTAGATCACTGAAAACACAGAAATTCCGCATTGAGCTCTCCTCAACATGACTTATCAATGTAAAAGGTAAAGGTAGTCCCCTGTGCAAGCACCAGTCATTTCTGACTCTGGGGTGACGTCGCATAATGATGTTTTCATGGCAGAATTTTATGGGGTGGTTCGCCATTGCCTTCCCCAGTCATCTACACTCCCCCCCCCCCCCAGCATTTTATCGACCTCGGAAGGATGGGAGGCTGAGTCAACTTTGAGCCGGCTACCTGAACCCAGCTTCCACCGGGATTGAACTCAGGTTGTCAGCAGAGAGCTCAGACTGCAGTACTGCAGCTTTACCACTCTGCACCACGGGACTCCTATCAATGTACCTCCCTCCTTATATTTTCTGGGTAAAACATACCAAATGTCCACACTGCTTTTTTAAACCTTGTGACTTAATTAATGTATTTTTCTCTTTTCTCTTCTGAACTCTAGATGAAGTTGGGTATAAATAGTGTCTCTGGGTCAAATCACCAGACAGCAAGACAGGTGGCTAGGTTCTGTTCCCAGGTTTTTAAGGAATGCAAAGAGCGAGGCAAATAGGTCCGACTTTTACCTTTTAACAAAATCTTAAGTGACTTATTAAATGGTTTAAAGGGTACTTTTATTTATTTTATCTTGTAGTCATAACCCTTAAGCTATCAGATTGTTACTATGGGGTCCTACTTGGGTCCTACAATGTAGCTTCTCATTGGGACTTTCGACAATGTATTTCAAGGTTGTTTTAGATGATTGAAAGGAACTGGTCAATGACTGTAACAAACCTGAACTCGAACTGTGTCTCTGGGTGGCACAGTCAGAGCCAAGATGGAGTTTTATTTTATTTTTTAAATTCCCTTTGCATTTTAAATTTTTATTGAGAAAATAAAAGGGGAATCAAAGTAAAAAAATACGTAAAATAGAAGAAGGCTTCTGATCTTCTCTACAAGGATATTATAGCATTGGAAAAAGTCCAGGAAAGGGCAACTAGAATGATTCAAGGGTTGGAACACTTTCCCTATGAAGAAAGGTTGAAACGCTTGGGGCTCTTTAGCTTGGAGAAACGTCGACTGCGGGGTGACATGATAGAGGTTTAAAAGATTATGCATGGGATGGAGAAAGTAAAGAAGGACTTTTCTCCCTTTCTCACAATACAAGCTCGTGGGCATTCAATGAAATTGCTGAGCAGTCGGGTTGGAATGGATAAAAGGAAGTACTTCTTCACCCAAAGGGTGATTAACATGTGAAATTCACTGCCACAGGAGGTGGTGGCAGCTACACGCATAGCCAGCTTCAAGATTGGGAGTGGGGGGGGGGAGAACTGAGGTCCACAGTGGCTATTAGCCACAGTGTGTATATATGTGTGTGTGTGTGTGTATAATTTTTTTTGCCACTGTGTGACACAAAGTGCTGGACTGGATGGGCCATTGGCCTGATCCAACAAGGCTTCTCTTATGTTCTTATGTACAACAAATATAAATTTGATTACAAAGTTTTCCCTTGCTCCATAAAGAACTCTCTCTCTCTCTCTTTGTATCTTAATATCTTAATTATAAAAACCACAAATCATGAATTCATTATTGTCTTCTTCCTGCAAAAAAGTCTATAAGGGGTTTCTAATATGTAACAAACGAGCTAATTGCCTTCCTCTAACCAACGCAGTAAGTTTAGCCATTGCAGCAAGGTCCAACGTCTTCTCCAACCATTCTTCTATTGTTAGGCACTTCCATAATATTTGCATAATATTCTCACTGCTGTAGTCATACACAGAAATAGAGTTCCATGGCTTCTTTCCAACTGATTGTCCATTAGTTCTAACAAAAGGGACTCTTTACTTTTCACCTCTCTTTTTGCACCTTCTTATGTTTCTTTCTCTTAAGTTGGGTGTTACAGTGAACCAAATGACCTCCAATAAAAGCTTTACTTGCACCCCAGTCCACTCTCATATCTGTACCCTTACTCATATTAATTCCCAAGAATTCTTCCCATTTCTTTTTACAGTCTTTAATAATTGATTCATTCCATAACAAAACCTCAGTCATTCTCCATCTAAAAGTCTTAGATTCTCCTTTGTAGGGGTTATGATCTGAAAATGTTTTTGGTAGAATCTCTAAGAGTCTTAGTAGCTATATCTTTTGATGTCAAAATCCTATCTATCCTTGAAAAATATGTATATTCTCTGGAATTACCATTTTTCTGTCTCCATAAAACAACCAGCTTCAAATTGTCCATCCAATCAAAAAGGTTTTTTTGGTAGTACCTTGAGACATTTTTACATTTTTCTCAGCAGTCTTGTGCATTTGTGGGAAGATAACATATGAAGCTGCCTTATACTGCCTTATACTGGTCCATCAAAGTCAGTAATGTCTACTCAGACTGGCAGCAGCTCTCCAAGGTCTCAAACTGAGGTTTTTCGCACCTATTTGCCTGGACCCTTTTTAGTTGGAGATGCCGGGGATTGAACCTGGGACCTTCTGCTTACCAAACAGATGCTCTACCACTGAGCCACCGTCCCTCCCCATAAGTTTAAGTTTATTAAATTTATGCCCCACCCTCCCCACCAAGGTAGGCTCAGGCGGCTCATAACAATAGTCATAATAACAATAAGAGACTAACACGTTAGTGCATCATCATAATAAAATCAAAATTTTAAACAATTCAAAACAGTTGGTGTTAATAACATTTTGGTGTTATTCCATTTCGATGAGGTCAGCATTTCCTGGGTTCCTCCTGCTGTTATAAGTCTCAAAATCAGCCAAAAGCCAGCCAGAAGTCTTACAGGCCTTGCAGAACTGGGCGAGGTCCCGTAAGGCTCTAACCTCTTCCGGCAGCTGGTTCCACCAGTAGGGGGCTGCTACTGAGAAGGCCCAATCCCTGGAGCACACCATTCTAATCCCCCACCAAACACCAACTTTCATAGGGTAGGTTTGTTACAGTCTCCATCAAGTTTTTAAAGAAACATCGTTTTATTTTCATTTGGGGCATATAATCCCACCACCGTAGTGTTTGGAAATACTCAGAGATTTGGAGGTGGAGCCTAGAGAGGGTGGAGTTTGGGGAGGGAAGGGACCTCAGCAGAGTATAACACCCTGGAGTTCAACCTCCAAAGCACCCATTTCCTCCACAGGAACCGATGCCTATCCTCTGGACAGTTTCAATTCTGATAGTTTCCCAGGCCCTACCCCATCTTTTGGCCGTCCCTGGCCCGAAGGATGTCCGACTTGCCTCGACCAGGGCCAGGGCCCTTTCAGCCTTGGCCCTGGACTGGTGGAATCGGCTCCCCATAGAGATCTGGGCCCTACCTGACCTATTGCCATTTTGTAGGGCCTCTAAGATGGAGGTATTCAGTTGAGGCCTTCAGTTGAGGCAGGAGGCCTTCAGTTGAGGCGGGGGACTTTCAGCTGAGGCAGGGGGCATCCTTATTCCATCTGCTTTGGCCTCCCTTGTTGTGACGCTACCATCCTATTCTTTGGGCCTATAGCTATATCGATATATAGAGTGTGCCCAACTGAAATTGCTGCCTATGATGTATATTATTGTTTTATGGTTTTATTGTATATGGTTTTAATCTGTTTGTTTAATCTATGTTGTTCTCTGCCCCGAGCCCTCATGAGGGAAAGGGCGGAATATAAGCCAACTAAAATAAACAAATAATAAAATAAATACATAATAAAGCCCCCTGGTGCAGAGTGGTAAGTTGCAGTACTGCAGTCCAAGCTCTGCTCACGACCTGAGTTCAATCCTGGCGGAAGCTGGGTTCAGGTAGATGACTCAAGGTTGACTCAGCCTTCCCTCCTTCCAAGGTTGGTAAAATGAGTACCCAGCACTTGCAGGGGGGAAAGTGTAGATGACTGGGGAAGGCAAAGCCAAACCACCCAGTAAAAAGTCTGTCATGAAAACATCGTGATGTGACGTCACTCCAGAGTCAGAAACGACTGGGGGTAGCACAGGGGACGACCTTTTAAAAATAAATAAATAACGATAAATAAATACCTAGAGGTTGACCACCATGCTATTTGGAATTTTAAAAGCATAGAGCTACAAAAGAAAGAGTTAATTGGCTTAATTCTGTCATGTGCTTCTCATTCCACTTACCTGCAGTCAGGGCTTTTTTTGTAGCAGGAACTCCTTTGCATATTAGGCCACACACCCCTAATGTAGCCAATCCTCCAAGAGCTTACAGGGCTCTTAGTAGAGGACCTACTGTAAGCTCCAGAAGGATTGGCTGCATCAGGGGGCATGGCTTAATATGCAAAGGAGTCCCTGCTACAAAAAAGCCCTGCCTGCAGCAAACTGTGGTTGCCCCCCCTTTCTTTAAAAGCATAATGCAGCTCAGCATCCCATATAGTTCCAGACCAACCCCTCCCCTCCAACTCTAAAACATTTCCTCCAGTCCTCCCATGATGCAGTTCTCTGGCTTCTACCTCCACTCCCCCAGCATCTTCCTCGCCTTGTTTGACTAGGATTTCGACTGTGCTGACAGATTACCTTTGGAAAGACCCCTGGCTGTGCCAGAGAGAACAAGTTAAGCAAAGGATTAGCCAATCGGCTCTCCCTAATGCAGTCAAACTGTCACCGAGATCAAAGGCTTGTGCCGAGGCAGAAAGCAATTTAGGCAAGTGTCCTCCGATATATTAATGCAAGAGAAAATGAACAATCAAACCCGGCCTGAGTGAAAAGGATACAGAACACTTGGCTTTTCACTTTTCAGAAAGACATCTTTGTTTGGCCGTTTTTAAAAAGCAAACTTTTATCATTCTCAATTTATACATCTGCTTGGTATTTTCACTGCCAATAAAAAGCATTTAAAAAAAAAAAGAGGTAAACTTGGGTGGGGAGCCCTCCTCCCCTAGGGGAAAATATTGAACCTCTTTCAATACCTGCTCTTGACACGCTGAAATCTGATCTGAGAATCTGAACAATCTGCCCCCACTTTGAAGTCACAACTCCAACTGTGTTGGGAAACGCCATTCACAAGGCAAAAGGTCACGGCTCTGTTTTCCCTTTTGCATATCATCTATTACTGTCACAGAGAGCCACAATCAGGGAGATGCCTTCAAGAGTTTAAGAGGACATAACCTGAAATTAACCTCCCTCGCCAGTGATGTATTGGGATCTCTCTCAGCAGGGAGGATTATACACACAAACACACAAAAAGAAAACTGGAGCCAGCTAGGCCCACACTGGACATAGTCCCCCTCGATCAGTTGGCAAAAACAATTCCTAGCATTGCTGCTCTTTGGACTCATGATGACCCTATGAATCAGTGACCTCCAAAAGTACCTCTTCTTAACAGCCTCCCTCAGGTCCTGCAAACAGAGAGCCCTCGTGGCTTCCTTGATTTATTTATTATTTTATTTATTTATTTCTGTGGATTTATATTCCGCTCTTTCCCGTAACCAAAGAGCCCCGTGGTGCAGAGTGGTAAAGCTGCAGTACTGCAGTCAGAGCCCTCTGCTCACGACGTGAGTTCGATCCCAGTGGAAGCTGGTTCAGGTAGCTGGCTCCAGGTCGACTCAGTCTTCCATCCTTCCGAGGTCGGTCAAATGAGTCCCCAGCTTGCTGGGGGGAAAGTGTAGAGGACTGGGGAAGGCAATGGCAAACCACCCCATAAAAAGTCTGCCGTGAAAACATCGTGAAAGCAACATCACCCCAGAGTCGAAAATGACTGGTGCTTGCACAGCGGACTATCTTTACCTCTTTTTGACTTTCCCATAATGGGCTCAGGGCAGATTCCAACATATCAAACAAAACCAACAATTTCACTACAAGGCCGAGGTCAGACGCGCATAAACTGACGAGATGGGCATGGATGAAAGCCAGATGCATGTCGGATTTTATGCGGTTGTCCAAACATCAGCATCTGGCAATGGTTGTTGGCTCGTTCATGTCCCGAACGGCCACGACTGAGACGCGGACTTTTTTGATAGTACATTAAATCTGGAATAAGAATGCTTCCGATGACTCCTGCGCGTACTTTCTATGTTTGAATGCTCCATTGTAGCCGACTCGTCATAAGTGCACATCCGCTTCCCTGCGAGAGCCCACTCCAAATGATGACTGGGGAAGGCAATGGCAAACCACCCCATAAAAGGTCTGCCATGAAAACTTTGTGAAAGCAGCGTCACCCCAGAGTTGAAAACGACTGGTGCTTGCACAGGAGACCTTTCCTAAATGGGGGGGGGGGGAGGCAGATTGCCCACCTTTGCTGTCTCCCTGCCAGGAGAGGAAGATGACCCACCATTGCCATCTCCCCGCCAGGCGGAGAGACAGCAAAGAAAGTTGCCGTGCTCCCCCCCCCATTTAAACACCATGGCGGGGTGTTTAAATGGGGGGGAGGAAGATCTCCCACCTTTGCTGTCTCCCCACCAGGCGGAGAGACAGCAAAGAGAGCTCCTGGGCTTCCCCTTCCTTTCTGGGTGTTTAAATGGGGGGAGGGCAGATCACCCACCTTTTCTGGCACCTTTTAAAAAAAAAAGGCAAGCACAATATCCCACGTACTGCGCTTGCGTGAGTGTGGAATGCCATCTCAAAAAATGAGGTCTGGTTGAGACCTCTGATCAACCAGCGACGGGACCAACGCTGCTTAGAACTGAAGGATGGAGGGATGTCTGATCAGGAAATTTGTTGTAAAAAAGCTGTGGGGTATAATAGCGACGGGTTAGGGATGGATTTAATGGTGAGTGTGACCGCGGCCCAATAGTCAATAAATAAGCAATAAAACAGTAAAACAATCAAACATAATAAGAAGTTAAGAAGTTCAAACAGTTAAACCGGTAGCTCAGATTTAAGTTGGGCAGCATGGATAGTGTGGACACTTAAATTTACAGCTTGGTGTCTCAAAGATGTCAACTATATCGGCCTGATTTCCTCCACTCCAGATGGTAGTCAATCCACTTAAGAGTTGCCAGCCTCCAGGTAGGTAGCAGAAAAAAGCACAAGGCTTCCGTGATTACCAGCCTCAATCAATGAGTAAAAAAACCTAGCAAAACATATATACTACGTAGTGAAAATAAGCATAGAATCAATGCAATCGTTTATACAAAACGTAACACTTCATAAACCACCAGAAACAAAGTCCAACTCATAAGCCATCCAGTGCTGCCTTCTTGCCAAAGGATGATGTCACAACAATCCAGATTTGATTTCTACAGCAGCCAGCAGCAGTCCAGTTATTGCAACCAGGCTATGCTAAATGTCCTTGTTTCGCAGTTGCTTCTTCAAGCTGCATAATATAAAGCATAGACATCAATAACACAATATACTTTTTAAAAAGCCTGGAAATATATAAACAAATAGTAATATCTTCACAAATCCATTTGTTTATTTTTGTGTGTGTGTGTGTGTTTACATATTTCACAGGCTTTGTTCTGCTGCCTCAAACCAACACAGCAACCCACCTGAACGCTTATTCCAGCATGAGTTTACATAAATCAGAGCTCACTTCTTCGGATTACTCATGAATGCTCGAGCTGGACTAAATGTGGTTAGCCTTCTTCAAGGTCAACGGACTTCTGTTTCACTTGACTATAGCAGACGGATGCAGCCAGACCTCCAGAACTATTCACTCAAGCCACTCCTTTTATTCCATTTTCCCACAACAACACTCAAAGTAGTTTACAAATAGTAACTTTTGCAATAATAAAAATTACAAAATTGGTACTCTCTATTTAACCACAGAATGCTGGACTGCATGCCAGTCGAGACATAATCTACCCCCCAAAAACCACTAACTTTTAATGATTTTGATAGTTTGCCATGTGGGTCAAGTGTTAAAATGTTCTACATAAATAAAATAATTCACATTAAAAAATGGTAGCGTTTATGGTTTATTGTAAATGGTGGCCTTCTTGTTGGACATCGTCACGTCTAATTCCTCTCCGCTCAGTCCAATGCAACCCTCAGTGAAGCACATGGGACATGAACACACCTTCATGGTCAATGTTATCAAACAATGAGCTGTGCATGTTATGGATGATCTCCTTTGTTCACATAATGTTTCATTTGATTACCCTGACCTGGATGGTCTAGCCCAGGGCTGTCAAACATGCGGCCCAGGGGCTGAATCAGGCCCCCAGAGGACTCCTATCAGGTGCCCGAGCAACTGGCTCTTTTCTGCTTCCTTCTAACTCTCTCTTGCTTCCTTCTGCATCACAGCTTGGTTTATCAGGTAACACAGGAGTTACAGAGCAAAGTCTCTGTTTTCTCCATTGGCTGAGGCTCTCCCTTTGGGGAGGGAGGGCGGATGAATAGCTTGCTTTGCCAGGTTCCCTCAATTGCACAGCAGAGTTACTGAGCCAAGTCTCTCTTCCATCTTTTGGCTGAGGCTCCTCCCCTTCTTGGTCCCCTCGGGAAGGAAGGACAGAGCCAGAGCTTCCTTTGCCTAGTTCCTTGGATTGCACAGGAGAGATTTGTTTGCTGCAGTGGTTAAGTGTGTGGACTCTTATCTTGGAGAACTAGGTTTGATTCCCTACTCCTCCACTTGCACCTGCTGGAATGGCCTTGGGTTAGCCATAGCTCTGGCAGAGTTGTCCTTGAAAGGGCAGCTGCTGTGAGAGCCCTCTCAGCTCCACCCACCTCACAGGGTGTCTGTTGTGGGGGGAGAAGATATAGGAGATTGTAAGCTGCTCTGAGTCTCTGATTCAGAGAGAAGGGTGGGGTATAAATCTGCAATTCTTCTCCTTAAAAAGCACTTTTAAGACTGAGTGTTAATGTTTTATGCATGTTTTATTTTAAGCTTTTAAAAATCTTTGCGTTTGTCTGTTTATATCTCTGCTGTCTGGCATGACGTTTTATGACACACATGGCCTGGCTCGGCAAGGTCCCATTTATGTCAGATCCAGCCCTCATAACAAATGAGTTTGACACCCCTGGTCTAGCCCCATCTTGTCAGCTCTCAGAAGGTCAGCAGATTCAGCCCTGCCGAGAACTTGGAAGGGAGACCGCAAGGAAGTCCAGGGTCGCTATGCAGAGGCAAGCAAAGGCAAACCATGCTCAAATGCCTTTTCCCTTGAAAACCACATGAAGGGCTGCCACAAGCTGCCTACAAGTTTATGGCATTTATCACCACCATCACCACCCACTACCATTCATTCATTCATTCATTCATTCATTCATTCATGTTAACTTATATTCCACCCCTTCCTGTAAATGGGCTGAGGGCAGATAATGACACGGGTTAAAACAATTAAAACTGACAAACTAAAATCATAACAATCCAATAAAACCAAAGCAGTAATCTATACCCTAGGCCAGATGTTTTTTGCCTACAACTCCCATCAGCCTCAGACAGCATGACCAATGGCTGGGGCTGATGGGAGTTGTAGGCAAAAAACATCTGGAGAGCTACCGTTGGCCACCCTGCCCTAGGCGACGGTTTCCATTGGGCACATTCTACCAGTCAATACAGCTATAGGCCCAAGGATGTGATAATAAATAGTAATAATTAGTAGTAATAGGATAGCATCGCAGCAAGGGAGGCCAAGCAGATGGAATTTCACTTTTTTCCCTTCCTCCGACATTTTTTTTTTACTTCCAGTGACCAAACAGCACTACCTAGTTTTTATCCTTGGTGCATCGTCAAAAGCTAATCTCTAGTTTTGCTAACACAGGGACTTATTGCCTCCTTCTTGACATCTGCGATCTGCTCCACAGAGCACCCAATTAGTACCCGAAGCAGATCAGAATGACTGTCAGTGTTTCAATGTTCAAAAGGAGCGCAGAGGCAGGGCTTCGTTCTCTCACTTTGCCTCTTCTGCAACCCAAGATCTTTTTTTGCATTAGGCACCCTTATAACCTAATTAAGTCTGCGGAGCACCTCCGCCACTCCACTCTGCCATTCGTATGAAATGCAGCCTTCACTTTTCCCTCCTGAACAGAAGTGCCCTCCTATTTTCTCTGCCTCCCCAATATGGTACTTTGGAGTTCTTGCTTATGCCAATAGAACAACTGTCAGGGGAACCAGGGCATTTTTGTAGCAGGAACTCCTTTGCATATTAGGCCACACCTCTCATATGTGGCCAATCCTCCAAGAGCTTACAGGGCTGTTAGGCCTTCTGTAAACTCTGGGAGGATTGGATACATCAGGGGCGCGTGGCCTAATATGCAAAGGAGTTGCTGTTACAAAAAAAGCCATCAGTGGAATCCCATTTGAGGGTAGCCATGCTGAGTGAACAGATGAAAGGATATTATAGCACTGGAAAAAGCGCAGAAAAGGGCAACTAGAATGATTCAAGTTTTGGAACACTTTCCCTATGAAGAAAGGTTAAAACGCTTGGGGCTTTTTAGCTTGGAAAAACGTCGACTGCGGGGTGACATGATAAAGGTTTACAAGATTATGCATGGGATGGAGAAGGTAGAGAAAGAAGTACTTTTCTCCCTTTCTCATAATACAAGATCTCGTGGGCATTCAATGAAATTGCTGAGCAGTCGGGTTAGAACGGATAAAAGGAGGTACTTCTTCACCCAAAGGGTGATTAACATGTGGAATTCACTGCCACGGGAAGTGATGACGGCTACAAGCATAGCCAGCTTTAAGAGGGGATTGGATAAAAATATGGAGCAGAGGTCCATCAGTGGCTATTAGCCACAGTATGTGTGTGTGTGTGTGTGTGTGTGTGTGTGTATATCAATTTTTGGCCACTGTGTGACCCAGAGTGTTGGACTGGATGGGCCATTGGCCTGATCCAACATGGCTTCTCTTATGTTCTTATGATGCCATTTATTGTTATAGGAGAAAAAAGGAGCAGTGCCAGAATCAACCAGCAAATGGCCAACCAGGCCTGAATGTCTCTCTCTATCCTTTGAAAACCACATGAAGGGCTGTCCAGAGTTTCCTGCCTGCATCATCCCTCTTTCAGGCTTCTGAGGCTCTGCAGCCTCTCTTCTGGTTCGGACTTTTTCGGTCATGCTAGAGCAGGGGTGGCCAAACTGTGGCTCTTTCACACATATTGTGTGGCTCTTGAAGCTTCCACTGTCCCGTCAGCATTTCTCTCTTTAAATCGCTTCTCCAAGCCAAGCAAGCCAGTGGCCTTCCCTCCTTCCTCCCTCCCTGTGCTTTTTTTGTAGAAAAAGCCAAGCAGGAACTCATTTGCATATTATGTCACACCCCCGATGTCACCCTTGTTTCACACAATGCTTTTTTGCAGAAAAAGCCCAGTAGGAACTTATTTGTACACCTCCTGACACCAAATCCAGCCAGAGCTGCATTCCTGGGCGTTCCTGCTTTTAAAAAAACCCACCCTCCTTCCCTCTCTCTCTCTGTCAGTCTTTTCCCCTGTCTCCTTCCTTCCTTCCTTCCTTCCTTCCTTCCTTCCTTCCTTCCTTCCTTCCTTCCTTCCTTCCTTCCTTCCTTCCTTCCTTCCTTTATTTTTATTTGATTTATATCCCCCCTACCCCACCGAAGCGGGCTCAGGGCGGCTCACAACATAAAAGTTCTAACAATAAAATTCAGAATTAAAATATAATAGCATTAAAATACAAAAATACAATAGCAATTTCAATAATTAAAACATTAATAATAATACATCAATCCAACAGTGTGCTATCTATAGACTTTCTTCAGTATTTTGGTGCTGGTCAGTTATAAGCCAACCGGAAGCGGACTGTCTTACAGGCCCTGCGGAACTGTCCAATATCCCGCAGGGCCGTGACCTCTTCCGGTAACTGGTTCCACCAGCAAGGGGCTGTGATTGAGAAGGCCCTGTCCCTGGTTGACTTCAAGCGGGCCTCCTTTGGCCTGGGGATTACAAGCAGATTTTGAGAGCCTGATCGCAGTACTCTCTGGGGGACATATGGGAAGAGACGGTCCCTAAGGTAGGCAGGTTCCTTCCCTCCCTCCCTCAAAAATCTGCCATTCATGCCTTGCAGCTCTCAAACATCTTATTCTGTGTGGCTCTTACAGTAAACAAATTTGGCCACCCCCGTATGACCAAAACATTCAGAAGGATCGTTATGTGGGGGTTATATAGGGAACCCAAATGTGATACATACCAATACTTTTCCTGGTCCCCTCAAAAAGTGATTTTTGAGTTGGCAGGGCCAGGTGGAGCTTTTACTCCACCTGATTGGCTCTGGTTTTGTCTTTAAAAAAATGCTTTGGAAGCAGCAGAAGGGTCTTCACTGTATGACTGAAGCTGTGGCAGCCATGTTGCAGCTGGCTCCACCGACTGCAGCAGCCATTTTGTGGCCACCATGTTGTGTCAGAATACCCAGGGTGCTTGCAGCCTCGAAAAGGTTGGAGAACAGAACCGCATAAATTTCATGTAACAGGCAAAAAAAAAAAAAGCAGCAACCCCAGCAGGAGGGACATATGGCTTCATGTGAGAACAGCAGCTTGCCTCAGTTGTTGCGGCAGGAAGGCAATCTGTCAAACCCTGGCTGTTTTTGGCATGGTGCATACCACTGGCGAGATCAGAGAGCCGGATTCTGCTTGCAATTACTGCCGAAGGACCTTGGATGGGGCGGCCTGCTATCAATTACTCCCCTGGCTTCAGACGCTTGGACTTGTCAACTTGCCGGTGTCTTCTGTTTTGTAACAGGGAGAGAAACGGCTCCCCGCGAGTTTTTCTTGGAACTTTTTCCATGTGTTGCCTCACTCCTCAGCGTCATTAACAATACAATTAAGATCTTACAGCCGGTTTTGCATATGTGTGTTTTTGCACAGTGCGAGAAGGGCCAAGAAAACCCTGCCTCGCGAGGCTCACTGGAATTGAGTCTAGCACGGGAGACCTTGACGGGGTGAGGCTGGAGTCTGGCCTCCGGCTCAAGCCAACTCCTTCCCGATGACTCTGAGCAAAAATTTCATAATCTGCACCAGGGCAGTTTGCAGACAGTTGCTGAGGGCCAAACCCTCACCTAGCCCCTCTTCCTCCTTTTTGCGGCTCGCCCAAACAGTTTAAACAAAACTCAGCTCAGGAATGTTTAGTAACTCCAGATTTGTGAGCTCCCTGTTAGAAGAGCAGACTGGCGATGGCTCTTGCTCAGTTCCTCCAAGACTACAAACACCATAAAGCAAGTTGGATAGATAGGACAATATCAGTCAGTCTCTTTCCAGTTTGTTCTGTTTTCACTCACCCTCTCTAACCAATAGAATGTAATCTCAGGGAACTCCTTTCCATCTTGTTCTCCTCCACTTTCTTCTTCTTGCCTTCATACATTAGGAGGAATAGCATGGTGTCTCGCCTCCTGATCGGAACTAAGCAGATGGGCCTACTAAAATCCAAAGCCATCCAGTTAGATAGAATAGTTTAGATACTGTTTCTCTCCACAATACTTGTATATTATGTTCATTTTAAGTAACTCCACCAGTACTGGTTTCTTAACCATTAGACTAGGCCACGCTGCTGCGCAGAAGCTCAGAAAAGAGCACTCTGCTAAGTGAAGGGAAGGATAGCTGCCTGACCAGTCCAGCCATCCAAAACCAGTCCCAACAGGTAAAGATGCTTTAAGAGCAGGGTTGCTGGGAAGGCATACAGCAGAGACCTTTCTGAGCCTGTGGACACCTTTGGAATTTTGAGGCAGTGTGGTCGGGAGCAGCCGAAATGGCAGGAGGTGAAGCCAGCCTCAACATGGCTGCTACGGCTAATCTTCTGTTACACAGTGAAAACCCTGTGTGGCAGCTGCTGCCAAACCAATGCTTTTAAACGTCTGCACAGCCCATCAAATCTCCAGTGGCCAATCAGAAGCCTTGCTAGGCAAAAGCCCTACCTGAGCCCACCCACTCTCTAGAAACACTTGGCGGCACCAGAAAAAGCCTCAGCAAGTGCCACTTGCGACTCATGCCCTAGACCAGGGGTGCCAAACTGTGGCTTGGGGACCACATGTGGCTCTTTCACACATATTGTGTGGCTCTTGAAGCTCCCACTGCCCTGTTAGCAGACTTGGAAAAGGCATTTCTCTCTTTAAATCATTTCTCCATCATCTAGTCCAACCCCCTGCACAATGCAGGAAACTCACAAACCTCTCCCCCTAAATTCAACATGATCCTCCTTGCTGTCAGATGGCCATCTAGCCTCTGTTTAAAAACCTCCAAGGAAGGATAGCCCACCACCTCCTGAGGAAGCCTGTTCCACTGAGGAACCACTCTAACGGTCGGGAAGATCTTCCTAATGTTGAGCCGGAAACACTTTTGATTTGATTTCAACCTATTGGTTATGGTCCTACCTTTTTGGGCCACAGAAAACAATTCCACACCATCCTCTATATGACAGCCCTTCAAGTACATGAAGATGGTGATCATATCACCTCTCAGTCACCTCCTCTCCAGACTAAACATGCCCAGCTCCTTCAACCTTTCCTCATAGGACTTGGTCTCCAGACCCCTCACCATCTTTGTCGCCCTCCTCTGGACCCATTCCAGCTTGTCTATATCCTTCTTAAAATGTGGTGCCCAAAATTGAACACAATACTCCAGGTGAGGTCTTACTGGAGCAGATTAATAGAGGCCTACTGTACCAGGCTGTTTCAGAAGAAGAGACAATTTCTTTATTTTATTTTTAAGCAACCAACTTTTAAGGGTCTGCGCACACACACACACACACACAGAGATAGAACAAAATTTACTATCCTCTGTGACCTTTTCCTGAAAAGATTAGTTGCAGATGGTTAGTGCAAAATGGAAAGCTATACATTTCCACCAATATACGTTATAAAACATCTTCAATATTAAAGAAATGGAAAATCACAGTGTATACTTTTTCCTAGCAGTTAAATATGTGTGTGTGGCGGTGTTCACTTGCAAACCATGCGAACGGTTTCAGAACAGATTTTGAACAAAATTAATAAGTTTTTAGTCCTGGGGCTTGTTAAGGCAGCTTTCGGTTTAAACCTTCAATGGGGTTAGTCATGCAGGAAGAAGAGCCTTTAAAGTTAGCAAAGACTTTGTTTAAAGCCCGAGAAAATGTGAACGGCCAGAATCTTTTGTGTGGAGTTTGCAGCTTAAAGCCCAGACCCCAGTACGTCGCTGACCCTCTACGCCCCAAATGTCTGCTCTCTTGCTGGAATCCAAATCAGGATTAGGAGTTGATTTCCTTCTAGGTAAAAACCAACATGCAAACAGTGGGGGGAGGCCACATCGCCCTTTGTCCCTTATATTTATCAGGATAGCTTTGTAGACTAATTCACATTGTGCACCCCCCCCAAAGGTCAGGGCGACTCCCCCCCACACACCCCCGAAAAAAAGAAGAGTATCACACACAGGAGCCGACATTTCAAGGCAAGAGCGATTTGTATGTAAATCCTGATCAAAAGAAAACCTGCGCCCCAATTTTGTCAGGCTTTGCTGCCAAAATCTGGCATTTAAATGGGGCTAACAGCAAAACTGGATTTTAAACTAAAGGGCTGGATAGAGGCAGGGAGCCAACCACTCGCGGGGAGATCAGATCTGGCAGGCCGGGTCACACCGCTCAGCCGGCTGTTTGTCAATGCCTAACATTTAAGATAAATATGTATTCTTTAACAATGCTGAAAACTCGCTTCCTGGAGCTCTCCGCCATTCATTTACAAAAAGAAATTTTTGATGCCACATTCACAGCTGTGCTTCATATATCCTCATTTCCAATCAAGCCACCTTTTAGCAGAATGGCTGCCTGGGCAATTATTTCCTTTTACAACCCCCCCCCCCCCCCACCTGCCGCAGTGAAATGGTTTCAGAGGGTTACCATGTTGGTCTCACTAGAACAGCTAGATTCAAACCCAGTAGCACCAACAAGGCTTTTGTGGTATGAGCTTTCCTGGAGGTTTTTTTTTTTACCCTCCTCTGGACATAGAGCAGAGGTCACTCACTGGGGTAGTGGTGAGGGGGAGGTAGTAGTGAATTCCCTGCATTGTGCAAGGGGTTGGACTAGATGACCCTGGAGGTCCCTTCCACCTTGATGTGTCAAGAGTTACTGCTCTCTTAATTGACTCTCGAAAGCTTATCCCCCCCCAAATCTTGTTGGTCGCTAAGGTGTGCTGCAGCGAAATGGCATTTGAACATCGATGTGTTCGTATAACTCTGCCACTGCAGAAGAAGGAGGAGGAGGAGGAGAAGGAGGAGGAGGAGGAGGAGGAGAAGGAGAAGGAGGAGGAAGAGAAGGGGAAGGGGAAGGAGGAGAAGGAGGAGAAGAAGGAGGAGGAGGAGGAGGAGAAGGAGGAGAAGAAGGAGGAGGAGAAGGGGAAGGAGGAGGAGAAGGAGGAGGAGGAGGAGGAGAAGGGAAGGAGAAGAAGGAGGAGGAGAGGAAGGAGGAGGAGGAGAAGGGGAAGGAGGAGAAGGAGGAGGAGGGGAAGGAGGAGGAGAAGGGGAAGGGGAAGGAGGAGAAGGAGGAGAGGAAGGAGGAGGAGGAGAAGGGGAAGGAGGAGAAGGAGGAGGAGGGGAAGGAGAAGGAGGAGGAGGAGGAGAAGGGGAAGGAGAAGAAGGAGGAGGAGAGGAAGGAGGAGGAGAAGGGAAGGAGGAGAAGGAGGAGGAGGGAAGGAGGAGAAGGAGGAGGAGGAGAATACGAAAAAGAGGAGGAGGAGAATGCATGTTTATACAACTGTTGTTATAGATTTGTGTCTAGTTTATACAAGTTTCCTTATTTTAGTTGCTAGATTCTGAGCTTTCCCCACCTTCTTGTTCTCTTTTTGCTTGTCTTTTTTTTTTGTTGTTTGGAAAGGAAAAAAAAAATCTTACAACCAATGGGGTGCAAGTTGCAACTCATGGAATGCCAAATATGAAAGTTAATAGGTCTGGGGGTTCATGGGCCTATTAGTGGGAGGCAACCGCTGGCCAGCTCTATGATCTTTGCCACTAGGTTGAGGGGCCCCTTTGAGAAGCTCATTTCAACAGACTACTATATTTGCATTACCTACTTCTCCCTTATGTGATGCGTGAGCTGAGTCTTTCAACCCCACAGGAGAGGCCTGGCCTTTTGGTGAACACCTTCCCCACTAGAACAGAGTTCTGGGCTAAAGTTAGCGTCCAGAGGCTCCAACAAAGTTTTATTCAAGCTACGAGCTTTCTTATACACACACACTGCCTCAGATAAATAGGAATGGAAGATAAGATAACCATTCCAATTTATACAGCAAATTAGCATGCTATAGGGTTGCCAGCCTCCAGGTGGGGCCTGGAGATCTCCCGCTTTTACAACTGATCTCCAGCTGGCAGAGACCAGTTCCCCTGGAGAAAATACAACACCCAGGGGATCACAGTTCATATTACAGGCAATACAAAAAACCAAACACTGTGATATACTGGTTAACAACCAGGGCTTTTTTTGTAGCAGGAACTCCTTTGCATATTAGGCTACACCCCCCCCCTCCGATGTAGCCAGTCTTCCTGGAGCTTACAGTAGGCCCTGTAAGAAGAGCCCTGTAAGCTCTTGGAGAATTGGCTACATCAGCGGGTGTGGCCTAAAATGCAAGGTAGTTCCTGCTACAAAAAAAGTCCTACTAACAACATTTAGTAAAACTTGACCTCCATGTCACTTGGCGATGATCTCCGGGGTGGAGGGGGCACCAGAAGTTAGCCTTGCCGAAAGTGCCAGAGAGTCTAGAGCCGGCCCTGGCAGAATGCAGAGATGTGCTATCAGGGAGAAGGATTCCATATCTGATGCTCCTCCCAGGGAGATGTGGGCCTACTGTCAGTGCCTAGTTTGGGGCTCTCTCACTCATCACCTTAGTCACTGTGACTAGAAAGAGCCAGTTGGGTGTAGTGGTGAAGTGTGCAGACTCTTATCTGGGAGAACCGGGTTTGATTCCCCACTCCTCCACTTGCAAAAGAGTCACATAAGTCTTTGCACACATTATAAAGAGTACAATTTTACAACATTACAAAGAAAAGTCCATCCAACAAGCATCTGGATTCAGGCTCATTTCGTCAAAAGTCTTCCGCAGGAGTATTCCTGTTTCTTTCAAAGTTATCAGCCTCTGGTTATAATCAGCATTGATATTGAGAGCAAGCCAGTCCTGAACCTCTTCTCTTACCAGATGCAAAAACCTTCTGGATTTTGCTGGCTAAATGGTCTCTGTGTTATATTTATATTAGGAGCAAGCCATTCCTAATTGAGGGCAAAATCCTCTCGATGCCACCTAATCGTTTTGTTTAGAAGCAAGCCACCCCTGAACCTCTTCTCTTAGCTGATAAAAAAGCCTTCTGAATTAGGCTGGTAAAATGCTCTCTTTTTTGTATCCCCTGGAGAAAATGGCTGCTTTGAAGGGTGGAGTCTATGGCATTGCACCGTGCTGAAGTCCTGCCCCTTCCCTCC
The DNA here is from genome assembly GCF_032191835.1 of Heteronotia binoei. Lineage (NCBI taxonomy): Eukaryota > Metazoa > Chordata > Lepidosauria > Squamata > Gekkonidae > Heteronotia > Heteronotia binoei. The sequence continues at coordinate 3,949,933 of NC_083226.1, read as the reverse complement.
CCAAACCCCGCCCTCTCCCAGATCCACCCCCATAATCCCCAGGCACTTTCCAACACAGGCCTAATGTAACATGAAGATATTTTAAGGTATGCAGAGCAGTGACAAAACAGGAATAACAAGTTGAGTTTATAAGATCAACCGTTCTGGACTGCCAAACTCTGCAGCTCAGATACACCCAGCCTCACAGTAGGGCTGAAGAGGGAAACAGACCTGCAGTTGCCAAGAGTCTGTGCCTTCTCCAAGGCAGACGCCAGTTCAGGCACTTCGAGTTCTGTGTTTGGTTTCTGAACCTGCCCTGTGACAGAGGCTATGCCCCTGGGCTTGCCCCGGGGAGCGATTACGTTCTGCAACTGCACACAAGATGGGGAAATCTCTTGCAGGAAACAAAGAGTTCAGAGAGATTCGTTTCGCCTGAAGGCCTGGTGGTAGAAAGCTGAGAAGGATGCTGACTTGAGAAAGGAATTTCGGGAAATGGGTGGTCCTTTCTTCTGCTGGGCTTGCGTCATCCCTACTTGGCACCTATCACAATCACCCTGTACTTCTGTCTCAGGAACTGCAGGATGCAGGGCCCTCCCTAACACTAGGCAATTGCCTAGGGAGCCAGCCTTCTGGGGCACCAAACTGGGCACCTCCATGTCACTTGGCGATGATCTCCGGGGTGGAGGGGGCACCAGAAGTTAGCCTTGCCGAAAGTGCCAGAGAGTCTACAGCCGGCCCTGGCAGAATGCAGAGATGTGCTATCAGGGAAAGGATTCCATATCTGTTGCTCCTCCCAGGGAGATGTGGGCCTACTGTCAGTGCCTAGTTTGGGGCTCTCTCACTCATCACCTTAATCACTGTGACTAGAAAGAGCCAGTTTGGTGTAGTGGTTAAATGTGCGGACTCTTATCTGGGAGAACCGGGTTTGATTCCCCACCCCACCACTTGCACCTGCTGGAATGGCCTTGGGTCAGCCAGAGCTCTAATAGAGAGCCAGTTTGGTGCAGTGGTTAAGTGTGTGGACTCTTATCTGGGAGAACTGGGTTTCATTCCCCCTCCTCCACTTGCACCTGCTGGAATGACCTTGGGTCAGCCATAGCTCTAACAGAGAGCCAGTTTGGTGCAGTGGTTAAGTGTGTGGACTCTTATCTGGGAGAACCAGATTTGATTCCCCACTACTCCACTTGCACCTACTAGAATGGCCTTGGGTTAGCTATAGCTCTAATAGAGAGCCAGTTGGGTGTAGGGGTTAAGTGCACGGACTCTTATCTGGGAGAACCGGGTTTGATTCCCCACTCCTCCACTTGCACCTGCTGGAATTGCCTTGGGTCAGCCAGACCTCTCTTATCTGGGAGAACTGGGTTTGATTCTCCACTCCTCCACTTGCAGCTGCTGGAATGGCCTTGAGTCAGCCAGAGCTCTCTTATCTGGGAGAACCGGGTTTGATTCTCCACTCCTCCACTTGCAGCTGCTGGAATGGCCTTGGGTCAGCTAGAGCTCTCTTATCTGGGAGAACCGGGTTTGATTCCCCATTCTTCCACTTGCAGCTGCTGGAATGGTCTTGGGTCAGCTATAACTCTCATAAGAGTTGTCCTTGAAAGGGCAGCTACTGTAAGAGCTGTCAGCCCCACACTTCACAGGGTGTCTGTTATGTGGGGGGGAAGGTAAAGGAGATTGTGATCGCTCTGAGACTCTGCGATTCAGAGTATAGGGCATGATATAAATCCAATATCTTCCTCTTCCTCCTCCTCCTCCTCCATGCCCAGGAAGGCTGTAGAAGCAGACCAAAACAGCTGCATCTCAGCAACAGTTCCACAATGATGCAAATTCAAGACTACAACAGGGACGGAGCTCTGCTGACAGGCGGTGGCAGTGGTGTGTCTCCCTTCATAACTTTGGCCTTCTTCATTCTGACCCACCAGCAGGCATCACGTCGGGTGCAATTCCAGCCAGGAACTGGGACATGACACACTTGCAGGCTTGATGGATTATGAAGGAAGACCTTCTTCCTCTGTGCAATTTGTGGCTAAGAGAGTCACTTTGTCACCCACACTAGAGGGAGGACATCACTGACTACACTCGGCAACATGTCAGTGCAAACCTAACTAGGGCAGCAAACCATGGGCCAAACCCACAGAAGGCAAAGATTTTCAAGAGATACGTGCATCCAGGGGTGGAATTCTAGCAGGAACTCCTTTGCATATGAGGCCGCACACCCCTGATGCAGCCAATCCTCCAAGAGCTTACAAAAAGGAGCCTTGTAAGCTCTTGGAGGATTGTCAACATCAAGGAGGTGTGGCCTAATATGGAAAGGAGCTCCTGCTAGATTTCCACCCCATGTGTGTTTACTCTTTTGCCCCATGTGTCTGACAGCCACTTGAATGAAGAGGGGGAGTGCTTCCCCAGCACAAATGCAGTCCTAAATAAAATTATCTTCCACTACCTCCTAAAAATCAGAAGTGAGGGGGCCAGGCAAACCTCCCCGTGGAAGTTTTTCTATAATTGTGGGACTCCCACTGAAAAAAACCATCTCTCGTGCACCCACCAGATGAGCTTCTTTGATTGGTGAGATAGTCAGAGAATCACAGAGCTGGAAAGGCCCTCCAAGGTCATCTAGTCCAACCCCCAGAACAATGCAGAAAACTACCAAATACACAACATTCTATGCAGCTCAGGAGGTGTTTCCTCCAAGGTATAAAAGGAGCCCAAAGCCCCTTAGGATTCAGCAGCCTTCCCTCTTACTGCTCTGCACCTCCAGCCTGCAAGAGCCCGAAAAAAACCCAATGGTGACCATCCACATGTTGAAGCTGATTTAGCCATGCAAGCTTCAAAAGAACAGCACGCGCTCACTGTGATCTGGGGAAACAATTTGCCTTCCATACAAACCAGACAACAGAATAAGACATTTGACCAGAAGGTCAGCAATGCAGATTGGTGCTGCTGGGTAGCCATCTAGAACATGGGATAGAAAAGACAGGGGTGGGTTTTACATTCCTTCATGCCTGGCACCCAGCGCCAATCTGGCAAAAGAAGCACATGATCATGCAGGACTGTGTAAGGGTCTCAAAAGATCTTGGATGGGCCAGCATATCTTCGGGCCCCATATGTCTTTACGATCAGCAACCCAACAACTTTTGGTAATACCCAGCCCCAGAAACATCCATCTGGCCTCAACGAGGGCCAGGGCCTTTTCAACCCTGGCCCCTGCCTGGTGGAATGAGCTCCCCCTGGACATACAGGCCCTGCGGGATCTGCTTCAGTTCCACAGGGCCTGTAAAACAGAGCTGTTTTGTCAGGCTTTCAGCTGAGACAGGGGGCATCACTTGTTACCGCCCCCCCCCCCTTCCATCCCAGCGCTACAAGACCTGCTGGACCTGGAGAATAGGCCATGTCTGTGAGGCAGAATCTGCCATCTTAAATCTTTGTAATTTTAGATTTTATATATTTTAAATTGGCCTTTTACTGTTTTTACTGTTGACTGTTTCTATGATGTAACCCGCCCTGAGCCTGTTCTATGGGAAGGGCGGGCTAAAAATCGAATAAAGAAAGAAAAAGAAATCTGTCGAATGACAAAAATAAAAAATAAAATCCAGTCCTTTAAACTTTTGAAAAGCCCCAATAACTACAAAAATACTTGCCCGTCAGTCTAAAGGTCAGAAGACTTAACTATATTTCATATTGTAATTCCTTATAAAACCCCAAACATCTCCCCACCAACCTCTACTACCAATTCCAGCTCAGAGCTAAAATCAGATTTACAACAACTGTCAAAGGCGCGGATGACAGATAAATTAATCTTCCCTTCATGAGTTTACATCCCAGCAGCATCTGGTCTCCTGATCTGCCCCTAACAAGCGCAGGGTCTCTACAAGCTGTCGTTTAAAGTTGATGTTTTCATGACTGGAGATGAATTATTCTGTCATGAGAATCTATTTATTCAGCAGTCGGAGGGTGCGGCTTTGGCTTTGAAATGGAATGACTTCATGGGTTAAGTCCCCTTGAAGCATCAGTTTCGAGCTAAGAACACCCCAGCCCAGAACACAACTTGAGTTGCCTTTGCAAGGTCATTTGCAGGAAAGGAAAAAGAAAAATATAATCCATCCTGAATTGTGTGTGTACAAGATGCAATTTTCATTAACCATGAAATCAACAAAAGCCGTCTAACAACAGGCCCGGGGGGGGGGGGGGGGGAGGTAAAGTGGCTCCTACTTAATTCAATGTATTTCCATTTTCCCAAGTTTAATTTAGGCTGTTTCTTACCCCACCAGAATGCCAGATAAACTAAAAAGCTCTGCATGCTGTCAGGACATGAAAATACTGATTTGCAAAGTTACACAAATAAGTATATGCAATACCTTTGCATATTCTTTCCTCTCTCTGTTTCATACTGACTAACAAATATTGTTAAAACATATTTTTACTACTCCATTTATGATTACGAGATTATATAACGCAAGACTTTTTGCCCAATCTAAATTGATAAGATTTAGGCGAGTAACCGTGTTGGTCTGAAGTGACAGAACATTTCCAGTGGCACTTTTAAGACCAACAAAGTTTAATTCTGGGGAGACGCTTTTGTGTGTATGCACACAAAAACTTATACCCAGAATTAAACTTTATCACACACACATGAAAGCTTGCACCAAGAATTAACCTTTGATACATGCACATGAAAACTTATACCCAGAATTAAACTTTATTTCATTCACACAAAAGCTTACACAAAGAATCAACCTTTGTTACATGCATAGGAAAACTTATACCCAGAATTAACTTTTGTTGCATGGACATGAAAGCTTATGCTCAGAATTAAACTTTGCAAGTCTTAAAGGTGCCACTAGACTCAAACTCATATAGAGGATGGTGTGGAATTGTTTTCTGTGGCCCTGGAAGGTAGGACCAGAACCAGTGGGTTGAAATTAAATCAAAAGAGTTTCCGGCTCAACATTAAGAAGAACTTCCTGATTGTTAGGGCGGTTCCTCAGTGGAACAGGCTTCCTCGGGAGGTGGTGGGCTCTCCTTCCTTGGAGGTTTTTAACAGAGGCTAGATGGCCATCTGACAGCAATGAAGATCCTGTGAATTTAGGGGGAAGTGTTTGTGAGTTTCCCACATTGTGCAGGGGGTTGGTCTAGATGACTCTATGATTCTAACTGATAAGATTATTTTATGTTAGAATTAAGGTTTGCCCCCTCTAAAATCCCATACATTTTAAAAAACGTATGGTTCTGGTCCTGTAATATGTTTTCTTCATACTTTGTTGGTTTCCTAATGCTGACATTGCTATGTATACATCCGGGACTTTTTTGGTAAAAAAAGCCCAGCAGGAACTCATTTGCATATTAGGCCACACACCCTGACACCAAGCCAGCCGGAACTGCGTTCCTGTGTGTTCCTGCTCAGAAAAAGCCCTGCCTACATCTAAGCAGATAACTTTTAAGTCCATGAGACCTTGGACACATGAAGCTGCCTTCTACTGAATCAGACCCTTGGTCCATCCCAGTCAGTGATGCCCCCTCGAAGTGGCAGCTGGTCTCCAGGGTCTCTGGTCTTGCATACTCCTTTCTACCCCCTTGCAGGAGCCTTGTCGTGACACAGAGTGGTAAGCTGCAATACTGCAGTCCGCGATTTGAGTTCGATCCCAGTGGAAGCTGCATTCAGGTAGCTGGCTGGAGGTTGACTCAGCCTTCCATCCTTCTGAGGTCGATAAAATGAGGACCCAGCTTGCTGGGGGGAAAGCGTAGATGATTGGGGAAGGCAATGGCAAACCACCCCGTAAAAAAGTCTGCTGTGAAAACGTCATTACGTGACATCACCCCCATGGGTCAGTAACAACTCGGTGCTTGCACAGGGGACTACCTTTACCCTTACTACATCCTATTTAAAACTGGAGATGCCAAGCATTGAGCTTACGTCAGTATATGCATATGTGATACACCCTTCTCCTATAATCCCCCTATCTTTGCATTCACATTTACAGGGACAAATTATGTGAAAACACATGATGTGACTGCATAGCAGCAGGTGAAAACCCTACCACTCCATACATATGGCAGTTCCATATGCTCAGCAACAAGAACAGGTCACAAGAGCAAAAGAGAAGCCATGTTGGATCAGGCCAATGGCCCCTCCAGTCCAACACTCTGTGTCACACATAAGAACATAAGAGAAGCCCTGTTGGGTCAGGCCAGTGGCCCCTCCAGTCCAACACTCTGTGTCACAGAAGAACATAAGAGAAGCCATGTTGGATCAGGCCACCAATGGCCCCTCCAGTCCAACACTCTGTGTCACATAAGAACAGAAGAGAAGCCATGATGGATCAGGCCAGTGGCCCCTCCAGTCCAACACTCTGTGTCACATAAGAACAGAAGAGAAGCCATGTTGGATCAGGCCAATGGCCCCTCCAGTCCAACACTCTGTGTCACACAATGGCCAAAAAGAAATGAACAGACACCATCAGGAGGTTCATCAGTGGGGACAGGACACTAGAAGCCCTCCTACTGTTGCCCCCCCCCCCCCCCAAGAACCAAGAATACAGAGCATCACTGCCCCAGACATAAGAAAAGCCATGTTGGATCAGGCCAATGGCCCCTCCAGTCCAACACTCTGTGTCACACAATGGCCAAAAAGCCAGGTGCCATCAGGAGGTCCACCAGTGGGGCCAGGACACTAGAAGCCCTCCCACTGTTGCCCCCCCCCCCAAGAACCAAGACTACAGAGCATCACTGCCCCAAACAGAGAGTTCCAACGATAAGCTGTGGCTAATAGTCACTGATGGATCTCGGCTCCATATGCTTATCCAGTCCCCTCTTGAAGCTGTCTATGCTTGTAGCCACCACCACCTCCTGTGGCAGTGAATTCCACATGTTAATCTCCCTTTGGGTGAAGAAGTACTTCCTTTTGTCAGTTCTAACCTGACTGCTCAGCAATTTCATTGAATGTCCATGAGTTCTCGTATTGTGAGGCATGACAGGTCCCAAGAGAAAGGGGGCAAGATGACAGGAAGGCAATTTAAAAGGTGGGGGAGAACCCTTCATGGTCTTCATGAGGGGCTGCAATGGAACTGTGGGGGCTGTATGTCTTGAAGCTCTGGCAAAACGGATGGGGGGAGAGCTCTGTAGCACAGACCATGCCGAAGTGACACAATGCTCTGCAGTGATAGAGAATTCGATAGTCATGATTTTAGTCACTCCAACAATAACAAAAGATTAAATAAAATGCATGACATTCCCAAGGAGGGAGTGTCTTGTGTAATTCATCTTAAAATGCAATATTCTGTCATTTCAAGTAACACTTGCTGAAAGCAAGCATCAATACTTTTTGTCAAAACCAGCACTCTGTGTAAAATGTTTCATCAATCTTTATTTACATAAAACAAAACACACACACAAAAAAACCCCCCTCTTTCCACATGGTTCTACAAAGTAGAGCGATTCCAGGGCTCAGTCACCCGGCTTCATGCTCTAGTGAAATATTATTTTGACCAGCTCCAAAAAGAAAGCAAGCCTTAAAGTTATGATATGAATTGAGCCTTAAAAAAAAAAAGTTGGCCCATGTCCCAGTGCAAAGATAGTTCCCAAAGACAGACAACTTTTGGATGTCAGGGCAAACTAAGAGGCAGATTTTACTAAGACAACTTAGGGGCGGGGGGCACTTTAAAAAATCATGAGTGCTGAAAAAATGTTACTTACAGAGCTGGGGGGGGGGAGATAAGAGAAGGAAAAAATGGGCCCCAGCTAGTGACAAATTCTGGATCATAATTCGGTTCATGCCCATTCCTAGTTACTACTGTAAGGGAACTGCAGATGAGTAGCATTTCAAAACATACTTTGAAATTTGGAGAATCCAGAGTAACGTTTTCCATTAACATTTCTCTTTGGAGGGAAACTTCCACTGTCAGCCCAACAACTAAGGGCGAGGCGGCAAGAACAACGTGGTGTTTTATGTGTTCCAAGAGTCCCTCAGGTGCTCCAAGTGTCTTTTACCTCAGGTGGAAATCTGGCTCCCTACTGTTTTGCAGCATAAATCATACAACATACAGTGAATCAAATGCTGCTTCAGTCGAAGAAGACGACGATATTGGATTTATACCTCACCCTCCATTCTGAATCTCAGAGCGGCTCACAATCTCCTTTACCTCCCCCCCCCCCCACAACGGATACCCTGTGAGGTGGGAGGGGCTGAAAAAGCTCTGACAAACTGACTTTTCAAGGAGAACTTGGCAAGAGCTATGGCTGACCCAAGGCCATTCTGGCAGCTGCAAGTGTCGGAGTGGGGAATCAAACTCAGTTCTCCAGGATAAGAGTCCATGCACTTAACCACTACACCAAACTGGCTCTCGACAAATCTGTTATCTGCCCCATACATAGGACGAGCTTCGTATCTTCAATATTTTTGAATATTTATAATTTATAGAATATTTATAATTTATGTCTGTCTGAACCTGCCCCCATTATCAGGATCCCTTGCCATGCTTCCTTTTCTTTCTTTGCTCTACATATAAGGTAAAAGGTCAAGGTAGTCCCCTGTGCAAGCACCAGTCGTTTTCGACTCTGGAATGACGTTGCTTTCACAAAGTTTTCATGACAGACCTTTTGTTTCAGGGTGGTTTGCCATTACCTTCCCCAGTCATCTACACTTTCCCCCCAGCAAGCTGGGTACTCATTTTACTGACCTCAGAAGGATGGAAGGCTGAGTCAACCTGGAGCCGGCTACCTGAACCAGCTTTCGCTGGGATCAAACTCAGCTCATGAACAGAGGGCTCCAATTGCAGTACTGCAGCTTTACCACTCTATCAGGAGCTCCTTTGCATATTAGGCCACACACCCCACTGTAGCCAATTCTTAAAGGCTCTTTTTTGTAAGCTCTTGTAGGATTGCCTTCATCGGGGGGGGGGGTGGCCTAATATGCAAAGGAGCTTCTGCTAGAATTCCACCCCTGAAAATAAATGCCTTGGGCCGCAGTCACACTCACCATTAAATCCATTCCTAACCCGTCATTATTATACCCCGCAGCTTTTTTACAACGAATTTCCTGATCAGACATCCCTCCATCCTTCAGTTCTAAGCAGCGTTGGTCCCGTCGCTGGTTGATCAGGGGTCACAACCAGACCTTATTTTTTAAGATGGCATTCCACACTCGCGTAAGCGCAGTACGTGGGATATTGTGCTTGGCTTAAAAAAAAAAAAGTGCCAGAAAAGGTGGCCGATCTGCCCCCCCTCCCCATTTAAACACCCAGAAAGGAAGGGAAAGCCCAGGAGCTCTCTTTGCTGTCTCTCCACCTGGCAGGGAGACAGCAAAGGTGGGCGATCTGCCTCCCCCCCCCCCCCCCCCCATTTAGGAAAGGTCCCCTGTGCAAGCACCAGTCGTTTCTGACTCTGGGGTGACGCTGCTTTCACAAGTTTTCATGGCAGACCTTTTACGGGGTGGTTTGCCATTGCCTTCCCCAGTCATCTATACTTTTCCCCCCAGCAAGCTGGGTGCATATTTTACCGACCTTGGAAGGTTGGAAGGCTGAGTCAACAATTGCTGGCGTAATGATATCATTTGGAGCGGGCTCTCGCAGGGAAGCAGATGTGCGCTTGCGACGTGTCGGCTACAATGGAGCATTCAAACATAGAAAGTACGCACGGGAGTTGTCAGAAGCATTCTTATTCCGGATTTAATGTACTATCAAAAAAGCCCGCGTCTCAGTCGTGGCAGTTCGGGACATGAACGAGCCAACGCCCATTGCCAGATGCTGATGTTTGGACAACCGCATAAAATCCGACATGCATCTGGCTTTCATCCATGCCCATCTCGTCAGTTTATGCGCGTCTGACCTTGGCCCTGCTTTTTCTACTGAGAAACCGAAAGGTTGTACCCCTTGAGAAACAGTCTGCTCTTCAAGGTCTCTGTTATCTCATGGTGTGTTTTTGAAATGGCTTGCAGTGGGAGAACGCTAAGCTTTGTAACAATTTATGTTTGAACTAATCTCATGCCTAATTCAAAAGGTGCGCATGTAAGGGCCAAATGGAAAGTATATAACTAACCCACCTGTGAGTGCTTTTCAGTTTTGACACTGGGCAACCAGTATCAATCATCTATTTTACAATAAACACTAATCCTGAAACAATGGAGAGCCGTTATTATTGAAGAAAACCCCAAACCTGACACCCATACTGTGGATCAAAATATCCGCACAGTGGGGCCAGATATACAAATAAGGAGTTTTACTACAAACCTGGAGGAAAACCCAAGTTTTGAAGAACTCTAAAAGAATGGGGAATGGGATTTTTAAAAACCCTCCGAAATAATAAAAGCAGTGCTGGCAACATTTTTCTTAAAGGTTGATAAAAATCTCATGAGGCCATAGCATGAGATGTATGTTATAAGAACATAAGAAAAGCCATGTTAGATCAGGCCAGTGACCTATCCAGTCCAACACTCTGTGTCACACAGTGGCCAAAAAAAACCCCAGGTGCAATCAGGAGGCCCATCAGTCAGTACACTAGAAGCCATCCCACTTTGCTCCCCCCCCCCCACCAAAGCACGAAGAATACAGAACATCACTGCCCCAGACAGAGAGTTCCAATAATATGCTGTGGCTAAAAGCCACTAATGGACCTCTGCTCCATATGTTTATCCAGTCCCCTCTTGTGGCCACCACCGCCTCCTGTGGCAGTGAATTCCACGTGTTTACCCTTTGGGTAAAGAAGGACTTCCTTTTATCACTTCTAACCTGACTGCTCTAGGGTGGCCAGACCGTCCCGGTCACCCGGGGAAGTCCCGATTCTGGCCCCCAATTCCTGCCTCCCGGGCTGGCTATACCGGTACCATTAGAAGTCCCGGTTTAGCCAGCGGGGAGCCAGCGGGCCGCGCACGCGGGCGGGGAAGGCGGCGAGTGAAGCAGCCTGTCGGTCACTTCCGGGTTCCTGTCCTGCATCTCGACCTGTGTTATTAGTGACAGGCTGCTTCAGCAGGCCGCTGCGCCGGCCCCCTGGGTCCCACAACGATGGGACCGATGCCACAGGGATGGGCTCGAAACACTCTATAACCCCTCAAAAGAACAGCAGTCTAGCTCGCTTCCCCCGAGCCCTGCCGCCATAAGCCTCAAGGGGGCTCATTTTGCGGCATCTCCCGGCAGGAGGGTGGCACCCGCACGGGACACATATCAAATGAAAGAGGGGGCGCAGGGCTATCAGAAACAGCCGGCGGAGGGAAATGATGTCATTTGGGGAAATGATGTCACAGGAAGTGATGTCACTTCCTGCTTCTGGCAGGTGGCGCGGGGGAAATGATGTCACAGGAAGTGATGCCACTTCCTGTTTCCGGCGGTGGCATGACGTCGCCGGAAGTGCCGTCGCCGGAAGTGACGTCACTTCCTGTTTCCGGCGGCGCGCGTACGCTTCGCGTGCGCACATCATTCCCCCCTCAAGGTGTCCCTGGCTGGCCTCCAGCTATTATGGCCACCCTAGACTGCTCAGCAATTTCATTGAATGTCCACAAGATCTTGTATTGTGAGAAAGGGAGAAAAGCAGTTCTTTCTCTACCTTCTCTATCCCATGCAGAATTTTGTAAACCTCTATCATGTCACTCCTCAGTCAACGTTTCTCCAAGCTAAAGAGCGTTTTAACCTTTCTTCATAGGGAAGGTGTTTCAACCCGTTAATCATTCTAGTTGCCCTTTTCTGCACTTTTTCCAATCCTAGAATATCTTTTGTTGAGGTGCAGTGACCAGAATTGTATACAGTATTCCAAATTGGAGGGGGTAGGGGTTGCTTAATTAACTCCAAACAACATGGTTTCCACATATTCAGTCTGAGGGAGACTGAAAAATGTAAAAGAGAGATTGGAAGACACAAATCACAGGTAAAAAAGAAATAAGTAAAGCTAAGCAGGATGGGGGAGCAGAGGAATTCATGGGAAGGAAGGAAGGAAAGGAGACAGGTTGCTGGTGGGGAGCTGGATGGGGGTACGGCAGGAAAAGGCGGGTATTTCAGCAGATGGGAGAGACAGAAGCAAGAAAAGGTGAGAGAAAAAGGAGGCAGTGCAGGGAGTGGAGAAATGAGACACCTCGATAACTCCTTAGACGGCCCCCGCTTGTCTTATTAATAATAATAAAACAGTGAAATATAAAATCTCTCAGGGAATCATGGGAACGGGCTCCTTTATGACCTCACAAATCAGAGAAACAGATTCGACAGCCGCTTCTGCTGCCAACTTGCTAAATTTTCCTCTCTTTTTTTTTTTGGTCCTCAAGTTAAACCCAAAAAGGGAAACAAGCACATAGGGGTGGAAAAGAACACTTCCAGAAACCGTCATTTTGTGCATGTTCCTCTGCAGGAGGGGGGGGGGGGCGCAATCTTTATTTGGGAGACCGGAGCCTTGAAAACACCCAGTGCCTCTCCGGACATTGTGAGGAGAAATCTTGATCATCGTCAGTAATGGCAGAAAGCTTCCTCGTTTTTCTCATTGAGGTAAACCCCGCCCCCCGCCCTCCCAGGTTCTGTGGAACACAATGTGGTGCTTGGCATACAGTGAACTGTGAGTCCACAATGTGGTGCAGTGGTTAAGAGTGTTGGGCTAGTGCAGGGTGGCCAAGCGGTGGCTCGGGAGGCACATGTGGCTCTTTCACACACATTGTGTGGCTCTCGAAGCCCCCACTGCCCCATCAGCTGGCTTGGAGAAGGCATTTCTCTCCTTAAATCACTTCTCCAAGCCAAGTCAGCTGACAGCTTGTAGAATGCAATTCAAGTTGCTTTCTTTCTACCTCTCCCTCACCCATCTATTTACCTCCTTCCTTCCGGCTCTCAGACATCTGATGTTCATGTCTTGCAGCTCTCAAACATCTACCATCTAGTCTCTGTGGCTCTTCCGTTAAGAAAGTTTGGCCACCCCTGTTCCAGAGGAAGCATTCCATGCCATTTTTGAAACAGCCAAGGTATTAAAATGGAGGGATTAAAATAAAGAACTAAAGTTTTCAAGGCAGTCAATAGCATTAGAATCAACATCTTAGCTTTCCGCCTTTTACAAAAAAAAAAAAAGGCCATAATACAGAGGTATTATTTAGAGAGAAATCCATTCAAAGACATCAGCGAAATAAAATTAACCTGCTACCATTTATTCTTATGGCAACATTTGCCAAATTTTATTTAGTAACTGTGACAAAAAGCAGAGGCGCATCTTCCACAAGATACTCCTGAGATGTAAAGCATCCAGAAAGTTGTGCAGAAAACAAAGCATGCAAATATAGTAGTGGTTCCACTTCAGTCAATTGTAGCACAATTGCCAGTCAAACACACAATCCTGACACTCCAGACTACATTTGGCAACAACCTTCCAGTCTCATTTCAGTTTGGTGTAGTGGTTAAGTGAGCGGACTCTTATCTGGGAGAACTGGGTTTGATTCCCCACTCCTCCACTTGCACCTGCTGGAATGGTCTTGGGTCGGCGGCCACAGCTCTCGCAGGAGTTGTCCTTGAAAGGGCAGCTTCTGGGAGAGCTCTCTCAGCCCCACCCACCTCACAGTCACAGGGTGTCTGTTGTGGGGGAAGGAGATAAAAGAGATTGTGAGCCACTCTGAGATTCAGAGTGAAGTGCAGGATACAAATCCAATATCATCATCATCATCACCATCATCATCTATTTTATTTATATCTTGCCTTTCCCGTAAAGCAGGCTCAGTCAGGGCAGGTTCCATCAATAAGTCTCTTATTCTTCCCTTGATTTTTCCAGCCCATTTATTGCTAGGGTTGCCAATCCCCAGGTGGGGGCAGGGGATCCCCAAGTTTGGAGGCCATCCCCCACTTCAGAGACATCAGAATGTCTGCTGGACACTGCATTATTCCCTATGGAGACCGATTCCCATAAGGTATAATGGAGAATTTATCTGTGGGTATCTGGGGCTCTGGGGGGCAGGCTGTTTATTGAGGTAGACGCACCAAATTTGCAGCATACATCCTGTGCCTCTCTTCAAAACACCCTCCAAGATTCAAAAAGATTTGACCAGAGGGTCCAATTCTATGCCCCTATCCTTCATTATTTCCAAATGGAGGGAAGGCATTTAAAAGGTGTGCGGTCCCTTTAAATGTGATGGCCAGAGCTCCCTTTGGAGAGGAGTTCAATTGTGCTTGTCACAGCCTTGCTCCTGGCTCCACCCCCAAAGGCTCCAGATATTTCTTGACTTGGACCTGGCACTCCTAGGGCAACTGTATGCATCTGGTCTTCATTCCAATGTCCCAGCCCTGCTCAGGGAAACCCAGAGTCTGGAAGCCACGTGGCAAACCCGGCACAAGCCCCGGTGCAGCCCGACCTACTCGCTCGGCGACTCGGGTGGGGAAACGGGAACAGTTCATAAATCAGCAGGTAAACCTAATTCCCCTCCAAACTGCTTGCCTCACATTAATAGTGCCTTTGTTGTCAATAAACCTATATTTGACTTCTCTTATTTTATTTATAAATTACTAATGCTTTTCCTGGGGCAAAACGATTGAAGTAACAGTCTACACTGAGCTATATCTCTGTCAGCTAAAGGGGAGGAAAAAAACACAGTACAAATTGCCTCAATGAAGGGAAGCTATTAGCTGCAAATAGACCATCCCCAGTTCTGCGGAGTCATCAGAACCGATGCAACGGAGCACTTACCGTTCCACCTGCAAAAAATAATAATAAAGGGAAATAGAATCCAGGGCAGCCTAAGTATTTCACTGGCAGTCTGGACTAATTAAAATGTACTGTGATTTTTTTGTGATACAGCCAATGAGAACCTTTGTGCTTATATTACTCGTATTACTTGATTACTACATTGCCTGATTTATTGCCTGATTTATATTATGCATGGGATAGAGAAGGCAGAGAAAGAAGTTCTTTTCTCCCTTTCTCACAATACGAGAACCCATGGACACTCAATGAAATTGCTGAGCAGTCGGGTTAGAATGGAGGAAAGGAAGTATTTCTTCACCCAAAGGGGGATTAACACATGGAATTCACTGCCACGGGAGGTGATGGTGGCTACAAGCATAGCCAGCTTCAAGAGGTGATTGGATAAGCATATGGAGCAGAGGTTCATCAGTGGCTATTAGCCACAGCGTATTGATGGAACTCTCTGTCTGGGACAGTGATGCTCTGTATTCTTGGTGCTTTTGCGGCGGGGGGGGGGGGCACAACAGTGGGAGGGCTTCTAGTGTACTGGCCCCACTGGTTGACCTGATGGCGCCTGGATTTTTGGCCGCTGTGTGACACAGAGTGTTGGACTGAATGAGCTACTGGTCTGATCCAACATGGCTTCTCTTATGTTCTTATGCCAGCCCCCAGCCAGTGGAAAAGCTCTTATCTGGGGATACATTACATGATATCCCACAGTTCAATGCATCTACCATATGAACAGGTCTAATTTTAACATATATTTTTAAAAAACAGAACTCCATCTATGTCGTGGGTCCCCAATCTTTTTGAACCTGCAGACAACTTTGACACACCCACAATATGGCTGCCATGGGAAGTTGCACTAGCAACAAAATGGCTGCCACAGTTTACCTTCAGTCACACCGTGAAGATCCTTGCATTGTAATGGCAGCTGCTGCCAAACCAACATTAAATAAAAAAATTCTGCACAGCCAATCAAATTTGCAGTGTTGAATCAGAAGCCTTGCTGGGGAAAAGCCCATCTAGCCCCCACCCACTTTCTAAAAACACCAGGCAACTACAATGGTGGATGTCATGGAGCCCACGGGCCAGACACTTGGGACCCCAATCTAGATAACACCAGGGCTTTTTTTGTAGCAGGAGCTCCTTTGCATATTAGGCCACACACCCCAGATGTAGCCAGTCCTCCAAGAGTTTACATGGCTCTTCTTACAGGGCCTACTGTAAGCTCCAGGAGAATTGGCTACATCAGGGGTGTGTGGCCTAATATGCAAAGGAGCTCCTGCTACAAAAAAGCCCTGTGTAACACATTTCATTGGGGCCAACCAAATAATAATAATAATAATAATAAATTTTATTTTTATATCCCGCCCTCCCCCACCAAAAGGCGGGCTCAGGGCGGCTCACAGACATGACTACGTCATGATTCAATTAATGACAGATAACAGTATGCAAAAATGGTAGTCTTAATAAAATGGACTGTATTCTGGTTTCGTGTGCGTGCTTTACATTGGCGCCAGCACAGCTTCTAACAGCTTCTTTCTAATTTTAGTGTGCAAGTGATCAATGCCCAGAAGCCAGTACCACACACAAGTGGGCATGTGGTATGTGTATATATCATCCGAATCAACTCCTTCGCGAATCCTTACCAAATCGAGATCCTAAGAGTATGCCACTTGGACTAGAGAGCCCTGGAATCAAATCCCTGCTCAGCTATATAAAGCCTACAAGGGTGATAGCCAGCTTCAAGAGGGGACTGGATAAACATCTGGGGAAGAGGCCCATCAGTGGCCATTAGCCACAAGGTATTGATGGAACTCTCTGTCTGGGGCAGGGATGCTCTGTATTCTTGGTGCCTGGGAGGGGCAGCAGTGGGAGGGCTTCCAGTGTCTTGGCCCCACTGATGAACCTCTTGGTGGGTCCTGGGGTTTTTGGCCACCATATGGCACGGAGACCGATTTCGCACTAGGGCTTGTTCCAGGTGCAGAGCCCTTTTGCCCCTGGTGCTTCTGTCTGCATTCACACAAGCTGCCCCGGAGCTGCAGGTTGGCTTGGCGTGCCACTTTTTCGCGGCAAACAGAAACTACTTGTAAGAGGATCTCACTTGCTGCATAAAAGCACCGCTCCAACTTGCAGCTCTGGGGCAGCTTGTGTGAAAACAGAGAGAAGTGCCGGGAACTAAAGGGCTCTCCACC
This sequence comes from Heteronotia binoei, assembly GCF_032191835.1. Taxonomy (NCBI): domain Eukaryota; kingdom Metazoa; phylum Chordata; class Lepidosauria; order Squamata; family Gekkonidae; genus Heteronotia; species Heteronotia binoei. The sequence continues at coordinate 3,933,137 of NC_083226.1, read as the reverse complement.
CGGAATAAGCCTAGTGCGAAATCGGTCAGAGTAGAATCATAGAATCATCCTCATTGCTGTCAGATGGCCATCTAGCCTCTGTTTAAAAACCTCCAAGGAAGGAGAGCCCACCACCTCCCAAGGAGGAAGCCTGTTTCACTGAGGAACCGCTCTAACAGTCAAGAAGCTCTTCCTAAGGTTGAGCCGGAAACTCTTTTGATTTAATTTCAACCCATTGGTTCTGGTCCTTCTGGCACCACAGAAAACAATTCCACACCATCCTCTATGTGACAGCCCTTCAAGTACTTGAAGATGGTGATCATATCCCCTCTCAGCCGCCTCCTCTCCAGGCTAAACATCCCCAGCTCCTTCAACCTTTCCTCATAGGACTTGGTCTCCAGACCCCTCACCATCTTCGTCTCCTGGACTGGGCTAAATGGGCCATTGGCCTGATCCAACATGGCTTCTCTTGTGTTTTATGTGACCTCATACACTCCAGGCCCAAATCCCACCCACTGGACTGCTGTCAGAAGGATGCAAACAGTCACGGGAAGGGCATAACTCCAAAGTTAACATGAAAGCACCCAATGCCAATTTAATCTGTTATAGACACCCACCCACCCACTACCACACCACATCTTTCCATTCTCATTCATCCAGTATACCCCTACCTGTGATTTAACATTTCAATTTCGATGTAATTATACGTTACAGCTGTCATCAGCATCTACAGCTCAAGCTATTTACAAAGTGAATGCAATGAGAAATGCCCTTCAGCATCCAAGATATGGCTGACAGCTACTGACAGCCGAACGCACAGAGCACAGATACTGGTGGTGGAAAGTGCTGTCCCCATACACCACCTTTCCCCATACACACCCTGGAGGTCGTTGCGGCTTGCAACACAACACCTCCTGACCACCCCTGGCCCGAAGGACGTCCGTTTTGCCTCAACCAGGGCCAGGACCTTCTCGGCTTTGGCCCCTGCCTGGTGGAATCAGCTCCCTATGAAGATCCGGGCCCTACCTGAATTACTATCATTTTGTAGGGCCTATAAGATGGAGCTGTTCTGCCAGGCCTTTGGTTGAGGCAGCGGGCGTCCTATTGCAGCAACTATTCCATCAGTTGGCCTCCCTTGTTGGGACATCATGCTTTACAGACTATAGTGCTATCCTATTTATTATCACCATCATTTGTTTTGGGCCGAAAACTGCTGTATCCTGTGAAATGTGCCCCTCCAGCCTGAGGATGCACCTTATTTGTTTTATTGTTCTAGTGTTTTGATTTGCTAATTTTATTGTATTGTTTTAAATTTAAATGGTAGGTTTTTATTGTTGTTCAGTTCCTGTTGTGAGCTGCCCTGAGCCCGTTATGGGAAAGGGCGGAATATAAGCCTACTAAATCAGGGATGGCCAACAGTAGCTCTCCAGATGTTTTTTGCCTACAACTCCCATCAGCCCCGGCCAGCATGGCCAATGGCTGGGCTGATGGGAGTTGTAAGCAAAAAACATCTGGAGAGCTACCGTTGGTCACCCCTGCACTCAATAGTTGGTGCAGCAGAAGACTCTCAAGAGTCCCTTGGACAGCAAGATCAAATTAGTCAGTCCTAAGGGAAATCAGCCCTGACTGTTCCCTGGAAGGTCAGATGCTGAGGCTGAAGCTCAAATACTTTGGCCACCCAATGAGAAGGGAGTGCTCCCTGGAGAAGACCCTGATGCTGGGAAAGACAGAAGGCAAAAGAAGAAGGGGACGGCAAAAGAGGAGATGGCTGGACAGTGTTACTGATGTAACTAACACGAATTTGAGCAGACTTTGAAGGATGGTGGAAGACAGGAGAGCCTGGCGTGACTTGGTCCATGGGGTCTCAAAGAGTCGAACTCGACTGTGCATCTAAACAACAACAAAAATAAATATAAATAAATATATAAAAATTTCCTTAGTGCTCTCCCAGTCAAATACTAATCTGGATCAACATTGCTTAGATTCTGAGATCTGATGAGACCAAGCTAGCCTTGGTCCTCCTAGACCTGGATCAAGTCAGGGTTTGCTCAGGAGCTTCTCATGAAGTCGGACTTCTCTCCACTAGTGGAGTGATGGGGACAAACTTTAGGCGACCACAGTAAGCTTCACAAGCACAGGAGTAAGCCCAAGATTCCTTTGGCCTTTCTCCCTACAAGCAAACTAATGCCATAGAGAGTAGATATGGTTAAGTCACGCTGCAGGTCTTTGAAACGATATTATAATCGTAATTCAATCAATTGTCTTCCTACCAGCCTTGACAGGAGGACAGCATCCACAGTGCACGTTAAATCATCAAGACAAAATCCAATTAATCATTTTGATGTGGCAAAACTAGAGAAGCTGTGTTTCACATGTGCAGAAATGCAAACGTGAGAACCTTGGTAAACCGATAATTTGATGTCCTTTTGCTTCACTGTCCTGTCAGAGAGATCTGCTCTGATATGTTACTTAGTATTACAATGCATTAATACAAAAAAAGAAATGCATTGGAATACAGTGGATAGCTCTATTTGGTAAGAATGGGTTTAGCATATGTAATGAGATTTTTTTAAAATGATATCCCTGTTGAATCCTGGGGGAGGTGTTTGTTCCAAGTGTTGTGATAATTTGTGATTCAGCAATTTCCCTTTCCATTCTGTTTTTGAAGTTCCTTTGCAACAAAACAGCTTTTTGTGTGTGTGTGTGTGGTAGTCAGCCCTCATCTTGGACAGGAGCTCACAGAAGTGAAGCTCCAAAACTTCTACATTTTATTTTGGCCTTCCTTCCTTCCTTCCTTCCTTCCTTCCTTCCTTCCTTCCTTCCTTCCTTCCTTCCTTCCTTCCTTCCTTCCTTCCTTCCTTCCTTCCTTCCTTCCTTCCTTCCTTCCCCCCACTTGCTTCTGGGTTCCATTGTTCAAACACCCTGTGAGAATTTTGCTGAACTCTAACATCTGACAAAATTTTTAATGTTTTCCTCCACAAAAAAAAGGGGGAAATAACCAGAACATATAAATAAATCTAGGTGGGCAGCTGTGTTGGTCTGAAGCAACAGAACCAAGTTGGATTCCGTAGCACCTTTAAAATCAACCAAGTTTTATTCAAATTTCGTTGGTCTTAAAGGTTGCTACTTTGTTCCAAAACATATAAAGCAGACAGATGGAAATCTTCATCATGTCACTGTGGCCACAGAGGGAAAAGTAGTTTAAAAAGTATGATGGGAGAAAGTGTCCCACTAAGCTGAGTTTTTGTGTGAGTTTTTGTTGTTCAGTCGCACAGTCGAGTCCGACTCTTTGTGACCCCATGGACCAAGTCACACCAGGCCCTCCTGTCTTCCACCATCCTTCGAAGTCTGCTCAAATTCGTGTTTGTTACATCAATAAACACTGTCCAGCCATCTCATCTTTTGCCGTCCCCTTCTTCTTTTGCCTTCTGTCACAGTTTTTTAGCCTCCAGTTCACCCCATTTTTGTCTCAGCTCAGGAAAAATGGCCCCAGAGCAAACTAATTTATGCAGCAGCTCACAATTTTAATGCCAGTAGCTCACAAAGTAGAACTTTTGCTCACAGGACTCCACAGCTTAGAGGAAATGTTGGATGGGAGTAAGGTTTTATGATGACAATTATAATTCAAGAAGCATTTTCAGGTAGATGCGGAGCTGATATAATTTAGTACACCTTCTGGAAAACACCTTCTGGTGATGTCAAGGGTGTGTGGCATGTGCAAATGAGTTGTGCTAACGAGCTCCTGCACCTCTTTTTCTGCAAAATGACCCCTGGCGGAGTGATGGGTAAATGGAACAGACAGGACACAGGTAGCCCAGAAGGGATTGGGCTGAGAGGTCTACCTGAGAGCCAGCATGGGGCAGTGGTTTCAGTGTCTGACTAGGACCTGGGAGCACCAGCTGCAAATCTTCACTTTGGCGTAGAAGCTTTGCCAGGTGACCTCTCAGTCTGATGCATTTTGCAAGGTGGTGATCATAAGGATAAAGTAGAGGAGGAGAAAACAATGCTTGAGAAGGTGCTTTGGGTCTCCAGGAGGGAGGAAAAGTGGAAAATAAATAAAAATAAAGACCTAGTGTGCCTCCAGTTGCCATACCACTTGATGGTCTATATCATGGAGGCTGAATCGGGCCTCTGGAGGGCTCCTATCAGGCCCCCAAGCAACTGGCTGTCATCTGCTTCCTTCTCCCAATATCTTGCTTCCTTCTGCATAACAGCTTGCTTTGCCAGGCTTGTTCAATTGCAGAAGCTGCAGGGCAAAACCTCTGTTTTCTTCATTGGCTAAGGCTCCTCCCTTGACGAGGAAGGGGGAGAGGCAGAGCTTGTTTTTCCAGGCTCTTTCAATCGCACAGCAGAGCTACTGAGCCAAGCCTCTCTTCCTTCTATTGGCTGAGGCTCCCCCCCCCAGTCCCCTGGGGAAGGAAGGAAAGAGCCAGCCAGAGCTTCCTTTACCCAGTTCCCTGGTTTCCATGGGAGAAATACAAAGAAAGCACCTTTAAGACCAATGTGTGCTAACATTTTAAGCATATTTAAAGTATTGTAAAATATAATGTATATATTTAATTGTGTTTGTGTCTTTTACAAAGTTTATATCTCTGCTACCTAAATAGCTCCACACATGGCCTGAACTGTCATGGCCTAGCCCAACATAGCTTGCCCCAACCAGACCTGGCCCAACAAAGTCTCACTTATGTCAGATCCGGCCCTTATAACAAATGAGTTTGACACCCCTGGTCTACAGGGAGAGCTCTGTTCTAGCCTCTTAATGGGCCATTTTTTCTCTAAATAATTGTGTCAGGATTTATTTTGCTCTCTTGGCTTGTATATTTTATTCTGCCTTTTTAAAAAAAATAAAACGCATTTCCCTTCCCCCCCCCACACACACACCACTTCCTCTTTTTCAACATCTAAAGCTACTGAATTATGAATCTCTTCTCTTCCCCGATTAAATCCTCCGGAGCCTTTACATTTTGCTTTGACGCCGAGTGTAATGTTAATGTTTGCTCGGTAATAGGAAACTTTGACCATTCTACCTGACTTTCAAGGCGTTTCCTTGGCCTGTTTGATGCAAGACCTCTCTACTCAAAAGAGGCAAATAATGCGTCTCTATGCTTCCCCCCCGCCCCCCATTAGCCACAGTTCTGATGTGCCCGGCATGTGATAAATCAGCTCTAGAAGAGCTTTCGAGTTGCCACAACATGACGCTCCCTATCAGCCTGTCAGGCCTGTGGAAGGCTCCGAGCCTTTGAGGCGCTAGATTTCTTCAAAGTCGAGCGCCAGTTTCTTAGTCAGCGCTAACTAATTTCAGAGTGGAAGGGGAAACTTTGCCGGAGCGCTGGCTGCCTGGGAATCTGCTTTTTCATCCTGGCCTGTTTAATGTTTGCCTGCTGACATTCTGGGCCAGACATCATTTTAATGGTATGTGTGGTGATAAAGCCAATAAGCTGTCAAGATGATTGATAATCTAAGCATTATAGCAATATGACTTTCCTGTTCTCCTCTGTGCTTTAGATGATGGTTTCCAAATTGAATTCTTATAGTGGCGCTGCTCTAGATGGGTGTGCTTGTTGGGGATTCTCTAAACATCGGCCTTGAAGAGGGAGGGGCTGTTCACAGCTAAGGGGGGGGGGGGGGTTGCATGCATATTGTGCCCCTCCCGGTAAGAGAACAAGGCTTTTAATTTTGAGAGCATCTGAAAGCGAGAAGGGTCCATTTTTAAGTATTCGTACAAAGGCATGAATATGCGCTGGGGGGGGGGTGTCACTTCCTTTTGGTGTCATTTCCTTCCGCCCCCACACTCCTCAAAGCTAAGGTGAACGATGGGAACTCGTAGGGTGGGGGGAGGCGTTATGGGGAGAATTCAGGGCTTTTTTGAGCAGGAATGCACAGGAACAAAGTTGCAGCTGGCTTGGCGCCAGGGGGTGTGGCCTAATATGTAAATGTTCTGGATTTTTTCCACAAAAAGTCCTGTGTGAAACAATGGTGACATCAGGGGTATGGCTTAATATGCAAATGAATCTCTGCTGGGCTTTAAAAAAAAAAAGCTTTATATGAATTGCAGGGCTTTTTGTAGCAGGAGCTCCTTTGCATATTAGGCCACACCCCCTGATGTAGCCAATCCTCCAAGAGCTTACAGAGCTCTTAGTACAGGGCCTGCTGTAAGCTCCAGGAGGATTGGCTGCATTGGTGGGTTGCCTAATATGCAAATGAGTTCCACCTGGTTTTTACCCACAAAAAGCCCTGTGCAAAGCAATGGTAATATCACGGGGTGTGGCCTAATATGCAAATAAATTCCTGCTGGGCTCTCTCTCGGAAAAATACCCTAGGTAGAATAATTGTGAGCATGAATGTTTTGGTTTTCACAGTTTCAAGGAACCCAAGCAGATATTTTGCTACACATTTTTTAGAAGATGAGTGCATTCCCAAGTTTTTCTTTTGCAGCTGGGAGGGGGAATGGCTTACTGGGGGTGTGTTCCTTTCTTCATGGTTTTAAGGCAGGGGTGGGGAACCTCCATCCCGAGGGCCATATACGGCCCTCAAGGTCACTTGGTGTGGCCCTCGGGGATTGCTGGACCAAACTGAGCCATGTGGCAGCCTCCCTGGCGTCTGGCTGACCAGCGAGGATCGTGGGACCCAGCCACGCTGTGCAGCAGCCTCCCTAGGGCCAGGCAGGGATCACAGGGCCCAGATGTACTGTGCGGCAGCCTCCCTGGGGCCTGGCTGACTGGCCAGAATTGCTGCAGGGTCTGGAAAAGTTACTGTCACAGTTCAGTTTGCACTAGGGTTGCCAAGTCCAATCCCAGAAATATCTGGGGACTTTTGGGGTGGAGCCAGGAGACTTTGGGGTGGAGCCAGGAGACACTGGGGTGGAGCTAGGGGGAGGCGGGGAAACGGCGCCAGGGAGCGTGGCGAGCCGCCCCGTCTCGGCTGCATGGCTGCCACCTCTTCTCCACTCGCCGTGGCTGCTCCTCCGAGATGGGCTCAAGCTGAGCCCATCTCGGAGGAACAGCTGCGGTGGGGCGGGGGGGGGGCGGCGCGGTGGCCTCGCCTGCTCTGCCTCTGGGGTGGAATCGGAGGGGGGGTGGAGGCGGGCCGGGGGCGTGGCGAGCCGCGAGTCTGGGTCCTAGAAGGGCCCGGATTCGCGGCTCGCCATGCTCCTGGCCTGCCTCCGCCCTCTCCTTTTCTGGTTTTGCCTCGCTGGTTTTGCCTGCGCTGCTGCCGCCTCTTGGCTGCTCCTCCGAGATGGGCTCAGCCTGGGCCCATCTCGGAGGAGCAGCTGCGGTGGGTGGGGAGGGGGCGGCAGCGGCGTGGCAGCCTCACCCGCTCCTGGATGGGGCGGCTCGCCATGCTCCTTGGCGCTGTTCCCCCCCCCGCTTCCATTTTTTGGGGGAGCGGGGGAAGAGGCTGGAAATCCTGGGGTCCCCCGCCAGGGCGGGAGGGTTGGGAAGCCTAGTTTGCACTTGATTATCCCAAATGGTGTGGCCTAATATGCTAATATTAGGGAACGTGGTCTAATATGCTACTGAGTTCCTGCTGTGATTTCTCTACAAAAAAGCCCTGGGCCTATGCATTTGCTTAGAGTGGCGGTCCGGGAGTGTGTGTGTGTGTGCGGGGGGGAAGATTAGGCTCTCCCCACATGACTTCAAATGAAAAACCAATTATTTGCATTAATTTTGCTGGCCTGAATCATTCTCCCTCGGCGGGGCACTGATTTTTAAGTTGATAATTTTTAATGGCCCGCAAATGATGTTATAAATATCCATTTGGCCCTTGGCAGAAAAAAGGTTCCCCATCCCTGTGTTAAGGGTTCACTGTTCTAAGAATGTGAGGTCAGGGACAGCACAGATGTAGAGACGGTTTCTTAATTACCTGAAATCCACAGAGTCAGAGGACCATCTCAGGAATGTGCCTGCCATCTCCTGCTTGTATGTATTTCCCATAACCCATCAAAGTTTCCACTGCCAGTCTGGTGTAGTGGTTAAGTGTGCAGACTGTTATCTGGGAGAACTGGGTTGGATTCCCCACTCCTCCACTTGCAGCTGCTGGAATGGCCTTGGGTCCGCCAGAACTCTAGCAGAGGTCATCCTTGAAAGGGCAGCTTCTGGAAGAGCTCTCTCAGCCCCACCCACCTCACAGGGTGTCTGTTGTGGGGGAGGAAAGGAAAGGAGATTGTGAGCCGCTCTGAGACTCTGTCCTTGAAAGGGCAGCTTCTGGAAGAGCTCTCTCAGCCCCACCCACCTCACAGGGTGTCTGTTGTGGGGGAGGAAGGGAAAGGAGATTGTGACCACTGAGATTCTGAGATTTGGAGTGGAGGGCGGGATATAAATCCAATATCATCACCATCTTCTTCAAATGATACAAGAAACCAGAAGCATAAAAACATAAAACCTTCTTACTCTGTGTGTATCATGATCCTAGGCCTAGTGAGGCCTACGTGTTCCATAGAAGCCTGTCTAGGAGTTACTTGGGAAAGCCTACGTTTCCCAGGATCCCCTCTGATTGGGTGGCAAGGTTTTGGAGGGAAATTAGCCCAGAGAGGGGTGTGACCTGGGAAGAGAGCATAAAAAAGGCCAAGCCCAGAGAGGGGGTGTTCTCTCTGGGAAAGGCTGCAGGAGAGAAGACAGCAGGAGAGATCCTTCGCCCAAGGGGGTGAGTTTGCTATTAGAGCAGGGAATGTCTAGCTAAACACATCAGGACTTCTGCTTATTTGCACCAACCTTTACTGTTTCATATTCACTATAGCACTAAACCTTTGTCAGCCACTTATTGTTTTAGAGCACTAATAATAAACTTATTTTTTGTTTTTACACTGCCTGGGTTCTCATGTCTCCTTGGTCACAGTTAAGAGGTGTTTATTAATAAGGAAGACAAGGGTGGTTGAGTGCTCTGGGTCCTCCATACAGACCCTTATCAGAGTGGTGGCAGCCAGTGGAAGGCCCACCCAGGCCTCTGCTATGTGACAGTGTGATTAAATGAAGTTCTGCTGGCAGGTCAGATGTGCTGGGCTCCCCACCTTGGAACTCCCTTCTGCAAGGGCTGATGGGCCTCCACCATTCATGGCGCATCAAGGCTGCGTAATTTCTTCCCACTTGGCAGCCTTTGGGAAGCTGGCTGCCTGCCTCATCTCTGAGAGTTTCATCGTGTTATACCTTTATGATGTTTTTACTTCTGAAGTTATTGTGGTTTTATGGCCCTGCTTTACCGCAAGCGACTCTGGGCATCCTTTGGGTCCATAAAAGTAGGAGGGGAAAATGTTTTGGATAGATAAATCTCATACTGGTTCATATCAAGTTCATGGAAAGCTCTCTGCATCACACTATGCCTCAGGAAAGATATAGCTGTAGAATCCTAGAACTTGGAGGAAAGCCATCCAGTCAAAGAGCAGGGAAGGAGGGACCGTCAAAATTGTGACTGCTGCCTGCCACACATGTGAGAGAGAGACGGAGGGATGGCACAGGTGGCAGAGTCAAAGTTCTACTGCTAAGTCTAAGCCCAACTGTGTTGAGCCTGGTGCAGCCACAAAAAAGATGGCAGCTGAATGATGTCAGTAACACAGTGACGATTTCTCCACCATGACACTCACAGGCACCATGTTGGGGACTCCTGAGTTAAGTTATTGGGGCCCGAAAAGCTACCCAGACATAACCCACCCTGAATTCTCTGAACAAAGAGTGGGTATTAAAGAAAGGAACCAGCACTGCCATGGTGGTATGGCTTCATTTCCCTCCAAACAACATCACACCTTCTACTTCTGAAGTGGAGGGGTGAAAGAGATTTGTTATATAGCTGCGAAAAGAGGGGAAGGGCAAAGATCAGGTCTCTGAGGAGGCAGCCATCTAAAGCAACAAAAGGCCAAACAATAACAGCAGTCAGAAATCCAACTGGGCTTGAACAACCCAAAGCCAAGCAGCTCCTTGGAACTTCACTCCCATGGTTCCATCCCCCCCTCCCCTAAACTAGGTGTCTTATGGGGAGCCCAGACAGCCATATGCTCTAAAACAGGTTCTGTTTCTCCTTTCATGAAGACTTGTCCACTGCTAACTCCAGCATCCCATGACTCAGCAGAAATCCAGCGGTGCTATCCAAAGCAACCTTACCTTCTTCCAAGTCCACTGAAGTCAGCAGGTTCAGAAGACTGGGACTCTGCTTCAGGCAACGCTCGGCAGCCAAGCAAGATCTCCTTTCATCTTGGCAGATCAGGCAATCTATCCCTTTCCTTGTGATGCGGGGGCAACCGGGAGACAAAAACGTCCCTGGAAAAGGGTCCCTGGAAAAGGGCTCGCCTGTGGGGAAGGACTGAGACCACCACCTTACAGCAGCTACAGCTCACCTTGCCCAGGGCAAAGACCACCCCTCCCTTAGGAACTGTAATGGCCCAGGCGGGAGAGCGGCCCCTCCAGGGCTTTTCCCAGGGGCCTTAATGGCCAGTCGGCCCCTACTTTTGGTGGAACCATCAACTCCTCATCATGGAATGGATGCTGCTGCCACCAGCAATGCATAACAAGAAACACAAACAGCAGCTTAACCACTTGCTGGAAAGCTTTTCTGCAGCACTTGAACGTTTTCTACTGCCATAGTAAAGAACCTCCTCTCTCACACACGCAAAAATTGATCCATATTAGCAACTCGTTACATGAATTACACACACAAAAACACCCACATTTGAGACAAGGGAAACAGCCTGTTTCCTCTGTTGTAACAGCAAACATAAATAGCAGCAGCAAAATGTACTAAAAAAACAAAAACACCACCCATTTTTAGTGTGCATTTTTGAGGGATTTCTGGAGTTCTCCTTGCAGAAGTTGTTCCAAGGTAGTTCTTTAAAAAAAAAAAAAAGTACTTAGCTCAGCCACTGGAGAAAATGATATAAAAGCACCAATCTGTTGTCCATGCAAAGAGAAAACATTAAGTAAATGTTTGTAAAAAATCAAGTTTCAGTGCTCGAAACGTATTCAGACCTTGGCTCATTGCCACTTCTAAAAGCCACATGATTTTAAAAGTCGCTGACTATTTTGCATATGTGTGTTTGCTTAGAGTAAGAAGCAAATAAAATAGCGATGATAGGTACATCTAGGAAGTAGTTAACCCACTATATCTGGAAACATAATGGTGGGCAGAGGAGGGGCAGAACAAAAAAGGACTCTGGCCATATAAGATGCTATGTGTGGCTTGCTTGCTAAAGAATCTCCCTGGTACAACCATGGGGATTATGAATTCACATGTGAATTTATCCCCTATTAAACTTTCAGTAGAAAGGGTCAGCTAGCAGGAACGATAAAGCTCACACACAGCAGAGTCACATGACGGGCACCTTGTTCCTCCAACTTCTGAGAGGCACAGACAATTGGACACATTCTATTTGAGCCATTTCCACCGCATTTTAGGATTTTGAAGGAAGCTCTTCCATACACACGCCTAACCGTATAATATATTAAGACTTCATCCGCACCCCAACCGAGAATGCTTTCAAGTTAAGTTTTCCTTATTCTGTATTTTATGAGGAAGAGAAGCAGTGCTTTCTTCTAGAATGTCCAGCAAAGCAGTGTTTCGTTTTCCATACTCTATCAGGAAATCTCACCACTAGTATTTTTTTCCCTATTCTAAAAAGCTTCCTCTGTATACGGACAGGGCCCTCTTGAGCGGAGTAATTCTGTAATGAACTGTAGGTGAACTCTTAGTTTACGACTATATTTTCATTATTCACAGCAAAATATTTGATCATAACAGTTAGCAACACAATGAATGACCAGACAATGGCTAATGATCTGGTGGCTTATATACAACCTCATTTTTTCAAAAAAACTTAAAATAAAACATGCTTAAAGCGTTAGCACGTTGGACTTAAAGGTGCTTTCTTTGCATCTCTCCCATGGGATCTAGGGAATTGGTCAAAGGAAGCTCTGGCTCTTTCCTGCCTTCCCCAGGGGACCAGGAGGGGAAAGAGCCTCAGCTAATAGAAGGAAGAGAGGCTTGACTCACTGGGGTGTCACACGTTACCCAGGCCCCCACAAGGCTCCTATCAGGCCCCCAAGCAACTAGCTGTCATCTGCTTCCTTCTCCTTCTCTCTTGCTTCCTTCTGCATCACAGCTTGCTTCGCAAGGCTTGCTAAATCGCAGAAGAGCTACAGAGCAAAGCCTCTATTTTCTCCATTGGGTGAGGTTCCTCCCTTGGGGAGGAAGGAGGGAGGGAGAGCTTGCTTTGCTGGGCTCTTTCAATCACACAGCAGAGCTACTGAACCAAGCCTCTCTTCCTTCTATTGGCTGAGGCTCCTCTCCCTCCTGGTCCCCTGGGGAAGGAAGAAAAGAGCCAGAGCTTCCTTTGCCCATTTCCCTGGATCCTGTGGGAGAGATACAAAGAAAGCACCTTTAAGTCCAACGTGCTAACGCTTTAAGCATGTTTTATTTTAAGTTTTTTTGAAAAAATCTTTAATTGTGTTTGTCTGTGTCCTTTATAAAGTTTATATATCCGCTACCTGGCATTACATTTTATGACACACATGGCCCGGCCTGACAAGGTCTCATTTATGTCAGATCCGACCCTCATGATTTTGACACTCCTGATTTAGACCATTCATCAAGTTATATTTGAGCAGCAAGGCCTATCTAGCACTCCTGTTGGAAAGCTCTTATAGGTCAATACGTTTTCAGACTGTCTTTGAGAAACTCCTGGTTCTTGCAGTCAACCCAGATACTCTCCAGGACCTACGTCTTCATGAAGCATTAGCTTTGGTGAGAAATCATGTACAATTAATTGATCGCCGAAGAGTACACTGCAACTGGTCATCCCGATTTTTTTTTCGTATTCCCTCTCTGAAACCTCTTCCCTCCTGTTGACTTCCCAAAGTCTTTTAAGGGTGCTCATCCTGGCCAGATGAAATGCCTTCACCTGAGCAGGCATGAGGGGTAGGTTCATACATTTACCTCATTCAGTACAAATCTTCAGTCAGATCGATAAGATTGCACATACCCTCTGGAGTTTCCCTTGTGTGCTAACCTCAGAAATAGTGGTACGTACTCAGTATATTCCAAGCCAAATAAATACCCCAGAAATACCTTATCGGTATTTTTAGGGTGTTTATTTAGCTGAATCAGATTAGAGAATTTGATTCGGCTACTGAAATAACCATGCCCGAATAACAACCGATATTCTTCAGCTTGATATTCTTCAACCTTTATTTTTTCTGAGTTCACTCACTAAGCCACGCTACCACCACAGTGTGACTCAGCAAATAAATGCCTTCTGGACTCCATTATACCCTGTGGAGATGGTCCCCATAGTGTATAATGGAGCCAAATAAATTTGGGTTTCCTGAACATCTACTTAAATGGCATACTGGTTCTTGCCATGAAGGTCCATTCTCCTTGGAAGTGACTAGGAGACCCAGATATGTGGAAAACTCCCTTCCCTCCATTTTTGGTGGCAGGAAATGTTGTCCTTGAGGGGAGGAATTCCCCCATCTCCCTTTAAGTCTGGAAACTTCCAAAGGTCCCCTGGTCCGCAAAGCAATCTGAAAAAAATTAGCAATTACAGTAACACAATCCAACCCAGACTAACAACAGGGTCAGTCACCTGAACAGGGAACTTCCCTCTTTTTCTATAACATCTCTGTCCTGCTCCTCTATTCTTCATTTCCCTGTGCTTTGTGTGTGTGGGGGGGGGGGGGGAGGGGGCCCCAGATCTCTAGTCACTTCCAAGGAAAACGGACCTTCACAGTATGGTTTTTTTATAGTTAGATTTTTGGCCACAATGTACATTACTTTGCACTTGGTCACATTCAGCCTCATTTGCCACATTGACACCCACTCGCCTAGCCTCGACAGATCCTTTTGGAGTGCCTCGCAATCCTCCCTGGTTCTTACAACCCTGAACAATTTGGTGTCATCCGCAAACTTAGCCACTTCACTGCTTACTCCCAACTCTAAATCATTAATGAACAAGTTTAAAAGCATTGGATCCAGTACTGAGCCCTGCGGCACCCCACCGCTTACCAGTCTCCAATGCAAAGATTGCCCATTTATACTCACTATCTGTTTCCTATTAATTAGCCAGTTTTTGATCCACAAGAGGACTTGTCCTTTTACCCCGTGACTCTTCAGCTTACTTAAAAAAACATCTATTTGGTCCCCTTTGTCCACATGTTTGTTTACCCCCTCAAAGAACTATTAACAAGTTAGTAAGACAAGTTCTTCCCTTACAGAACCCATGCTAAGTCTTCCTCAATAACTTTTGTTCATCAATGCACCTACTAATTCTCTCTTTAATAATGGTTTTCACAAACTTTCCCAGTATTAAAGTCAGACTGACTGGCCTGTAATTTCCTGGATCTCCTCTGGAACCCTTTTTAAATATGGGGGTGACATTAGTTACCTTCCAGTCCTCAGGAACGGAGGCAGATTTTAATGAAAGACTACAACCGTTTTCGCACACAGTTTACCTCGCAGTCACAATCCAGTTCCCTCTGCAGAGTCTATCGGATTTCCCACCATCTGCGCCGGAGTTACAGGAAGTGCCGCGGCTTTTGCGTAAAACTGGGTTTTAGCGGTTTACATTTGCTATGCAAAAGCTGCGGCACTTCCTGTAACTTCGGCGCAGATGGTGGGAAATCCAACCAGATGCTGCGGAGGGAACAGGATTGTGACTGCAAGGTGAGCTGTGTGCGAAAACAGTCTACATATGTTTGTCAGGCGATCCACAAGTTCACCTTTGAGTTCTTTCAGAACTCTTGGGTGTATGCCATCCAAGCCTGATGACTTATCAGTTTTTGAATTGTCTATCAGTCATAGGACCTCCTCTCTCATCACCTCAATCTGATTCAGGTCTTTCAACACGCCTTCCGAAATCAGTGGTTCTGGAGTGGGCAAAACATCTTCCACAGTGAAGATGGAGGCAAAAAATGCATTCAGCTTCTCAGCCATTTCCCTATCATCCTTCAGTACTTCTTCACCCAAAGGCTGATTAACATGTGGAATTCATTGCCACAGGAGGTGGTGGCAGTTACAAGCATAGACAGCTTCAAGAGGGGATTGGATAAGCATATGGAGCAGAGGTCCATCAGTGGCTATTAGCCACAGCGTATTGTTGGAACTCTCTGCCTGGGGCAGTGATGCTCTGTATTCTTGGTTCTTGGGGGCGGGTACAGTGGAAGGGCTTTTAGTGTCCTGGCCCCACTGATGGACCTCCTGATGGCCCCCGTTTTGTTGGGCCACTGTGTGACACAGAATGTTGGACTGAATGGGCCACTGGCCTGATCCGACAGGGCTTCTCTTATGTTCTTATGTGACATAGAGTGTTGGACTGGAGGGGCCACTGGCCTGATCCAACAGGGCTTCTCTTCTGTTCTTCTGTGACACAGAGTGTTGGACTGGATGGGCCACTAGCCTGATCCAACAGGGCTTCTCTTATGTTCTTATGTGACACAGAGTGTTGGACTGGATGGGCCATTGGCCTGATCCAACAGGGCTTCTCTTATGTTCTTATGTGACACAGTGTTGGACTGGATGGGCCATTGGCCTGATCCAACATGGCTTCTCTTCTGTTCTTATGTGTGACACAGAGTGTTGGACTGGATGGGCCATTGGCCTGATCCAACATGGCATCTCTTATGTTCTTATGTGACACAGAGTGTTGGACTGGATGGGCCATTGGCCTGATCCAACAGGGCTTCTCTTATGTTTTTATGTGACACAGAGTGTTGGACTGGATGGGCCATTGGCCTGATCCAACAGGGCTTCTCTTATGTTCTTATGTGACTCAGAGTGTTGGACTGGATGGGCCACTGGCCTGATCCAACAGGGCTTCTCTTATGTTTTTATGACACCGGACTTCAAAGGGAGTTCTGAAAACGAAAGCATCTAGACTTGATTCAGGGAGAAATGATTTTTTTTGCACCCCCCCCAAAAGGCGCTATGTCTCACTGTGTTTGCCAGCTCAGCCCGATATATATTCTTATGACCTAGTTACATATCTGCTTGCTGACAGGGATCCAAAAAGAACGCCAGCAGTTGCAATTTTTTTAAACTCCTTTTGTCTACTGGGTGAAGTGACTAATAACAAGTCTTCACTACTCAAGAACGATGTCTCTTGGGGCTTTTATTGGCTAAAAGGAAAAGGAACGGAACACTCTAATGCAGGGGTGTCAAACATGCAGCCCGGGGGCCGAATCAGGACAGCTCCTATCAGGCCCTCGAACAACTGGCTGCCATCTGCTTCCTTCTTCCTCTCTCGCTCCCTTCTGCATCACAGCTTGCCTTGCAAGGCTTGCTCAATCGCACACAAGCTACAGAGCAAAGCCTCTATTTTCTCCATTAGCTGAGGCTCCTCCCCCTCCTGGTTCCCTGGCAAGGCCGGATCTGGGGGGGGGGGGAGAGGAGGGTGCTTGCCCCGGGTGCCGACGGAGGGGGGGGGCACCAAATTGGGTATGGAGTCCATTGTATTCTATGGAACCATAAGACAGAATGAACATTTTTTAATTTTGCCACCCCTCAAAAAACATGTAGATCCAGTCCTTGTTCCCTGGGGAAGTAAGCTAAGAGCCAGAGTTTCTTTTGCCCAGTTCCCTGGTTCCCGTGGGAGAATTGCAAAAAAAAGAAAAAAAAGAAATGCACCTTTAAGACCAACAAGTGTTAATGTTTTAAGCATGTTTTATTTTAAAGTTTTTTTCTAAAAAAAAAATCTTTAATTGTGTCTGTGTCCTTTATAAAATTCATATCTCTGCTACCTAATCTTAAATAGGTACACACATGGCCCAGCCCAACAAGGTCTCATTTATGTCTGATCCGGCCCTCATAACAAATGAGTTTGACACCCCTGCTCTAATGCACTTCTGTTTTCTGCCTGTCCTGTCCCTGAGTTTTCCTTCCCCTCCCATGCTCCTCTTCCCATTTCTCTAAGCCACTCCCTCTTTCAGCACACCCTCCTTTTCCTGCCCTTGCCTTCTCTTGGGTCAGAGCAGCTCACCCAATAGCACTCCAAGGCCCCTCCTCCCTCCGTCTGCTGAGAACAGCTTGGCCCATCACGGCCAGAACCACCAGCACCCAGAATCCTCTGCAAGAACTTTTGTTGGATGTGCCTTGAAAGGCTCATCTGAAGCACTTTATCAAGACGTGACCGCTCATTATACACAGAACAATTTTAATTAAAAATCATTATTTCCTGCCTTTCCCCTGAAGGCCCCCAAGGCAATTTACAACAAAACCCCCTCAAAAATCAATAATTATTTTTTTCAAAAAGACAAATGCGGTTTCCAAAAGCCATCATGCATTTTTTTTTTAAAAAACTAAATGTCCATTCCTATGCTTCCTAGCTTTTTATCCCAACTATATAAAATCGGTGTTATGTTTACTGGCATATGAATACACGAACTTATTCAAATTATTGACTAAAATATTTACATCCCACCTTCCCTTGTGGCTTACAAATGACAAGAATTAGCATCACAATTTAAAAATACAAAGCAAAACAACTAGATAATTCCCGCCCACCCCCTTTCCCTGAATTTCAACTGAATGCAGGCAAGCAAGCAAAATAAATCCAGTCAAGTTGGAAGTAATGTGGACTTCCAAACCAGAATACATGCAAAATTTTAGGTAAAGCAAGCCAGGGCCATAAATTCCTTTTTCTATTGGACTGAAAGGGGGGGGGGAATAAACCTACCTTACCTCCTTTGTTGATCTAACCTCACTACTCTCCTTTGGTATTTTTTTTAAAATGAAGAAACTGCTAGTATCATGCATTATTCTGATGGCTCACTTTCAGTTTGGCAAACTCCTCCCCAAATTGGCATGTTCTCCTAATTTTATTTGATATGCTCAGCTTTATCCTACTTTGATATTTTCATCCATTGGGCTGGCAACGAGGCTCTTGACAATTCTTTGGCAGAATCAACAGAACAAGACAAGTCAACAGAATTTCTGGTGCCTCAAAAATAAAACGCTCAGGGTTATGGGGAGGGGGGGGAGAATCCTGCAACTAAACGGAATTAAAAAATCAGTCAAAACAAACTATGCATTGTCTCAGATTATTCTTTTCTACACGGACTAGTCCAAACTCTGCCAATGAGCAGTTAATGGACTGAACAATGCTAACAAACCACAATTCAATAGGGACCTGCTAGAAATATATAGATATAACAGGAAAAATAAAAACAAAAATAATCTAGTGTGGCCTGATATTTTTTGAGACTTGGGATTAAAGTCCAGTGCAAAACTTTGCGATGGGTTCTTACATGGATAGTGTGGCCAGATTTAATTATTTGCACAGCCAGTCAAATCTCTAATGTCCAATTGTGGACATTCAATGAAATTGCTGAGGAGTCGGGTTAGAATGGATAAAAGGAAGTCCTTCTTCACCCAAAGGGTGATTAACACGTGGAATTCACTGCCACAGGAGGTGGTAGCGGTTGCAAGCATAGCCAGCTTCAAGAGGGGATTGGATCAACATATGGAGCAGAGATCTATCAGCTATTAGCCGCAGCGTATTGTTGGAACTCTGTCTGGGACAAGTGATGCTCTGTATTCCTGGTGCTTGGGGGGGGGGCACAGTGGGAGGGCTTCTAGTGTCCTAAAGATGGACCTCCTGATGGCAGCTGGGTTTTTGGCCACTGTGTGACACAGAGTGTTGGACCGGATGGGCCATGGGCCTGATCCAACATGGCTTCTGTTCTTATGTCTGGGGCAGTGATGCTCTGTATTCTTGGTGCTGGGGGGGGGGGCACAGTGGGAGGGCTTCTAGTGTCCTGGCCACACTGGTGGATTCCTGATGGCACCTGTGTTTTTTGGCCACTGTGTGAGACAGAGTGTTGGACTGGAGGGGCCACTGGCCTGATCCAACATGGCTTCTTTTATGTTCTTATGTGACACAGAGCGTTGGACTGGAGGGGCCACTGGCCTGATCATACAGGGCTTCTCTTATGTGACACAGAGTGTTGGACTGGATGGGCCACTGGCCTGATCCAACAGGGCTTCTCTTATGCTCTTATGTGACACAGAGTGTTGGACTGGAGGGGCCACTGGCCTGATCCAACAGGGCTTCTCTTATGTTCGGTCAGAAGCCTTGTGGTCACAAGACTCACCTTGCTAGGGTTGCCAGGCCCCCAGTCCCGGCGGGGAATCTCCCACCCAGGAGGTTCTCAACCTGCCAGCCTGCATTGGGCCAGCAGGGAGGAACCTCCCCCTGCGTTGCTGGTGCAATGACATCACCCAGAAGTGACGTCATCAAAATGGCAGTGCCCGTACAGGAGTCCCTCTAGGCATTTCCAGGAAAACTATGGTTTTCCTGGACACTTTAGACATTTGGGAGGTAAAATTCTATGGCACAATAGGTACCAGAGAGTTTTAACCTCCCAAATAGCTACAGCATCCGTGAAAACCATTGCATTTTCCTGGAAACGTCTAGACCAGCCCCACACGGGTGCCGCCATTTTGATGACATCACATCTGTGTGACGTCATTCCGTCATGCGCACGCAAATGTCCCCCGCTGGGGGAAGAAGAGGACTTGGCAACCCTCCACCTTGCCCTGCTCACTTTGGTGGGTGCCAGGAAAGGCACTATGGAACCCCCAGGAGCCATGTCGGTGAGGCCTGGCTTAGAGATTTACCAGCACCATGCCTTCTAATACAGTATACTGTTAACTTTCTAAAAACCTGAACTTATTCTCGCATTGTCCCTGGGTTGGGGCTTATAACCAGGGGTTGTTTTGTAGAAAAATATGTGGTCCTGACCTTGAAAGCCATCTGTCATTGGCCAGCAGGGCGTAAGGACTACAGTGTTGGACTAGGACTTGGGAAAACCATGGAAGCTCCTGAGTGACCTTGGGGGCCAGTCACTCTCTCAGCCTAACCCACCTCACAGGGCTGTTGTGAGGATAAAACGGAGAAGAGGGGAAGTCACTTTGGGTTCCCATTGGAAATAAAGGCAGGGTATAAATGGAGTGAAGACAGCAGGGTTGCCAAGCCCAGGTGGGGGCAGGGGATCCCCCGGTTTGGAGGCCCCCCCCCACTTCAGAGTCATCAAAAAGCAAGGGGGGAGAGAAATGTCTGCTGGGCACGCCATTATTCCCTATGGAGACCAATTCCCATAGGGTATAATGGAAAAATGATCTGTAGGTATCTGGGGCTCGGGGGGGGCTGTTTTTTTAAATAGAGGCACCCAATTTTCAGCATAGCATTTCGTGCCTCTCTTCAAAAGACCCTCCAAGTTGCAAGAAGATTGGACCAGGGGGCCCAATTCTGTGAGCCCCCCCAAAAGGTGCCCCTATCCTTCATTATTTCCAGTGGAGGGAAGGCATTTAAAAGGCGTGTGGTCCCTTTCAATGTGATGGCCAGAACTCCCTTTGGAGTTCAATCAGCCAGCTTAGAGAAGGCATTTATCTCTTTAAATCACTTATCCAAGACAGGTCGGCCAGAGGTTTGGAG
The DNA here is from genome assembly GCF_032191835.1 of Heteronotia binoei. NCBI lineage: Eukaryota > Metazoa > Chordata > Lepidosauria > Squamata > Gekkonidae > Heteronotia > Heteronotia binoei. Next base: position 3,912,748 of record NC_083226.1, on the reverse strand, counting down.
AATGTATTTAAAGTTGCTTTCTTTCCACCTCCCTTCCTTCCTCCCTCCCCCCTTCCTCCCTCCCTCCAACATCTGATGTTTATTCTATGTGTCTCTTACTTTAAGCAAGTTTGTCCGCCCTTGGTCTCAAAATTCCAGTTATTTAAATAACTGGATTCAAGTCCAAGAGAACCTTAGTGATGAACAAGATTCCCAGGCTGTGAGCTTTCAAGAGCCTGTCCAAGGGAGAAACACGTATCCCCTCTGAAACAAACATTGAGTTATCTCCTGAGTGAAGTTTCGTCATCCATTTTTGTCCAGAAATTATAGCACTGAAGCGTATCCGCAGTCAAGTGCTGTCAGGTTGCAGTCAATTTATGGTGACCACAGCAAGCAGTTTTTCCAGGCCAGTGAGAAGCAAAGGTGATCTGGGCAAGCCTTCCTCCGCAGAGTCTTCCTTGGTGGTCTCCCATCAAAGTTCCAACCCTGATTAGCTTCTGAGATCTAATGAGATGGGGCTACGCAAGGGTTGCCAAGTCCAGTTCAAGAAATATCTGGGGACTTTGGGGGGCGGAGCCAGGAGCCAGGTTCTGACAAGCATCACTGAACTCCAAAGGGAGTCCTGGCCATCGCATTTAAAGGAACCACACACCTTTTAAATGTCTTCCCTTCATTGGAAATTATGAAGGATACAGGCATCTTCTTTACGGGCTCTTAGAGTTGGACCCCCTGCTCCAATCCTTTTGAAACTTGGAGGGTCTTCAGAGAATAGGATACTATGCTGAAAATTTGGTGCCTCTACCTCAAAAGCGACTCCCAGGGAGTGTGTTGACACAGAGCCCCAAATACCTGTGGATCAATTCTCCATTATACCCTATCAGTCTCCATAATGAGCAATGGGGTGCCCGGCGGACATTTCCCTCCCCCTCCACTATAGGATGACCCTGAAGTGGGGGGAGGGCCTCCAAACTGGGGGATCTCTTGCCCACACCTGGGGATTGGCAACCCGAGGCTACACCATGCTGCCTTCCTGCCCCACAGCGCTGGAATATACAAATTTTAAAAATTCTAAAGGGACCGCACACCTTTTAAATGCCTTCCCTCCATTGGAAATAATGGACAGGGGCACCTTCTTTTGGGGCTCATAGAATTGGACCCCTCTGGTCCAATCTTTTTGAAACTTGGCGGGTCTTTTGAAGAGGGGCACTGAATGCTATGCTGAAAATTGGGTGCCTCTGTTTCAAAAAACAGTCCCCCCCCCCATAGCCCCAGATACCCACAGATCAATTCTCCACTATACAAATACATACCACAAGTTAGGAAAGGCACAAACAGGCATAAGAAAAGGCCTGCATGGTTAACAAACAAAAGTAATGGAAGCTGTAAAAGGTAAGAAGACTCCTTTAAGCGGTGGAAAACCAGTCTAAGTGAGATTAGTAAAAGGGAACACAGGCTGTGGCAAATCAAATGCAAGACTGTGATCAGGCAGGCAAAAAGGGACTATAAGGAGCATATTGCAAAAAACATAAAGATCAACAATAAAAATTTCTTCAAATATATTAGAAGTAGGAAACCAGCCAGGGAGGCAGTGGGGCCCTTGGATGACCATGGGGTAAAAGGATTACTGAAGGAGGATAGGGAAATGGCTGAGAAGCTAAATGAATTTTTTGCCTCCGTCTTCACTATGGAAGACGAGAACTTTTTGCCTGCCCCAGACCACTAATTTTGGAAGGGGTGTTGAAATACCTGAGTCAGATTGAGGTGACAAAAGAGGAGGTCCTACAACTGACAGACAATTTAAAAACTAATAAGTCACCGGGTCCGGATGGCATACATCCGAGAGTTCTGAAAGAACTCAAAGTTGAACTTGTGGATCTTCTAACAAAAATCTGTAATCTTTCATTGAAATCTGCCTCCGTTCCTGAGGACTGGAAGGTAGCAAATGTCGCCCCCATCTTTAAAAAGGGCTCCAGAGGAGATCCGGGAAATTACAGGCCAGTCAGTCTGACTTCAATACCGGGAAAGTCGGTAGAAACCATTATCAAGGACAGAATGAGTAGGCACATTGATGAACACGGGTTATTGAGGAAGACTCAGCATGGGTTCTGCAAGGGAAGATCTTGCCTCACTAACCTGTTACATTTCTTTGAGGGGGTGAACAAACATGTGGACAAAGGAGACCCGATAGATGTTGTTTACCTTGACTTCCAGAAAGCTTTTGATAAAGTTCCTCATCAAAGGCTCCTTAGAAAGCTTGAGAGTCATGGAGTAAAAGGACAGGTCCTCTTGTAGATCAAAAACTGGCTGAGTAATAGGAAGCAGAGAGTGAGTATAAATGGGCAGTCTTCCCAGTGGAGGACGGTAAGCAGTGGGGTGCCGCAGGGCTCGGTACTGGGTCCCGTGCTCTTTAACTTGTTCATAAATGATTTAGAGTTGGGAGTGAGCAGTGAAGTGGCCAAGTTTGCGGATGACACTAAATTGTTCAGGGTGGTGAGAACCAGAGAGAATTGTGAGGCACTCCAAAGGGATATGTTGAGGCTGGGTGAGTGGGCGTCAACGTGGCAGATGCGGTTCAATGTGGCCAAGTGCAAAGTAATGCACATTGGGGCCAAGAATCCCAGCTACAAATACAAGTTGATGGGTTGTGAACTGGCAGAGACTGACCATGAGAGAGATCTTGGGGTCGTGATAGATAACTCACTGAAAATGTCAAGACAGTGTGCGTTTGCAATAAAAAAGGCCAACTCCATGCTGGGAATTATTAGGAAGGGAAGTGAAAACAAATCAGCCAGTATCATAATGCCCCTGTATAAATCGATGGTGCGGTCTCATTTGGAGTAATGTGTGCAGTTCTGGTCGCCGCACCTCAAAAAGGATATTATAGCATTGGAGAAAGTCCAGAGAAGGGCAACTAGAATGATTAAAGGGCTGGAGCACTTTCCCTATGAAGAAAGGTTGAAACGCTTGGGACTCTTTAGCTTGGAGAAACGTCGACTGCGGGGTGACATGATAGAGGTTTACAAGATAATGCATGGGATGGAGAAAGTAGAGAAAGAAGTACTTTTCTCCCTTTCTCACAATACAAGTACTCGTGGGCATTCGATGAAATTGCTGAGCAGACAGGTTAAAACGGATAAAAGGAAGTACTTCTTCACCCAAAGGGTGATTAACATGTGGAATTCACTGCCACAGGAGGTGGTGGCGGCCACAAGTATAGCCACCTTCAAGAGGGGTTTAGATAAAAATATGGAGCACAGGTCCATCAGTGGCTATTAGCCACAGTGTATGTGTATATATAAATTTTTTTGCCACTGTGTGACACAGAGTGTTGGACTGGATGGGCCGTTGGCCTGATCCAACATGGCTTCTCTTATGTTCTTAAGTTGTTATACCCTTTGGGAATTTAGGTGGCGGTATTTGTGAGTTTCCTGCATTGTGCAGGGGGTTGGACTAGATGACCCTGAAGGTCCCTTCCAACTCTATGATTCTATCATTCTATGATGAATCCACAAGATGTTCAATATACAGTGAGTGATTAAAATATGGAATCTGCTGCCAGAGGATGTAGTGGTGGTCAAAGGAATAAACAGCTTTAAAAGGGGCTGATACAGATTCATGGAGGATATGTCTATCAATGGCCATGGTGAGTGAAGGCAGCCTCCACATTCAGAGGCACTAAAACTCTGAATCTCAGAGCCAGGAGGCAACATCAGGGGAAGGCCTCGGCCTCTCGGCCCTGTCGTTGGGTCTCCAGAGGAACTGGTTGGCTGTTGTGTGAGACAGGAGGCTGGACTATTGGTCTGATCCAGCAGGGCTCTTCTGATGTTTTTATGAAGGCCTTGGCCTCTCTGCCCTGTTGTTGCACCTCAAGAGAAACTGGTTGGCTGCTGTGTGAGACAGGAGGCTGGACTAGATGGACTATTGGTCTGACCCAGCAGGGCTCTTCTGATGTTCGTCTCAGGGGAAAGCCTTGGCCTCTCTGCCCTGTAATTGACTCTCCAGAGGAACTGGCTGGCCACTGTGTGAGGCAGGAGGCTGGACTAGATGGATTGCTGCTCTGATCCAGCAGGGCTCTTCTGATGTTCTTCTCAGGCCTCGGCCTCTCTGCCCTGTTGTTGGCTTTCCAGAGGAACTGATTGACTGTTGCGTGAGATAGGATGCTGGACTAGATGGACTATTGGTCTGATCCAGCAGGGCTCTTCTGATGTTCGTCTCAGGGGAAAGCCTTGGCCTCTCTGCCCTGTAATTGACTCTCCAGAGGAACTGGCTGGCCACTGTGTGAGGCAGGAGGCTGGACTAGATGGATTGCTGCTCTGATCCAGCAGGGCTCTTCTGATGTTCTTCTCAGGCCTCGGCCTCTCTGCCCTGTTGTTGGCTTTCCAGAGGAACTGATTGACTGTTGCGTTAGATAGGATGCTGGACTAGATGGACTATTGGTCTGATCCAGCAGGGCTCTTCTGATGTTCGTCTCAGGGGAAAGCCTTGACCTCTCTGCCCTGTAATTGACTCTCCAGAGGAACTGGCTGGCCACTGTGTGAGGCAGGAGGCTGGACTAGATGGATTGCTGCTCTGATCCAGCAGGGCTCTTCTGATGTTCTTCTCAGGCCTCGGCCTCTCTGCCCTGTTGTTGGCCTTCCAGAGGAACTGATTGACTGTTGTGTGAGATAGGATGCTGGACTAGATGGACTATTGGTCTGATCCAGCAGGGCTCTTCTGATGTTCGTCTCAGGGGAAAGCCTTGACCTCTCTGCCCTGTAATTGACTCTCCAGAGGAACTGGCTGGCCACTGTGTGAGGCAGGAGGCTGGACTAGATGGATTGCTGCTCTGATCCAGCAGGGCTCTTCTGATGTTCTTCTCAGGCCTCGGCCTCTCTGCCCTGTTGTTGGCCTTCCAGAGGAACTGATTGACTGTTGTGTGAGATAGGATGCTGGACTAGATGGACTATTGGTCTGATCCAGCAGGGCTCTTCTGATGTTATTATAAACACTGCAAAGGCAAAATTGGGTCCCTCTGGGGCTGGATTGAGCCCAGTTATTTCACAGCCACTGTGTGTTAGAAGCTGTTTGGTCTCCAGCAAGATTACCCTTGTGTTGACAGTTAAAATGGCATGCAAGCCAGTGACTATCACACACCTTACAAACGGTGCCGCAATTGTGCAAGGGGGTTATTCTGAAGTGACTCCCAGGGAGTGTGTTGACACAAAGCCACATTCAAGTTGCATTCTGTTTGGAACCACATTCCCCAAATTTATTTTAGTGCAGGAATGAATCAGAAGTGCTAAAATATTTCTGGCATTTGAGGAAGGGGAAAAAGTGTGTGTGTGTTTTAAATGGACCAAGACGAAAGCAATTCTGCAGTGACACGGGACGCCAGCATCTATGCTTCCCAAGCACTGTAGCTTTTCCACAAAGAACAAGGTGGGTTTCTTCCCCCTCCCCTTTCCCCCTGCAACCGAGGCATACCTTTTCCCTGATACAATTACGCTTGAGTAGTTCTGAACTCCCAGTTCAGACTAATCTGTCTAACGATGGAATGCACCTTTCAAGTTTCCATTTGACAGAAATCCATCGTTCATCGTTTGACAATGCATATGCTTTTTTGCTGACAGAGCTCCATTACTGGAAAAAGCTCCGTAAGTAACGCTGAGCTGAGACAACTATATATTGTAGGTGGCCAAGCAAGAGAAGGTGCAGTGATTCTTAAGTGAAGAAAGTCACCATGAGAGAGAGAGAGAGAGAGAGAGAGAGACTTAATTATTTAGGCACCATTTATGCACTGCTCACACTGGCTATTACAGGAGCTATTACTAGTGTTAATTTGTTGGAATTAACAAAACACCCTCTGTATAAAAGAAAAGGGAGCCTGGCGGTGCAGAGTGATAAAGCTGCAGTACTGTAGTCTGAGCGCTCTGCTTATGACCCGAGTTTAATCCTGGCGGAAGCTGGGTTCAGGTACTCTGCTCAAGGTTGACTCAGCCTTCCATCCTTCTGAGGTCAGTAAAACGAGTACCCAGCTTGCTGGGGGGAAAGTGTAGATGACTGGGGAAGGCAATGGCAAAGCTCCCAGTAAAAAGTCTGCCAGGAAAACGTCATGATGCAATGTCATCCCAGAGTTGGAAATGACTGGTGCTTGCACAGGGGACTACCTTGATCTTTATAAAAGAGAAGGCCATGCTGTATATTTAGGAGCTTGTTTGCTGTTGCGACTGGAATACTGGACCCTTAGCTGACAGTTCTAGCACACCTCCTGAACTTATTGGGACAGGCACCTACCTGTCTCTATGCCTAACCTCACTTCGCCCCAAATCATTGGGAACTAAAATTAGGATAATTTCACATATACCACCTTTCTCAGCGTGCAGGCAGGCAGGAGTCCAAAGCCAGTCCAAGGTCAAAGTTCAGGAAGTCAAGCAGGAGCCAAGTCACCAATGCAGAATCACAACCCGGAATCAGAAGTCACTGTCCAAAAGCCGAATGGTCAGGGTGCCAAGGAAATCAAGCAGGTCAGGATCAGGAAAGAGCGTGGATGCAAGCCAGGTTACCAGGTCCTGGGTGGGAGCTATATGGGAGTCTCAGTCAGCCTGCTCCCTGGGTGGCAGTGACTCTGCTAGAATTCAGGGCTAAGAGAGCTGAAGCATTCGCGTGCCTCAAGTCTTCGCTCTGAAAGTTCTTTCCGGAGCCTGCTTTGAACTCTTGAGATGGAGGAGGAGAGCTTGAAGGAGATTGATCCTCAACAGCTGACACTGGTGCCTGGAGAGTGATTGATGGGTCAGCTGCTGTTTGTTCAGCCGAGGAACTGGCTGGCAACTCTTCCAGGACTGTTAACCCTTCCAGCTCTTCCTCATCAGGGCTCATGACACTATCCCCACCCACAGGACCCCTCCCCCCACAGACAGGCCAGGCCGGTCAGGGTAGGCCGTGTGGAACTGCTGCACAAGGTCAGGGACGTGTACGTTGTCCGCGGGTTCCCATGAGCAGTCCTCAGGGCCATAGCCTTCTTAGTCCACGTGGTACTGGAGGCCCCCACGGTGGATTTGGGAGTCCAGGAGCTGGTGGACCTCGTATTCCTCCTTGTCATCGACCAGGACAGGAGGAGGCAGTACTGGAGGTGGCGGTTGGATAGGATCCGGTGGTGTAACAGGAACAAGGAGGGACCAGTGGAAGAACGGGTGGATGTGGAGGGTGGCCAGCAGCTGTAGCCGTAAAGCAACGGAGTTGATTTGGTCCGTGATCAGGTAAGGCCCCGCAAAGCGAGGGTCCAGCTTGCGAGACTGGCCAGGCCGATGCAGGTAATGAGTGGAGAGCCAGACGTGGTCCCCGGGCTTCAGTGGTGGCCCCACCTGTCGCTTTTGGTCGGTGGCTATCTTGTAGGCCTCTTTAGCCTGTTGGAGCTGCTCTCAGAGCAAGTCCCGGAGAGCCCAGAGTTCCTGCAGGTGCGCATCAGCAGCAGGGACTGCTGTGGGGGGCAGGACTGCGGGGGGAAAGCGAGGGTGGTACCCATAGGTGGCAGCAAATGGGGTCTGTTGTGTGGACACATGTACAACGCTGTTGTAGGCAAACTCAGCCAGGGGAAGCAAGGCGGCCCAGTCATCCTGTTGGTAGCTGGTGTAACAATGCAGGTATTGCTCTAGCTTGACGTTGGTGCTTTCGGTCTGCCCATCCATTTGGGGATGGTACGCTGAGGACAAATGCACCTGGGTGCCTAAGCTGGAGTGCAGGACTTGCTGGAATCGGGAGGTGAACCACGGGCCTTGGTCTGAGATCAAGTGTGCTAGGAGCCCGTACAGGCGAAAGACGTGCTGGAGGTAGAGCTGGGCTGTTTCAGGAGCTGTGGGAGGCTTGGGACATGGAACAGAGTGAGCCATCTTGGTGAAGAGGTCCACCAACACCAGGATGCAAGTGTGCCCCTTGGACGTGGGGAGCTCAGTGATAAAGTCCAGGAAGACGGTGTCCCAGGGTCCTGCAGGCATGGGTAGGGGATGCAAAAGCCCTGGGAGCTTGGCCGGTACATCCTTGGCCCACCAGAAGACCTCACAGGAACCGACATAGCGGGCCACGTCGGCACGGACACAAAGCCACCAGAACTCCCGCATGAGCAGGTGCAGGGTCTTGTGTTGGCTGAAGAGCCCCGCAGAAGGGGAGTTGTGGGTCAGGCAGAGCACGTCAGCCTGAAGGGGCCCCGGAAGCACCTATAGGCACTCACGGTGCTGGAGGTGACCTTGGCGGGTAGAGAGGTCCCCGGCCAGGCCATCTTGCACTTCCAGGAGGCATTTCTGAGCCCAGGGGTCTTGGGCCTGGCTGGCCTGGATGTCTGCAGCCAAGGTCAGGCGAGTCGTGGTGGCAGCAAAGACCGAGGGTGCAAGGATGAGCCCAGTTGGGGTCTCCTCCATTAGAGGCACAGCATACTCCGGTTTTCGGGAGAGGGCGTCCGCTTTCCAGTTCTGGTTCTTCGGGATGTAAATGATCCGAAAGTCAAACCAGGAAAAGAAGAGGGACCACCAGATCTGACGCTGGGTGAGGCGTCGAACAGTCTGTAGATGCTCCAAGTTCTGGTGGTTAGTCAGGACCTGGACAAGGTGGCGGGCCCCTTCAAGGTGATGCCTCCAAACCTCGAAGGCGGTCTTGATGGCCAGGAGTTCCCACTCCCAGATGGTGTAGTTGTGCTCTGCGGGCATCAGCTGCTGTGAGTAGTATGTGCAGGGTTGTAGTGGCTGGGAGGGGTCCTCCTACTGGGATAGCATGGTGCCAAGGGCCACGCTGGAGGCATCGGTCTCTACTGTGAACGGCAGCTGCTGGTCTGGGTAATGCAGGAGCGGCTCAGTGGTGAAGCAGGTTTCAGGGTGGTGAAGGCATGGTCTGCCTCTGGAGTCCAGTGAAATGGCTCTTTGGGCCGGAGAAGCTAGGTCAGAGGCGTGGTTACATTGGCATCAGCAGGGATGAACTGGCGGTAATAATTGGAAAAGTCAAGGAACCGATGTACGTCCTTGCTGTTCCGCGGCGTCTGCCAGGTCAGGACACCCTTTTCCCTACCGTCATAAGGTGCAAACCATCTCCCGATAGAAGACCACCATCTCGAAAGCATAAGCCATGGTCCAGAAATCCAAATCTTTCCTGACAACACCATTGACGTAGCCGGTCATTTATTTGAAGTATTCTTCTTTCTCGTCCTAAGCCACGGCCTTCAACAGGAAGCACTGACAAGAACACCACCTGTGCGCCCAGCTCCTTCACCTTCTGACCAAGAGCCACATAGTCTTTTCTAATACATTCAGGGCTATGATGGGCAGCGTCGTTCGTTCCCACGTGGATCAGCACGAAAGGATAGTAATCCGTGGGCTTGAGAAGTCTTCCAATCTTTTCTGTCATGTGCTGGATGCGTACACCTGGCAGACAGCAGACCTCTCAGGATGACAAGTCCAGTAGGCACACTTTGGGCTCCACCCCTCTGAGCAAGGAGTCTCCAATCACCACCACCTTCCTCTTCCTATATTGGGGAGCAGAAGCTCCAAGTTTCTTATCCACAGGATCCTGAGAAACTTTCTTCAAACTTCGTGGAGGCTGGGGAAGTAGCCCTTGTTCCAGTGGCTCAGAATCAATTACTCTTGGGAGATCCTGGAACCTATTGCTGAGACACCTCACAGGGTGTCTGTTGTGGGGGAAAAGATATAGGAGATTGTAAGCCGCTCTGAGTCTCTGATTCAGAAAAAAGGACAGGGTATAAATCTGCAGTCTTCTTAGAAGAATTAGAAGAATTGCAGATTTATACCCCCCCCTTCTCTCTGAATCAGAGACTCAGAGCAGCTTACAATCGCCTTTATGTTTTCCCCCCACAACAGACATCCTGTGAGGTGGGTGGGGCTGAGAGAACTCTCATAGCAGCTGCCCTTTCAAGGACAACTCCTGCAATAGCTATGGCTAACCCAAGGCCATTCCAGAAGATGCAAGTGGAGGAGTGGGGAATCAAATCCAGTTCTCCCAGATAAGAGTCCATGCACTTAACCACTACACCAAACTGGCTCTTCTTCAGAGTCACCCCCAGATGCTGACCGTTCTGACCAAGTATAACTAAATCCACCCTGTTTTTTGGGTTCAAGTCTAAGGCCTTTGGTGGCAGAAAAAAAGGAAAGAAATGCTAGAAGACAGCATAACACACCTCACCTCACAAGAATACAGCAAGGGACCACTACAAATGTTACATAATAGGGGCCTCAGAAAGTAGGAAAATGTTATATTAATCTCTCTTATAAAATATAACAAAAATGCATCTTTACCATAAGGAACCCCAAGCAGAATTTAACTTGTTACTGCTGTTCATTCAATAGCAATTAATTAATTGGACTCACAAAATATACAGGGTAGACATAAAAACCATGATAACGGCATAGTTTGGTACATGCCATTACTATCAGGGGGTAAGATGCATTACATTGGTTTCTGTTAAATTCTCCTTCCTTTGAGGTTTTTAAACAGAGGCTAGATGGCCATCTGACAGCGATGAGGATCCTGTGAATTTAGGGGGAGGTATTTGTGGGTTTCCTGCATTGTGCAGGGGGTTGGACTAGATGACCCTGGAGGTCCCTTCCAACTCTATGATTCTTTTTTGCTTTATATAGTGCATAGTGTAAAGCATTGTTTATTACTTGTTCACTGAGGAAGAAGTCATTGGAACGAGGGATTATCTAGAATCTTCATGTGAACTAGGACTTCATACTGGACTTCTCATGAATTTGATGGTTTCCATTGGAGAATGAATGAGTGTGAACTTATAATGGACTTTGTGAATTAATTTCTTTGTTTATTGGACTTAATGCACTTTGCCTGTTGCTTTAATGCTCCATGTTAAGAGGCAATAATATCATGTAAAAATACAATAAGATTTTGTCATCATTGACATTTTTGAAAATTGTTCTTTATTTGTGTGCTATTACGGCTAACAATGGGTTAGTTTTATCTTGTCCATTCAATAGTCACATGACTCCTCCTACAGCGGCACCAGAATTCTGAGTGAAATTGAGAATATTTCAGTCCGCACTACACAAAGGGGCAAAAAACCTTGGGGAAATTTTATCCAAAGATCTGACCTGGGCATTTGGCTTCAAAGCATTTCCCTCTGGGCAAATACAGCTCTTCAAGCTATTCTAAGTAAACGAAGGCTAATATTTTTAGTAAATAAATCAAACCAAAAAAGACAGCTGAAGGATTCCCTTGAAAAGGAAGGCGCTGCTTTAAGAAAGCAAAGGCTATTACCACCCTTAAGCAAAGCTCTTGGGAAATGACAGTTTGCATAAACAGGCCTGGAAGCCAAGGCCAGACATGTTTGGGCTGGTCACCGATGAGACAGGCTGAAGATGCAGTTATTGAAAAATTACTCTTTCAGCAGTAAACAATCAGAAAATGAGAGAGTCTGGGAAAACAGCTAGTTAGCTCAGAAACAAAACGAACTGGGATACTTGCAGGGCAAGAGAAGCAGCCGTTCTCCCAGCCAAGGGATCTGGGGAGTGCCAACTCGCAGCAACAGCGTCCCTCCTGATGAATGAACAAACAGGGACACACACAAGAGGACAGAAGCTCGAGGCACCAGAAGCACAAGCAGGCTCCCTTCAGGGAACGTCATCAAGCGCAATTCATTCTTAGAATCATAGAGTTGGAAGGGGCCTCCAGGGTCATCTAGTCCAACCCCCTGCACAATGCAGGAAACTCACAAATAAAAAAAGGTAAAGGTAGTTCCCTGTGCAAGCTCCAGTCATTTCTGACTCTGGGGCAGACAAATACCTCCCCCTAAATTCAGGTTCAATCCCTGGCATCTCCAAAAAAGGGTCCAGGCAAATAGGCGTGAAAAACCTCAGCTGGAGACCCTGGAGAGCGGCTGCCAGTCTGAGGAGACAATACTGACTTGGATGGACCGAAGTTCTGATTCAGTATAAAACAGCTTCATATGTCCATAAATTCACAGGATCTTCATTGCTGTCAGATGGCCATCTAGCCTTTTGTTCTCCCAGGAAGAGCAAGAGACAGGGCCACGCTCTTTTCTAAAAATCCCAGTTTATGAATTCAATTTGCAGAAAACGTAAATAGGCTGCTTGACACAATCTGGAGTGCTTGTGGTGGTGGGGGAGGAGGAGGAAATGTCATCCAGCCACAGCTAACTTACCCCGTTGTGTTTTCTGGGCATGAGACAAACAGAGGATGCCTGTCTCTGCAGGCTTGTGGGATAAGGCAGGATATTGCTTGCAGGATAAGAACAGAAGAGAAGCCATGTTGGATCAGACCAATGGCCCCTCCAGTCCTACACTCTGTATCACACAGCGGCCAAAAGAAACAGGTGCCAAAAAAATCAGGAGGCCCACCAGTGGGGGCAGGACACTAGAAGCCCTCCCACTGTGCCCCCCCCCCCGCCAAAGCACCAAGAATACAGAGCATCACTGCCCCAGACAGAGAGTTCCAACAATATGCAGTGGCTAATAGCCACTGGTGGACCTCTGCTCCAGATGTTTATCCAACCCCCTCTTGAAGCTGTCTATGCATGCAGCTGCCACCACCTCCTGTGGCAGTGAATAGGGTTGGATATAAATCCAAAAATTAAATTGAATTGAATAGCAACTATGGAGCTCTGTAAGCTCTGGGGAGGACTGGCTACATCAGGGGTGTGTGGCCTAATATGCAAAGGAGCTCCTGCTACAAAAAAGGCCTGGTTATTCGGTTTGTCAGTTAGAACTGCAGACTGCCTGACCTCTCTTATCCTGAAACCAATCACTCTCAACCCTATCTCTTCACCCTATCTCTGAGTGCTTGGAGGTGCACAGTGGGAGGGCTTCCAGTGCTCTGGCCCCACTGGTGCACCTCCTGATGGCACTTGCGTTTTTTTGGCCACTGTGTGACACAGAGTGTTGGACTGGATGGGCCACTGGCCTGATCCAACATGGCTCCTCTTATGTTCTTATGTGACACAGAGTGTTGGACTGGATGGGCCACTGGCCTGACCCAACATGGCTCCTCTTATGTTCTTATGTGACACAGAGTGTTGGACTGGATGGGCCACTGGCCTGATCCAACATGGCTTCTCTTATGTTCTTATGTGACACAGAGTGTTGAAGTGGATGGGCCACTGGCTTGACCCAACATGGCTCCTCTTATGTTCTTATGTGACACAGAGTGTTGGACTGGATGGGCCACTGGCCTGATCCAACAGGGCTTCTCTTATGTTCTTATGTGACACAGAGTGTTGGACTGGATGGGCCACTGGCTTGACCCAACATGGCTCCTCTTATGTTCTTATGTGACACAGAGTGTTGGACTGGATGGGCCACTGGCCTGATCCAACAGGGCTTCTCTTATGTTCTTATGTGACACAGAGTGTTGGACTGGATGGGCCACTGGCCTGACCCAACATGGCTCCTCTTATGTTCTTATGTGACACAGAGTGTTGGACTGGATGGGCCATTGGCCTGATCCAGCATGGCTTCTCTTATGTACCTTTTTTCCTTTTACCCTTACTGACTCTCATGCATGCTTGTTTTTTAAATTGCTGGCTTTATAGAGATGCACTGCTTTTGAAAGCTGGTTTTAATGTTTTTCAATGTTTTTGAAAGCCCCAACTGGGTGGAAAGATGGCCTAAAAACAATTTACATAAATATACAATTATTCCAAGCAGAGGATCTTCAATGAAGTCCATATTTTGTCTACCTTCCTAGCAGAACAGAACCAAAACAGCAGCATCATTTCCTTTTGGCCAAGTGCGCTACATCTTCCCGCTGGATGGCCTGTCGAGCTTGTTACCACAACGAAACAACACATCAAAGGCAAGATACATAATTAGAGAAAAGGAATAATAATTACTTCTAACATGACAGGGCTGACCAGAGTAGAAGGGAGCTCTGTCAAAGTCAATTACTCTGTTAAAATTAAGGGGCAAGCAATTATTCCAATGCATTCCTCATGAATTATACTGTTCTTTAATGACAGCAACTGCTTAGGCTGTGTGTTCTTCGGACTGGATGGAGGTGTTAATATCATAGGTGTGCGTTGTTCCACGTGATTTGAAGAAAAGTGCTCAACATGTGCTCAGACACCTGAATGAAACACGTTCCAAATCACAGAGAAACCCATTTTCCTTTTTTTAAAAAAAAACAAAACAGAAAGCCTTAAAGGACTGACCCCAACGTTAAGTTTTCAGCACAGCACGTCAATTTCATTTTATTGCTTTTTTATGTACTTAAATTGCTTTTATAGGATTTTTATGCCTGTGACCTAAAACTTTGAACTGTAAGCACCTACCAAAATAAAAATTAATAAGCCCCCATAAGGGCTAGGCATATTCTTGTCATGAGAAAAATTTCCACAGCCTCTAAAATCCACACTGGAGCCAGCCTAGGGGGCTATAGCCCCCTGAGCAAAGAGATCAGAGGTATATATCCATTCTCTCATACCCAATTCAGAAAGAACAATTAAATATTCACTTCTGCCTTTAACACAGCCAATCCCTGTGGCTCTCACTCTCTCTAATGTCAGAAAGATATTTCGAAGCCATTTTCATGTTGCACCTAAAATACACTGTAAAAAAAACATCAAACCAAATACATTTCACCAAACACACAAGGGGAAGGTTAACATGGCAATCTCCCCAATTGGCACCCCAGGCGCCTTGGTCCCCATCTAGGTAAGAACATAAGAAGATAAGAGAAGCCATGTTGGATCAGACCAATGGCCCATCCTGTCCAACACTCTGTGACACACAGTGGCTAAAAAACCAGGTGCCATCAGGAGGTCCATCAGTGGGACCAGGACACTAGAAACCCTCCCACTATTGTCCCCTCCCAAGCACCAAAAATACAGAGCATCACTTGCCCCAGACAGAGAGTTTCAACAATATGCTGTGGCTAATAGCCACTGATGAACTTCTGCTCCTGTGTTTAGTCAATCCCCTCTTGAAGCTTGCCACCTCGTGTGGCAGTGAATTCCATGAGTTAATCACCCTTTGGGTGAAGAAGGACTTCCTTTTATCCATTCTAACCTGACTTTTGAGTGCCAACAAGTTCTTGTATTGTGAGAAAGGGAGAAAAGTACTTCTTTCTCTGCTTTCTCCATCCCATGCATAATCTTGTAAACCTCTATCATGTCACCCCGCAGTCGACATTTCTCCAAGCTAAAGAGCCCCGAAGGTTTTAACCTTTCTTCATAGGGAAAGTGTTGCAACCCTTTAATCATTCCAGTTGCCCTTTTATGCACTTTTCCCAATGCTATAGTATCTTTTTTTGAGGTGCAGCAACTAGAATTGTACATAGTACTCCAAATGAGGCCGCACCATCAATGATTTATTTATTCAATTATCCAATTATTTATTTAATATTAATCATTTCTTTTCTGCATCCTTTGTATTTTTTCATATTCTTTTAATCCCGATGTGTATCATTTCTCTCCGAATTTACTACATTTCCTTATGTTTGTTGCTTTGTGAGTTCTTCAATGCATTTAGTGACATGATATTTTATTATTGTTGTAAACTATGACTTTGCCACTTTATTTTTCTTGTTTACCCTCTGTACAAATCTGAAGTTCTTCGTTTGCATTCTTTATTACTGCATGCTTGAACAGTTCCGCAGGGCCTGAAAAACAGCCCTCTTCCGGTTGGCATATAATTAATTGTTATCGGAATGCCTGAACATTCAAATCTCTAACATCAGATTATTCAATACTGGAATATTGAAGAACTGATCTAAGGAAGGTAGCATAGTTCATACTGAAGCGTGCTTTTATGTATTTTATATGTATTTTATGTATTTTATTGCATAATTATAATTATTAATGTATTATTAATGTATTTTAAATTGACTTTGTTAGCTTTTTGTGTTGTAAGCCGCCCTGAGCCCACCTTGGTGGGGTAGGGCGGGATGTAAATAGAATAAAATAATAAATAAATAAAATAAATGCTTCTTAAAATCTTAATAAACACAGTTGGTTTTCGTTTTTAAGAAAATGGAGCTAGAAACACAATTTCAAAATAATGAACCCGAAAAGAATTTCTCTCACTATAATTCTTTCTAACTTATACTATCCCCTTTTTCTCTTTTTATTTATTTCCTTTCATTTGCCTTGGGATGGAGCAAGGCATTATTCTTAGCTTAAGAGTCAAAAATTCTAGCCCAGTTATCAGTTAATTTATCCTTAATAAGATATATATTTATATATGTATTTATTTATCAATCAATTGATTGACTTTAATGCTAAATAAGATGTTCTACAAAGTTATATATACCATAGTACTTTATGCACAGAAGGATTTTGTTATGTGTGGAATTAATCTACTGGATACTAATTCATCCAACAAAGTTCTGTATAACTTGGAATTTTTAAAATAAACTTATCATATGTTTAAAAAAAAGCCCCTTCTGCACAGTCCCCCAAAGCAAATGGAGGCTGCGCAAGCATGCAGTTTGCCAGAACTAAATGCATGATCTCCATCACATTTTGTGAGTTCACCATTCGATCAATCTGATCCGGTAAAAACGTATCTGCTGAAAACAGCCTCTCATTTTCCTGCATGGCCACAAAGGGCCATCTTCATCCATTTCTGCTTCCCAGTGTTCCAGCTCCATTGCACTGCTGCCAAACATTTTAATACCTCCAGAACAAATCTTGTCTTTCAACATTGGTTGCAAAATAACAACCCTTCGAGTAAAGGAGTAAGATTAATTGTCCACGAACCCATTCTGTGTTCCCGGAGAGATTTAAATTACTCACAAAGAGTTGGTGAAGGGGAGGGGGAGAGGGGGAGGAAACTTTTCCTGCTTTCAGCACCATTTCAGAAACTGCAGTTTGTTTACTTGGGACATTTTTATGCTGCTCTTCCCCCCCCCCCCCCCGCCCCAGGAGCTCAGGACGCCAGACGTGGCTCTTTCCTCCTCTGTTTTATCCTTACAACAACCCTGTGAGGAAGGCTACAGTTGAAAGACAGTAACTGACCCACAGTTACCCACCAAGTTTCAAGGCAGAGTGGGGATACAGAAGCAATTTGTCAGAATCCGGGAAGGGGGGGTAGGGTTGCCAAGTCCAATTCAAGAAATACCTGGGGACTTTGGGGGTGGAGCCAGGAGGCTCTGGGGGTAGAGCCAGGAGACATTGGGGTGGAGCCAGGAGCAAGGGTGTGACAAGCATAATTGAACTCCAAAGGGAGTTCTGGCCATCACATTTAAGAGGACCACACATCTTTTTAAATGCCTTTCTTCCATAGGAAATAATGGATAGAGCACCTTCTTTTGGGGCTCATAGAATTGGACCCCCTGGTCCAATATTTTTGAAACTTGGGGGGTATTTTGGAGAGAGGCACTAGATGCACCACATTTTCAGCATAGCCTCCATCTTAAAAACCAGCCCCTCCAGAGCCCCGGATACCTGTGGATCAATTCTCCATTATACCATAAGAGAATCAGTCTTCATAGGAAATAGTGGAGTGTCCAGCAGACTTTTCCCTCCTCCCCCCCTGCTTTCTGATGACCCTGAAAGCAGGGTGAGGGCCTGCAAACTGGGGGATTCCTTGACCCCACCTGGGGATTGGCAACCCTAAATGGGAGGGGGGGGGAGACTCCTTTTATAACAATGTAAATCTTTTAGGGGGGAAATATGCCTCCTTGAAAAAAGAATTGCTAACTTTGGGGAGGCTGGGTATATTTCCCGGAGCATAAGAACTGGATCAGACCAGTAGAAATGGAAACTCTGCCATTTAGCTACCATTCTGGGGAAATAAAAATTACAACACCACTTTGGAGGGAAATTTCAGTTAAACGATCCATTCAGGATGATTCACAACTTCTTCATTACATCACCCCATAAAGAGATACACACACACACACACACACACAAAGGTTTGCTTGGGCAACATGTGGTGTTACCATAAAGCATGTTTTTTCTTCTTCTAATAAATGGATCGACAATGTTTCTGGGAGTTCCAAAGAGGAAAAGAAAAGACAAGAATGGTTACCTAGTTTTGAGAACATTTCCCTCCAAGCTGTTAGTCTTCAGTTTTTGTTTCTCCTGATCTCCTACAGAAGTTACACAAAGCTAAAGTGGTCACAAAAGCACAGAAAGCCACAAAGGCCATGAAAGCAGATGTTTCCTTTCTCAGCTCCCTTATACACACACAGGAGCCTTTACCTTCTCCTTCTACTTTCTACCCAGAAAGGAAGTAGATAAAATAGCAGGATCAAGTCAAGTCTGCCTTATTCATTTCATTAATTACAAAGGCATTGGCATCTGATGAAAGACAAAAGACAGGAACGTTTTAGAGTAGCAGAATGCACCAACAAGCAGTGTTGTTTGTTGGACAGAGGCCTCCAAAAACCAGCGTTACCTCTAAGCTGAGAGCCAGTTTGGTGTAGTGGTGAAGTGTGCGGACTCTTATCTGGGAGAACTGGGTTTGATTCCCCACTCCTCCACTTGCACCTGCTGGAATGGCCTTGGGTCAGCCATAGCTCTGGCAGAGGTTGTCCTTGAAAGGGCAGCTGCAGTGAGAAGACGACGACATTGGATATATATCCCACCCTCCACTCAAGAGTCTCAAAGCGGCTCACAATCTCCTTTACCTTCCTCCCCCACAACAACACCCTGTAGGGTGGGTGGGGCTGCACAGCTCTCACAGCAGCTGCCCTTTCAAGGACAACCTCTGCCAGAGCTATGGCTGACTCAAGGCCATTCCAGCAGGTACAAGTGGAGGAGTGGGGAATCAAACCCAGTTCTCCCAGATAAGAGTCTGCACACTTAACCACTACATCAAACTGGCTCTCAGCCTCACTCACCTCACAGGGTGTCTGTTGTGGGGGAGGAAGGTAAAGGAGATTGTGAGCCACTCAGTTTCAGAGTGGAGGGCGGAATATAAACCCAATATCTTCTTCTTTGAGCTAGCTCAGTTTCTTAGCCTCTGGTTCACACATTTTTGTCATAGCTTACGAAAAACAGCCCCAGAGCAAACTAATTTATACATTAGCTCACAACTTTAATGCTAGTAGCTCACAAAGTAGAATTTCTGCTCATAAGATCCCATAGTGTAGTGTATCGGACTCAGCGCAAGCGGCGCGCGACCCGAGCCACCCTCGGGTCGCCGTGCGCAGCGCGGGAAAAGCCACCGCCAATCCTGACCAAGGGCGGGAAGTTTAACTGGCCAGGATTGGGCTGGCCAGCGAAGGGGATGTTCCGGGAGGCATGTATATATTAGCGGACCCGGCCGCGTGTTAGTTGTTGCGTGTGATGTACCAGCCAATAAAGACCTATGCCTTCACCACGTCTCGTCTCCCAGTACATTACACTGGCGACGAAGGTGGGATCTAGATAGGTCCGGCCGCCCCGAGGGGAACCTGACCGGGCCGGAGACGAGGAAGGCGTGAGACCGCAGGATCGCACAACCCGCCGCCACCATGGCGAGCTCTACGGCAACGACGGGCCATCTTGCGGAATTCAACCCGGAGCACCCCGAGAGATGGGAGACCTACACAGAAAGGGTCGAGTGCTACCTGCGGGCGAACCTGATCGAAGATGACGACAGGAAGAGAGACGTCCTGCTGAGCGTCTGTGGAGAAGAAACTTTCGAGATCGCAAGAGGCCTCTCCGCTCCAGCTAAGCTGACCGAGAGGACCTACCGGGAAGTCGTGAGACTCCTCACGGGCCACTTTTCGCCCCAACCGTCCATCGTCGCCCGCCGATTCCTCTTCCACAAGAGGGACCAAAAGTCGGGGGAGACAGCGGCGGTCTACCTGGCGGCCCTTCGACAGATCGCCGGGAACTGCAATTTTGACAAAAGGGACGAAGCCCTGAGGGACCGTTTCGTCTGGGGCCTCCGAGACGAACGACTGCAGCAGAAGCTCTTCGCTAAGGAGGAGCTCACGCTACAACAAGCCTTCAACGAGGCGACGGCGTTCGAGAGGGCCACCAAGGCGTTCGGCCAGCCACGCGGCGAAGCAGTCCACCAAGGAGAAACAGAGCTGGAAGACCGAGCAGAGGAAGAAGCGTTCCAGCTCCGGAGGCCTCAGAGAACGGACACACGGGCCCCCGCGAGACAACGAGCGACGGAGAGGGCCACCGCCACCACCGGTTCCAGGTGCGCCAGCTGCGGCGACCCCCACGAGCGACGGGACTGCCCGTACCGCAACCTGGACTGCCGCAGCTGCGGAAAGACAGGCCACATCGCCCGGGCTTGCCGGGCCAAGAACAGCCGCCGCCAACCGTCAGCGCATCACGACTCCCTGGACACACACACGACGGCATCCACCAGTCTGCAGGTATTGAACTTGCCCCTCTCGGCCCCAGACAAGGTCAAAATGTCGGTCCTAATCGAGGGCGCCCCCTGCATCATGGAAGTAGACTCGGGTTCCTCCATCTCTATCATTTCGGAGGAAACCCTCAAGAAACTATGTCCCCGCCGCCGCATCCAAACGAGGCCAGCGGACTTCGTACTGAGGGACTTTCAGAAGAACCCAGTACACATCGTGGGGTGGGCCCGGGTGCATGTAGAAAGAGGGGGTTTTAGGGGGCCCCTAGATATCCTAGTGGTCAAGCGCCAACTGACCACACTTCTCGGGTTGGCGTGGTTCAATCCACTGGGGATCCAGCTGGTGGGGGTGGACCACTTGCAGGCCAGCAATTTCGACGGGGTCTGCCGGGAGTTCCCCGAGGTCTTCGACGGGTCCTTGGGGAGCTACAAGGGTCCGCCCATCACTTACTGATAGACCCAACGGTCAGGCCCATAAGACTTAAAGCGAGGCGCGTCCCGTTCACCCTTAAGCCTAAAATAGAGGCAGAACTGGACCGCCTAACAGCCCAGGGCGTCCTAGAACCTGTAACGTATGCGGAATGGGAGACCCCCATAGTAACGCCAGTCAAACCCAACGGGGAGGTTAGGATCTGCGCTGACTACAAGTGCACGATCAATAAGGCGCTGCAAGACAACCCCTACCCAGTCCCGGTGGTTAGCCACGTCCTAGCAGCACTAGCCGGGGCGAGGGTTTTTGGAAAGCTGGACTTAGCACAAGCATACCAGCAACTGCCGGTCGACGCTAAGACAGCGGAGGCGCAGACGATCGTGACCCACAGGGGCGCGTTCAGGGTTAAACGGCTGCAGTTCGGGGTCAGTGTAGCTCCGGGAATATTCCAGAGTATAATGGACTCTCTCTTGAAAGGGATTCCCGGAGTTCAACCCTTCTTTGACGACGTTTTAATCGCCGCCCCCACCGAAGGAGAGTTCAGCTGCCGCCTGCGAGAGGTCCTCAGACGGTTCCAAGCGGCGGGGCTGAGAGTCAAAAAGGAGAAATGTTTGTTGGGTGTTCCGCGAGTGGAGTTCCTGGGGTTCGCCGTGGACGCGGCTGGAATTCACCCGACGGCGGACAAGACCAGGGCCATAGTCCAGGCCCCTGCCCCCAAATGCAAGGCAGAACTACAGAGTTTTTTAGGATTATTGAACTTTTATCATGCATTCCTGCCACACAAAGCCGCCGTGGCGGAACCTTTGCACCGCTTGTTAGATAAACAGGCCGCGTGGGTCTGGGGTAAACGCCAAGCCGCGGCGTTCCAGGCAGTGAAAGACCTCTTGGTCTCTAACGCGGTACTGCATCACTACGATGAAAACCTACCCCTGATCCTGGCTTGCGACGCCTCCCCCTACGGAGTAGGAGCGGTCTTAGGGCACCAACTCCCGGACGGGAGAGAGGCGCCGATCGCTTACTACTCCCGGACTCTGTCCCCTGCCGAGCGGAACTACGCCCAGATCGATAAGGAGGCTCTGGCGATCGTGGCGGGGGTGCAAAAGTTCAACGACTACCTCTACGGTAGGCGTTTCACCATCGCCACTGACCACAAGCCGCTCCTCGGCCTCCTAGCCCCCGATCGTCAGACCCCCCAGATTCTGTCGCAGAGGGTTTTAAGGTGGAACCAGTTCCTGAATTCATACACTTACGCACTGATACACCGCCCCGGTAAAGCAATGGGTCACGCAGATGCCCTCAGCCGCCTGCCGCTACCCACAACGGACCCAGATCCCGCCCCGGCACATGGGGTGATGCTCATTGAGTCGCTCCCCGAGCGCCCACTGCACGCGGAGGAGGTGGCTCGGGCGACTGGGAGAGACCGCATCCTCACACGGGTCAGGGACTGGGTGGGAAGGGGGTGGCCCTCGGGCAAGGTGGAAGAAGCATTTCGGCCGTTCGCGTCCAGGAAGGACGAGCTATCGACACACAAGGGGTGCATACTCTGGGGGAGCCGGGTGGTGGTGCCCCCCCCCTGCGCAGACAGGTATTGGAGGATCTCCACGAGACCCACCCGGGCATCGTGAGAATGAAAGCCCTGGCCCGGAGCTACGTGTGGTGGCCGGGCATGGATGACGAAATAGAGGGGTGGGTAAGAAGGTGCCAACCATGCCAGGAGTCCAGACCCAATCCGCCGTCCGCCCCGGTCCACAGGTGGGAGTCGAACGGGCGGCCGTGGTCCCACCTCCATGTGGATTTCGCGGGGCCGTATCAGGGCCAGATCTTCTTTATACTTGTGGACGCATATACAAAATGGCTAGAGGTAATCCCGGTGGCCTCGACCTCCACCGCAGCAGCAGTCAGGGCGCTCAGAAGGGTCCTCTGCACACACGGGATCCCTGACACCCTGGTGACGGACAACGGCACGGCATTCACCTCCCGGGAATTCCGGGAGTTCACCAACCGGTACCTCATAAGGCACATAAGGTCCGCCCCATTCCACCCAGCCACCAACGGCCAGGCGGAGCGCATGGTGCGGACCACCAAAGAGGCCCTCGGCCGTATAGTACAGGGGGATTGGGACCACCGCCTCTCAGCATTCCTGTTCCACAACAGGATCACCCCAAACCCTGTAACCGGTTTCAGCCCCGCAGAACTGCTCATGGGGAGGAAACTGACCACTCGTCTAGATAGGCTACACCCGGACCGGGCGCCGGATGTCCGCGGGTCCCCCGAGGTCCGGGAAGCAGTGAGAGGATTCTTTCCGGGCGACCCCGTGTATGCGAAAAACTTCGCAAGCGGCCCCGAGTGGTTGGCGGGAAGGGTTCTGAGGGTGACAGGCTCCCGGTCATACGAGGTAACCACCGCCGGAGGCCAGGTGCTGAGACGGCACATCGACCAGCTGCGCCGCCGCACCCTACCCGAGGAGGCAGAAGAGGCAGAGAGTAGGGAACCGCCAGCAACGGAACCGCCAGAAGGGGCCCCGCCAATACAGGAGCTACCCGCGTACGAGGCCCCCGCAGCCGCGGGACCAGAACCGGAGCCAGCACCCGACCCGGGCCGGCAACAGCCAGAAACGGCGCCACCCACGTTGGGATCGGGCCCCGCACCAACGGCAACCCCGAGGAGATCAACACGGGAACGCAGGACGCCAGCGTACCTACAGGACTATGTAGTTTAAACTAGGAGGGGAGGAGTGTAGTGTATCGGACT
Organism: Heteronotia binoei; assembly: GCF_032191835.1. Lineage (NCBI taxonomy): Eukaryota > Metazoa > Chordata > Lepidosauria > Squamata > Gekkonidae > Heteronotia > Heteronotia binoei. The sequence goes on along the minus strand of NC_083226.1, from coordinate 3,889,333 downwards.
CAGCGCAAGCGGCGCGCGACCCGAGCCACCCTCGGGTCGCCGTGCGCAGCGCGGGAAAAGCCACCGCCAATCCTGACCAAGGGCGGGAAGTTTAACTGGCCAGGATTGGGCTGGCCAGCGAAGGGGATGTTCCGGGAGGCATGTATATATTAGCGGACCCGGCCGCGTGTTAGTTGTTGCGTGTGATGTACCAGCCAATAAAGACCTATGCCTTCACCACGTCTCGTCTCCCAGTACATTACACATAGCTTAGAGGGAACATTGCCGACAAGGTGCCCACGGGGGTGGTGTCTGCTCAAATTCTTGACAGGGCACAAATCCCAGTTCTGAGGGAAAGCTTCTTTCTGCCTCTGTCCCTGGAGAGCTGCTGAGCAAACAGCAGACCTGGGACACCTTGAGCACAGTTTCAACCAGTTCAGGCAACAAGGCAGGTAAATGGTCTTTGTTTACAACATTCGTATCCTGCCTTCCTTGCCCTTAGAAGAGGAACCAAGACAGCTAATTTAAAATGTAACTGGTAAAAAGCTGCATCTCAGCTTGCTTTGCAAGGCTTGCTCAATCAGGAGCTACAGAGCAAAACCTCGATTTTCTTTATTGGTTGAGGCTTCTGGCCCTCCTGGTCCCATGCGGGGAGAAAAAGAGCCAGAGCTTCCTTTGCCCAGTTCCCAGGATTCCACAAGAGAATTTATTTATTTATTTGATTTATATCCTGCCCTCCCCGCCAAAGCAGGCTCAGGGCAGCTCACAACAAACAATTAAAATCGATACATATTATAAAAATTATACATTCAATAGTTAACACAATCAGAATCATTTGGTGCTAATCTCTTTGGTATTGTATGTTTTCAGTGGCGACGGTATTTCTTCAGTTTCCCTACGATATAGGCTCCATGTCAGTTGAACGGCAACTGGAAGAGAGCAGTCTTACAGGCCTTGCGGAACTAGACAAGGTTCCGCAAGGCCCTCACTTCCTCTTGCAGTTGATTCCACCAGTAGGGGGCCACCATCGAGAAGGCTCTCTCTCTAGTGACCTTAATTTGGTCTCCTTCGGCCCGGGGATTACTAATAGATTTTGAGATCCAGATCGAAGTACCCGCTGGGGAACAACACAAAGAAAGCACCTTTAAGCATAGTTTATTCTAAGGATTTTAATATATATATATATATCTTTAGTTGTGTTTGTCTGTGTCTATTATAAAGTTTATATCTCTACTGCCTGTTCTTAAATTGGTACACACATGGCCTGGTCCAACACGGCCTGGACTGAAAAGGTCTCGTTTATGTCAGATCCGGCCTTCCTAACAAATGAGTTTGACACCCCTGCCTTCAAATATGTACACATATTTATTTACACCCCACCTTTCTTCCCCAGCGGCTGGCCTCATTCTCCTCTCCTCTCCTCTTCCTTATCCTCACAACGTCCCTGTGAGGTAAGTCAAGCTGAGGGTGTGTGACTGGTCCAAGGTCACCCAGCGAGCTTCCATGGCATGAGTTGGGATTCGAACCTGAGTCTTCCAGATGCTAGTCTGACACTCTTAACCACTACACCACACTGACTGAGGAAGGATGGTTCACTGAGGGAAATGCCAAACAAAAGAAAAAAATTTCTTCATTCGCTGACAGAAGACAGCAAGAAGAGGGGACAGCCAAATCTCCCAGGGGAGAGAATTCCAGAACTTTGGTACCACAACCGAGTAGGCCGTCTCCCAGGCTGCCATCTCAGAAGTGAAACGTTCAGTGAGAGAGATGTAAAAGACTGGGACCAATTTCCCAGTAGCCTTATGCCACTCTCACGCTCCTCTTCTCTGTGGGCCTTACATCGGATTTCACACTATCTGCCCCGGAGCTGGAACGAGCTTCACCATTTTTGAGCGACAAACAAAAACTGGTTTTAAGAGGATCTTGTTTGCTGTGCCAAAAAGGCGGAGTGAGTTACAGCCCCGGGGCAGATAGTGTGAAATCCGACGGAAGCCAGGGAGAGAGGAGATTGAGAATGGCATAAAGCTAGTGGGAAATCGGTCCGGGGCATAGGCTATGACAAAGACACAGGAGAACCAATGCTGAGCCCAATGTGAGGAACTGAAAAGCTACAAGAGATCGTATCCTGTTCAGACAAGCCTCATTTACCAAATACAATCACCTTCCTAACACACACCCCAGACCACAAAGAAACAAAAGGCAATGGGGGGGGTTAGATCTGTGGTGCTCTTAGCAATCACCTCCTCCCCCACACACACACTTAGGGCTCCCAAGTTCCTGGGCTGAGCAGGGGTTCCCCTGTATGGAAGGTTCCCAACCCACCAGCCCACATTGGGCCGATGGGGGGGATTCCTCCCCCGATGTCGCCAGCATGATGATGTCACTCACAGTGGCATCATCGCACTGCCAGTGTCCCAGGCCAGCTGCTCTAAGAGCTTTTGGGGAAACTCTATGGTTTTCCCCAGACATTCTAGCAATTCGGGAGGGAAAACTCTATGGCAGAGTTTTCCCTTCCAAATTGCTAGAGCGTCCGGGAAAACCATAGAGTTTTCCCGGAAGTTCCTGGAACAGACGGCACGTGACGTCACCAGCACAATGACATCACTTGTGAGTGATGTCATTGTTCTGCACACGCTTTGCACATGCAAAAACAGTCACCTACCAGAGTCTGCAGGGGAACTGGAACCCTAAATGATCTTCCCAAGGAGGTAAACACAGGGCCCTCTTGAGTTTCCTTCTCTTGACTCGCAAAAGGTGTTGGTCCTTACCTTTAAGGCCCTTTACAGCCAGGGGCCGGCATATCTTCAGGACTACCTCTCCCTAAATGAACCCCCCTGGACTCTGAGGTCTCCTACTCATCTTCTCATAGTCCCTGGTCCTAAGGATGCTTGGCTGGCTTCAATGAGGGCCAGGGTCTTTTCAGTCTGGGCCCCTACCTGGTGGAATGAGCTCCCGCTGGAGATCTGGGCCTTGCGGGACTTACAGGACCTGTAAGACGGAGCTCTTCTGCCAGGCTTTTAATTAATCCAGCAGGCGCCTTTTTGAAAGTCATCCCTTCCCTCCCCCCCTTTCACCATTATGGTGTTTATATTATATTATGCTGTTAGCCATCAACTGCATGCTGCTGGGTGGTTTTGCCACCTATGTCTGTAAGATTGTTTACCGTGCTGCTCCTGATTGTGTAATGTTTTGTCTTTATTATTTTATTGAACAATTTTACTGTCGTAAGTCCACTCGCAAGATAGGGTGGGATTTAAATCCAAAACAAAAAAAAAATTAAATTAAATTAAAAAGAGAACACCAGACGAGCACTAGACCTTTAATCCTGGTTTAGCCTTGTCCCCAAACTGAAATTCTACACTTGAATCATGGAATCAGAGAAACCAGCTCTAGGATTTTATGATTCTATGATTCTAGTATAGAAGATCAGTTTGGGGACAAGGCTGGGCCAGGAGTAAAGGTCTAGCACGAAATTGGCTTAAGAGAAAATTTGTACAAAGTCAAACTAAGCCACATCTGGTACATTTGGGAAACAGCGCTCTAGCTCACAACTTTGAACATTGAGTACTGCTTTAAGTAGGGTTGCCAAGACCCCCATTGCCTCCAGTGGGGTACCTCTTGTACCAAAGAGTTTTCCCTCCCAAATTGCTAGAGCGTCTGGGCAAACCATAGAGTTTTCCCAGAAACACCTAGAGTGACTGGCATGCGACATTGCCAGCGAGATGACATCACTTGTGGGTGACATCATCATGCTGGCAACGTTGGGGAAGGTCCCCCCCCGCTGGCCCAAAGTGGGTTGACATGTTCAGAGAACCTCCTGGGTGGGCTTGGCGGTCCTAGATTTAAGAAATCCCATTTTGCAGGAAAGGAGGACTATAAATAAAAATAAATAAATTTTATCATTGATAAAACTGGGGGGGGGAGGCTCCTCAAGAAATGGAACATGGACAAAACGTTGTCCTTCACCCTGCAGTAACTGAAAAGGCATTTAGTGGGAGAAACCAGCACTTGGAACAAAAGTCCCCTTGGAGGTCTGTTGATCAAATCATGCTATTTGTGATCACTACAACATGATAGCCTCGTTTCCTGTTCGGGACCCTCTACTCAGAATAAAAACCTGGACAGATAGAGGAACAAAGCGGTTCTTATGACAGGCTTATCTCTGGAATACCATCCTCATTAACTCACTGTAGCTTAAACTATATGAATAAAAGCTTTTGTTCAATTGGTTCCGGGCATATAATTATAAACCAAGCCTTAAACTGGTCACGATTATGATATACAATTCCAAATTAATAAATGCTCATCATAATAACCCACAGCAGTTGTCACATATTGAGCAGTGAAAGAAAATTCAGTTGAAAATTTGGTGAGGTTGTTTGATGTTGAAATTTCTCCTGGGAAACCAAGATTTAAATTTTTTTAATGTTGAGTGGCTGAATTAGGGTCCAGTTCAAGAAATATCTGGGGACTTTGAGGGTGGAGCCAGGAGACTTTGGGGTGGAGCCAGGAGCAAGGGTGTGACAAGCACGACTGAACTTCAAAGAGAGTTCTGGCCATCACATTTAAAGGGACCGCACTCCTTTTAAATGCCTTCCCTCTATTGGAAATAATGAAGGAGAGGGGCACCTTCTTTTGGGGTTCATAGAATTGGACCCCCCCATCCAAACTTTTTGAAACGTGGAGGGTATTTTGGGCAGAGGCACCAGATGCTCTGCTGAAAATTTGGTGCCTCTATCTTAAAAAACAGCCCCCCAAAGTCCCAGATACCCACAGGTAAATTCTCCATTACACCCTATGAGAATCAGTCTCCACAGAGAATAATAGAGTGCCCAGCAGACATTTCCCTCCAGGAAACTGCTCCCTGGTGCCAAAAAGGTTGAAAGCCACTGGCCCAGGGCACCAAAAACCCTAGCACCAGCACTGACAAGATCGCTACACCTTGAAATATATATAAACACACAGAGAGACAGACTCACCTCTAGATCTAACCCCTCGCATTTCTCAGGAACTAAGCCATTAGAACAGAGCTTTTCTTTTTTCTTTTAAATGCTAACATGAACACATGAAACTCCCTTATACCAAATCAGACCATTAGTCTATCAAGGTCACTATTGTCTACTCAAGAGTAGAGATGTAAAATTTCCGAAAATTCTGAAGCTCAGAAAAAAACCCAGGTTTTTTCTTTTTTCCCCAGAAAAAAATGGAAATTTTGGGAAAAATTGAAAAAAAAATGCTACATTAGCACTTCTTTTTTCCTTTCCAGATTGAAAGTCATTCTGTTACTTTAGGAACATAAAATATAACTTGGCATGAAATTGTCACAACTAGCATATTAAAAATATAGTGTATCCAAACAATTATTACAAACAGAATTTACTTTTTAAATAATATTTATTTGTAATTGTAACAAATGGAGCAACAATCTCCTGAACTGTTTACTAGTTTATGTGGAACAGACAAAAAACCTCCACAAGACAATTTTTAAAAATCCAGAAGTAACAATTATTCATATTTCCTCTGCACAGTATTAAATAAAAATTAAAAACTTTCTCATAAAAAGAATCGAAGAGGGGGGAAATGTATAGAGGGAGTGTAGGACTAAGTTTCAGTGAATGGGCATGACCTAGGACTTGCTTGTCCCCAGTGCACAGAAATTAGAATACTCTGATACCATACACATTTTTAGAAATGATTTGGAAAATATTTGAACACCTTGTCTTAAAATATTTTATTAATCATTTTAAAATAAAACATTCCATAATCAATTTCTTTTCTTTGTTTTCAATTTTTTCCAATTTTTTGAAAAACAAAACAAAAAAAGGACTTCAGGAAAAAAAACACAGCGAAAAAAAAAATCAAAAATTTTCCAGTTTTTTTCTGGGCCTTCATGACTCTAACCAAGAGTGGCTCTCCGGGGTCTCAGGCAGAGGTCTTTCACATCACCCAGATCTTTTCACTAGAAGTGCTGGGGATTGTGTCTGGGACCTTCTGCATGCCAAGCAGATGCTCTGCCACTGAACCACCAGCCCTTCCCGATAAAGATGTTCCATAAAGAAGGTGATATTGGATTTATATCCCGCCCTCCACTCTGAATCTCAGAGTAGCTCACAATCTCCTTTACCTTCCCTCCACCCCACAACAGACACCCTGTGAGGTGGGCGGGGATGAGAGAGCTCTCACAGAAGCTGCCCTTTCAAGGACATCTCTGCAAAAGCTCTGGCTGACCCAAGGCCATTCCAGCAGGTGCAAGTGGAGGAGTGAGGAATCAAACGCAGTTCTCCCAAATAAGAGTCTGCACACTTAACCTCTACACCAAACTGGCTCTCCAAGCTAAAAGATGTCTCATAAAGCTAAAAGATGTTCCATAAAGCTCTCAGCTCTGGAATGTTTCAAATGTTTTGTGCCACAATTGCATCTCTTAACTCTGAGCCCTCACTACCCACAAGACTGAAGTTTTGAAGATTCAAACCATTCTCCTTTGAACGATCTGTCAACTGGACAAAATGCAGGACAACAGTTTTAAGTGCCCCTGCCACAGAATCTGATCTTTCTTTCACACTAGCAAGAAATGTTGTGCGTGTGCGTGCTTGTGTGTGTGTGTGTCCTTCTTTCTAATCTTGAGGCAGCTTTCTTTCCACAACCAGATTTCATGCCAACACAAAACACAGCCATTTTCAATAGGAAGGCCATTCTATAAAATATATAAACGTAGGAAAAGCTGAAGTTTTTACTATTCGTGTGGGATAGCCCTGTTATTTGCCAGATGTGAGGGGCTAAAGAGTCAAATGCAGCAGCCAACAAAGCGTTCAAACGCACTGCAGGCTTGAATTTTTGAAACATGATGTCAAACTCATTAGGAATGCCCACAAATACATTACATTGAGCCCAGATTTAGTGGGTGATAATTGGAATCAGAGCCTCAGCCATTACCACCACAATGTTTCTAAATAGTACCCAATAAATTTGTCTTCTCCTTGCATTTCTTTATGACAGTTGGCAGACTACGCAAGGGGAGGCTATGCATGCACTCACCATGGATGCAAACAACCTCTTCTGAAAGCTCTCATAGTAACTTGGTGGCTAGCATCCCCGAAAACTCTGCGGTGGGTAGCCACCCCAAGCCACTTTGGGATGTTACATCTGCATGTCAGACCACATGATATCTGGACAGGCAGTTTGGTGTAGTGGTTAAGTGCGTGGACTCTTCTGGGAGAACCAGGTTTGATTCTTATCTGGGAGATCCGGGTTTGATTTCCCACTCCCCCACTTGCAGCTGTTGGAATGGCCTGGGGTCAGCCACAGCTCTTGTAGGAGTTGTCCTTGAAAGAGCAGCTGCCGTGAGAACTCTCTCAGCCCCACCCACCTCACAGGGTCTCTGTTGTGGGAGAAGGAGATTGTAAGCCACTCTGAATCTCTGATTCGGAGTGAAGGGTGCGGTATAAATTTGTGGTCTTCTTCTTCTTGAAATCTCTACTCCGGTTTTATACACCCTCTCCATCCAACACAACCTCCTTTCCTTTAAAGCTGTGCCAGGGGTGGGATTCTAGCAGGAGCCCCTTTGCATATTAGGCCACACATCCCTGATGTAGCCAATCCTCCAAGAGCTTATTAAAAAGAACCTTGTAAGCTCTTGGAGGATTGACTACATCAGGGGTACGTGGCCTAATATGCAAAGGAGCTCCTGCTAGAATTCCACCCCTGTTAAATTATTGGTGCGGGCAGGGGATCCCCCGGTTTGGAGGCCCTCCATCCACTTCAAGGTCATCAGAAAGCAGGGGGGGGGAAATGTCTGGTCAGCACTCCATTATTCCCTATTGAGACTGATTCCCATAGGGTATAATGGAGAATTGATCTGCAGGTATCTGGGGATCTGAGGGGGCTGTTTTTGGAGGCAGAGGCACCAAAATTTCAGCATAGCATCCGGTGCCTCTGCCCAAAATACCCTCCAAGTTTCCAAAAGGGGGTCCAGTTCTATAAGTCTCAAAATAAGGTTCCCCTATTCTTCATTATTTCCAATGGAGGGAAGACATTTACAAAGTGTGCAGTCCCTTTAAATATGATGGCCGGAACTCCCTTTGGAGTTCAATTATGCTTGTCACACCCTTGTTCCTGGCTCCACCCCCAATGTCTCCTGGCTCCAACCCCCAAAGTCCCCAGATATGTCTTGAATTGGACTTGGCAACCCTATTCTGCCTAGCTGGATACCTGATCAGGTGTGCATATTTTGAAAAATGTTTCCATGGCAGCTGCCACCCCAGTGTTGCTTTCTACCCTCTCGTGCGCCTCTTTCCCAGTGTATTTTTATAGTACCCCTCTTCTCCCTGCACTTGGGGTGTCCTCTGCATGTGGGGCTCTGCCTACTGTGGCACCCATTTTGTGGTTGCGCCCACCGAATTCCAGAGATGCCCACAGGGTGAAGAAGATTGGGGACCCCTGCTTTGCTTCTTCAGTCCTAATTAGAGATGTAAAGGCCTGGGGGAAAAACAGAAAAAAATTGGAAAAAAAAAACCCATTCCCCCCCCCCCTTTTTTTCCTGAAGCCTTTTTTGTTTTTTTCCAAAACACTGGAAAAATTGAAAAAAAGAAAAGAAATTGATTATGGAATGTTTTATTTTAACATGATGAATAAAATATTTTAAGACAAAGAGTAAACTGTTCAGGAGATTGTTGCTCCATTTGTTACAATTACAAAATATTATTTAAAAAGCAAATTCTGTTTGTAATAATTGTTTGGATACACTATATTTTTAATAAGCTAGTTGTGATAATTTCATGCCAAGTAAAATTGTCCATAGTCATATTTTATGTTCCTAAAGTAACAGAATGATTTTCAATCTGGAAAAGAAAAAAGAAGTGCTAATGTAGCTTTTTTTTCAATTTTCCAAAAATTTCCATTTTTTTCCTGAAAAAACCTGGGTTTTTTTCTGAGCTTCAAAATTTCCGGAAATTTTACGTCTCTAGTTCTAATCCAACCACAAATAACCTGAAGACATGCAAAAGCAGTCACTCACATTCAGCCCTGCCTAATGCTTTCCCCCAACTTAGATGTAAAAAAAAAAGGCAGTGCCCTGTGCAAGCACCAGTTGTTTCCGACTCTGGGGTGACGTTGCTGTCACAAAATTTTCACAGCAGACTTTTTACGGGGTGGTTTGCCACTGCCTTTTGATTTACAAGCCAGAAACTCTAGCACAGGGGTGTCAAACATGCGGCCCGGGGGCTGAATCAGGCCCCCATAAGCTGCCAATCCCCAGGTCTCAGCGGGGGTTCTCCCGCTTTCCCAGGCTCCTTCCTGGCCCCAGTCAGCTGCCCATCAGGGGGAAGCCCCACCCCCAAAGCTACCATGTGACTTTCCACCTCTGGAGGCTTCAGTCTCCAATTGGAAAGGCTTCCTCTTGGGATGGGGTGTTTGTGTTACTTTGAAGAAGTTGGCAGCAACTCGTGAGTAGAGAGGCCAATCCGTCGCTTCAGAGTCAGCCAGAAGGGGGCGGTGAAGGAAATGTCTGCTGGGCACTTCATTATTCCCTAGGTGGAGATCGATTTTCATAGGGCATAATGGGGAATTGATCTGGAGGTATCAGGGGCTCCGGGGGGGGGGGCTATTTTTTGAGGTAGAGGCACCAAATTTTCAGTATAGCATCTAGTGTCTCTCCCCAAAATACCGCCTTCAAGGTTCAAAACGATTGAACTAGGGGGTCCAATTCTATGAGTCCCAAAAGATGGTGCCCCTATCCTATAGAAGGAAGGTGCTTAAAAAGGTGTGCTGTCTCATTACATGTGATGGCCGAAACTCCCTTGGAGTTCAATTATGCTTGTCACACCCTTGCTCCTGGCACCGCCCCCAATGTCTCCTGGCTCCACCCCCAAAGTCACCAGATATTTCTTGAACTGGACTTGGCAACCCTAGGCCCCCAGAGGGGTCCCAAGCAACTGGCTCTTGTCTGCTTCCTTCTCCCTTTCTCTTGCTTCCTTCTGCATCTCAGCTTGCTTTGCAAGGCTTGCTCAATCACACCGGAGCTACAGAGCAAAACCTCCGTTTTCTCCATTGGTTGAGGCTCCTCTCCCTCCTGTTCCCCGGGAAAGGAAGGAAAGAGCCAGAGCTTCCTTTGCCCGGTTCCCTGGATTCCATGGGAGAAATACAAAGAAAGCACCTTTAAAACCAATGAGTGCTAAAGTTTTAAGCACGTTTTAAGTTTTTTTTTAATTAGTCATATTTATCTGTGTCCTTTAAAAAGTTTATATCTCTGCTTCCTAATCTTAAATAGGTACACACATGGTCCGGCCCAACATAGCCCGGCCTGGCCCAATAAGGTCTCATTTATGTCAGTTCCAGCCCTCATAACAAATGAATTCATCACCGCTGCTCTAGCACTACATGCAATAGGAAGAGAGTCATTTTTGTTCACCCTTCACAGTCCAGCTGTGGTTTGTGTTCTTTCCTTTTAAAAAATAAGGACTCTTGAACGGGAAACTTACAAAATCTGAAGCGGCCCCAAGAGTCCCTCTTTCCACACACCCCGGGCATTTCTAGTTTCGCTGTGTGCTGCAACCAAGCCCCTGTTTTCATAACAAAAAATAAATAAGTAACAACTCAACCAAATGGAATGAACCACAATTTAAACTCTGTTATTGCATAAGTGCCCTCCAACATGGGCTTCCTTTCTTACATATTAAAAAAAGTGACAGGAACGGCATTTCATTTCTAAGACGGGTATTTATTTGCAAATCATATTTTTAAAACTGCCATTCAAGTTGATTGTTTACTACTTTGGAACTACATAAAGCCAAATCTCGCTTTTCAGCCGGAGGTGGTGGGCAACTCTGCCACTCATTTGATATTTTTATCCCACTTTTCAGCAAGAATGAGGCTCCTGAAGGAGCACGTCGAATTCCTTTTTGAAATGTACAAATGGAATTAAAATTCATTTGATATTTTTATTCTGGTTTTCAGCAAGAATTAGGCTCCCAAAGTAGCACACAGAAATATATTTTAAAAGTACATTTGGAATTAAAATTCAACAATAGTGTTCCTCAGGGAGAGAATTCTCTGCCAAAAACTATATGCAAGGGGGAAAGATTTCCAGTTCATTCCATGATACCAGCATGGATAGCCTCCGTAACTGTACAAATTCCTCTGAATCAGTTCACTCCATATTATAGTTCTTTAAAACCACCCGTACAAACTGTATCAATAATGCCACTGCTTTTCCTTTATCTAAGAGACACACATTCTAAGTCCCACCCTCCTCCAGGTTTTCCTTCTTCCTACCTCCTACCTTCTGAATCATCCATCCACTTTTTCCTAGGACCAAGTTTTTCTTCATTCCTCTAAAAACCATTCAGTAAAAGCCAGCTAACTTTATGTATTTTCATAGTCACCGTGTGCTAAAGGAAACCTAACTTATCACTTCCCCAAGTGTGTATTACATTAATTGTCTTATTGACCCACAACTGGTTCAGGTTGTGCTGCTGCTTTTTAGTTCGTTATATCATTCATCAGTCCAACATGGAAATGTAATAAGGAGAAGAAATTGGTGAAGCCGCAATTTCAATATTTCAAAACCAGATGCAAATCAAACAGAAAAGAAACATGGTGTGAAGCTTGTTTGTACTGGGATGATTCTGTATCTGCTTGATAATAAATGAGCTGGTAATAAATAGGAAACCCTGTTCTGCGGAGGTACTTTCCACCCCCACCCCAGTTCCATCTTATAAAGCTAATTACACCAACGCAACATAACATTTTCCTAAATGCCTTATCAACTGATCCAGTTACTCTGGGAAAAAATACATGTATATATTTTTAAATAGATGTGATGGATGCAAGATGAAACATTCAAATTTCAATTCTGGCACCAATTCCCAGACCCCCTTTTCCCCCTAGTAATTTAAGGACTTCCTCGAGATAGTTTTTCATATTCTTTTAAACTGACATTTTATCTTACTCCAGCATCTCGGCAGAACGAGCATGCTCTAAGACAATGACAGCCTTTCTGTGGCTGTCATCTTTCATTCTGGCAAAGACAGATGTCTTCCGCTGGCTTCTGCCAATAATAGAGCCGACAGGAAAAAAAACAACAGAGAGTACCTGCCTCTGATGTAAAGGCACCAGTGCACATTTCTGACACTCATTTGTCAATTAACAGATTTCTCCCATTGTTGACACATGGAACTTAAAAGATGTGGGCTCAAAAGTGATGAATTAAAAAAGACAGATGAGTATGCTATGAGCTGCGAAGTAATACTATAATGTGCTTTAGATAGGAATATCAACTGACACCGCTGACAGACCATACACGGTTTTATTTCATTTTCCACTGTATCGCAGCTCCATACTTTGTCTTCTTTGTTCTCTTCTCATCAAGCTCCTAACATCTCATTCTGACAGCCAGAGACATTTACGGCACTTTCGTTTCAAATGCAAGTTAGCGTACTTGATTTGTCATTAAAATGCAAAACGATTTGCCAGTCGCAGGTAAAATGTAGGTAAGCTTAAAAGGTTGGAGCTGCAAAGTATAAAAAGCCCGAAAGTGGTTTCTGCCTGCTCAGCTTAACTCTTTCACTTGTCGCCACAGATTAAAGGGGAAAGAGCTGTAGAGCCACACAAAGAGGTCCAGCGGCAGAGTCTGGTTTGATGTGGGCACAATTCCTTCCACGGTGCACACATATGAACAAACATTACAGGACTGGGCATGAGCAGAAGACGAGCTGATATAACTCAGAAGAAAAAGAAAACTGCAGACTTATACCCCGCCCTTCTAGCGGAGGGACGGTGGCTCAGTGGCAGAGCATCTGCTTGGGAAGCAGAAGGCCCCAGGTTCAATCCCTGGCATCTCCACTAAAAAAGGGTCCAGGCAAATAGGCGTGAAAAACCTCAGCTTGAGACCCTGGAGAGCCGCTGCCAGTCTGAGTAGACAATACTGACTTTGATGGACCGAGGGTCTGTTTCAGTATAAGGCAGCTTCATATGTTCATATGTTCTCTCTGAATCAGACTCAGAGCAGTTTACAATCTCCTATATCTTCTCCCTACACAACAGACACCCTGTGAGGGGGGTGGAGCTGAGAGAGCTCTCCCAGAAGCTGCCCTTTCAAGGACAACTCTGGAAGAGCTATAGCAGTCCCAAGGCCATTCCAGCAGCTGCAAGTGGAGGAGTGGGAAATCAAACCCGGTTCTCCCAGATAAGAGTCCACACACTTAACCAATACACCAAATTGTCTCTCAGGGCCTTGAGTCTGCTTAAAACAACAGTTGACAGCTGAAGCCTATCTCAGTGGTCCCCAAGGCATTTGAGCCTGAGGACACTTTCAATTTTGAGAGCCGGTGGAGAGCGCCACCCAGTGTAACAGCTGTCGTACGAGGTGGAGCCAAACCCAAAATGGATGCCTCAGGAGGAAGCAGCCAAATAGAATCCCTCTCTCCTTACAATGGCCCCACCCACTTTCCAAAAATCTCAGCGGGTGCTGAGGAAAGTACCATGTGGGGGAACCCTGGCCTGTATGTCCATAATAGGGTCACCAGGTCTGACTCAAGAAATATCCGGGGACTTTGGGGGTGGAGCCAGGAGCAAGGCTGCAACAAGCACGATGGAACTCGAAGGGAGTTCTGGCCATCACATTTAAAGGGACCGCACACCTTTTAAATGCCTTCCCTCCATTGGAAATAATGCAGGATAGGGGCTGCCTTCTTTTGGAGCTCACAGAATTGGACCCCAATCTGTCCAATCTTTTTGAAACTTTTTGAAACTTTGGGGGTGTTTGGAGGAGAGGCACGGGATGCTATGCTGTAAATTTGGTGCATCTCCTTCAAAAAAACAGCCCTCTCAGAGCCCCAGTTATCCACAGATCAATTCTCCATTATACCCTATGGGAACCAGTCTCCATAGAATATAATGAAGTGCCCAGCAGACATTTCCCTCCCCCCCCCCCCACACCCCACTTTCTAACAATCCTGAAGTGGCAGCCGTAGCTTAAGGGCCCACTGACAGAAGTAGCCATAGGCATGGAGGACAACTCCCTTAGCCGCTCTTAGCCACGAGAGCTAAATAGAGCCTCCAGGTACAGAAGCGGGGGTGTCTCTAAATGCTCAGTGCTCTGGGACAAGCCAAGACCAAGGACTCTTGCCTTCCTGGGATGCTTGCAATGGAGGACTGGCCCAGGGGTCAGCTTGCTCAATGAAGGGAGCCCCTTAAACATTAGGCAATAAGTTAAAAATGTTAATGATCTTTTAGTAGCTTGAAAATATAATAGAAGTTCAAGCATCATTACTGTAATGCAACTAAAATTTTGGCGATGAGTTCAGAAGAGGAGTAGTAGCAAAAGAACAGGTTTATTTTTGTAGATGACACCACTCTAATGGCAGAAAGTCTCTCTCTCTCTCTCGGCTTGACTTCGCGAAAAGAACCTCTTGTTGAGGGTGAAAGAGGAGAGCACAAAGGTAGGCTTGAAACTCAACATCAAAAAAACTAAGACCATGGCATCCAGCCCCATCACGCCTTGACAAATAGAAGGGGAAGGCATGGAAGTAGTCACAGACTTCACATTCCTGGGATCCCAGATCACTGCAGATGGTGACTGTAGCCATTAAATTATAAGATGTTTGCTCCTTGGGAGGACGGCTATGGCAAACCTAGGCAGTATAATAAAAAATAGAGACATCACCCTATCAACAAAAGTCCATATAGTCAAAACTATGGTATTCCCAGTAATAATGTATGGCTGTGAGAGTTGGACCATAAGGAAGGCCAAGCGCAGAAGAATAGATGCTTTTGAGATGTGGTGCTGGAGAAGACTCTTGAGAGTCCCTTGGACTGCAAGAAGATCAAATCCGTCAGTCCTAAGGGAAATCAACCCAGACTGTTCCCTGGAAGGTCAGATGCTGAAGCTGAAGCTCAAATACTTTGGCCACCCAATGAGAAGGGAGCCTCACTGGAGAAGATCCTGATCCTGGGAAAGACAAAAGGCAAAAAAAGAAGGGGATGGCAAAAGTTGAGATGGCTGGACAGCGTTACTGATGTAACTAACATGAATTTGAGCAGACTTCGGAAGATGATGGAAGACAGGAGGGCCTGACGTGACTTGGTCTATGGGGTGGCAAAGAGTCAGACTCAACTGTGCAATTGAACAACAACCACAAAAGAAAAAGCAAACCCAGTTCTTCAGCATAGTGTCTGCCACTCATAACCACACTGCACCCTGTTGGCTCTCAAAGACAACACACTGCCCACCCCACCCCTGCATACAAGAAGGGTTCCTAACACTGACTGAGATAGTCACAAAACCAGAGTGGCTTTCTCAGCATTGCCAAAATAAAATTGAAATAAGCACAGCCAAAACGCAAAATTACTGCTCAGCCACTGGGCTGACCACGTAATGGAAACAAACCACAAATATCCAAGCGCAGACCTCTCCCAGTTGTCAGTCTTTCCTTCTCTGGAAAAAAAAAAAAGCCGGAAAACTTGAGTTACAAATCTGCATTAACTATGACCTGGATGACAGCATAATTACTATATAGGCATGTCTAATCTGACACACTGGCTCCTCAGTCTGGGAAGGGGGGGAAGCGAATTGCACTGGTCTTTGATGCTGTCATGATAATCAGGTTTCCCCAATTTCTCTGCTAGGGGAGGAGTTTGGCTGTGCGACAATATTTGGCACCAATTTGCGAAGAGTAACATCAAAGTGTGGCTCTTCAGAGGCAGACTAAAGTAAATTAGATGGGCAAGGACATAACTATTCAATGTATTTCTCTTTTAGTTGTTTTGACCTACTCAAATAGCGATATTGGCTGTTTATTTCATTACATATACTAAACTCATCCTCCACTATATTTTCTTCTAATGGCAAACTACATGTATGCTACATGTTAAAAGGTAAATTAGTTAGATGGGGAAAATTTCTGAGAAAGGAATGCCCTCAATTTGGCCCAGGTTTATAACAATAGAAAGAGCCCCGTGGCGCAGAGTGGTAAAGCTACAGTACTGCAGTCGGAGCCCTCTGCTCACGACCTGAGTTTGATCCCAGCAGAAGCTGGTTCAGGTAGCCAGCTCCAGGTTGACTCAGCCTTCCATCCTTCCGAAGTCAGTAAAATGAGTACCAAGCTTGCTGGGGGGAAAGTGTAGATGACTAGGGAAGGCAAGGACAAACCACCCCGTAAAAAGTCTACCATGAAAACGTCGTGAAAGCAATGTCACCCAGAGTCGAAAATGACTGGTGCTTGCACAGGGGACTACCTTTACTTTACCTTTTTTTATATAACAATAGAGTGATTAGCAGACATTAACACATTCTGATGTGTTACTGTTTTATTGGTTTCTCATACTCATGTTACCCAGGTCAAAGGTTTGTTCAATTTGTTAATTTTACTATGCTGTTAATTTTACTATTCTGTCATTGGATCTTAAATGTGTACCATTCTGCATTCTAAAACACTGCCTACCAGCTATATGTGGCTCTGCTCACTGTACGTGATTCACTGCACCTGATTCCTCGTCTGATGAAGTCCCCAACCACTGGGCCATGGACCAGTACCAGTCCGTGGTCTGCTAGCAACTGGGCTGCGGAACAAGGCAGAGTAGCCCCGGACTAAAGAAGTGGCACTGGCATTAAAGTTATGAGCTACTGCACAAATTAGTTTGCTCTGGGGCCATTTTCCCTGAGTTAAGACAAAAATATGTGAGCTGGAGGCTAAAAAACTGTGAGCTATCTCACACTAATTCAGCTTACAGGGAACACTGGTCCTCAGCCATAGAGAGTAGGGGAAATCCATACAGTGTAGTCTAGCAGTGACAACACTTCCTCCTGAAATTCCACCCTCCTCCCACCCCAGGCACCAGCCCCAAAACCTCCTGGCATTTCCTGATGCAGGCCAGGGAACTCATAGTACGTAAGAACATAAAAGAAAGCCATATTGGATCAGGCCAATGGCTCATCCAGTCCAACACTCTGTGTCACACAGTGGCCAAAAAACTCAGGCGCTATCAGGAGGTCCGTCAGTGGGGCCAGGACACTAGAAGCCCTCTCACTTTTGCCGTTCCTAAGCACGAAGAATACAGAGCATCTCTGCTCCAGATAGAGAGGTTCCATCAATACTCTGTGGCTAATAGCCACTGATGGACCTCTGTTCCATATGTACAGATCATATAATGACCAGATAAGAGGGAGACTTCCCAGAAGAAACAAATTTAATGCTGCACAGCTGTAATATTACCAGTGATCATCCGAAGGGCTTATCATTTGAGCAATGGACCTTAGAAGAGCCTCTTGTATCATCGGTGTTTGGAAGGAAAGGTAAAGATAAAGGTAGTCCCCTGTGCAAGCGGCAGTTGTTTATGACTCTGGGACGATGTCGCATCAGGACGTTTTCCCGGCAGACGTTTTACGGGGTGGTTTGCCATTGCCTTCCCCAGTCATCTGCACTTTCCCCCCAGCAAGCTGGGTACTGGGTACTCATTTGACCAACCTTGGAAGATTGGAAGGATGAGTCAATCTTGAGCCAGCTACCTGAACCCAACTTCCACCAGTCGTGAGCAGAGAGCTTGGACTGCAGTGCTGCAGCTTTACCACTCTGCACCATGGGGCTGCTTTAGTGTTTGGAACATGGGACTAAATTCTAATATTTCTTCAACTATTCCATTTTGTGTCCAAAGTGAAGCCCAAAGACACCTGATTTCTATGCGAACAGCCCCCCCTCATGCCCCCCAAACTGCCACCGTTAAACAACTACAACAAAATCATAACATACGTAACATTACCAGGCAATAGGACAGCTTCTTACAGGAGGCACCAAAGTCCCGGAAGAGCTGCCATCTTAGATCTGATTAGTAATCTAGTTAGTTGTTAATTTGTATTACTATTGGTTTTAATGTTTTAATTCTATGTATTTGATACATTCTATGGACATATTGTGACCAATGTTCCCTCTAAGCTGTGGAGTCTTGTAAGCAAAAATTCTATTTTGTGAGCCACCGGCATTAAAGTGGTGAGCTACTGGCATTAAAGTAGTGATTGTGAGCTACAGGCATTGGCCCCAAAACATCAAGGCCCTGAGGGACCAGCCACAGTTCCGCAGGGCCCGTAAGACTGAATTATTCAGACTCACCTTCAATGGTTAGGGGGAGGGGGCGATTACCTTACAGCACCGACAATCTCACTGAACTAATATAATGGAAATCAGAAACCTGCCATCTTGGACTTTTAATGAATGGATTGATGATTGTTAATATGTATGGAAATGTTTTATGATATATGTTGTTATTAATATGGTATGTTTGTTCATTGTTAATGTTTTTAAACTGTTGTTAGCTGCCCTGAGCCCGTTAAGGGAGGGAGGGATGATAGATGGATGATAGATGATGGAGAGAGGGAGGGAAGGAGAGGGGGAGAGAGGGAGGGAAGGAGAGGGGGAGAGAGAGGGGAGAGGGGGGGAGGGATGGCTCTGGGGCCATTTTTCCTGAGTTAAGACAAAAATGTGTGAGCTGTAGGCTAAAAAATTGTGAGCTAGCTCACACTAACTCCGCCCTGAGCTTGCTTACGAGGAAGGGAGAGATATAAATCAAATAAATAAATAAAAGGTGTAAGGGAAAGCCAGAACAAATCCACTCTGGCTTCTTAAACGGAATAGATCAGATGCACCAAGTTCGATGAGTCAGTTTCCCTTCAAAATAAATTTTAAATAGGTTAAATGGGGAGGTGGGAATTCCTTTTAATGCTTAGATCCAATCCTGCCCCACCCCAGCAGGGTGCCAAAAAATAAATAAATCCCCCAAACCAATGGCTTCAAAACAAAAAGCACCATTTGTAAACGCCAATTTCCCAGGGTGAAAAAAAAGAGGGCACAACTGCCAGTTGCAAGAAACAGAACAAGATAAATCAATTAGCTAGCTAATTTCTCCCCCCTCTCATTTATTTAGCTCTGCTCTGTATTTGTCATAATTGACTATAATTATGTTAATTACTAACTCCAGTATAATTACTGTATTTGTCATTTAGCACACTGTGTACCCAAAGCAAATCTGGCAATTGTCGGGCATCAAAAAACGAATGCAACCAGACTCGGGCGAGGGGGGGGGGGGGCTCGCATTTGAAAACTGGCTGGTATACCTTTTAGCAAATGAAAGGGGCAAAGGAGAAATTTCATGCAATGCTAGTCTGAAGCGCTGGTTCATTAAGGATATTAATTTTCTGATAACTACACATTTAAGCATGACACATCAGAGAGTACCTACAGGATTTAGCAATTATTAATGCGTGACAGTTTCAAATGCTAAGTGAATCAATTAAACACCCGGCATTCACAATTTGAGAAGAGATAACTGCTTCATAACTGCCTAAGACTACAATTTTCACATGACAAAAAAAAGGGGGCCATTCAGGCTCCTTCAATGCCTGACAGGTCAAAAAAGAAGTTTGAAACAAAAAGCACTTCGGAGCAGTCGTCCCCTCCCCTCCGTACTTGTCAGATCAAGTTTGCGAGTGTCTCTGCTGAAATGGCATCCCCATGCCAGCTGACACAAGGTGATTTTTCATGTCTTGTCAAAGAAAATCTCTTATTCTATTTGCTCCGCATTAACATGTTACATTTATTGATCAAGCCCTTTCTGCAGCCGCAGCGGGGCACTAGGGGCTCTTATGCCGAAGGGGGGCTTTGATGTCCCCGTGACATTCGAGACCGAATAATGCACATACTAAATGGATTTCATGCAGAAATGTGTTTGTGCATGACAGCTACATTAATAACAGCCTCTCACACTGATAAATATGCAATTGCTACTATTAAGACTTACCCAATTACGGCAAAAAATATTCCCAGTACCTAATAAGGCTGCCCATAAAGAAAAGTTTTCAACAATAGTGCATTTTCCTCCTTGCGTATTAAAGCCTGCGAAGAGTCATCTTAAGGAATATAATGAGAATGCCGTGCTTTTTCTTAACTCTTTCTCTCTCTTGTGGTGACCTCTCATTGCTTCGTTTTGCCATGTGGATGCAACACACAAACATCTTAAGCCACACTTCCATTACAGCATCCCTATTAATCAGACCAGGGGTCTGCAGGGCTCTTCATTCTGCCTTCCCACCATGGCCAACCAAATGACCCCAGGATTTCCACAAACCTGGCATGAAGGCTGCAACCCTCCCGCAACCACCAGCAGTTAAGGAGGAGCATACATGTCCCGTGCCCCTCCCTAGGGCTGTGAAGTTCCCGGGCCAGGCGGGGGTTCTCCCGCCCTGAAGTTCCCAACCCGCCGGCCCAATGTGGAGGTTCCCAACCTGCTGAACCTTCCCCGATGTCGCTGGCATGATGACATCACTTGCAGGTGACGTCATCATGCCAGCGACTTGCATAGCCGCTCTAGGTACCTATTGTACTATAGAGTTTTGCCCTCCTAAATTGCTAGAACGTCTGGGAAAATCACAGAGTTTTCCCGGAAATCCCAGTGTGATGACATCACTTCTGGGTGATGTCATTGTGCTGTGTGTGTGCTTCGTGTGTGCAAGAGTCCTCCACCAGAGGACACAGAGGACTTGGCAACCCTACCTCTCCAACAGTCACACCATTAGCTGCCCATAAGTTACCAAGCTCAGTTCAAGGTACTGAGCCCTTTCAAAGGAAGCAAAGGACAAAGAGAAATGTGGAGCCCTGCTTGATCTCTGGAGAGAAGCAGAGCAGAGCCAAATGGAAACTGTATCCCTCTGTGAGCTGCCTGAAGAAGGATTCTCTGAAAGTGGACCAAAGCAGCAGCCCAGTTAAGCAGCCACACCAGTTTGGGAACCGCAATTACACCTGCGTTGGTGAATTGGACTTCACGACATCCTACAAATGAAGAAAAACATTGTATACTGCAAAATGGACTGTGAAATAATTTCAAATTAGTATAGAAATATTGTGATTTAAAATGTATTCAATATATATTAGTTAAAGCTCTCATGAAGTGTTCTCCTATATACCTTACTCATACCCGTGAGCTCTCTGGTTTCACATACAGTTCAAGGTACTGGCAACTGTTTGGCCCTGGGCACTGTATCGGCAAGAAGACCACCTCTCCACCTCTGCCCCACCATGACAATATCGGTCATCTGAGCAGAGTCAAGGGGTCTCCTTGTCATGATCACTTCCATGTTGAATCCAGACCAGTGTTGTAATTTTATAATAGCTCCAGCAGCTTGCACACTATCAACTGTGTTATGTCTGAGAACCTTACTAGTAGCCTTTCTCACATTGAGGCAGGGATGGAATTCCAGCAGGAGCTCCTTTGCATATTACACCGCACCCCCGATGTAGCCAATCCTCCAAGAGCTCACAAGGCTCTTTTTTGTAAACTCCAGGAGGATTGGTTACATCACGGGTGTGTAGCCTAATATGCAAAGGAGCTCTTGCTAGAATTCCACCTCTGCGAGGTATATAGTTTGCTTAGTACCAAGGTCAACAACTCAGAGACTATCATTTTTGGCTATAGCTGGCTTTGACTGGAACTGAACTAGGGGAGAGGGAAAGGGCATTATTTCATTGGTCAGAAAAATGGCACTTTTGGTTCAAATGCATAACAGTCTGGATCAACCCATATAATTGCTTGCCTGCATTAAATTAAAAATGTTTGCTCCTTGGGAGGACGGCTATGGAAAACCTGGGCCATATAATAAAAAGTAGAGACATCGCCTTACCAACAAAAGTCTGTAAAGTCAAAGCTATGATGTTCCTAGTAGTAATGTATGGCTGTGAGAGTTGGACCATAAAGAAGGCCAAGCGCAGAAGAGTAGATGCTTTTGAGCCGTGGTGCTGGAGAAGAATCTTGAGAGTCCCTTGGACTGCAAGAAGATCCAATCAGTCAGTCCTAAGGGAAATCAGCCCAGACTGTTCCCTGGAAGGTCAGATGCTGAAGCTGAAGCTCAAAGACTTTGGCCACCCAATGAGAAGGGAGCACTCCCTGGAGAAATCCTGATGCTGGGAAAGACAGAAGGCAAAAGAAGAAGGGGACGGCAAATGATGAGATGGCTGGACAGCATTACTGATGTAACTAACATAAATTTGAGCGGACTTCGGAGGATGGTGGAAGACAGGAGGGCCTGGTATGACTCGGTCCATGGGGTTGCAAAGAATTGGACTTAACTGTGCAACTGAACAACAACCTGTATTCTCAGTCCTATCAAAACGTAGTCTTGAACTGTAACTTCTTCATACAGTGAATAAACTGATTTCGCAATCATAGAGGTCGTCCTTGATGGAGCACTTGACAAGCACAGCCATCTGTGGGCGCCACCCTAGAGATGCCCATAGATATGCCTTGCCAGCTCTGTAGTGGGCCCCATCCTGTGAAATGGCCTTCCTGGGGGATGAGGGAAGTTCCCGCACTCCTGGAATTTTTCAAACCATGGAACACGGAATTGTTCAGGAGGGTGTTCTTAACAGGGCCAGCTCGCAATCAATCAACCCAAGAAAAGGCATTGTGTTTCGACTGATTTAATACCATGTTCCGCGTTGTTTAACATGTCGTGCCTAATACCTGTGCTTTGTCCAGATGACTGTTTCAAATTTTTGCAATTCCTGCTCCTATTACATTGCTTATTGTTGACTGCACTGATTTGTGTAGCTAGCTAAAAAAGGTAGGCTACAAATAATGGAAATAAAACAAAAAAAAATGCTTATTACAGTCACAAGAGTGGAACAGATTTTTAAAAACCTGGGAGACCCATTCTCAGAATCAGGGCTCTCCTTCCTTGGAGGTTTTTAAATGGAGGCTAGATGGCCATCTGACAGCAATGAAGATCCTGTGAATTTAAGGGGAGGTGTTTGTGAGTTTCCTGCATTGTGCAGGGGGTTGGACTAGATGACCCTGGAGGTCCCTTCCAACTCTAGGATTCTATGACTATGATTCTTTTGTAGGAAAAGCTCAGCAGGAATTCATTGACCTATTAGGCAACACCCCTGACATCATGGTTATTTCACACAGGGCTTTTTTTGTAGGAAAAGCCCAGCAGGTGCTCATTTGCATATTAGGCCACACACCCTGACACCAAGCCAGCCAGAACTGTGTTCCTGCTCAAAAACACAACCTGTCCAGAATCATAGAAGCCCTGCAGAAGAACAGCCATGTGGTTAGGGGGCTAAAGCAGGGAGGGACATAGACATGAAGTTGCCCTCTCCCCTTAGCTAAGCTGAGCTGATGAAAGCAGAAGAAAGGGGTGATTTTACTCCCCCCCCTTGTCCTTCCTCATTTCAGCCCCTGTGGCCACAAGAATGATCCATCCAAGGGTCAGAAGGTGCTCAAGGTGGCAGAACTCCATGGGCCTTATGTACACAGATGGTCAGAAAGAAGGCAGTGCTTCCTGGCCCCTCCCCTTCAACAAATGCATGTGAATGGCTTATGGTGGACATCCACTTGGCACAGATAAAAATCCCCCTGTTCCCCAAAGCCAGTCTCCATGAAATATTTCCTGATGAGGGCAGTATACACTTTTAGCTGAAAGTGACCAAGGGAGGAATACTGCAAACACTGAGTGAGCATGTCTTCACCCACACAAAATGTGTTGTATGTGGGTAGATTCTGGGCCACACTGGTCCAAACCTAGGAGTAGTTTCTTCAACACCGAACACAGCACTGCCTTCTATGGACTTCAAGAGTTAAGTAAGGTTGCATCTTGGCTCTCTGTATCTTCAATCTTGACTTTATGGTGGTCCCATCTTGGGAATCTGTGCTGCCCCGTTCCCGTCTTTTGTTGCAGTGCCGTCTCTTCTTGTTCATTTTAGACCACTGCCTCTCCTTTTCTTCAAACGCTTCACCCTGTCAGCTGGCAATCAGATTCCATTAACTGAGATCAGCTGTTCTTGAACTGTGGCAGTGATCCAAAGATCTACTCAGTGAGGGAATTCTTCCTGCCCACACACACACATTCCCTCCTTTCAACAGCAAACATGTCACTGTTTTCAAAAAGCCATCTAGATTCAAAAGACGTGTAAGTGCCTCTGAAGAGACACAAGACTTAAAGCAGCTCAGGAACATGGAACTAGAGGTACAGTTAAAGTGATAGCTCTTGATACTCTTAGGCAGGGGTGTCAAACATGCAGCCCCGGGGGGCAAAACAGGCCCCCAAAGGGCTCGTATCAGGCCCACGAACAACTCACCATCATCTTCTTCCTTCTCCCTCTCTTGCTTCCTTCTACATCACAACTTGCTTGCCAGGCTTGCTCAATCGCACAGGAGCTACAGAGCAAAGCTCCTCCCTTGGGGAGGAAGTGGGGGGAGGAGAGCTAGCTTTGCCGGGCTCGCTCAATTGCACAGCAGAGCTACTGAGCCAAGCCTCTCTTCCTTCGGTTGGCTGAGGCTCAGCAAGCCAGTGAGGAGGATTAGGCTGAGTGTCTGTGTTTGTCTGTGTCCTTTATAAAGTTTATATCTCCCTGAACTGCCATTACTTTTTATGACACACATGACCTGGCCCGACAAGATCACAGACCGGCCCTCATAGCAAATGAGTTCAGCAGCTCTGCCGGGTATCAAGAGTACACAGGCTTCCTTTTAGTCAAATGTGGGGCAAACATCTGACTTCGCATGCCTTGTAAGTTTGCCGACTTCAGGCTGGGAAATTCCTGGAGGATTGGCAGTTCCATCCAAGGAGTCCCCATGAACAGGAAGGCGACTTGATTCTTCCTGCTTCGAATTGTCTCCTAGCACAGGGGCTCCAACCACATATCCAGAGCTATTTTTTATAGCAGGAACTTTTTTACATATTAGGCCACACACTCCTGATGTAGCCAATCCTCCTGGAGCTTACAGAGCTCTTGGTACAGGGCCTACCGTAAAGCTCCAGGAGGATTGGCTACATCAGGGGCGTGTGGCTTAATATGCAAAGGAGTTCCTGTTACAAAAAAAGCCATGGACATAACTCAACCAAAGGCAAAAGCTCAGGAAAAATATCAAAGTGTTTGTAATGCACCCATAAGTTGCAAAAAGCTGCAAAACCCACAAGATTCTTTTTCAGTGTGTCCAAAGACTGCACATAGAATTCCCCATGGACAAATGGGACAGAAAGTCTCCAGTAAGATTTCAAAACGGCACTGAACTCCAAAAGGCTCCAGGAGGTTAGCAACCCTATACTATACTAATCATTACTCTACTAATTTTTTCACTTCATAATGCTTATCAAAACATTCAACGTGTTCAGCTGCTTTGTCTCTCCTATTTTTTTTTAAAGAGGCAAATATGTCAGGAGATTGTCAACGTAATTCATTTTAGCCACTTTCCACCGAATGAGGTCTGTTTATTTCCACAGGAGTAATTAAACTGCGGAAACCACATAGCTTCCGTCAGTAATTTCGCCTTACATTTTTCTGCTCAAAAATTCCCCAAAACCGTGATTGATCAGAGACTTGATAGCTTCACAATGCAAGCTGCATTAGAAGCAGATGGATCGTTCCTAAGGTGACTTTTAAAAAAAATATTACTTCCATGATAAAAATCTCCTAAACTGACATAAGTATCATTGCTCAGTTGTAGATTTGTACAACAATACTCCTCAAGGTACTTGCATCAGATATTGACTCCTGAGTTACCACCTTCACTATCTGGGCCACACAGTCTCACTAGGCCAACAAATACCTCCTAGGTCTCAGTAAGAAATCCACAGGAAATGAGAACTACTGGTAAAAACTACATTTTCCAAGCAAGTCCCCTTAACCAATCACTGACCATGTCCCAAAGGTAGATCCAGGTGAAGCGAAAGAACAAAGTTGGGAGTTCAGTGGCACCTTTAAGACCAACAAAGTTTTATTCAGAATGCCAGCTTCTGTGTTCTTTGTTTCATGTTCCAAAGGGGAAACCTTGATTGCCTGGTGAAGCCAACATAAAGAGACTCGAGGCACCTTAAAGTCTAACAAACGAACTGTAGCACAAGCTTTTGTGAGTCAGAGTGCCAGTTTGGTGTAGTTGTTAAGTGCGCGAACTCGCATCTGGGAGAACCGGGTTTGATTCCCCACACCTCCACTTGCACCTGCTGAAATGGCCATGGGTCAGTCATAGCTTTCGTATGAGTGGTCCTTGAAAGGGCAGCTGCTGTAAGAGCTCTCTCAGCCCCACCTACCTCACAGAGTGTCTGTTGTGGGGGGGGGGAAGGAGATTGTGACCTCTCTGAGATTCAGAGTATAGGGTGGGATATAAATCCAGTATCATCATCATCATCTTTTCTCAGACCTATGACATTCAATTGTAGAAAGAAACATGGGGCACTTTTCAGGTTTGTAGAAATATCTGCCTTGCCCATTTATAGCTCCAGCCACTGGATTTAAGTATAAAAATGTAAGAGAACATAAGAACATATGAGAAACCATATTGAATCAGGCCAATGGCCCATCCAGTCCAACAGTCTGTCATACAGTGGCCAAAAAACCCAGGTGCCATCAGGAGGTCCATCAGTGGGGTCAGGACACTAGAAGCCCTCCATGGGCCAACTACTCTCTTAGAATATAAGATTTATTACAGCAATAGTTGAATAGTGGAATCAGCTCCCCCCCACCCCCTGGCAATCTTCAAGCAGTGGCTGGACCACTGGTCATGAATGCTGTAGGTTGACCCTGTGTTCAGTAGTGGGTTGGACTAGATGGCCTTATGGCCCCTTCCAACTCAGTGACTCTATGTTTCACTTGAGATTTGTTTTCCTCTCATCACAACCTAATTCTTACTATAAAGTTTATGAGCAGATGGTATCTCCCACTCACTACTATGTCTCAGACAGACAAACAATATCCTGCAACTTGCAAAAAACAGTGCAGGTCTAATGCTAATTTTCTACACTGTTTGTGGCTATGTCCGCCAATTCAAGAATACTGGAAATGAATCATAGTTAAAATAAAGGCAATCACAAATGTAACACACCCTCGCACACCTATTAGAAAATTGGACACAACTAAACACAGAGAACACTAAACAAGAATTAACCTCAATTTTACTATCTATTGCAAAAAATGCCATAGCCGCTAAGTGGCTAGACGAAAAAAACACCTACTACTCAACAATGGTTACTCAAAATATGGGACTACTTCATTCTTTCAAAAATGGCTTACTCATGCTCAAATTTGTCTCCAAGGAATTACGAATTGAAAGTTGTAGCTTTCCGATACTGGAATATTTAACTCAGTAGGCTGTTATACCAAAAAATCCTCTGTATTTAAAGGAAAGGAAAGGTCCCCTGTGCAAGCATCAGTCGTTTCCAACTCTGGGGGTGACGTTGCTTTCACGTTTTCACGGCAGACTTTTTACGAGGTTGTTTGCTATTGCCTTCCCCAGTCATCTACACTTTCCCTGCAGCAAGCTGGGGGCTCATTTTACTGACCTTGGAAGGATGGAAGGCTGAGTCAACCTCGAGCCAGCTACTTAAAAACCCAGCTTCCACCAGGGATCAAATTCAGGTCATGAGCAGAGCTTAGGACTGCAGTCGTGCAGTACTGCAGCTTTAACACTCTGCGCCACTGGGCTCTTCTGTATTTAAACATGATATATTTTTAATGTATATTATTTTAAGTTTATATTATTTTCAATTTTGTAGATTAAATAGTACATAGTCATAATATGCTGTAAAAGATAGTTGATACTTTTGGTAGGAGAATGTTGATGTCAAAATTGAAAAAAATGTAAATAAAAAAACCAACCTAGAATGTGTACCGCATTCTTAGAGAATGCGTACTGGAGACTTTGTGTCCCACAGAATTTATTTGGATATTGGAGTATCCAAATTTGGATATTGAGTATATTTGAAGCTGTGAAATATCCCTTGTTGATAAAGGAATTGAAACGGGTGTGGCAGAACATATGATGAACATATGAAGTTACCTTATACTGAATCAGACCCTCTTCGGTCCATCAAAGTCAATCTTGTCTACTCAGGCTGGCAGTGGCTCTGCAGGATATCAAGCTGAGGTTTTTCATGCCTACTTGCCTGGATCCTTTTTAGTTGGAGATGACGGGGATTGAATCCGGGATCTTCTGTTTACCAAGCAGATGTTCTACCACTGACCTGTCCCAGGGAATTTTATTTTGATATCACTGTATTGGTATAGTGACATGGAATTTCTTCTCATTGTATGAAGACATCTGTTTGCTCCTTTGTGACGAGGTTTTACTGCAGCAGAGTTACAAGTTCAAGAAAAAGGACAATGTGGACTTCCTTTTTGTGATTTGAATAATGAGAAGAGACTGAGATTTTGAATGGGACTTTATTGTTTATTACATAGTTATTTGTCACTATAACCTGTAGGTTGTGTTTTGTATTGCGTAAACCTGATCTCTTTCATCTCTGTAACTGTATACAACTCAAGCCTTTGTACTGTAATGTATAAGATAAATAGACAGTGTCCCGTAGTTCTTTGTGGTTTCTCATAGTTTCCAGATATGCTGATGGCCTAGGTCGATGTCCCACAAAAGTGCTATGATAGTAAAATAAATATATCCAGCTTCTATCACTTCTGTGTCATCTCCAGGGCTTTTTTTGTCGCAGGAACTCCTTTGCATATTAAGCCATACCCCTGTGATTTAGCCAATCTTCCAAGAGTTTACAGGGCTCTCAGTACAGGGCCTACTGTAAGCTCCAGGAGGATTGGCTACAGCAGGAGTGTATGGCCTAATATGCAAAGGAGTTCCTGCTACAAAAAAAGCCCTGGTCATCTCTACAGCTGAGCACAACATTGGTGCCCTGTTCTAAAAGCAAGTGTGATCCAAAGTCAACACTTAAGAATTCTCTTGCAGACTTTCCATTGAAATGAGCAAGAGCTACACAGAAACATGCCCATGTTCACAGCTTCTGCCCATTTCCAGGTGGGAGGACCCCCTAGGAGTCATGCCCCTGGGGTGCAGTCCAACAGTCAGGTCTTTGTTCACCATTTGTACTGCTTTTATTGTGACTAACGGGGCACAACTGTACGTGCAACTATGCTCAATGCACAGTGGAATGCCCTTCAGTGGCCAGTTGCCAAATAAGACCTGATGAGTGAGGAGTTATGGGCCTACAGCAACCGTAGTAAAACAGTAGTGGTGGGATTACTTGGGTGATCTCATTGAAATGTATACATAATCCCTCGAAGACACTGCTGACGCGGCAGAGTCCAGCGGCCATAAATGAACCTTCTGTTCCAGCTATAGAGGGAAGGATGAATGTAGTTTACCCCCACAAAAAAACAATAGAGGCCCTCAGCCAAGGAATAGCTCATTCTCCTTCTGGTAACCACCTACAACTAAGCAAGGAACTAATACTTGAGTATGCCATTGGGTTCAGCCCCCAAGGACAAATGGAGGAATTCAACACAGGTTTCCATATTGTTTCCCAGCTCTGTTTTGGCAACTGACAATGCAGGGGCCATTTTGTTCTGGATTCCAGCCAGAGCAGAAACACAAACCCAACCATCGTACAGTCGGCTGCTAACATTGTGATAAAACAGTGGGCTAGATACTAAAATGCTGTTCCACTAACAGTGCCAGGTAGGCCCATAGCCACAGTGGTACAAAAGGGATGAGACACGCCCCCCCCCCACCAACCATTTGTCATGCCTCTCCAATCAGCACTAGGAGTTGTTGTGAAATCTGTCACAAGTCTTCCGCCAATGAAATTTCAGGGGCATCACAGCATTCTAAGATCTCTGTAAAATGATGGTAAGTGAATGGGTGTTAACAACAATTTTACCTTCTCTGCTAACTAGGCTCAGCTGGGGAGGGCGGGGAGTGTCAATCTTTGTATCTGTAGAGAGAAGCCTCCCAAATTCCCTTCCCATCTGCAAGAAGTTAAAAGGCCTTCCTCCCCCTGCATGCCAGGCAGGCTGTAGCTGTGAAGGAAAAAAATGTGTGTGCACATACTCACTAGGGTTGCCAACTCCATGTTGGAAAATTCCTGGAGATTTGAGGGATGGGCCCTGGGGAAGGTGGGGGAGGGACAGTAATCAGGTATAATACCAGAGAGTCTACCCTCTGAAGTAATCCAGAGGAAGGGATCTTTCTAGTCTGGTGATCACTTGTAGGTCTGGGAGATCTCAAGGCCCTGCCTGGAGGCTTGGCACCCAAAGTGAGACACATGGGTATGGGTGTAAGGGAAACCAGGTTGAGCCGCCATGCAATACTGTCCAAAAAAGCTCACAAAATTCTTCAGAATTACTGTAAATATATTACAACCATCAGGTATTCACAAAATCTCGTTTCTTACATCAGACAGAACAAGACTTGGATAAACTGTCCATAAATTAAATGCCCTTAAAGGGTCAGCCACGTGGCTGCCAGTTCTTTCCTTTTTCCTCGGCATTTATCCAGCCTCTCTTAATCAATGTAGAAACGATAAAGATGGACTTTGGCGCATACAATTTAGCGAATCTCAGTCTGTGGAGTCTCAGAAGTGCATTGAAATCTAATATTTCACAGGCGTGAATGGGCTTTTCTAGCAATCTTAAGCCTCGTTTTCACCATAAAAGGCTTTTTCAGAGCTAAATACAATAAAATAAAACCGTTTGATGTAAAAAATGAGATTTTGTGAATAGTTTATGGTTGCAATATATTTACAGTAATTTTGAAGAACTGTGTGAGTTTTTTTTTTAAATTATTGCACAGCGGCTCAACCTGGTTTCCCTTACCTGCCTGGAGGTTGGCAACTAGCCTGCATGCCTATGAGTATCCTTAAGTCTTCCTATAGCAAGTTATGTGGATCCAAGCCAAAGCAGGGTTTGTGGCTTTTCTTTTCTTTTTTTTTCTTTTTTTTTGGGGGGGGGGGCGGAATTAGTCCAATGAAAGAATCAAAGGGGCCATCCATCCAAGAAAATGGACCTTCTTCTGTGATCTGTTAGCAAAGTCTCATTTCACTCTCAGAGGAACAAATGGACACTTTTAGGGTGATACTTGGGGGGGGGGAGAGGGGGATTCCCGTTTGGCACACAGCCCAGGAAAGTGGAATTGGGACAATATGACGGTGGGGATTTCCATCATGTGTAAACAAAGCAAAGGAATATTTGGTTTCAAACAAAATGGATTATTGTTTAACTTCCTTTGTGCAATGATCCACTTTAAAGACGTGGCTCATTCCTATTCTTCCTAATAAATAATGATGTGCTCACCACCACTATACTTATTGCCCTCCCCCCAGACTGAGGGCCTGCCTTTCTCTGCATGTTCCCCAGAGAGCACTGCTTCAGGAACGCAAA
Source organism: Heteronotia binoei (assembly GCF_032191835.1). Lineage (NCBI taxonomy): Eukaryota > Metazoa > Chordata > Lepidosauria > Squamata > Gekkonidae > Heteronotia > Heteronotia binoei. The sequence continues at coordinate 3,858,200 of NC_083226.1, read as the reverse complement.
ACCTACTATCCATCCCCGGGCCAAAGGAGGCCAGGTTATGCTCTACACGGGCTCAGGCCTTCTTGGTGGCAGCACCAGAAATATAGAATGCCCTCCCAGAGGCCATAAGGGTCCTGTGGGATCTTTCTAACTTCCGCAGGGCCTGTAAACCTGAACTGTTTCAGCAGGCCTTTCACATCTAAACGGGGGGAGGACTGCCACCCTACATTAGGGGTGTGCAAAAAAAAAAAAAAAACCGGAATTACACGGATTCAGAAATACACAGGGCCAAAAAGATACGGAATACCATGTGTTTCCTATTACCATACTCGGAATAGCTGCATATACGGTAGATGCGCGGCTATTTCCAAATATACAGCCCCATTATACCCTATGGCCATTGAAATGAATGGCAAAATAGGGTATGTTGGAAGCCGCCTGGAGGGGAAGGAATTTGAGGGAGAGCCCCCAATTTGCAGGAGACCTTTAAAGGACTCTCCCCTAAAAACCCTCCAAGTCCCAAAAAGATTGGGCCAGGGGGTCCCATTCCAGGGGCACCCAAAGAGGGTGCCCCTATCCCACCATTATACCCTACGGGCCATTGAAATCAATGGCAATGTAGGGCATAATTAGAGGCTACTGGGGGGCAAAAGGTTTGAGAGAGAGCCCCAAAAACTGCAGGGAACCCGCAGAGAACTCTCCCCTATAAAATCCCCACGTTTCAAAAAGATTGGGCCAAGGGGTCCCTGTCTTTGGGCTCCCCAAAAGGCCCATTGCCACCAATGATGGTGAAAGCCCAATTAGCCACTTCCTCCACTATAATTGCTGTGGGGAAAGTGGCTCTGGCCAGAGGGGGATTTGAGCGAGAGGCCCCAAAACTGCAGGGCAGCTTCAGGGGACTCCCCAGCATGAAACCCCCCTGGCCCAAAAAGACTGCACCCATCAGTGGGCCCCCCAAAAGGAACACTGCTCCCAATGGTGAGAAAAAAACAGTTAGAGCCACTTCCTCACTGTAATTGTCATGGGAAAAGTGGCTCTGGGGAGCAGGAGGTTTTGAGGAGAGCCCCCCAAACTGCTGTGCAGCTTCAGGACATTGTCCCACACAAAACCCACAAGGCCAAAAAAAATTGGACAAGGGGGTCCAATTCCTGGGGCACCCAAAGCCAAACCTAACTTCACACCGGATAATCTCTATAGGACCCAAATGCACTACATCCCTCTATCTACTCTATGAACCCTGCAGGCCTGGAACCAATATAAACCCAGTTGCCAATGTCACTGCCACACAAAACACAATCTGCTCAAGGTCTGCTCTGCAGACCTGGCTGCAGCAAACCCAGATGCCAGTTCTCCAGCCCTGTCCCAAACAACACGGGGAGAGCTGGCCAAGCACAACAAGCCTGCTGGTTCTGGGTCTCTCACCAAGGTGCCAGTTTCCCTGCCACAGAACACACAATCTACAGATGCCAGCTCTCCAGCCCTGCCCCAAACAGCACGGGGAGAGCTGGCCAAGCACAACAAGCCTGCTGGTTCTGGGTCTCTCACCCAGGTGCCAGCTTCCTCCCCCCCCCACAAAACCAGAAGAAGGAGAAGGCCAAGAAACTTAACTGTTAAAAAAAGTGGCCTCTTAAACAATGAAAATTAGGCCAAACAGCCCCCCCAAGAACCAGAACCATAAGAGAAAAGGAACAACAGCAGCACAACACAGCAGCAACAAATCAAGCATAGAATCCTTTTAAAACAATAAAAAACTTTTAACAATACAGGAACTTTACCAACCCCTCCCCCCCCCAAAAAAAACCCTTCACTCTAACCCCAAGAAATCCAAGCCACCCAAATTAAGAAAAGTAAAAGGACACTGCACTTTTAAAAGCCCTCTCACTATAGTAAGATACGGGCAAATTGGCAAACCCCCCACCCCAGGCCCCCACCCCCAGCAGAACCCCCTAACCCCAAATAAGCTACCCAGTACTCACCCACCCAAATCTGGATAAAGTAAAGGGACTCTGAGTTTTAAAAAGTCCTTTTACTAACTAAAATAAAAACAAGAACCCCAAGACTGTCTTACCTTAGACATCTTCTCTTCTCAAGGCAGGCCAGGAAAGGCTGAGAGAGAGCAGCAACAGCTGAGGCCAAGGGCCAGCGCAGCACAATCTCTCTCTCACACCAACACAAAACACAACAGCAATGGAATGGAGTCCAGCCAGGCAGACTCTGACCCTACACAGAGCAGTTTCAAAAAATAGCACTGCTCTGTAATTGGCCAGAGAACACTGTTTACTTGGATACTCAAGTAAACAAAAGAACAACAATGTAGCTGATGGCTGAGGGATTAGCCCAGCTATCAGCCGCACAAAAGCCCTTCAAAACATGCATTTGCAATGCATTTTGCAAATGCATGCTTTGGATTGGCTGCTGGGGCTCCTCTCCCCCTCCCTTCCTGATCCTAGGGAGGCTATGGGAGAGGTGGGAAAAGGCTTCCAAAGGCAGGAAAGGAAGCAAGCAGCTCCTCTGAGGCTGCAGAAGCTCCTTTCCCGCCTTTTCCATTGACTTCCGTATACTTCCGAATATCTTTACGGAAGTATACGGGGAGCCATATATGGCTCCCGTTTAATGGCCTGAAAATGGAATCGGAAGTATACAGTGCCGTATACTTCCGAATCAGGGGTGACTTGGTGGTCTACGCAGTTTGGCCGAACCGAATGGACACCCCTACCCTACATCACTAAAGAGCTACTGTTATTATAAGCTCACTATCAGGATAGAAGAGCCTGCCTATATTGAAATGTACAGCACCATAGAATGTTTTGAATTGTAATTGTATTTTATTGATTTCAAATTGTAATTTATAATTGTCTGAACTGAACTGATTGTCAGCCACCCTGAGTCCGCTTGCAGAGAGGGCGGGATAGAAATTGAAGGAAATAAATAAATAAATTTGGCTACAGGTCTGGTGCAAGAAGCCTCCCTTGTGTAGAACATGCCTCAGCCACCGCAACAGGTGGAAGAGAAACTCAGTCCATTTCATGCAACTCTCCGTTTTCATCACTAAGTAATTCAAGAAATGTTCATATGGCGAAAATGGTCCCAAAAGACAGGGCTATCTGATTTTTGTCTAAAGAAACTGATGTTAGATGACAGCAGTCCCCACCAGGCTTTGGATACCAGACAGACAGAAGACAGTTTGCCCATTTTTAGCATGCTGATGACCAAGAAGCAAGCAGTCTGATAACTGCAGCACTACAAGTTCTTAATACGGCAACATCTAACAAGATCCATGTTGTTAAAAAAAATTAATTGTTAGAACACAGTATAACTTCTACAACTTATGCACATCACAATTAACATTTACTTTAAGTCATTTGAAAATACAGCAAAGGAACAAAATGTAGCCCAGAGTTGTTCAAAGCCACTGGCTCATTAGGAAAGCAAAACGGTACTTAAAACAGGCATATCTATCTATTTCTCTGTATGTTTGTGTGTGGGTGTATTTTGTGCTTCAGACATAAACCCCCACATGAGACAGCAGTGGGGAAGAAAAGGAAATAATTCAGAAGTGTGATTCCCCCGCCTCACTTTTTATTTATTTTGTTGCTGCCCAATTTGAATTTAAGGCTGCCAAGCCCCCGGGCCAGGCGGGGGTTCTCCCATCCTGGAGGTTCCCAATTCACCAGCCCACATTGGGGAGGCGGGGGGAACCTCCCCTGACATTGCTGGTGCAATGATGTCGCCCGGAAGTGATGTCATCGCGTCAGCGACACCATGCGCCGACTACTCTAGGCTTTTCCAGGAAAACTCTACGGTTTTCCCAGACACTCTAGCTATTTAGGAGGGAAAACTCTATGGTACAATATGTACCATAGAGTTTTCCCCTCCCAACCTTCTGGGTGACGTCATTGCTCCCGCAAAAAAAGTCTCCCACCAGAGGCCGCGGAGAACTTGGCAACCCTACTTGAATGTGAGCAGCGCAATCCCACACAGGGTTACTCAAGTCAAAATCCACCGACAACTGTGAGCTCCTCTTCACAGCCTTGAAAGGGGCCAAATGTTACCAGCTCCCAAAAGGTACACAAAACTGAGGCATCTGGCTTGGCCTTACAATAAACAGGAATGAAGATTTCATGGCACAATTTTTATTCCACTGGTTCTTTCACAAAACAGGTCCAAATAATGTGCCAAGACTGCAGGGCATGCTTATTCTTGACAATAGTTGCAGAGTTTCTTACTGGTTTCTCAATCCCCAGAGCATCAAATGTTGCATATAAATTTATCCATTGCACACCGAAATGAGCAAAACCAAAAAAATACTGCGACTTATAAATTAAGAATGCTGCTCTCAAATCTTACCTGGAACTCAAAGTACACCCACCTAAAATCACAGAATTCAAATACTCCTCTGACATGCAAGACAAATCATCCACAAGATTAAGATATCTGGTCAACATTTCTTCAACAGAACCAGGGCACAGCATCACAAAATGGCTGCCATTCTGCATCTGCCAATGGTTGGATTAACTAGGAAAACTGTAGCTTTAAGGAAGAGAAAGGTCTGACTTTGTAATCAAATAAATGATCACAGAAGTTCAATCATCAACAAGTACCTTTCAATGAAACTTTAAATGTTAATGGAGGATTAACTACAGGTTAAAATCCTAAATTAAGAGGAGCTAGCAATTCTAAATTATTTGTCAACTAGGAAAAGATTTTCATCGTTTATGAATCCAAATGGCTTGCTTGCTTTGATTTACAATCCTAAAACTTAAAATCACAGTCAACAACAAATCACTGAAGGAAGAGGGGAAAAGTTACCATGAAAGCATATCGTGAATGACAAATGGAGCGTTCTCTGAAACCTCAGCTGTTAAAGGTTCTGTTTAGTTACAGCTCAGTGCATTGTAATTATTAGAGCAATTAAACAATATGCCTGCTTGTTCAAGACATACAGAAGTTTCAAAATGGCAAGCTAAATTTATCATTTAACACTGATTTTGAACTCAATCCCAACCTGAAAGAGATCTACCAAACTGATTTGAAGCACTTATGAATTCCTGCTCTGTCTCTTAAACACATTTTCATTCTGTCTCCCAGTAAAACCAAGTTCCTCAGCATCCGCTCCATTGCAAGCAAATGCCTGAGACCAAGAGAATCAACAGTTCATTCTTCTTCAACATCCAAAGCAAACGCTGAACATTTAAAAAATTGCCTGCACACAGACTGTCACTGTTTTAATACAGTTTTTCAAGCTAAATTTGTAGAGACAGTTAAATCTGCAGTAAATCAGAAAAAGGATGAACCAGGCAACAAGATCCCTCGCGCAGGCAGAGCTCGATGGACTGGGTGCAAAACCACATTCAAGGCCAACTGCATCCTACCTTAACAAGTTGAAACTCAGATCCAGCCTCTTTGCAATATGGCCATAATTTCTTCCGAGGAATTCTGGGATCTCTGTGCAATCTTGGCCAATATACGACACCTGCAAGAATTAAGGGCAGCTTAGCAACTAGGCAGTCTGCAATTTTGTCTCTTAACACATTGGGCATTCCAAAAACACAGCAAATAAAATTAATACATTCATAGAGTTCAGGGTAATGCACCACTACCACCACAGTGCTTTCTCCAGCACTATCTGTTGCTTTAGTGATCTGCCTTCACTGCTTCCATCATTAGTTTGATTTGAAATTTTGCCTTTTCAAGCGTCTCATGTGTGGTGGTTGAAAGCACAGTAAAGGCTTGGCCCACTTATGGGGACCCCACGCAGGCCCATATTCAACGAGGGGCCCACAGGGCCTGCCCACGTGACAGGTTTCAAGTGGCCCTAGCCCCCTTCCATGGCCACCCCCTCCTATATGACTTAAATTGCACCACTGCCCCTCCCATGCCATTTAAAGGATCCACCAGTCAGCAAACTCTTTAAATCACACAGGAGGGAATGGGAGGGCCGCCAGCCTCTTCAGCTTTCTGTCCTCATCCCCACAGGCCCCTCCCCAGTGGTCCCCGTGGCCCACTTTCCCCATGGCCCCTAGCTACAGGCCTGCCCCCACAAGGTTTTCAAGACAAGAGACCTTCAGAGGTGGGTTGCCAATGCTTGCTTCTGTGTAGCGACCCTGGAAAACATTTTCTGTTCAACAGGAGGCCTGTCCCTGTGAGGACTGGGGAACTCTGCCCTCACTTGGATTTCTTTAATTTTGAGTTCATACAACTCTTTTTCTTGTTCTCTCTGCCTTTCTCTCGCCCTTTCTCCTCTTTTTCTCTCTCCTGTTCTGCCTGCATCTTAGCCAACTGTAACTGGTGTTTTCTCTCTGCCTGTCTTTCAGCCCTTTCAGATTCAATTCTGGCTAACTCCAATTTTTAGCCCTTTCATTTTCAATTCTATTCTAGCCAGTTCTGTTTGTAATTTCATTCTTTCTAGTTCCTGGCTAAGTTTCTCTCCACAGCCTCTGCTCCCTCAGGCTGGCTATCTCTTCGCTTTTCCCACTTTTGTGGTAGTGCCATTTCTGACAGGAATTTCTTATCAAAAACAGTTCTGATGCACAAAAATATAAAAAAAAATGTTTTTAATGTTCCATGGGTATAGTCATATCACAGCGCTGCTACTAATAAATGTAAGGAACTGGTCTGGGTCAGCTTGGGAAGATGACCACTAAGAATTTTTTCCCTGTCACCTTCCCTCGTTACCTCAGGCACCCACACAGACTGAAAGCCAGTCAGAAATATAAAAATAGGCACCAGACATTTTCAAAAACCCCAAAGAATATTTATTGGTTCAAAAAAGGCAAGAGAGGGGGTAAAATAATATTAATTAGACTAAATAAAAGGCAAATCAATTAGCAGGCAGGAATTCAAATAATCTCTAAACTCCAGAGATTTGTCAGGCTGAGAAAGTTTAAAATATAAAACAGGCAGGATTTAGAAATAGGCAGGCAACGCCTACTTGGCACTAGGAACACTAGGTAGAGATAGAATAGCCCTACCCTCAGGCTTCCTTAAATCATAAAAATAATAAAAGTCCACACACTTTTCCATTTACACTGAGGAGTCCTGACTTGTGTCCATTCAATATTTCCTCACAGACATTCACGCTAGCATTCAGGATTCACTGTTGAGAGCTAATTTCCAGCACCTCACTCCTGTGTGACCCACCCAGCTAGTTTCCTAGTCTGAATCTTGGGATTCCCTTCTAGTCACCAGAATCCAGTCCTCCTTTCAGAGTGTTCTCATTTTATACTAGGAGTCTGCCCTGTGATCTGACAGAACTCCACAGAGAGTTTATCCTCACAGAAGGTGCCTGGTTTTGACCCCCTTCTGACTAATAACTCTCTCACAGACAGAAGCTTAGCCCAGTTCTGTCCACTCAAGAAACTCAGCCCCACTGGCTGTTCTCAGCTCCTTCCAGTTGCTTCACAACAACTGATTAGCTTAAGTACTAGTCTTCACACTGTTCAGTACTCCAGACTCAAACTCTGAGGCATTTTCCCTCCCTCCAAGCCCCCCTCAATTCCCTACATTATTGTTACCATGGCTGCATCCCAGCCAGTCATTGCAAGCTGTTCCCAGCTTCCAGGTTAAGTGCCTGAGTCCGTTACATGAGGCTTGACACAGTAGCTCTGTTGTGCAATTGAGAGAGACTGGAAAAACAAGCTCTGCCATTCCCTCTTCCTCCCCAAGGGAGGAGCCTCAGCCAACAGAGAAAACAGAGGTTTTGCTCTGTAGCTGCTGTGAGATTGAGCAAGTCTTGCAAAGCAAGCTGTTATGCAGAAGGAAGTTAGAGAGATGGAGAAGGAAGCGGATGACAGCCAGTTTCTCGATGACCTGATAGGAGCCCTCTGAGGGCCTGATTTGGCCCCTGGGCTGCAGAGCCAGATTAACAATTAGGCCAAGTAGGCACTAGCCTATGGGCCCCCATGCCTTTAGGGACCCCGGGCCAGCTTTTTCCCCCAGTTTCCCCCCTGTTTGCAGCCTTCCCAGCCTGCATGCGCAACCAGCAACTGAGCTGTTCTTTGCCCAATTTGCCTGGTGCAGCGACTGCTGGCATTGTCACCAAGTTTGCCTCTTTCTGCCTCTCCCCTGCAGTTTAGTAAAAGGGGCTTTTAAGAAGGTGCCTGCAGGCTGCAGAGGGGGCTGTAAGGTGGTTACTCAGACTCAGATAATTTGCAAGGGTGCCCCCAAGATTCCAGTTGCCTAGAGGCCTCCCCAGGGTTTAATCTGGCACTGCTGGGCGGCATGGTTGACACCTCTGAGCTGGAACCTCCTTTGTCCAGTTCCCTTAATCACACAAGAAAGATAAAAAGCACCTTATCAATAAAACGAGTCTTTGTATCAAACAATTGCTTTGTTTCCTTTAACAGAAAGGAAGATGGCATTTTCATCCACCAATCTTGGTACCCAGCTCTGCAAAACACCCTACAGACTATAAATTGCAGAAAGTCTCAGAATAACCAGCAAATTCCACAGAACAATCAGCACAGTCAACAACCATCTTCCTTATCTTCAAACCCTTTCCAACCCTCCCAGCAATTAACACAGAACAATGGTCACATTCAACAGCCAGTTTCCTTATCACTACCCTTCCAGGAAGCCCCACCAAACAATGGACACATCCACAAACCAATTGCCCTTTCATCACACCCCCTCCAGCCTAGAAATAGCAGCTCTCCAGCAGCCCTGGCCCCACTCAATGCACAGCAGCCAAGAAGGTCTGAGCGCCTGCTCCGGCTGCAACGCCACTGAGGATGTTCTCCGCAGCTGAGAACGAAACGTCTGGAAGGAAAACTTCCTTCAAACCCTAATGATGTTACCAGCCGTGAAAACCTGAAACCTTTGAAAACAATTGTTTGTTTATTCGAAATACCGATGCTTGACAGTTTCTAGACCAAGTTCACCACACCTAGCACATTTACTGGGGATATTAACCCAGGTTATCCATATACATAGGCTGATACTGACCACTATACGTAGCTGTCTCTCTGTTCTTGCACTGCCTCACAGGAGTTGTAGTTATTCTTTTCTGGGGAAGACTATAGTTTTGTGAACTGTCTTCGTTTAGGAAGCCATGGTCCTCCTCCATCATTCATGAAAGGGAAACTGGTGCTTTTGAATCTAGAGCTGCCAAGCAAACATTGGGCCGGCAGGGGGAATCTCCCCTGACGTTGCTGGTGCGATGATGTCACCCGCGTGTGATGTCATTGCGGTGGCGCATGCCAGCCACTCTAAGCGTTTTCAGGAAAACTCTATAAGAACATAAGAGAAGCCATGTTGGATCAGGCCAAGGGCCCCTCCAGTCCAACACTCTGTGTCACAGAAGAACATAAGAGAAGCCATGTTGGGTCAGGCCAGTGGCCCCTCCAGTCCAACACTCTGTGTCACAGAAGAACATAAGAGAAGCCATGTTGGATCAGGCCAGTGGCCCCTCCAGTCCAACACTCTGTGTCACAGAAGAACATAAGAGAAGCCATGTTGGGTCAGGCCAGTGGCCCCTCCAGTCCAACACTCTGTGTCACAGAAGAACATAAGAGAAGCCATGTTGGATCAGGCCAAGGGCCCCTCCAGTCCAACACTCTGTGTCACAGAAGAACATAAGAGAAGCCATGTTGGGTCAGGCCAGTGGCCCCTCCAGTCCAACACTCTGTGTCACAGAAGAACATAAGAGAAGCCATGTTGGATCAGGCCAAGGGCCCCTCCAGTCCAACACTCTGTGTCACAGAAGAACATAAGAGAAGCCATGTTGGGTCAGGCCAGTGGCCCCTCCAGTCCAACACTCTGTGTCACAGAAGAACATAAGAGAAGCCATGTTGGATCAGGCCAAGGGCCCCTCCAGTCCAACACTCTGTGTCACAGAAGAACATAAGAGAAGCCATGTTGGGTCAGGCCAGTGGCCCCTCCAGTCCAACACTCTGTGTCACAGAAGAACATAAGAGAAGCCATGTTGGATCAGGCCAACGGCCCATCAAGTCCAACACTCTGTGTCACAGAAGAACATAAGAGAAGCCATGTTGGATCAGGCCAATGGCCCATCCAGTCCAACACTCTGTGTCACATAAGAACATAAGAGAAGCCATGTTGGGTCAGGCCAGTGGCCCCTCCAGTCCAACACTCTGTGTCACAGAAGAACATAAGAGAAGCCATGTTGGATCAGGCCAACGGCCCATCAAGTCCAACACTCTGTGTCACATAAAAACTTAAGAAGCCATGTTGGATCAGGTCAATGGCCCATCCAGTCCAACACTCTGTGTCACATAAGAACATAAGAGAAGCCATGTTGGATCAGGCCAACGGCCCATCCAGCCCAACACTCTGTGTCACAGAAGAACATAAGAGAAGCCATGTTGGATCAGGCCAATGGCCCATCCAGTCCAACACTCTGTGTCACATAAGAACATAAGAGAAGCCATGTTGGGTCAGGCCAGTGGCCCCTCCAGTCCAACACTCTGTGTCACATAAGAACATAAGAGAAGCCATGTTGGATCAGGCCAGTGGCCCATCCAGTCCAACACTCTGTGTCACAGAAGAACATAAGAGAAGCCATGTTGGATCAGGCCAACGGCCCATCAAGTCCAACACTCTGTGTCACAGAGTGGCAAAAAATTTTATATGCACACATACACTGTGGCTAATAGCCACTGATGGACCTGTGCTCTATGGTTTTCCCAGACAATCTAGCATTTTGGGAGAGGAAAATATGGTACAATAGGTACTAAAGAGTTTTTACCTCCCAAAATGCTAGAGCATCCAGGAAAACCATAGAGTTTCCCCAGAAATGCCTAGAGTGGCTGGCACGCCCCAGCATGATGAAGTCACTCACCAGAGGCTGTGGGGGACTTTGGCAGCCCTATTTGAATCTGACTTTGAGTCTCTATGGTTTCCTTTCCTTACCTACATCTCTGGTTTACCCAACACCCCTTGATTGTCCTCATTCGCAAAATCCATACTTCCCATCTGATCTGTCCTCTCCCTTATCTTCTTCCCTTCTTGTTTTTCTCATCCTTCACTCCCCCCCCCTTTTGTATACCAGTCTACTCCTGTCCATATTTTAATCCATTCCTCCTTTTTATGTTGACTGACTTGTTATTTGCTTCTCTTTTTTCTATCCATCCCACTGTACCCAATGGCTCATAATACCCACTGCATTATACTACGTAAAGCCAGTTTGGTGTACTGGTTAAGTGCGTGGACTCTTATCTGGGAGAACCAGGTTTGATTCCCACTCCTCCACTTGCACCTGCTGGAATGGCCTTGGGTCAGACATAGCTATCGCAGGAGTTGTCCTTGAAAGGACAGCTGCTATAAGAACTCTCTCAGTCCCACCCACCTCACAGGGTGTCTCTTGTGGGAAGAGAAGATATAGGAGATTGTAAGCCACTCTGAGTCTCTGATTCAGAGAGAACGGTGGGGTATAAATCTGCAGTCTTCTTCTTTTGACAGGAATTCTGTACTACTCTCTAATTAATCGTTTGCATATGTAAAAAAAGAAGAAGCCACGAGGGCCCTCAGTTTGCAAGACCTGAGCAAAGCCGTCAATGATAGGCCATTTTGGAGAACATTCAAAGGCAGGGGCAACTTGATGGCACTTAGCACAAGCGCACAGCCTTGGCACCCCCTTCTCCAGGCTTCTTTTGCCAGTGGTCTGCAATTGCAACCAGCGGCACTTGGATGGCTGCATTCCTGTGGCCAGTCCCACCTCTCCAGCTCCCACCTTAACAGGTTTGTCAACGTCTAACAGAGAGCAGCCCTCAATGCCCACTTTAAGGCGGCCTAGAGAAATGGGGAACTCCCACGCCCACAACAACAGGATGCCAGTTTCTAAGTCTACTTGAGGAACCGTCTTTCCCCGTATGAACCCCAGAGAGCGCTGAGGTCAGCTGGAAAGAACCAGCTGAATATCCCTGGGCCAAGGGAGGCCAGATTGAAGTCCACCTGGGATCGGGCCTTCTCCATAGCGGCTCCCCTACTGTGGAACCAACTCCCGGAGGAGGTACGGCCCTGCGATGTTTAGACCAATTCCGCAGGGCCTGCAACACCCACCTCTTTAAAATAGCCTTCACTTAATACCGAGCCAAGAAGTCCTGCTGGATATGTTTATGTTTTAGTCACTGGATTTTATGGAAGATCTTAACTATAGCACCATAATCTTAATTTTAATGTAATTTTTAATGATTTTAAGGATGATTTTGTAACTGAAATTGTAATTATTGTATATAGTTTTATTGTACACTGTATTTACGTGTTGTGAGCCACCCTGAGCCTGCTTGCGGGGAGGGCGGGATACAAATAAAAAGTATTATTATTATAAGCCAGGTAGGGTTGCCAGGTCCAATTCAAAAAATACCTGGGGACTTTGGGGGTGGAGCCAGGAGCAAGGGTGTGACAAGCATAATTGAACTCCAAAGGGAGTTCTGGCCATCACATTTAAAGGGACCGCACACCTTTGAAATCCCATCCCTCCATTGGAAATAATGAAAGCTAGGGGCACCTTCTTTGGAGGCTCATAGAATCAGATTCTCTGGTCCAATTCTTTTGAAACTTGGAGGGTATTTTTGAGGAGAGGAGTGGCATTGGATGCTATGCTGCAAATTTGGTAGCTATGCCTCAAAAAACAGCCCCAGAGCGCCAGAAACCTGCAGATCAATTCTCTATCATACCTTATGGGAATCTGTCTCCATAGGGAATAATGGGGTGCCCAGCAGACATTTCCCTCCCCTCCCTCGCTTTCTGATGACCCTGAAGCAGGGGGAGGGCCTCCAAACCAGGGAATCCCCTGACCCCACCTGGAGATTGGCAACCCTAAAGCCCGGGCCCCCCAGCGTGGTGCCTGTGAGCACCATGGCTCCCACCAATGCCTTCGAGTCCGCCAAGCGTTTTTAGATAGTGGGTGGGGCTTCTGCCCAGCAAGGCTTCTGATTAGCCTGGAGGTTTGATTGGCTGTGAAGATTTTTTAAAACATTGCCTTGGCAGCAGCTGCCATCACAACAGAAGGATCTTCACTGTGTGACTGAAATTAAGCAGTGGCAGCCATTTTGTGAATGTCTTAGCCTCCTGTGGCAGCCATTTTGCGCTGCACCCACCACAATTCCAAATGTCCTCACAGGCTCAAGGTTGGGGATCCCTACTCTAAATCAATACATAACATTGTTGACCTAAAGCAGGGCTTTAAAAAGAGAGAGAGAGAGGTAGATTGTCTCTTTCATAATCAAATAGAGGACAATACTTGAGAATGTCCCTTTTATCTTGCTCTGCATAAAACTTGAAAGTTTAAGCAGGGGTGTCAAACATGGTGATATTGATGATATTGGATTTATATCCTGCCCTATACTCTGAGACTCAGAGTGGTCACAATCTCCTTTACCTTCCCTCTCCCCACCCCCAACAGACACCCTGTGAGGTAGGTGGGGCTGAGAGAGCTCTCCCAGAAGCTGTCCTTTCAAGGACAGCTCTGCAAGAACTATGGCTGGCCCAAGGCCATTCCAGCAACCGCAAGTGGAGGAGTGGGGAATCAAACCTAGTTCTCCCAGATAAGAGTCTGTACACTTAACCACTACACCAAACTGGCCCATGGGCCAGATAAGGACCCTAGAGGGCTCCTATCAGTCCCACAAACAACTCACTGTCATCTGCTTCCTTCTCCCTCTCGTTTCCTTCTGTGTCACAGCTTCTTTGCTAGGCTTGCTCAGTTAAACTACAGAGCAAAGCCTCTATTTTCTCTATTGGCTAACCAGCACATGAAGCACATATATGTGCAAAAGCTCACAATGCCCAGCTATTTCATGTTTTCCTCTGAGTCTTAGTCTCAAAGCACTGACCATGAAATTTCTGCAATGAAAACATATCAAAAGTAGGTTTGTAGCTTACAAACACACACCTGAACAACAGCATATTCAAGACTGCTACAGCACAGACATTGTCTCCAAATTTTTGGTGCAATAATTCAGAGTAAGAGATGTCAGTTATCAGAGACTGTTAAATAAACAAAATGTTGCAAGAGTGCTAATCTTTTAAGGATGTTCTAAGTTTTTAAAAAACTTTAATTGTGTATGTCTGAGATCCAAGATCACTGCAGATGGTGACTGTAGCCATGAAATTAAAAGACGTTTGCTCCTTGGGAGGACAGCTATGGCACACCATAAGGAAGGCCAAGCACAGAAGAATAGATGCTTTCGAGCTGTGGTGCTGGAGAAGAATCTTGAGAGTCCCTTGGACGGCAAAGGAAATCAACCCAGACTGTTCCCTGGAAGGTCAGATGCTGAAGCTGAAGCTCAAATACTTTGGCCACCCAATGAGAAGGGAGCATTCCCTGGAGAAGATCCTGATGCTGGGAAAGACAGAAGGCAAAAGAAGGAGAGGCAAAAGAGGAGATGGCTGGACAGCGTTACTGATGTAACCAACATGAATTTGAGCAGATTTCGGAGGATGGTGGAAGACAGGAGGGCTTGGCGTGACTTGGTCCAGGGGGTCGCAAAGAGGGCCTGGCGTGACTTGGTCCAGGGGGTCGCAAAGAGTCAGAATTGACTGTGTGAATGAACAACAACAACATGTCCTTTATAAAGTTTATATCTCTGCTGCCAGGCATTACATGTTATGACGCATGCGGCCTGGCCTGACAAGATCTCATTCATGTCAGATCCGGCCCTCATAACAAACGAGTTCGACACCCCTAGTTTAAAGCATAATCCAAGCCTCTGGTGAATTCTGCCTCCCCTACCGGTACATCCCTCCAAGTATGTGGCCCACGCAGAGATCAAGCCAAGCTGCTCGTGCACTGCGCATTTTTGAGAAGTGATCGATTTGCAAGTCCCCCACCTCAAAAGAATAATTTGATAAACTCATCCCAACCAAACAGGAAGTTAACAGCAAAACAATATTCCATCCTCAATCCAGAGTTCACTTTTTTTTAAAAAAGAAATGGGTTTCATGAAGTTTCCACTGTCTCAGAAGTTCCCATTTCATCAAATTCCAGATAAGGACACGAAAATAAGAGTCGGGCAAGTTGCGTGTGGATGATATTTCATGTTCTCCCAAATACAGCCTACTCTACGTGACAATCTACCGGAGCATCCTCTAACTTTACAAATTGCCGCTGTGGTTTAGCTGGTCTTAAAATGATTGCAATCTGATACGGGAGCACCGTTTCCCCTTTAATTCATCCTTGTTCTGTAACTCCATCCGAGGAAGAGATAGCCGACTGCGGAGAAATAGTTTTACTGGGAATGCATGAGCTGAAAAAATAAGAAACGCAGAGTTCATTCGTGCAATTTCCTCTCCCTCCTCAAAGCATCTGTCATCCCTTCTCTCGCAATAAATTCTACTTTGGGACAAAAGCTTGCCTTTTAGTGTCTCTGGGGAAAGTAAAAAAAAGAAGAGGGATTTCTTTGGGAAAGTTGACAGACTAATTATTCCGAAGACCTCCCCCCCTCCAGAATCAATAGATGCCATCCAATTGTCTGCTGCTATTCACCCTGAAGGATTCAAAAGCTGTTTTACAAGATACATATGCATGCAAACCAATTAGATGAACATACTAGCTTGCTTCTGTCTCCAGAATGCAGCTTTTTCAAGGCTGTGGAAAGGACAGCAGTGTGTTTTTGCAATCAAGGCAAAAATTAAGTCCATGAATTCCTCCTCCTCCTCCTCCTCCCAGCAGCAGCTTGTACTAGGGTTGCCAATCCGCTGATGGGAGCAGGGGATTCCCCAGTTTGTAGGCCCTCCCCCTGCTTCAAGGTCCTCAGAAAGTGGAGAAGGATGAAATGTCTGGAGCACACTTCATTATCCCCTGTGGAGATCCATTCCCTTGGGACAGGGGTGGCCAAACTGTGGCTTGGGAGCCACATGTGGCTCTTTCACACATATTGTGTGGCTCTTGAAGCCCCCCGCTGCCCTGTCGGCTGGCCTGAAGAAGGCATTTGTCTCTTTAAATCACTGGCAGCTTGGAGAATGCATTTAAAGCTAAAGTTGCTTTATTTCCAATTCCCTCCCTCCCTCCCAGCTCTCAGACATCTGACGTTCATGTCTTGTGACTCTCAGGTAAAACAAAATACATGTCCTTTTCACAGAATCATGGAGTTGAAAGGGACTTCCAAGGTCATCTAGTCCAACCCCCTACACAATGCAGGAAACTCACAAATACCTCCCCCTAAATTTTGTTTTGCCTAGACTTGCAGCAAGAGCAATTAACACGCAACTTTTATTACCTTTTATTGGTTTCCCATGCAAATGCTATCCAGACCAAACGGGCTTTCGATTTGTTAATTTCACTATTTTGCCATTGGATTCTAACTTTATACCATTTCGCATCCTTAACCACTGCCCACCAGCGATAAGTAGCTCCGCTCGCTGTACCCCATTCCATTGTCTGATGAAGTCTGCACCCATGTGTGACTGAAGCTCCTATGGTCAGCCATTTTATGAAAAAGAATCATGACTGTGAAGATTTTTGTCTTTTCACCTTATACAAACATGAACAAACAGATAGAAATGAAGACGTGCACAAGATCTTGCTGCAAAAAGAGACATAATGGATACACCAGTTGAATTGCATTTCTCCATATGGACTGAATATGACCAGTGATTTGACATGTTTTTAATGAATGGTCTTCTTTATAATATTATGAGTGCTGTGCATAATTTGGCTGTGTGATGACACATTTTTGTATAATTTGGCTGTGTGATAACACATTTTTGTATAAATTATGTGATTTGACATTCTTTGTATGGAATATTTTGTATGTTGTATCTGCTGTGGATATAGTTTGTGGTGTTTGTGTCTTAGCATGTTGTATTAGAAATATGTTACTTTACTTTTAAGAGGTTTGTGTAATGGCAGCTGCAAATGAGATGTTTGCCTTTTTAAACATGTTAATTGCACCATTCAGGTGCACAACAAGCCTCATACTGAGCTGCAGCCGGTGTTAAATTGCTGCTGGAGACCCTCTGTGTTCCCTTTTTTAAAAATTATGTAAAGAATCTATATAATTGAATCAATATGTAAGTATGATATTTTTTCACTGGAAGAGGGTTGAATGTCCTTCTGATATTTTTGTACAATATGTTCTTTTGTTAGTGGTCCCAGGTCTGATGAAGACTGGAAAGAAACAAGTACTTAATCGATTAGCATGTCACCACATTGCTTTGGGACTTGAATGTACATGTTTTGGACATTTGAACTGGTTTCTATATATTTCTTAGTAAATTGGTCACTACTTTGTATTTTTTGTTGTGTTATCCATATGAAAGTTTACATTCTGAATGAAACTTGGTTGGTCTTAAAGGCGCTCCTTGACTCCTACTTTGTTCTGAGGACTACCGGAGAACCAGTTTGGTGTGGTGGCTAAGTGTGCGAACTCTTATCTGGGAGAACCAGGTTTGATTCCTCCCCTCCACCACTTGCAGCTGCTGGAATGGCCTTGGGTCAGCCATAGCTATCACAGGAGTTGTCCTTGAAAAGGCAGCTGCTGTAAAAAGCTCTCTCAGCCCCACCCACCTCACAGGGTGCCTGTTGTGGGGGGAGAAGATATAGGAGATTGTGAGCCACTCTGAGTCTCTGATTCAGAGAGAAGGGCGGGGTATGAATCTGCAGTCGTCGTCTTCTTCTACGCAGAGGCAGGCAATGGCAACCCCCTGAACATCTTTTACCTTGAAAACCCTACAAGGATTGCCATAAGGCAGCTGGGGACTTGACCACACATTCCATTAACGCCATCCTTCTAAAAAGGACTCCACTCATTCAATAGCAGGGTCCAAATAGATACAACCAGCTTTGTCAAAAGAACTATAACTTTGGCAATTTCATATAAATAGGGATTTCCCCCCCCCCCTTTTTGTAGCAGGAACTCCTTTGCATATTAGACCACACACCCCTGATGTAGCCAATCCTCCCAGAGCTTACAGGGCTCTTCTTACAGGGTCTACTGTAAGCTCTGGGAGGATTGGCTATATCAGGAGTGCATGGTCTAATATGCAAAGAAGTTCCTGTTACAAAAAAAAAAAAAGCCCTGCATATAAATATACGAAATAATACAGTATCTTCTGGAGTCTGACAGTATATGTGGGGGGGGGGGTGTCTATAAAGAATTCCTATCAAGCCCAGCACTCCCCAATAGCTTACTTGTGCATTTTCACTTCCGACTCAAAGCCTACAGGAGACATAAATTAAAAACAAGGACACTGGATTAGGTAGCATCTCTTCCTCTCAACCACGGCCTTAATACAGAAGCAGGACTTTTAAGTCTTCGAAGCATGTGCAATGAATGCATATCGAGGTGAAGGAAGGACTGTGAAGGTCCCACCAAGTAAGGTCAATACCAAGCTTACAAATGCACAACTGGCACACATCTGTACTCAGGGTTCTCTCTGCGGGCCTGAGCAAAGCAGGGGTCTCAATGCACATAAATTCAACATGTAGGGTTGCCAATCCCCAGGTGGGGGCAGGGGATCCCCTGGTTTGGGGGCCCTCCCCCCGCTTCAGGGTCAACAGAAAGCGGGGGGGGGGGAAATGTCTGCTGGGCACTATGGAGACCAAATCCCATAGGGTATAATGGAGTATTGATCTATGTGTATCTGGGGCTCTGGGAGGGCTGTTTTTTTTAGCTAGAGGCACCACATTTGTAGCACAGCATTCAATATCTCTCCTCAAAACACTCTCCAAGTTTCAAAAGGATTGACCCAGGGGGTCAAATTCTGTGAAGCCCAAAAGAAGGTGCCCTATCCTTATTTTCAATTGAGGGGAGGTATTTAATAGGCGTGTGGTCCCTTTAAATGTGATGGCCAGGACTCCCTTTGGAGTTCAATTGTGCTTGTCACAACCTTGCTCCTGGCTCCACCCCCAAAGCCCCCAGATATTTCTTGAACTGGACTTGGTAACCTTATCAACATGGGCATTCCAGTGAATGGTTCTCGATGCACATAACTTCAACAAGGGCATTCCAGTGAACGGAATGGGGTTTGGGACAGAAGTCACACAGACGCCCTGTGAAGTAGGTGGGGCTGAGAGAGCTCTCTGATAACTGCTCTTGAGAGGAACAGCTCTGAGAGAGTTATGAGTGACCTAAAGTCACCCAGCTGGCTGCATGTGGAGGAGGAAGGGTGAATCTAACCCGGTTCTCCACGTTGGGAGGCAGTTTGTGGTAGTGGTTAGGTGTGTGGACTCTTATCTGGGAGAACTGGGTTTGATTCCCCACTCCTCCACTTACAGCTGCTGGACTGGCCTTTGGTCAGCCATAGCTCTCGCAGAGTTGTCCCTGAAAGGGCAGCTTCTGTGAAAGCTCTCTCAGTCCCACCCACCTCACAGGGTGTCTGTTGTGGGGGAAGGAGATAAAGGAGATGTGAGCCACTCTGATTCAGAGAGAAGGACAGGGTATAAATCTACAATTCTTCTCCTTCTTTGAGTCTACTGATCTTAACCACTACACCAAACTGGCTCTTTTGTTTTATTGGTCTCTTACTGTATTACTGGACCCAGTTGTCCAAAATTTAGAGCTCAACATCTAGAAGTCACAAACTGCAAGAGGCAAGAGAGCTAACCAGACCTCAAATGATGGAACCGTAGACTCAAATAGGGAAAGGAAAGGTCCCCTGTGCAAGCACCAATCGTTTCTGACTCTCGGTGACGTTGCTTTCACAACGTTTTCATGGCAGACTTTTTATGGGTTGGTATACCATTGCCTTCCCCCGTCATCTACACTTTCCCCCCAGCAAGAGCTGGGTACCCATTTTACCGACCTCGGAAGGATGGAAGGCTGAGTCAGCCTCGAGCCAGCTACCTGAAAACCCAGCTACTATCAAGGATCGAACTCAGGTCATGAGCAGAACTTAGGACTGCAGTACTGCAGCTTTAACACTCTGCACCACGGGGCTCTTCTAGACCCAAATAACACACTACTAAATAGAACTGGGCCTATGTCCTTATTTTAAAAAAACAAAACAAAAACAGTGTTTCAAGCTGAAGATTCCTTCTCAGGAGACTCCATTCACCACAGCAACAGAACAAAGTTTGAGTCCAGTGGTGCCTTTAAGAACATGCACATCGATCTTGCTGGAACCAGGTTTGATTCCCCACTCCTCCACTTGCACCTGCTGGAATGGCCTTGGGTCAGCCAGAGCTCTCGTAGGAGTAGTCCTTGAAAGGGCAGCTGCTGGGAGAGCTCTCTCAGCCCCACCCACCTCACAGGGTGTCTGTTGTCGGGGGGAGAAGGTATAGGAGATTGAAGGCTGCTCTGAGCCTCTGTCCTTGAAAGGGCAGCTTCTGGGAGAGCTCTGTCAGCCCCACCTACCTCACAGGGTGTTTGTTGTGCGGGAGGAAGATAAAGGAGATTGTGAGCTGCTCTGAGACTCTTGAATTCGGAGTGGAGGGCAGGATACAAATCCAATGTTATCTTCTCCTCCTCCTCCTCCTCCACTCTATTCTGCAACCGCCTGCCTTGACTCCTGTGGCATGTTTATTTGGGGATTCATCTTTACAGTCAGCATACGGCTTGGTTTTCAGCCATGTAGATAGTGGAATATGGAAAAGCTCCCACAAGGAGGAGGAGTCTGCAAAGTTGCTCGGCCTCACTCTCTAATTATCCAGAAGACAAACATGGGATACTTGCAAGATTCCACAAGCACCAATTCAATTCCAAAAAGCTACTGTACCACCCACATACTGAGGCATGCAGGTATGTGGTGAAGACCACCAAGTTGACTCAGCCTCATAAGATGAATTCCAGGGATTTTTTTTTTTTTTAGAAAAAGCCCAGCAGGAATTCATTTGCAAATTAGGCCACACCCCCTGACACCACCATTGTTTCACACACGGTATTTTGTAGGAAAAGCCCAGCAGGAACTCATTTGCATATTAGGCCACACCGCCTGGTGCCAAGCCAGCCATAACAGCATTCCTGCGAACTCCTGCTCAAAAAAAGCCCTGATGAATTCCATGAAACTTGAAGATCTGAGTTTGTTCTGCAGTCCCCCATTTGTGAATCCAGGAGGAGGGGAAGAATACACAAAAGATACAAGAAAGGTTGAAGGAGCTGGGCATGTTTAGCCTGGAGAGGAGGCAGCTGAAAGGGGATATGATCGCTATCTTCAAGGACTTGAAGGGCTGTCATTTAAAGGAGGGTGTGGAATTGTTTTCTGTGGCCCCGGAAGGTAGGACCAGAACCAATGAGTTGAAATTAAATCAAAAGAGTTTCCAGCTCAACATGAGGAAGAACTTCCTGACCGTTAGAGCGGTTCGTCAGCGGAACAGGCTTCCTCCTTGGGAGGTGGTGGGCTCTCCTTCCTTGGAGGTTTTTAAACAGAGGCTAGATGTCCATCTGACAGCAATGAAGATCCTGTGAATTCAGGGGGAGGGGTTTGTGAGTTTCCTGCATTGTGCAGGGGGTTGGACTAAATGACCCTGGAGGTCCCTTCCAACTCCAGGATTCTATGAAGGTTTGGGGTGGGGAGGAGATCAGTACAAGATGAGGGAGATAAAGTGGTGGAGGCCAGAGGAGGAATCACCGTCATGGGTCTTGGGGACAGGAGAAAACTTTCAGTGTCCTGACGTGGTTTGCTGGGAAGCAGTTTGGGCTGCGATTGTCTTATCTGAAGTTTTATGGTCCCTGCTGAGAACAATCCAGGCACGGCTGCTCCATAACCAAACACATCAGGGCTTTCTCAACATGCGCTTCAGCCCAGAAGACAGAAAGCGAGTCCAAAGAGCAAGGCCATCAAGGCTGCAGAGCAGCGACTCCCACAACACTCACAGGGGTGTCTTTCCTGGCACCTACTTTCTTCTCAAATTGGGGGTATAGAATAACTCAAAGGATCTTAAAGGGGGAGGGGACCAGGTTGCTTCCTAATAGCTGACTATTAGCAAAGCATCCCAATCAGCCCCAGCTCTGTCCTGGGACCTGTTTTGTTCAACATCTTTATACATCTTTTACTCTGCTCTGTTAAGACCTCACCTGGAGTCTTTTGTTCAGTTTTGGGCACCACATTTTAAGAAGGGTCTAGACAAGCTGGAACGGGTCCAGAGGAGGGCGATGAAGATGGTGAGGGGTCTGGAGACCAAGTCCTATCAGGAAAGGTTGAAGGAGCTGGGGATATTTAGCCTGGAGAGGAGGCGGCTGAGAGGTGATAGGATCACCATCTTCAAGTACTTGAAGGGCTGTCCTGTAGAGGATGGGGTGGAATTGTTTTCTAGGGTCCCAGAAGGTAGAACCAGAACCAATGGGTTGAAATTAAATCAAAAAAATTTCCAGCTCAACATTAGGAAGAACTTCCCAACCGTTAGAGCAGTTCCTCAGTGGAACAGGCTTCCTCGGGAGGTGGTGGGCTCTCCTTCCTTGGAGGTTTTTCAACAGAGGCTGGATGGCCATCTGACAGCAATGAGGATCCTGTGAATTGAGGGGGAGGGGTTTGTGAGTTTCCTGCATTGTGCAGGGGGTTGGACTAGATGACCCTGGAGGTCCCTTCCAACTCTATGATTCTATAATTTGGATGAAGGAAGAGAGGGAATGCTTATTACATTTTCAGGTGATACTAAATTGGGAGGGGTTGCAAATACAATAGAAGTCAGAGACAGGATACAGGAAGATCTTGACAGGCTGGAAAACGGGGCTGAAACCAATAAAATGACTTTTAATAGGGAAAAATATAAAGCTCTGCATTTAGGTCTGGTTTCCAGACCCCTCACCATCTTTGTTGCCCTTTGCCCTTTGTTGCCAGCTTGGTGTAGTGGTTAAGTGTGCGGACTCTTATCTGGGAGAACCGGGTTTGATTCCCCACTCCTCCACTTGCACCTGCTGAGATGGCCTTGGGTCAGCCATAGCTCTGGCAGAGGTTGTCCTTGAAAGGGCAGCTGCTGTGAGAGCCCTCTCCAGCCCCACCCACCTCACAGGGTGTTTGTTGTGGGGGAAGAAGGTAAAGGAGATTGTGAGTCACTCAGACTGTCCTTGAAAAGGCAGCTGCTGTGAGAGCCCTCTCCAGCCCCACCCACCTCACAGAGCCTGTTGTGGGGGAGGAAGGGAAAGGAGATTGTGAGCCGCTCTGAGACTCTTCGGAGTGGAGGGCGGGATATAAATCCAATATCTTCTTCTTCTTCTTCTCCTCTGGACACGTTCCAGCTTGTCTATATCCTTCTTAAATTGTGGTGCCCAAAACTGAACACAGGACTCTAAGTGAGGTCTAACCAAAGCAGAGTAAAGCAATCACTTCACATGATCTCGACACTAGACTTCTGTTGATACAGCCCAAAATTAAATTTGCCTTTTTAGCCACCACATCACACTGCTGACTTGTGTTCACTGTATGGTCCACTTGCCGAAACGACCTTTGTCAGCTCCAGTGGCTCTTACAACAATCCTGTGAGGAAGGTTAGGTTGAAAATACATGACTGGCTGGCCCCCAGGGTCACTCAGTAAGCTTCCATGGCAGAGTACAGATTCAAACCTGGATCTCCCAGATGCTAGGCTGACACTTGAAGTCAGGGGTTTTCTCCCCAGTGTGGCATACGTGGGCACCATGGCACCTTCAAGCACCTTTTGTGGCACCCACCACACAGCTTTGGAAAGTGGGTGGGGCCACATGGGGCTCCACATTTACCCAGCAGACCTTCTGATTGGCTGTGCAGTTTTTTGTTTTGTTTTTTTTAAAAAAAAAACATTATTTGGGCAGCAGCTGCCACCACGGCACAAAGAGCTGTGGGGTAGGGCTGAGTTCATATACAAAAGAATCCCCTCAGGAATGCTCCTCCATTAACATGTCACAGACTGGGAGGCTCCCACAAGATAATGACTCAGCCCTATCCCACCTTCCTGAGTAGATATAAATTACCTGTCTACCATCTTCTTCTCACTTTGACCAAGAGAGAACTCCAGTTTTCTGGGTTACACCTCTGAGGATGCCAGTCACAGTTGCTGTCAAAACATCAGGTCTCACAATGCCAAGACCACAGCCACACAGCCCGGAAAATCTACAACAACTACCGTATTTTTTGCACCATAAGACTCACTTTCCCCCCCAAAAAAGTGGAGGGAAAAGTGTGTGCGTCTTAAGGAGCGAATACTGCAAAAAATTCACACAAATGCCTCTAAATTCACACAAACAGCTCTAAAAACTAGGTGCGTCTTATGCTCAGGTGCGTCTTATGGAGCGAAAAATACGGTAATTCTGCAACTTTATTCAGATGAAGCAAATAAACCCTACAGTTTGTCTGAATGCCACGTGAAATGGAGCACATTTTGACAAAAGGAGGAAGATACCGAAATAAATTATGAAATGTGTCCCTTTGTATCTTAACAGGAAACAAAACTTGACGGAAAAAACGTATTACTATAATGAATATGGAGCTTAGGAGCTGGCAGTAAATACTCCTTTCAGAGGGCCTTTCTTTCAAACAAGAAAATGCACCAAATAAACATACCCTGATGTACAAAACAGCCAAGCTAAGTGCATCAGAAGGACATAAATGCAATCATTTAAAGACACAGTCCTAACATATATCCAATAGTCCTTCAGCTTTTGAAGAATCCTCGGTCTGGCAGCTCCTGAGGAGACCACATGATAGTCTAACAGCCAGTATTTTCAATAAGCCCCGGACACAGCAGTCTTGAAAACACAGCAAGAAGGTAGTACTTTAAATCCCCTCGTTTCACTAGAAGCTTTGACCAGCATCCACCATAATTTACAAGCACATCTTGCTGAGCTGTCCAGGTGTGCCTTCCAGCTTAACGGGGGTCATGGGTGGGGGGGGTCTCTTCTGCTTAGGCCAGCTGGCCGCCTCAAGCCCTTTAGGGTTGCCAATCCCCAGGTGGGGGCAGGGGATTCCCTGCTTTGGAGGCTCTCCCCGCCCTTCAGGTTCATCAGAAAGCAGCAAGAGGGGAGAGAAATGTCTGCGGGGCTGTCTGTTATTCCCTATGGAGACCGACTCCCATAGAATATAATGGAGAATTGATCCGTGGGTATCTGGGACTCCAGAGGAGCTGTTTTTTGAGGTAGAGGCACCAACTTTTCAGCATGGCATCTGGTGCCTCTTCTCAAAATATTCCCCAAGTTTCAAAAAGATTGGACCAGCAGGTCCAGTTCTATGAGCCCCCAAAGAAGGCACCCCTATTCTCTATTATTTCCTATGAAAGGAAGGCATTTAAAAGGAGCATGGCCACTTTAAATGTGACTGCCAGGAACTCTTTTTGGGAGTTCCATCATGCTTGTTATGCCCTTGCTCTTGGCTCCACCCCCTGTCTCCTGGCCCCACCCCCAAAGTCCCCAGATAGTTCTGGAATTGGACCTGGTAACGCTATTGAATACTGGTAGCCCCTGCTCAGGTCACCCGGCCACCTGAACCCCTCCTGGGCCTGACCCCTGCAAAAGAGCTGGCACAGAGGCCAGCCTTCCCTAGGGTTGCCAAGTCCAATTCAATAAATATCTGAGGGTGGAGCCAGGAGACTTTGGGGGTGGAGCCAGAAGCAAGATTGTGGCAAGCCTCGTTGAACTCCAAAGGGAGTCCTGGCCATCACGTTTAAGGGAACCTCTATAGGAAATAATGAAGGATAGGGGCAGCTTCTTCGGGGGCTCATAGATTTGGACCCCCTGGTCCAAACATTTTGAAACTTGGAGAGGCCTTTGAGAAGAGACATTGGATGCTATGCTGCAAATTTGGTGCCTCTGTCTCATAACACCGCCCCCCCCCCCCGAGCCCCAGATCAACTCTCCATTATAAACGATGGGAATCGGTCTCCATAGGGAATAATGGAGTGCCCAACAGTTCCCTCCCCCCCCCCACCCGCTTTCTGATGACCCTGAAGTGGAGGGAGGGCCTCCAAGCCGGGGGATCCCCGTCCTCACCAGGGGATTGGCAACTCTAGCCTTCCCCCACGCCAGAGGGCGGCGCCCTTCCCTTCCCCGCCTGGCCGGCCCCGAGTTCAACTCCACCTCCCGCTTGGGTGGAGTCCGGGAGAGGGTGTGGGGGGGGGGGGTTGCTTCTCCTGGCTCCCCCTGTCCTGCCCCTGCCTTTCCGCAAGCGCCGGCAAAAGTTCACCGGGTGGGGTGGCGGGGGGGACTTTAAACAAAAAAACCAAAAGTTTGCAAAAGTTGGAAAAGTTTGCAGAAGTTGAAGGGGAAAGTTTGCAGGCGGCGCGACGCGCAAGCGAGCGCTCTCACGCGCACCCGTGCACCCGCGTCCCTCTCCCTCCCCCCCCCCCTCGCGCCCCCAAGCGCTGCTTTTGCAAACTGGGAGAGGCGACTTACTTGAGTGCCGTGGAGCACGACCCCCTCCTCGGCCATGGCCTCCCCTCCCGGGGGATTGCAGCGGCTGCAGCAGTTGCGGGACGGCGGGACCCTCCTCCTGATCTCGCCCGGCTTGCTCGCCCTTCCTGGCCGCCGTCAGCTGATTCCCAAGGCGGAAGAAGGGCTGCTTCTCTGGGCCCTGGAGGGAGGGGGGGTTGCAGGCTGCAATTCGGCCGGATGGTCTCCACCCCCGCTTGCCCTTTGCAGGGGCTGCAGGAAACAGTCCCAGAGCCCCCCCCCCCCAACTGGCGCTTGCAAGATTCCCCCCTTCCCCCCGCGTTGCCGCTTGAGAGGCCTTTTTGCTTATCAATTGCACCTTCAAGAATCACACCACCGCCAAGTCGCAGGCTGGGTGGAAGCAGCGCTGAGCGTTGCCTTCGCAGGGGTTAGGTGTGCGGAGCCGTTGCAAACGGACTTCCTCAAACAGGGCATGCCAGGAAGGCTGGCGACCCGCCTGAAGCCAATTAGCCCTGCTAATTGCAGTGGAAGCGAAGCCACTTAACGAGCGCCGGCAAGGACCCTCCCCGAGACAGCAGCTATATGTAATGCTTGAGGAAGTCTGAGTCAATGTATCTGAAGAAGGAGGCCCGCACAGGAAAGCTGCCACCCAGAATAAAACTTAGTTCAGGGTCGATCCCAGCAGACAGCCGGGTTGGGCTGAAGCAAGAGAACAAAGCAGGAGACAAGTGCACCTTTAAGACCAACGAAGTTGCATTTAGAACGTCAGTTCTAAAGCAGACTTCATCAGACCAGCTCCCTTTCTCACAAGACAAGAACTCGTGGGCATTCAATGAAATTGCTGAGCAGTCAGGTTAAAAGGGACAGAAGGAAGAACTTCTTCACCCAAGTGGGTATTAACATGTGGAATTCACTGCCACAGGAGGTGGCGGCAGCTACAAGCATAGCCAGCTTCAAGAGGGGGTTAGATAGAAATATGGAGCAGAGGTCCATCAGTGGCTATTAGCCACACTATGTATGTGTGTGTATGCACACACACACACATATTGGCCACTGTGTGACACATAGTGTTGGACTGGAGGGGCCACTGGCCTGATCCAACATGGCTTCTCTTATGTTCTTATGTTCTAGTTCAGGGGTGTCGTCGAACTCATTTGTTATGAGGGATGGATTTGACCTAAATGAGGCCTTGTTGGGCCGGACCAGGCTATGTCGGGCTGGGCCATGTGTGTACTTATTTACGATTAGGTAGCAGAGATATAAACTTTTTAAAGGATGCAGACAAACACGACTATAGATTTAAAAAAGCAACACCTTAAAATAAAACATGCTTAAAACATTAGCACTTGTTGGTCTTAGAGGTGCTTTCATTGTATTTCTCCCATGGAATCCAGGGAACTGGGCAAAGGAAGCTCTGGCTCTTTCCCTCCCCAAGGGACCAGGAGAGGGAGGAGCCTCAACCAATGGAGAAAATCGATGTTTTGCTCTGTAGCTCCTGTGCAATTGAGCAAGCCTTGTAAAGCAAGCTGAGATACAGAAGGAAGCAAGAAAGAGAGAAAAGGAAGCAGACGAGAGCCAGTTGCTTGGGGGCCTGATTCAGCCCTTGGCCGCATGTATGACACGCCTGACGTAGTTGGTCTTAAAGCCAGGCCTCATTTTGGGCAGGAGCTCACAGAAGCGGAACTCCGGAACCTCTAAATGTTCTTGTGCTCTTTTTTCTTACCCCCCTCCCAAAAAAAAAATACTTCCTTCTTGCCTCCATTGTTCAAAACCCCCTCTGAGAATTTTGCTGAACTCTAAGATTGACAAACTTTCTAATATTTTCCCCCACCAAAAAAAATGGAAAACGACCAAAACATATAAAACAGACAGATGGAAATCTTCATCATGCCACTGTGACCAAATAGGAGGAAGTAATTCTAAAAGATGATGGATGAAGGTTTTCTTATGATGATTATAATTCAAGAACCATTTTAAGGTAGCTGAGCTGATGTAATTTAGTCCACCTCCGATGATGTCAGGGGTGTGTGGTATATGCAAATGAGTTGTGCTAATGAGCTCCGGCACCTCTTTTTCTACTAAATTACCCCCAATTGTAGCCCTCAACTCCCTTGATGGTCTCCCATCCAAGTACTATCCAGAGGCATTTAGCTTCTGAAATCTGAGGCGAGCAGGCCAACCTGGTCAATCCAGGTGAGTTAGAGCAGATGAACAGAGGTAGTTTGCCATTACTTGGCTCTGCATACCAGCCCTGGGCCATCCAAGAATCAACCAAGGCTGACCCTACTTAGAGTTCTGGTGAGACTGGTTGCACTTTATAAAAGTGTGAAGCTGCGTTGGGGAGAGTGGCACTTGTGGGAATCTGTTGGAATTAGCAAGTAGCAAACACTTCGGTAATTATAGAGTTAACTTTGTTTTGTCGTCAACAGAAAGTCACGTGTGTTTACTGTAACCTGTTAGCTAAAGAGAAAGACTGCAAATGTCTGTAGGAGGTCTTAGTTAAATCACCTGGAATTGAGCATTCTGATTGGAAATCAGTGCATTGGC
The DNA here is from genome assembly GCF_032191835.1 of Heteronotia binoei. Lineage (NCBI taxonomy): Eukaryota > Metazoa > Chordata > Lepidosauria > Squamata > Gekkonidae > Heteronotia > Heteronotia binoei. The sequence goes on along the minus strand of NC_083226.1, from coordinate 3,829,481 downwards.
TATTCTGCATTTTATGGTTCTCTTCCCCTCTTTGTCTAATAGATCCATGCGAGCAGCTGTGTTGGTCTCATTACATGTAGTTAACCCATCTTCACTATATTTTATTGTATTCTATTTTTCTAATGACAAACTAGAATGATGTTTACATATTAAAAAATAAATTCGGTGGGCAAGAACATCACTATCCAATGTATTTCTTTTAGCTGTATTGACATACTCAAATAAGGGATATTGGCTCTTTAACCCATCTTCCACTATCTTTAAACGTGTTTTTCTTCTAATGGCAAACTATATGTATGAAGCATTTTAAAAGGTAAGTTATTTGGATGGGGAAAACTTCTGAGAAAGAAATGCCCTCATTTTGGCCCAGGCTTATAACAATAGAGTGATTAGCAGATATTCTCTCATTTTGACATGTTACTGTTTTATTGGTTTCTCACGCTCAGGCTACCCAGATCAAAGGTTTGCTCCATTTGTTAATTTAACTATTCTGTCATTGGATCTTAAATGCATACCATTTTGCATTCTCAACCACTGCCTCCCAGCTATGTGTAGCTCTGCTCACTGTACCTGATCCCTTGTCGGATGAAGTGTGCTTAGAGCGCACAAATGCTTACATTCGGAATAAAACTTTGTTCGTCTTAAAGGTACAACTTGACTCCTACTTTGTTCTACCTCTTTGTCTAAGTTTGGAGAAGAGAAGCCATTCCTAGTTTTGTTCTCTAGCTGTAAAGACGTAGATGTTAATGTCTGGTATTTTCTTCCCAGTTTACCCTTCCCTTCCCTTGTAGTTTTAAGTAAAGAAATCATATTCTTTTAAACACACACATGTTCTCGGCTAATTTCAAACTCTGCTAAATAATATTTTTTTTTCTCTAAGAATATCCAACAGAATCCCTTCCCCTTCTTCACAGCAAGAAGACACTTGCTGGGAGGGAGAAGCCAGAGCTGCAGTAACCCCCCCCCCCCCGCTTTCACAATGTGGCTGAAGGGGATAAGAACATAAGAGAAGCCATGTTGGATCAGGCCAATGGCCCATCCAGTCCAACACTCTGTGTCACACAGTAGCCAAAAAACCAGGTGCCATCAGGAGGTCCATCAGTGAGGCTAGGACACTAGAAGCCCTCCCACTGTTGCACCCCCCCCCCCTCCACAAGCACCAAGAATACAGAGCATCACTACCCCAGACATAAGAACATAAGAGAAGCCATGTTGGATCAGGCCAAAGGCCTATCCAGTCCAACACTATGTGTCACAAAGTGGCCAAAAAACCCAGGTGCCATCAGAAGGTCCATCAGTGGAGCCAGGACACTAGAAGCCCTCCCACTGTTAACCCCCCAAGCACCAAGAATACAGAGCATCCCTGCCCCAGACAGAGAGTTCCATCTATACCCTGTGGCTAATAGCCACTGATGGACCTCTGCTCCAGATGTTTATCCCTATTATTAAGGAGAGTTGCTTGACTATCAAGAAATTACTCTGTGGAGAAACGCCATTTTAGTCAGTGGTGGTGCTTCATTTGGCAGGGGTCAGTAAATCCCTCAGCCGGCGTTGTAGCCTTCCCCTCACTCCCCCTCTCCCTTCCAGAGCCAAACCAACAACGCTAGGGGGAAAATCTCCTAGAGAGGCAGGAAGTGCTGTTGTTCCTTGCATGTGTTAGGCAGGAAGAGAAGCCAGATTTGAACTGGGGCTCGAGCGAGCATGTGGTGAGCAATGGAGGCTCCTGCCTGGGGGGCCCCCAGGCAGGCAGACTAAGTAAGTAATTCACAAGACAGGACAAGTTTAGATCAGGGCCAGCAGGACGCGTTTATAACACATTTTGTTTGTCAGGCTGTTTGCTGTGCGTGTGCTGTGCTGTGCTAACCTTTTAAACGCAACTGTTTTTGTTTTGTTTTTCTTTTCCTATCGTTTTCTCTTTTTAAATAAATATATTTCTACTGTTTAAATGCTGGCAGTCAATCTCTGTACCACATAGATCCCCAGACCGCTTTAGACCATGCTGTTTTTAGGAAGGGGGCCCCAAGGAAGGGGGAAGGCATGCGGTTGGATAAGGTGCCAATCCTCCAGGGGTACCCCAAAGAAGTGCTGAGGTCTCTGTGAAACCCAAGTACAGGGTGGCAGAGGACCTGGAGGCCTAGCCTCACAGCTGGAGAGGGGGATTGGGAGTCCTGTTCCTCTCAATCTGAACCCCGGGACTGAGCAGGTGGTGGCAGCGAGCCCAAGGGGCAGGAGGAGAAATAGCTCCCTCCAGGAGTTGGCGACTCCATAGGGAGCTGACGGGACCGGGCCTGAAGGCAGAATCGGGCCGGTTCCGTCACACACTCCATCGGTGCTCCCAAACCTGAGAGGGACAGCTGACTTCAAGCTACCAGAATCCTGGTTGAAATTTTTTATTAGTTTTCCAGAAAATTAAAAGGGACAGGGAAAGTGGAAATAGAAAAGTAAAAATACAAATAATAATAAAATTATAATCCAGTCTGCATGGCAATAAATCCTTAAAATAAAATGTTTTAAAAATATTATTGTTCGCTTTACACTGTATCACCGTAGTCTATGTAAAATGTTGTAAAGTTTGTAAGACTTTGTTTAAGCTATCTATTTTAGAATACATTTCTAGTATATATGATATTTATAGTATATATTATAAAAATAGAGATAAAAGTTCACACCAAAAAGTCTTAAGTATCTAACCACACATATAACTTCTCCCAATATTTTCTTGCTGCTTCCTTAGATTTCCCAGCACGCTACCAGAATCCTGTCCCTGCAGCATGTGTGTGGATCCCTGAATCAAACCTCCAGAAACTGAGAAGCAGTCGAAAGAAAAAGTAAATCTCAGTAAGGACGTATTAGATGATTTTGGAAAATCCCATTTGTGTGTCATGTTAAATGTTAGCATTTTCACCATATGAACCCATGTCCTAACTAGGGGGTGGGAACACCCTGAACTTTTTGCAAGGAAATGGGAATGAATGTTCCTCTTTTGCTTCTCGGTGCACCAAACAATACGTATTAATTTCTCTTCTGCCTCATTGCTTCTTCCCTGATTTTATTCGCCCTGGGTTTTGCTACAATTTGCCCGATAATGAAAGAGCTTGCAACAAAACAGGCTCCTAAATATTAGGAAAAGTGGCCTTTCTCATGAGAATTGATGTTTATTATCACCCTATTGGCTCTTTTACAAGAAATGGGGGAATTAAAACATTTGCCCTGCGTGCCTGCATGTTCGCAATGCTATTACGGCTTTTAGCAGCCACGGCATAAAAAGAAGTCAAGGTTGTTTCCCAGTATCTATCTCATTTCTACCCAGCCTTTCTCCCCAGGAGGCCTAAAGAAGAAGAAGATTGCAGATTTATACCCCACCTTTCTCTCTGAATCAGAGACTCAGGGTGGCCTACAATCTCCTATATCTTCTCCCCCCATAACAGACACCCTGTGTGGTGGGTGGGGCTGAGAGGGCTCTCACAGCAGGTGCTCTTTCAAGGACAGCTGTGCGAGAGCTATGACTGACCCAAGGCCATTCCAGCAGGTGCAAGTGGAGGAGTGGGGAATCAACCCCAGTTCTCCCACATAAGAGACTGCACACTTAACCACTACACCAAACTGCTCTCTAAAAGCAGCTGACCTTGTTCTCTCCCTTCCATTTCTCCTCACGACAACCCTGTGAGGTGGACTAGGCCAACAGCATGTGATTGCTCAAAGTTATGCAGGGAGTTTCCATGGAAAATGGGGATTTGAACCTTGATCTTCCAGATCCTAGTCCAGCTCTCTGACCCACTAGAGCACACCAGGTGACACACCAACAACACCATCTTCCGTGGACTGACACCCTCCTAAGCCCATGGACTTGAATAAATGTAGGGCCACATCAATCACCTAAAGCAGGGGTGTCGAACTCATTTGTTATGAGGGCCAGATCTGACATAAATGAGATCCTGTTGGGCTGGGCCATGTCGGGCTGGGCCATGTGTGTACCTATTTAAGATTAGGTAGCAGAGATATAAATTTTGTAAAGAACACACACACACACACACACACACATATATATATATATATATATGTGTGTGTGTGTGTGTGTGTGTGTGTAAACTTAAAACATGCTTAAAACGTTAGCACTCATTGGTCTTAAAGATGCTTTCTTTGTATTTCTCCCATGGGAACCAGGGAACAAGGCAAAGGAAGCTCTGGTTCTTTCCTTCCTTCCCCAGGGGACTGGGGGGGGGGAGCCTCAGCCACTAGAAGAAAGAGAGGCTTGGCTCAATAGCTTTGCTGTGCAATTGAGAGAGCCTGGCAAAGCAAGCTTTTCCTCCCCAAGGGAGGAGCCTCAGCCAATGGAGAAAATAGAGGTTTTGCTCTGCAGCTCCTGCGCAATCGAGCAAACCTTGCAAAGCAAGCTGTGATGCAGAAGGAAGCAAGAGAGAGGGAGAAGGAAGCAGATGCCAGCCAGTTGCTCAGGCCCTCTGAGGGCCTGATTCAGCTCCCGAACTGCATGCTTGACACCTGTGATCTAAAGGACAGCTCTGCAACTTCTTTAACCATTTGTAAATTCACACCCCCCCCCCCCAACAGACCTGCGCTGCTGTTTTGTGCAAATCTTTCAAGTGGTTTGGAAAGTGCAAAGCACCCAGTGTGTTTGAAGAGGCAGCTTCCTTCCTATCTCTGCAATAACTTCATGTACTTTTTATAACCAGCAAGTGCGTAGGGGTTGTCCCTTTCCTTTTAATGATTAATACATCTTCGAGGGGAAAGACGGTAGTTCGTAATACTGACAAACACATTTACACATGATTTTCATCTTAATTTCGACCACTTTATGTATGCTAATTGGAAGCCTAAATCAAAAGCTGTTACTCACCATTTGTAACCTGAATGCCGCCTTGGCTTGTCGAGAACCCCATCTTCAGCCTCAAATCTGCTGTTTCTTTGCTTCCTCTTTGCAGAATTTTATACCAAGATGAGCAATATTGTCTATCCCTTGTTACTGAGCTTGTCAGGTAGGGTTACCAAGCTCCAGGTGGGGCCTGGAGATCTCCCATTATTACAACCAGAGATCAGTTTTCCTGGAGAAAATAGCTGCTTTGGAGGAGAGGCATTATAGAAGAGAAAAGAAGGCAAAGGCTGATGGTGCAAAACCAGGTAAAATATATTTTACTAGGAGTAAGGCCCGTTGTGAAGAAAAATACAATGGGCTCCAGAAGGAGTCCCTGGGTGAGTGCCCGCCACCTTTGCTATCTTCCTACCCACCCAAGTGAAGGCATTCACTCCCCTCACCCACCTCAAGGGGAGCTAATCTCTGCCATCTAGAGAGCAGTTGTAAATCTGAGTGGTCTGAGTGAGAAGGAAATGGCATTGTACTGTCTGAGGTCCTATCCCTTCTCAAACCCCACCCTCTCCAGGCCCCACCCCTAACCTGGAGCTGGCAACCCTATCTCTTTTCTTTTATCCCTCTGACTTCAGCTTTCCATTGCCTTCCCTCTCCCTGCAGCTTCTACATAGGAAAATGGCAATCTTTCTTCACAGTGAAGGGGGGGAGGCAAAGCAGTTTGCATCATTCTCATCTCCCCCCATGTGATTTGAACAACAACCCTGTGAGGCAGGTTAGGCTACAAGTCTGTGCCTGGTCCAAAATCACCCAGTCAGTTTCCATAGCAAGAACCTGGGTCTGGCAGGTCTAACTCTGAAGACCTAACTTGTATGTCCTCCTCAAATTCCACCACAGAATCTGCCATAATTTCCCACCAACTTGGAAAGGCGCCACTAAAGGCCTCTGGACAAGTGCCTTGCTGTCTTCCCACCCACCCAAGTGAAGGCATTCACCCCCCCCCCCAAGGGGAGCAGCTCTCTGCCATCTATTTGGATAGCAGTTGTAATTTTGAGAGATCTCCAGCCCTCGCCTGGAGATTGGCAACAGTGGTTCTTCAGGAGGAAAGCCCTTTTCCTCAGAAGCCTGTATTGATCTCTTAGGAATTTCCCACCAGCCTGGAAAGGTAGCACTAAAGGCCTCTGAGCAAGTGCCCCCCCCCAGCTTAACTGTCTTCCCCCCAACCTAAGTGAAGGTATTTACTTCCCCCCACACACACACCTAAAGGGGAGCCAATCTCTGCCATCTATCTGAAGAGCTGTTGTAATTCTGAGTGATCTCCAGCCCTCACTTGGAGATTGGCAACAGAGGTTCCCCAGGAGGAAAGGCCTTTCCTTCAGAGGCCTATAGTAATCCCTTAGGAATTTCCTTAGGAAGGCCTCTGGGTGAGTGGCCCGCCCCAGCCTTGCTGTCTTTCCACCCACCTAAGTGAAGATATTCACTCCCCCCCCCTCCTCAAGGGGAGCTGATCTCTGCCATGTAGAATTTCTTGCCCTGGAGTTGGCAACCCTGCAGCCTCTAAGGAAAAGGACATTCTTTCTTCGCAGTATGTGTGTGGTGGTGGAGGGGAAACCAAAGCAGCTGACCTCATTCTCATTTCTCTCCCCGCTTTGGTCTGAACAACCCTGTGAAAGCTTCCCTATCTCCTTCTCAGGCAACCATTTTGAGGGTGAGGCTGCAGAGAGGAGGGAGTGAAAGACAGTAAAGATGGACAGCCATGTCCTCTGAGGTGGTGCCAGGCTCCCTGGCTTTTGCAGTGGCTTTTGGAGGCTGTGTGAGCTGGGAGGCCATCTGTGTGAGCTGTTGACAGGGCCTTTTGTGAGGCCACAGGGGCTCTGCAGCCCTTTCTGAAGACAGTTGACAGAGAAGAGCTAAGCGATGTGGCTGCCTCTGAGGTAAGACTGCTTCTGGCAGCTTGTTCAACATTCCTGGGCCTGAGTAGGCGGGGCAGGGGAGTCAGCCAATGGGATTCCAGAGACACCGACTGACATGTAATGGACCAATCGTTTGTTCTCAAAATATTAACAAATGGCCTTCCTTGGTTTGGCCATGGCGATAAGAGAATTATTACTATAGAGTACTCAGTTACAATTTCAAGAAATTCCTCTACGCATTTTGCCAGCAGGCTTCTTCAGGGGGCCTATAATATATTATACACAGGGTTTCTTTTGAGCAGGAATGCACAGGAACACAGTTCTGGCTGAGTGGCGCCAGAGAGGGTGGCCTAATATGCAAATGAGTTCCTGCTGGGCTTTTTCTACAAAAATTCCCTGAGTGAAACAATGGTGACATCAGGGAATGGGGCCTAATATGTGAATGAGTTCCTAAGGGACTTTTTCTACCAAAAAAGCCCTGATTATACATACAATCACAAGACTGAGTTTTCATAAATAACTGTTGTTAAAATTATATAAATAAAATATTACATTTTAATGTTAAAATCCAGGTCATAGAATCCTAGAGTTGGAAGGGGCCATACAGACCATGTAGTCCACCCCCATGCTCCATGCAGGTTCAGCTTAGAGCAGGGGTGTCAAACATATGACCCAGGGGCCAAATCAGGCCCTTGGAAGGCTCCTATCAGCACCCCGAGCAACTGACTGTCCTCTGCTTCCTTCTGCCTCTCTCTTGCTTCCTTCTGCATCACAGCTTGTTTTGCTAGGCTTGCTCAATCACGCAGGACCTACAGAGCAAAGCCTCTATTTTCTCCATTGGCTGAGGCTCCTCTCTTGGGGAGGAAGCGGGGAGGGAGAGCTTGCTTTGCCAGGCTCTCTCAATTGCACAGCAGAGCTACTGAGCCAAGCCTCTCTTCCTTCTATTGGCTGAGACTCCTCCCCCTCCTGGTTCCCTGGGGAAGGAAGGAAAGAGCCAGAGCTTCCTTTGCCCAGTTAGAATAAATAATAAATAAGTTCCCTGGATCCCATGGGAGAAATACAAAGAAGGTACCTTTAAGACCCAACAAGTGCTAATGTTTTAAGCATGTTTTATTTTAAGGGTTTTTAAAAAAAATATATCTTTAATTGTGTTTGTCTATGCCCTTTATAAAGTTTGTATCTATGTTACGTAAATAGGTATACACCTGGCCCAACATGGCCCAACCCAACAAGGTCTCATTTCTGTCAGATCCGGCCCTCATAACAAATGAGTTCGACACCCTTGGCCTAGAGCATCTCCAACAAATGATCATCCAGCTGTGTTTTGAAGACTGCCAATGAAGGGGAGCTGGTTTCACCTCTGAACTACTCTGGCTGTAAAAAAAAAAGATTTCATAATACCCCTTTCCCCTTGCAATTTGAGCCCATTGCTTCGAGTTCTAAGCTATCAGTCCCATGCAAAACCTCTGTGTCATTAAACTCAGCTGGTCCTTCCCTTCCCCGAGCTCCACTTCCAAATCTCCAGGAATTCTCCAGCCTGGAGCTGGCAACACTGGTCTTGGCATCCCGGTCATTTCTTCCAGGAACTTGCTCATTGTATGCCTCTCAGTAGATTGTACCATCCTAAACTATTCCATTTCCTTTATTAGCTTCCGTGGTCAAAGGTCTTAAGCTCAACCAGGATATATCAATTATCAAAACATACATGGATATACAACATTAGTCACAATCAGTGTTCCCTCTAAGCTGAGTTAGCGCAAGCTAGCTCACAGATTTTTAGCCTCCAGCTCACACGTTTTTGTGTTAGCTCTGGAAGAATAGCCCCAGAGCACAGTTTATGCAGTAGCTCACAATTTTAATGCCAGTAGTGCACAAAGTAGAATTTTTGCTCACAAGACTACAACTTAGAGGGAACATGGCTCACAATATTCACAGAATTCAAAGGTTACAGTCAAAATATTCAAATCTAGAAACAGGAATTTCTAATAAAATCTATCATTCAGTTAAATAAATCTAAAATTGTCACATCAGCCAAATATATACCAGATTCTGTTACAATCGGATCAATCCAGATTTTTGTCATCTTACAGATAAAATTATCATTTTAAAAAATGTAATAAAATAGGTAGTTTCAGAGTTAATATCTGCCAACAAATAGAGGACCACCCAAAGTACAGTTGGTAATTGGTGTTTGGTAAAAACAGGAGTTATCCAAATTGATTTAGGAATCGACCATTGATAACAAAGTAGTAGAAGATGGCCAAGTGTTTCTACAGTTCCAGACTCATGATCACATAAGCGATCTGAGTACGGGACTTTAGAAAAGTGACCTGTAAGTAAAACCTCACCCTTCTGAGCTTAGAACCCTACTTGAATACTCAAGGGAGCTCGTGTGCTCCACGGAAAGTGGTCTTAGCCTGGCACTGCCCATATGGCACTCTAGTCCAGAAGGTTATGAAGCACATAATTTTGTTTGGTCAGATGCTTTTCTCTGGTCATGAAAAGCCAGACAGGTGGCTGTGCTGGGCAGAATCCTCCTCTACTTGGAATGCCAGGGAGTGAAGAGAGCCAGTTTCACCACATCATCTGCTGCACAGCTTCATGGCCTCCTACAGGGGTGCGGCAGGGATACTCCTCTGTGCTACAGAGAGAGATGGAAAAAGACCAGAGAGACACTCTGCCACAGACCATATTTATATTCTGATCTAAAAGTGGTTCCCTATTCTAATTCAGAAAGAAAAGCATATGTTTTGCCATAGAGATATCCAGGAATAAAGGGACATGCATGAGATAGAGAAGGTAGAGAAAGAAGTACTTTTCTCCCTTTCTCACAATACAGGATCTCATGGACACTCAATGAAATTGCTGAGCAGTTGGATAAAAGGAAGTCCTTCTTCACCCAAAGAGTGATTAACACATGGAATTCACTGCCACAGGAGGTGGTGGTGGCTACAAGCATAGGCAGCTTCAAGAGGGGATTGGATAAACATAAGGAGCAGAGGTCCATCAGTGGCTATTAGCCACAGGGTATTGACAGTAATGCTCTGTATTCTTGGTGCTTGGGAGGGGGCACAGTGGGAGGGCTTCTAGTGTCCTGGCCCCACTGATGGACCTCCTGTTGGCACCTGTTTTTTTGGCCACTGCGTGACAGAGTGTTGTACTGGATGGGCCATTAGCGTGATCCAACATGGTTTCTCTTATGTTCTTATGGTATCTGGTTGAGAAAAATATATTTCGTTATTATGAATGACAAAATAATAATGACAAAACAGGAATGCAAGAATAATAATGTATGGGAATTATTTGCACTGTGTTGGTCTATGTTTATAGATTTCTGGAACAAAAATGTTCCTATGGAGTTGGCAAAGAAGGATATGCTGAATATGATGTAAGAGTTGGAAACGGACCCAGAGCAAGAAATTGAAATAGGACAAATGGTTATGAAAGTGGGACAATTTTGACTGGAAGTATGTATGAAAGTAATTTTTTTCCTGTAAAAAAATAAATAAAAGCAAAGCAATGCCTTTTGTAGTACTTTGCAGGTTCTGCACTTGTACTAATATTTGTAATAAATATAAAAAGAGGGGGTCATACTAGCTTCACATTCAAGTTACAGCCACTTCCAGCAATACAAATGTTTCGGTGCATAACGTTTTTAGTGGGTCAGATTTTGGGTCCAATCAGGCCCTTTAAGACCAACAAAAGTTTATTCAAGGGAGGAGCTTTTCAGACTGTTGGAATATAAGTTATTTACATTCCAGCCATTATAGAGTTAAGTGTTGTTGTTTACCTAAAAGAGGAAGTGATGCATTGTGGCCTATACCTGATTAGGTTCGGGGTCTTCTAAGCCCGGGAAAGACGTAAAGACTGAATTGTTCAGTTGGCACCTTGTGCATGAAACTCCTTTGATCTTGTATGCAAACGGAATTGGTCTTCCTGGCGCAAAGTTCTCTGGGGAGAAGAACCAGCTAACAAAGGGGAATAAAAGCAGCCATGTAGCAGATTAGATGTAGTTAGCCATGCTAGTAAGCTAGGTTTTATTTCTTTCATCCCAAGTACCTTTTCCTGATGTTTTTCTAGTAAACTTTGTTTCTTTTGATAAATCCAAATCCAAATTGGCATAGAAATAAAAAGTACAGCATAGCAAATTTACATAGTTTTTTGTAGCTGAAACTCTTTTGATAAGCTTAAATCTCCATTTATTGCAACCTCCACACCACTCATTTTAAACGCATTTCCCAACACAAACCAACATGGCTGCCCACCTGGATTTATTTGTATTGGGTGTCTCCTTGCATTAAGGGTCATCTTCCTTTTGAGTAAATGTGGTATACTTGTTGTATGGCTGTGAGAGCTGGACCATAGGAAGGCTGAATGCAGAAGAATAGATACTTTTGAGCTGTGGTGCTGGAGAAGAATCTTGAGAGTCCCTTGGACTGCAAGAAGATCCAGTCAGTCAGTCCTAAGGGAAATCAACCCAGACTGTTCCTTGGAAGGTCAGATGCTGAAGCTGAAGCTCAAATACTTTGGCCACCCAATGAGAAGGGAGCACTTACTGGAGAAGATCCTGATGCAGAGAAAGACAGAAGGCAAAAGAAGAAGGGGACGGCAAATGATGAGATGGCTGGACAGCATTACTGATGTAATAAACACGAATTTGAGCAGACTTCGGAGGATGGTGGAAGACAGGAGGGCCTGGCATGACTTAGTCCATGGGGTCACAAAGAGTTGGACTCAACTGTGTGACTGAACAACAACAAACAACAACTTGTTTTATTGCGATAGGAAAAAAAATCTGTTGCGTAGCATGCACAGTGGCGGCCAAGAGACTGTGGGAAAGTGCTATTTAGATGCTCCACAGTGTACTGAGAAAACTACACCACAGCACAAAGAGTCATTGCCATGTGTATGTAAAACCTTACATGTAAATGTATTGTGCTGAGAAAATGGAGACAGAGAGAATGATGTAAACTGCTCTGAGAGTCAATTTGGTGCAGCAGTTAAAAGTGGCGGACTCTAATCTGGAAGATTAGATTCCCCACCACGCCTCCATATGCGCCTGCTGGTGTGACCTTGAGTCAGTCACAAGTTCGCTCAGAGGTGTTCTCTCAAGAGCGGTTCTTTCAGAGCTCACTCAGTTCCACCTACATCACAGGGAGATGGAAGAGAAGAAGAAGATTGTAAGCCACTCTGAGACTCCTCCTCCTTCTAAAACAACAGGCTGAGAGCCAGTGTGGTTAGAGGTTGGACTTGGACTGGAAAGACCTGCCTTCAAATCCCTTCTCAGCCATAAGACTTGTGAGTGACCCCTGTTTTACTTTATCCATAGTCTGCCTTTCTCCTCGACAGGGACCCAAAGCACTTTACAGCATTCTTTTCTCCTCTGTTTTGTTCTTACAACAACCCTGTGAGGTAGGTAAGGCCAAGAGAGCGTGACTGGCCCCCAAGGTCACCCAGCAAGCTTCCATGGCATGAGTGGGGATTCGAATCTGGATCCAGCACTTTGACCACAACACCACACTGGCTTTATTAGCCATATGACCTCATGGGCAGAGGTTGTAGACAGCCATGATGGTTCGCAGAAAAAACCCAAACCAAAGTCCTCTTGCAGTGATGGATAAACTTGGTCTCAATGGTACAAGTGGAACACCCAAGTCCCATGAAAGGCTTAGGGCAGAGGGAAATTGGGGTAGTCCTATTAGCAAAGCTGTAAATTAATTAATTAATTGAAAAAAATTGTTAGCTGTCTTTCAGAGCAGCATACAATCTGTAGAGTACCTGGGCCCCGCCTGTGGATATCTGTTTGGTGTAGTTGTTAAGTGTGCAGACTCTTATCGGGGAGAACCAGGTTTGATTCCCCACTCCCCCACTTGCAGCTGCTGAAATGGCCTTGGGTCACCCATAGCTCTAGTAGGAGTTGTCCTTGAAAGGGCAGCTGCTGGGAGAGCTTTCTCAGCTCCACCTACTTCACAGGGTGTCTGTTGTGGTGGTGGTGGGGGGGAGTAAAAGAGATTGTGACCACTCTGAGTATAGGGTGGGATATTAATCCAATATCATCTTCTTCTTCCTCTTCTTCTTCTTCACCTCCTTCTCCACCATTGGGGCCACATGGATGCTAAACTCATTCTTCAGCAAATTTGGGGAAATCCCCAGATTTGCAGATAAAATACGAAATGTTCAAAACATACATGGAGGAGTTCAGTCTCTCCCCCCCCCCCCCCCCATTAAGTTGTGTTCTTTGTGCAAGCGAAGAGAATCTACTTACCTTCAGGAGTTGTCTTCAGAGTGGCCACCCAACACAGGAACTGGATGGGACATGCTATTCACAGCAGCACAACCCAGGAGTCACAATACAGAAGTGTATGGGGGGGGGGATTCCCCCTCCCCCCACACACACATAGGTATTGTGGTCCCACACTTGTATGATAAAAGAATCTTTTTTGTTTTGCTGTCAAGTCACAGCAGACTTAAGGCAACCCCTTGGGGTTTCCAAGGCAAGAGACATTGAGAAGTGGTTTGGCACTGCCCACCCCTGCATAGGGACCCTGAACTTCCTCGGGGGTCTCCCATCCAAAAACTAACCCAGGCCGACCTTGCTTAACTTCCAAGATCTGATAAGATCCAACTAGCCTGGGGTATCCAAGTCAGGATGCAATATGGATAAAACACATAAAATAGAATACATAAAATATGTTTAAGCCAAAACTTAAAAACCACCATTTAAGACTGCTAGTAACTTAACCAAATATGATCCTAAATAAAAACTGTCTTCACCTGCCTCCTAAAGACGGAAAGTGAGGGGGCCAGGCGCAGCTCCCTGAGGAAGCTGTTCCATAACCACGGGGCTGCCACCAAAAAGGCCCTGTCTTGCATGCCCACCAGTTGAGCTTCTTTGATTGGCTGGACAGTCAAGATGGCTCCCCCCCTCAATGATTTTAATCCTCAGGCAGGAACATCTGGTAGATGATGGTCCTTCAGATACCCTGGTCCCAAGCCACACAGGGCTAGAAGATTGACCAACACCTTGAACTGGGTTTGGGAAGGTATCAGCAGTCAGTGTGATTGCTACAGTATTAGAATCATAGACGGACCTCCAGGGTCATCTAGTCCAACCCCTGCACAATGCAGGAAACTCACAAATACGTCCCCCTAAATTCACAGGATCTTCGTTGTTGTCAGATGGCCATCCAGCCTCTGTTTAAAAACCTCCAAGGGAAAAGAGCCCACCACCTCCCGAGGAAGCCTGTTCCACTGAGGAACTACTCTAACGATCAGGAAGTTCTTCCTAATGTTGAGCCAGAAACTCTTATGATTTAATTTCAACCCACTGGTTCTGGTCCTACCTTCTGGGGCCACAGAAAACAATTCCACCCCAGCCTCTAGATGACAGCCCTTCAAGTCCTTGAAGATGGTGATCCTATCACCTCTCAGCCACCTCCTCTCCAGGCTAAACATGTCCAGCTCCTTCAGCCTTTCATCATAGGACTTGGTCTCCAGACCCCTCACCATCTTTGTTGCCCTCCTCTGGACCCATTCCAGCTTGTCTAGATCCTTCTTAGAATGTGGTGCCCCAAACTGAACACAAGACTCCAAGGGAGGTCTTACCAGAACAGAGTAAAGCAATACCATCACTTCACGTGATCTGGACACTAGACTTCTGTTGATACAGCCCAAAATGGCATTAGGGTCATGTGCTCCCTTGAGCTCACCCTGATCAGCAATCTAGCTGCAGGTCCTCGTTGCACACACATATAACATACTCTGTGACGAGCCACTGGGGGCCAAACTGGGTCAAGTTACCAAACAGCTAGGAGATCTCCAAGTCTACATGCCAAGTCTCCTCCCCCACCCCGGACATTCTTTGGCATCTGAAGAATTCCACACTTTGGCAGCTAAATTCTACATGACAAAGCAGACAGAGGGTGGGTAGCCACATCAGGCCTCAGAAATCTCCAGACCCATAAAGGTTACTGCCAGTCTGAAGGGCAATACAACTTGTGGGACAGGTATCCCCCCCCCCTCCCCAGAAGTGGTTCCTACTGGAGTGAGAGCATGTCTGGGCACTGGGGGGGGAGGTGTGACATCACTCTAGAGAGCCAGTTTGGTGTAGTGGTGAAGTGTGCGGACTCATGTCTGGGAGAACCGGGTTTAATCCCCCACTCCTCCACTTGCACCTGCTAGCATGGCCTTGGGTCAGCCAGAGCTCTGGCAGAGTTGTCCTTGAAAGGGCAGCTGTTGTGAGAGCTCTCTCAGCTCCACCCACCTCACAGGGTGTCTGTTGTGGAGGGAGAAGATATAGGAGATTGTACGCTGCTCTGAGTCTCTGATTCAGGGAGAAGGGTGAGGTATAGATCTTCTTCTTCTTCTTCTAGGGGTGTATTGGTGTTACCTCCGTGACTGAGATGCCCCTCTTCCTCTGAACCTCAGTGCTGCCCTCTGACCCCTCTTCTTGCTTTGGCATCTCCCTCTTCCCTACATGGCCTTCCACGGAGACACACCTCTGCACAGGTTCTCCTCCAACACCCTCCGCCCTCCTCTTCTTCCCACGGCTACCTGAAGGGGAACTTGGATCTTCTGACCTTCTTTGCAGCCCACTTCTTGGGAGATTTCTGCGCTGCTCTCCGCCGCAGGCATCCCCCATAACGGAGCGAAACTTGCCTGGATTCGCCCCCATCCCAACCCATGTTCCCTCTAAGCTGCAGTCTTGTGAGCAAAAATTCTACTTTGTGAGCTGCTGGCATGAGAGTGGGGAGCTCTGGGGTCATCCTTCCTGAGGGAAGACCAAAATGTGTGAGCTGGAGGCTAAACATCTGTGCGCTGGCTCAGCTCACTCAGCTTAGAGGGAACACGGATAGTCCAAGGGGGTTGGACTAGATGACCCTTGAGTCCCTTCCAACTCTATGATTCTATGATTTCCCAGGCCTGACAGACAGACAGTCCCGCCCTCTTTCCTCCACCCCAAAAGAGGAAGGCGCCAGTCCCGGCTGAGGGACGCGGGGGGGGGGCTCTTATCTGCTCCCCCCACCATGCCCAAGCCGGGAGGAGGGGGGTTCTTTTGCCACGAGGTGTGGGGGGGACGTCGCCTACCTGGGGAAGAAATGGGGGGAGGGAAGAAGGCGACTGAAGGAAGCCCCGCAGGGGGACTCCCACACCCAAGCGCCCCCGCCTCGGCCCCTTCCTCCCCCACTGGAGGTCTGCGGAGCGCCCCCCCTCCCCGTGCTCCCCCCCCCCCTCGATCGCAACCGACGCCTTTTCTTTGGCTTCCTTTTAAAGGCAGGACAGGAGAGGGGCGCTGGGTCGGCGCCCCCCCCCCCAGTCTGCCGCTACAAGAAGACCCCCTTTTTCCCTCCCCAGCCTCGCAGGATCCGTCCTCCAATCTACCCCCCCCGCAAATAAATTCTTGAGGGGCTCCTTAAATATATTGAATTTATCGACGGACGGACCGACGGACAAACAGACAGATGTGCGTATGTGTTTGTGAGTTTAAAAAAGACGGCTGATTCTATAGAGAGGACTCCTGAATCCGCAGCAAATAGGTTTTCTTTTTCCTCTTCTTCTTTTTCTTTTTCCTCCTCTTCTTCTTTTTCTTCTTCTCTTCTTTTTCTACTTTTTCCTCTTATTTTTCCTCTTCTTCCTCTTCTTTTTCCTCTTCTTATTCTTCTTTCTCCTCTTCTTCCTCCTCCTCTTCTTTTTTTCTTTTTCTTCTTTTTCCTCTTCTTCCTCTTCTAGCTCCCCCTCCTCCTCTTTTTCTTCTTCCTCTTTTCCCTCTTCTTCTTCCTCCTCCTCCTGGTGGAACGGACTCTCCCCGCGGGCTCTGGCGCTGTCGGAAGGAGCGCCCCAGTTTGCGCTTATCGACCCGGAGAGACCCAGGCAGTGGGGTGGGGGTGGGGGTGAGATGGAGGGGCTCTCCCTCTCTGGCCGACCCCGGCGCGATTCAATCCCGAGGATTAAAAGGGGGCGTCCCTCCCTCCTGCCCCAGATATCAGGCGGGGCGCTTCCCATAATTCCATTTGCATGGCGGGGGAGCGCTCCATAAATATGTCAAGGCGGTGAAATATGGGCAGGCATTTCAAACTTTCTATTTAAAAAGCATGAGTGATGGGCGCGCAAAAATGTGTTCCCATTTAAGGGTGCTGCGGAGTCTTTGGTGTCTGGAGCGGAGGCCCATCCATCACGCAGACAATAAAGAGAGTTTTTTTGCCTGACGCGGGGGATTTATGGCTGCCCTTCGCTGCCCTAATAATTCACGCCTCGTGTCAGCCCGTGACAGGCCTGGCGGGAAAACAGGAGCGCCCGGCATCCATCACAACTGCTCGTTTGGTTCGCTTTTATTTGCAAAACTCTGATCATCCGGACACCCCTCTTCATGTATAGATGGCATCGTTATAGACCACGCCGCAGCAAGAAAACCAAAACCCCCACCCCCACCCCACCGCCGCCCCCACGCGCGCGCACGCTTCCTCCTTTTCTGCGACTTCAACCAAAAATGATCCATCGTTTCTCCGGGACCGGCTTGATGAGCGCGGATGTGAATTATTTCCCGCGTCGCTAAAAGTGCGGTCCCCCAAGTGACAAATGCACTTTCAGCGGAATTAATTTCTTTTTTTTTGGGGGGGGGGAGGACGGGGGGACCTGGAGCGGAGGGGAGAGGAGAGGAGACAGCTACGGGCCCGGGAATAGCTGCAAAATCCAGACGAGCCGAGCGGGTCGAGATCCGGACCCTCCCCAAACGCTTTTCCACCTGTCTCTCTCTCTCTTGTGACTCGGTCTCTCTGTGGGTCTCTGTCTCTCTCTGACTCTGTCTCTCTCTGTGTGTCTTGTCTCTCTGGCTCTCTCTCTCTGTCTTTCTCTCTGTGTGTGTTATTGTCTTTGTCTCTCTCTGTGTGTCTCTGTCTTTCTGTATCTCTCTCTCTCTGACTCTGTCTCTCTGTGACTCTCTCTCTCTGCCTGTCTTTCTGTCTCTCTCTCTGTAACTCTCTCTCTCTCTGTCTCTCTCTGTTTTCTCCCCCCCCCCAAGCTGCTTATGTCGCGTTGCTCAGTTGGCGCTTTCTTCTTGCCAAGGTCGCCCGACACCACCACCCCCTGCAGCTAGACGCCTCTCTCCTCCTCCTTTCTGCCATCCTTCCCCCCCTCCCCACGCCGCCCTCCTCGGGTGTTTCGGCAGCAGCCCTGTAGAGCCAGTCCGCACAGGGCGCAACGCCAAGTGCGCGGGCGGGCCAGTGGCATCTCTTCCGTTTGCGCCCAGAGTTCTGGTGGCTTGACTCCTTCCTTGCTTCCTGGACTGTCCCCCGGACTTCGGGCCGGCTCTCGGGAGTCCGGGAGAGCGCGCGTGGAGGCAGCCGAATGCGCTTGAGGGCTGGAGCAGAAAGGCACACCATCCGGGCTCCAGTCGCTCGGGCTCTTTTCTCCCCGGCTCTGGCCTCGGCTATCCGGACCGGGAAAGGGCTCCGTGGTGGGCCCAAGCGCTGCGGGGGGGGGGGGGGAGCTTTCAGACGGAGGGGGCAGGGCAGGCCCTGGCCTTGGGTCTCTCCCGCGGCCAATCGACGTTGCCGACGCTCACATTCAGCAGGAAACTGGGCAGGCCTCAGGGCGCCGCATGCTTTCGGGGTGCCACGTAAACGCACTGCTGCGGGGACAACGGAAAGGAGGCCCTTTGAATTGGAGACGGAGCCCCGCCAGGGCAAGTTGGAAGGGGTGAAACCTGTTTCAGTCTCCGGTGGAAGGAAGCGCCGGGTGAGCCAGGAGAAATGCCCGGGGAGTGGGGAGAGATCTGGACGCCTCGGAGAGGCGGCTTCTCCCTGCGGGAGCGAGGAGCCCCGAAGCAGCGGCTGGGCTCGCAGGAGCGCGGCCTTGCGCCTCCGGCTGTCCTCCGGCCGCTGCTCCTGAATCGTCCCTGACTGGCTGGAGCCCCAAGGCCGGCCTTTGCCTGCCGGAGAAGAGCAGCTGGCGGCTGCAGCCCGAGCGGAGCGCGCAAAACTCCCCAGGCCTCAGCCCCTTTCTGCGAGCCCTCGAGCAACCGACCCCACTGGCCAAGCGCTGGAGACTTTCTCGCCTTCTTCTAGCGAAGGAGTCCTTTGGGTGGCGAAGCCATGGGCAGCTCGATCCTTCTCGCCCCGCCCCGAGCAATGGCCCGTCAGTCTTCTGCCTTGCCGCGGGTCCGGAGGACGGAGCCGGCGCGTTGGAGGGGGCCCGATCCCTGCCCTTCGTGGGCTCCATTTCCGACCGTCTGGCTGGACCGTCACAGGAGCCTTGCGGGGACATATTTGGCCGCCTAGCCCACTAGGCAAAGTAGGCGGTTGCCTAGGGCGCCGGGAAGTGGGGCGCGCCTAATTGGGCTCCCCCCCCCCCTCGCGGTGCCCATGGCAAAAACCTAGTTTGCCTGCCTGCCTGCCCCTCCCGCTCTTTTGGAAAGGGACCAAAACACACACCCTACCCCCACTCCCGCCTGGAGTTGCAGCCTGGCTCCGAAAGACCCCGGCCTCGGACTCCGCAGCGCCTTGGCCGGCCGGGACCCGAGGGAAAGAGACGCGGAGTCCCTGGGGCTGGCCCTGAGGCCGTCTAGGGCCGGGGGGGAGGGGGGGTGCGGAGAAGCGGCGCTCCTGGGTTCCGTCCGGGTTTTGCAGCTCGCCCCGCCTGACCTGTCAAGCGGATTATTTGAGCCGGGAGATTAATAGGGGAGGCGGGCCCGCCATAATCATCGTTTTGTTTGATGTGACAACTTTGATAGGCGTTGATTTACTTACAAACGGATCGGGTTTTAATTGAGTGCCTCTGTCCCGGCCGAGATGAAAGGCGACGCGCCTCGGAGAAGGAGAAGGAGGAGAAGGAGGCGAGAGAAGCCGCCCGCCCGGGCGCGCCGCCTCCGCTCGGATTAGCCGGCTCGACAGCGAAGAGGACGGGGCGGGCGGGAGAAGCCCCCCTCCCTCCCCTCCCCTCCCCCTCCTCGAGTCTCCCTAGCCCCCCTTTCTTCGCTGAAAAATAAATCATCCCCATTGTGTGCAAATAAAATCGACTTGACATCCCTGCCAATAGCGGTAGGTGAAGGCAAGCGCCGACTGGCACTTGCTAATGAAGTCGCCCGCTCTGCACCTTCAGAGAACTGCAAACACCCCCCACCCCCAGAGCAAGGGCTTGCGTTTCTCCCTTTTATTGGGGTGTGTGTGTGTGTGTGTGAAGGATACTTCGGGGAGGAAATCTCTCTCCGTCACCAGGGCGACCTGAAAAGTCAAAATCGCTTGGCTAGGCGATGGGTGCGGGGCTCCGGTTTTTTTTCCCCCGAGGGAAGCTGAAGTTGATTAGGAATCGCCACCTTCCCCTCCCCCCACCGTCCCTCCGCCAGCTGTGCTGCGAAGGCTGCACTGGAAACCGGGAGGGGGAGGAAGCGTCCGACTGGTGCGGTTGGCCGCCCCGGGAGGAGGTGGAGAGGCAGATCCCGGGACAGGGGCCCCCTGCCCTCGACGGCCGCGGCTTCAGGACGCGCTCCTGGCTTCCCCCACCGCCGGCTGAGAGAAGGAGGAGGGAGGAGGAGGAAGAAGGAGAAAAAAAGGAAGAGGAAGAAGAAGAATCCGATGCAAGCCTAGGAGATTCCTTGGCTGGGTTCATAAGAGATGCAGACCCCTCACTTCAAAGGCTCCGCCGGCGGACCGCGATCCTTCTGAAGTTGCTGCATCGTCCGGCGTCCTGGAGCGGAAAACCCTGCCTCCTCCCGCCCACCCCGCAGCCCCCAAGCGCTCCCTGCCTTCCTCTCTCGCGGTTGCTTTTCGGCACGTCAAGACGCCACTTGTTCTACACGTGTCCCGGGGACCACCTTTGATTCCCCCCCTCCCGGCGGCTCTCCCAAAGGGGGGTGGGAATTCTTCCGGCATCTCGCTCTTCCTCAAGAAGACCATTAATCTTGGAGGAGCCTTTTCACCCTGGGAGGCAGGAGAAAGGCGGCCCCAGAACCCCCCCCCCCCCCCGCCTTGGAAGGGAAACAGCTGTTCGCCAGCCCTCGCCTGCCCCCCCCCCGCAGAGCTTTCTTTCTTTCTTTCTTTCTTTCTTTCTTTCTTTCTTTCTTTCTTTCTTTCTTTCTTTCTTTCTTTCTTTCTCTCTCTCTCTCTCTCTCTCTCTTTCTTTCTTTCTTTCTTTCTTTCTTTCTTTCTTTCTTTCTTTCTTTCTTTCTTTCTTTCTTTCTTTCTTTCTCTCTCTCTCTCTTCTGCCTTCCAGTTAACAAATGGGACTTGGCACCTCAAGAAAGAGAATTTGTGGCGGAGGGGGGGGGATTCAATCGTAAAATGCATTTTCGAGTCTTTCCCCCACGATTCAGTCCCTGGGACACCCCCCCTGCCCGAAATCCTGGAGACAAATGGGCGGTCTCCTTCGTGACGTTGATCGAGGCAGGATTAGAACCCAGGGCGCATCTCAAGACGCCTTCGCCAATGGTGTGGGGGCGGAAGGGGGGGGGGGGTCTCCGATTTCTTTCAAAGTAAGCCCGAAATTTCTTCGGAATCGCCTTCCTCAGGGAGCTCTTCCGCGGACGCCCCACTGAAAATGGGGAGGGGGGAAATGCGACTTTCTTGGGGGGGGGGAGGTCTGATCCCTTGTCTTCCAACGAAATCGAGACATCCCCGAGGCCGAAATAATGTTGGCTCTGCGCTGACTTCAGTTCTGCTGTTCGATTATTCCACTGAATACAGTTGGGCTTACTCCCGAGTAAACAGGGCTTGGTTGTAGCCGCCCCGCCACCAGTGCGTCGAGAGCAAGCCGCTCCGATGAGGGGGGTCGTCATAACACAAGCCCCCAGGCCAACACGGTATGGAGAACGCAAAGAGCTTCGGGCGTTTCAAAAGACAGATTTCCTATTTTTGCGCTCTTTGCTCCAGGTGCCGCCGCTCTCGAACTTGGTGCCGCCGCTGCTGTGATCATTCTTTTTATATTCACGTGGACACTCAGGGAACTCTCTTCGAAATAAAAATTATATTCGGGATGTTGTCAAGATTGAGTGCGAAAGCCAAAAAAGTTTTGACTTTTCCTGGGGGGCAGCTCTGAACCGCCTTCCCAAGGAGCTGAACCTCGCCGGGCCAAACCACCAGATAAAGCGTCCCTCTTTAGAAGAGGGGAATCAAGGAAAGGGTCTCCCCGCCCCCCTGTTTTCCCTTCCTTTTGGCCTTTGAGTGGCGGAGGATTCCAGTTCCCAAATCGGCCAGGGACCCCGCAAGCCCCTCTTCGCTGGTTCGCCACTGGTTAGAGGTGTTTCCTATCTGCGGTCGAAGACGCCTTGGTGACGCCACCGGGTCAGACCCGAAACCAAAGAAAAAAATTTCTTTCTTTCTTTCTTTCTTTCTTTCTTTCTCCGAAAATATAAATAAAACATACTATAGATTCCCCCCCCCCCCCTAAGTGGAAAGAAAAACCAAGTTCTGGGCAGCGGATTCGAGCCCCCCGCGCGCAACCTTCCACCTAACCGAAGAGACAAAGGAGTCGATCCTTCCAGAGTCCTCGAAGCCGGCGGCGCGCTCTCCGGAGGTTTTGGCTCCCCGGGTGGGCTGGGCTGCAGTGGGCTAAAAGGGACCAGGCGGGGCGCCTTGTCCCCGAAGACCCAGCTGGGACGCCCTGGCAGGATAACGCGAACCCTAGCGGGTTTACTGGCCTGGGCGCCGCATCTCTCTCCCCTTCCCCCGGGCTCAGCCTGGGGCACGATCTGTCGGGAAGTTCGCCAAGCGCCCAGCCCGGCTTTCCAGCCTCTGGGAGCCGGGCGTAGGGGGGGGGGCGTGCCTTTTACAGTCTTCGGAGCCTGTGTTTGGGGGGGCACCGCTCAAGGGGGTCGGCGCGGTGCGGGATCAAGGCGGCGGTGCGGGGTTCAAGAGCGCTCGGATCGAAGGCCTCTCTCTCCTCCTCTCTCTCGCTCGCTCTCGCCCCCCCCCCCCGCTTCTTGTTCTCCACCCTGCGAGCTGCTGTCGGGCCTTGGCCATCCAGGGGCCGCTCTGCGAGTCACTCGTCATCTCGGTTTAAACATTCCGCCGCGCCAGCCGATCGGGAGACGGATTGGCGATAACATTTCAATAATGCGCCTGCCTCTTCTCCATCCCCCCCAACCCGCAAATAAATCAACTCGCGTCTCCCCCCCCCCCCGCATCTGCTAGCGGGGTCAGCCAACCTTCTTCCCCCTGGTAAACACGCCGAGCCCCCGAGCCTGGGCCTCTTTACTCAGGAGGAAGCCTCTGGAGCGCGAGCAGACCCTCTGTGCGCCTGGGGCGCGCGAAGCCGGCGGCCGGTTCCGGAGCCTGGCGGCGGCATCCTAAACAGAGCTCCGAGAGCGCTGCTCTGTTTAGGATCCCGCTGCGAATCGCCGAGTCAGAGCCCCGCTTGAGACAGGCCGAGGCGGCCCGAAGTCTGGATTTGCTCCCCGGCCCAGGAAGCTGGGCGGCACCCCACTCCCAGCCGCGGGGTTATTACTCCGCGCGTCTTCTGTGTTTCCAAGCGGTGACCTCCCCGGGGCTGGAACGAACCGGATTCCGGAAGAGGAGATAAAGGGGGAGAAAGACAGACAAGAGAATCGGGACCCTCGAAAGCCCGGGGAGGCTGCAAGAAGGGAGCCAGCCGGCCCTTGGTCCGGCCGGCCAGGGAAGCGACGGCCTCGGCTGCAAGGCGCTGGGAAGGGCGCCTTTTGCAGGGAGGCCGCTGCCCGCCTGGTCGGTGGGTCTGCCGGTCTCTGCGCCGGCGCCCCCCGCTCCCGTCCCCGCCCGCGCGTTCCTTCCTTTCTTCCTCCCTTCAAGTCGCACCAGGCTTGTAATCAGCAACAAAACCTGACATAAATCAAGGGCGGATTGACAGGGGCTGACAAATAACTGATTGATTGCGGTTGGGGAGCATTGACAGCTGATGAAGGAGAGGGGAGAGAGACTTCTCTCCTCCTTCACCCCCCCTCCGGAGGCACAGAACGAGGGAGGGGGCGGGCTGGCCGCGAGGGGGCGGGCCGCGACGATCCCGTGGCGCGCGCCTCGCCCAATCCGGGCCCGGAGCCGCCGCCTCCCCCGTCCGTCCGCCGTTCCGATTGGAGAGCGGTTTGACTCCGGCTTGAAGGGGGGGCGAGGCGGAGTTTGGTGCCTTTCGTTTCGGGGAAAGGAGGGGGGGTTGGCCCCCTGGAGGCCCCGGCAGCTGGCTAGGTGGGGAGAGAGGAAAACAGGCGGGCAGACCGCCCCGTCCGTGCGCTTCGGAGCGGCGGAAAGCTGCCTTCGCGGCTGGCCTTTGTGCGCCCTCAGCAACAAGGAGAGGCGAGCCAAGCGGTCTCTCGGGGCCAGTTTCGCCCTTGGCACCGACGTGGTCGCTTTGTGGCCCCAGGTCCTGAGGAGCCCCGTCCGGGGAGGCAGCGGGAAGCTGGAAGCCGGAGGGGGAGAGCTGGAAGCACCAGAGAATCGCCCTCGCCAGCGCGTTGGGCAGGAGGACGCCGCCTCCAGAAAGGGGGTGGGGGGGGAGGAGACGGAGGCGGAGAGCCCGGCTGGCGGGGAGCGGGGAGGGCGGAGAAGCCCCTGCCAGGGCCGGTGACGTCACATCCCCTTGACCCTCCAATCACCTCGGGGTCCCATTTGATTGGAAGGCGGCAACGGCTTTAATCTCCCCACGAAGGCAGCGGCTTTTGAAGTGCGCGGCTCCGCCAGATCCCGGCCGGCCAGGGCAGCCAGCGCCTCGCAAGCACCGGCAGCAGGAAGAGGAGGAAGGCAGCCCGCCCGGCCAGCCAGCTAGCCAGCCAGCCAGCAGGGGCGGCGGCTGCGGCCGAGAGAGGCCCGGGCGAGAGGGGACAGCGGCGACGCCCGCCCGCCCCCTCGGGGCCCAGCGGAGCCGCTTCTCCGCCGCCGGGAGGGGGACCCGCCGCAGCTCCGAATCCTGGGCGCGGATCTCCGGCCTGCCAGCGCGCGCGGGAACAGAGGGGGGGTCACTTTCGGCGCGCCCCTCTCGCTGCACGCCCCCGCGGGGCGCTCCCGGTTGCGGCGCCCGAGCAGCGCGCCCGGCGCGGCGCCCGCCTCCCCGCCCGCCCGCTTTCATGCGAGCCCTTGGGTCATGAGTACGCCCCCCCCGCGCTCTGCACTCCGAAGAAGCGCGCAGCACCAGCAGCAGCAGCAACCGCAGCAGCTCCGAGGCGGCCCCCAGCCCGCCTGGCACAGCGCACCCGCCGCCAGCCCGGCCCCGGGACAGGCCTTCCTGCACGCCGTGCCCCCCTCCGACCCCCTCCGCCAGGCCAGCCGCCTGCCCATCCGAGTCCTCAAGATGCTGACGGCGCGGACGGGACACATCCTGCACCCCGAGTACCTCCAGCCCTTGCCCTCCACCCCTGTCAGCCCCATCGAGGTAAGTGGGAGTCCCGGGGAGGGGCGCGGGGGCCCGGCTTCTGATATTTCTACCCCCCTCACACACACACACGCACGCACGCGCGCCCCACCAGCTATGGAGACGCGGTTTCTTTCTGGGGAGCTCCGTCGCCGGCCCAGCCTCGCACCCTTTATCCCACCCCCCGCAGGAAGGTGCCATACCCCGGAATCCGCTTGGGGAGGCCGGCTCTTAAAACGCCCCAATCCCGCCCCCCCCCCAGATCTTGGCGGAGCTGTAGGAGGTGGGGGGGTGCGGTTGCAGATGGTGCTGGGGGGGTTGTCCTGAAGCAGGGGAGGGGGTAGAGGAAGGGGGGGCGTTCTCTGCCCATCCTCCCAGCCCCCGCACCACTTTGAGGGTCCGCTTGGAAACAGAGTTCGCTGTGCTGGATTGAAGGTGGGGAGGGGGAGGCAGAGAGAGAAAGAGACAATCCCCCCACCGGATAGCGACGGGGCTGGTTGCAGTATGTGAGGGGGTGGGCAGTAGCGAATGCGTGTGAATCAGCGGCCGAGCCGTCTCGTGTAGAGCTGGACACGTTTATAAAGATCTGGATTCAGATTTGGGAAGGGTCGGCGCGCGCGCCAGAAAGTTGGCGCGGAGCTTCTGGATCGGGGCGCTTGGGGAACTCCCCCCCCCCCCCGCGTCGGCGGGCTTCCAGGCAGCGCTCTGACCGGTTCTTTCTCTTTCTTCTCCCTCCCCCCCACGTCCAGTTGGACGCCAAGAAGAGCCCGCTGGCCCTGCTGGCGCAGACCTGCTCGCAGATCGGCAAGCCCGACCCGTCGCCCTCCTCCAAGCTCTCGTCGGTAGCGTCGAGCGGCGGTGGCGACAAGGAGTCGGCCAAGGCGGGCCCCCTGAAGCTGAGCGACATCGGCGTGGACGATAAGTCGAGCTTCAAGCCCTACTCCAAGCCCGGCGCCGACAAGAAGGAGCCGTCGGCGGCCGGAACGGGCGCGGCCTCCGGGGGCGTCTCGGCGGCGGGCGAGAAGTCGGGCTTTCGGGTGCCGAGCGCCACCTGCCAGCCGTTCACGCCAAGGACAGGCAGCCCCACCTCCGGCGCCTCGGCCTGCTCGCCCGGCCTCCTCCTGCCCGGCGGCGGCGAGGCCAAGAGCGGCGGGGAGGGCGAGAAGAAGGACGGGGCGTCGGCGTCGGGGGGCGAGGGCTGCGCCAAGGAGGCGTCGGGCGCCCACGGGCCGCGGCTGGGCGGCGGGATTACAGCGGCGGAGCTGAGCCAGGCGCAGGACGGCGCCAAGGGACTGCTGGCGGGCGCCTCTTCGGTGTCCTCGTCGTCCTCTTCGTCCTCGTCGTCTTCGTCCGACACGTCCTGCGGCGGCGGCGGCAACCCGGCCACGTCCTCTTGCTCCTCGTCTTCGTCGTCGTCGGTGCTGGGCTCGGGCCTGGTGGCGCCGGTGTCGCCTTACAAGGCCGGCCAGAGCGTCTTCCCGCTGCCGCCGGCGGGCATGAGCTACCCGGGGGCGCTGGCCGCGGGCGCGTACGCGGGCTACCCGCCGCAGTTCCTGCCGCACGGCGTGTCCCTGGACCCCAGCAAGCCCGGCAGCCTCGTGGGCGCGCAACTGGCCGGCAGCCTGGGCTGCGGGAAGGCGGCGGGCTCCAGCCCCCTGGCCGGCGCCTCGCCCCCGTCGGTGATGACGGCCAGCCTGTGCCGCGACCCCTACTGCCTCAGCTACCACTGCGCCAGCCAGCTGGCCGCCGGCGCCGCAGCCAGCGCCTCGTGCGCCCACGAGCAAGCCCTCAAGGCCGGCTACCCCCTGGTCTACCCGACGGCCGCCGCCGCCGCCCCCCTCCACGCCGTCCACTCCTCGCCGCCCGCCCTGGCCGGCCACCCGCTCTACCCCTACGGCTTCATGCTGCCCAACGACCCCCAGCCCCACATCTGCAACTGGGTCTCGGCCAACGGGCCGTGCGACAAGCGCTTCGCCACCTCCGACGAGCTCCTCAGCCATCTGCGGACGCACACCGCCTTCCCGGGCACCGACAAGCTCCTGGGCAGCTACCCGGGCTCCGGCTCGCTGGCCGCCGCTGCCGCCGCCGCCGCCATGGCGTGCCACATGCACATCCCCACCTCGGCGGCCCCGCCGGGCGGCAGCCCCGCCAGCCTGGCCCTGCGCAGCCCCCACCACCCCCTCGGACTGGGCAGCCGCTACCACCCCTACTCCAAGAGCCCCCTGCCCGCCCCCGGCGCCCCCCTGCCAGTGCCCGCCGCCGCCGCTGCCACCGGACCCTACTACTCCCCCTACGCGCTCTACGGGCAGAGACTTACCACCGCCTCCGCCCTCGGATACCAGTGAGTGCGCGCCGCCGCCACCACCGCCGCCGCCGCCTCTTGCTCGCCTCCCCTGTCGGCTTTTCCCGGGGGGGGGGGTGGGAGACGCCAGAGGGGCGGGCGGGCGGGGGGGGGCACAGGTCCAACGAGAGACACGACTTTCTTAAAAAAAACCAACAAAAACCCCACAAAATTGAGTTCTTGAGCTTTTTATATATATATCTATCTATATATATATCTATATATATATAGTGTTCATCTTTGAGGACCGGTTCCGTGGGCACTGTATTTATTTCTGTTAGCTTCAAGCCGGAGGATGAATCGATTTAAAAAAAAAAACCCACAAACCTGAATTGGAAGTGCATTACTTTAAAAAAAACACAAAAGCAAAACTTCAGCTCGGGAGGCTTAAAGGAAAGGCAAAAAAATAAAATAAACTCCAGCCGACCCACCCTCACGTGGAAACCACCCGTTGTAGACTATGAATAAATTTTCAAAAAAGGCAAGCGAAAATTAGAGGTCTTTCTCTTTTAATGTTACTTTTCAGCATTGCTATGATTGTATTGTACCTTCTTATTTAAAATGTCTCTTTCGGGGCCGGAGAACACCCGGCCGTGCATGACAGGAAGAAAAAAGAAAGCGAAAGAAAGGAAAGAAAGAAAGAAAAAGAAAGTCTCCACCCCATTATTTGCAATTTGTCCGTTTGCAGATTGCAATTGTTTTAAAGATATATATCACACATCCACCGCAAAAAAAAAAAAAATTGGTATTTTTTGGTATGTATTCTGGAAGACAGGCTAGCCCTTCTAGGACCCCATTCCCAAACCTCCGTTTGCCTTATTATTATTATTATTTGTCCTTTAAACAGGATGAACGCTGGACTACTTTCCAAATTTTTATGTCCGCCTTAGGGAAAGGGGCAGAAGCGAAGGGTGACACCATGTATTTAAAACTAATAAGACCATGTATCGCTTGAAAAGATTAAAAATTCCGTATATTTGATGTATTTTTTAAAAAAGGGTTTTTACTTTTCTTTGGAAACTGACCTCCCGGGTTCTCTTCCGAACGCGCCTTAAGCGTGTGTACTTGGGCGTGTGTGTGCGTTGTGGGGAAGGGGACTGTATAGTATTTAGGCGAAGGAAAGACCCTCGAAGAGTGCATTGGGTTGGGCTCATGGGAATCCAAATTTAAAAGCGTCGTTGTTATGGAAAGGTTTGTCAAAGAATATCGCTCCCCCCCCCCCCGCGCCCGAAAGAAACTGCAGAGCTTGGAATGAGAGCTAAAGGCGGAGGAACCGGGAAGGGTTCTTTCGAAGGACTTCTAAACAGGATAGCCGATCCTATGCTAAGGTTGGGAACAGATCTCCCCTTCCTCACCCCGTATGGAGGAAGCGGCAGGGGGTTGGGGGGGGGCAATGTGGGTCTCGCCAGGGGTCTTCCCTTGCAGGTCTTCAGGAACACGGAGGGGAAATGCCTCGCGCAACAACAACAACGGAGACTTCCCGTGGGTGCTTTTGGAGCAGAAGGGGCCCGCTTTCTGTCGCTTTTTTTTAAAAAAAACTTTTTTTGAAAGGACCCAATTCTCTGCTGAGAAGACCGGGGGAATCTTGGACTAAGGACTCGCTTTCCAGAGGCTCAGCGGCGGCCTCCCCCGCCAAGGGAAAGTGTTGTTCCGTTTTAACTTTAAAAAAGAAGAAGCAAATCCGGATTAGTGGGCGAGTCCTGCGGCTTCCGACGAGAGAAGAAGAAATTGGTTTAAAAAAAAAAAAAAAAGCAGCCGAGAGGCCTTCGAATTCCAGCCCTTTCGGGGAATCAAGGACAAACGCAAGATTCGCCGCCGTCCGAACGCGCTTACTCCGAATTGCCGAGAAGGTGGCTATGGAAAGGAAGGTGACTTGCTTGGAGCGTCGTCTTCCGATGGTTGGTTTGCGACCCCCCCCCCCCCCCTCGGCCTCGCAGCCTGGGAGTTAATTCGGTGGGGCTCAGCGGGGCTTACTTCTGCGTAAATCTCCACCGGGTCCGCTTGGAAGGATCCGCCTCGTGCAGGTTTGCTCAGAAGTAGGCGCCGCTGCGGCCGGCTCGGTCTCCTCTCGGCCGGTGAGCCAGAACGCTTGCGTGAGCGGCTGGCCTCGGCAGGGAAAGGCCAGCGCGGCGAGGGGGTTGCAACGCTGGGAAGTACATGGGGGTGGGCTGGGCTGGGCTGAATGCTTTTTTTTTATTTGAAAGGGGGGGCGCGTCGGCAAAGGTACAGGAGAGCCGAAAGCGGAATCCCAAAAAGCGAGAGAGGCCGGGAGAGGAGAAGGGAAAAGCGGCGCGTGTGTACTTGTGTGTGTGTGTTTGGGGTGTGTATGTGGGGGGGGGGGGGGATAGTCTGAAAGATAACATCTTCCCAAGCAGAATTGCCGTTCTGGCCCGGCTCTTTCTGTAAAGCAGAGAGTGCATTACTTGCCCCCTTGCTGTCGGGCCTGGGCCAGAAATCCCCCCTCGCCCCCTAAAGGCAGCCGGGGAGAGCCCTGCGCAGGCCGGGGAAGCCAGGCCTGCCTTGGTGGCTCTCCCTCCGGAGTCGCCGGCCGAGGAAATGGGGCCAGGATCGCCTCCCCCTCGCCCCCGCTCTGCACACCCAGAAACCCAGGCGCGCGAGAGCAAGTCCGGGCCGCGGCCTTCTTTTCCAAAAGGGGTTTGTTGCTTGGGGGGGGGTCGTGGGGGTCGCCCCCTCAAGCCCCAGTCACCCGCGAGCAGGCCGTGGGGGAAGCAAGGCCCTCACCCGGAGGGAGAAAGTCTGACTGCAGGGGCACCGCATCCACAATCGTAAGAGTCCGAGAGTTGGATTCTCGGATTCTAGGCTAGAATGTCAGTTTGGGGACAGGGCTGAACCACGATTCAAGGTCTCGTGCGCAATGGGCCCTGAACAGATCTGTCTTGCAACTGGATTTCCCCTGTGCAGGAATAGCAAAAACCCAGTTGCGGAACCGGATCCTTTAGTGCAATGTGAAGGCGCCCTCTTTTTCCAGCGCCGCTTTTTGCCACGTCGGCTGGTCGCTCTTCTCTGGGTTTCGTTGCCTTTTAAACCCGGCAGGGTCCTGGGGGGGGGGGGATAAATCCCCCCCTCTTTGGAAAAGCCCCTCAAAGCGTTGCAGTGGGAGGCGCGTTTGTCCTGGCAAGAGGGCACGGGGGGGGGCAGTGGGGGCAGGGCGGCGTCGGTGTCTGCCACACCAGGCCGCCTGCTGGCTCCAAGCCAGAGGCGCAGAGGGGACACCGCCCCCCCCCCCCCCCCCCCCCCACACACAGCAATGTTCCCTCTCAGCTGCAGAGTCTTGTGAGCAAAAATTCTACTTGGTAATCTCTTTCTGGCCAAAAAGTTGGGAGCTGCTGTGTAATTGATTGCGCTCTGGGGCCGTCCTTCCTGAGAGAAGACCAAAATGGGTGAGCTGGCTCACGCTCACTCAGCTTAGAGGGCACTCTGTCTCTTCCCGCCCCGTCCACCCAGGGGCCCTTCGGGAAGGCACCTCTTCTGGGCCAGCGGGCGCAAAGGCTGGGCGCGCGGAGTCTGAAGGGAGTCGTGGACGGGGCGGACCCGGGAGGGGCGACCCCTCTTCGGGCTGCCTCCTCCACCCTGCCCCTCGAGCCCGCAGAGCCTGGGTCTGCCCCAGGCCAGGGGGGTCGCCCGGAGGTTAATGGGGAAGCCCAGGCGTGGGCCGCGGACTTCTGGGCAGGCCCGACGGGGTCGCCGGCGCCACTCCCCTGCAAATCCTTCTTTGTTCTGGCCAGAGCGGAGCTGACAGCCAGCCGCTGGGGCCTGCCACGTCCTCTGGGGGGCGGGGATCGGTCGCTCCCAGAGGACAAGCCCTCCCACCGCCCCGTGAGCAGCCCCCCCCCCTCTCCCCGCCCAAATCCAGAGAAGGGCACCCCCTCCCCCCCTCCCGCCGCTTGCCCTTCCATCCTTCAGGGTTCCAAGGCCGCGGAGGAAATTCTGGGGAAGAAAGCGCTGGGAAGAAGAAGGGGTCCTCAAGCTCTTGCTGCAAGAGGGAAGAAAGGGCGGTGGAAAGGCGGTCTACAAATGGCAAATCAGAAAGGCCATAGGGAGGGGGAAGGAGAGAGAGAGGAGAGAGAGAGAGAGAGAGAGAGAGAGAGAGAATGAGTGAGTGTGTTCCTGGCAGATCCCGTTTTGCAAATACTTTCAAATTTGGACTAACCTTTATATATATATTTTTATATATTAAATCGGTTTTTATTATTTGATTGTTTCTATGATGTAACCCGCGCCGAGCCTGTTCTACGGGAAGGGCGGGCTAAAGAGAAAAAAAATCGAGAGACAGGGCAGCGCAGCAGAAATCCAGTCAAACAGAGAGGGGCTTTCGCACGTGCCGAACAAGGCAGTTTAAATCCGCTTCAGCAATCCGCAAGGGGATGTTGCCCGTTTGGTGCAGCGAAACCCAGCTGCGAAGTGTGTCCAAAACGGATTGTGTTATTTAGTGTGTGCGGAAGCCAAGAAGAAGGCTTCCCGGGGCAGGAGGGCTTTTAAAGTGTTTTAATCTTGCTGCTGTTATTATTATTATTATTATTATTATTATTATTATTATTATTATTATTATTATTATTATTATTAGATCCAGGTGGGCAGCCGTGTTGGTCTGAAGCAGTAGAACAAAGTAGGAGTCAAGTGTCACCTTTGAGACCAACTTAGTTTATTCAGAAGGACAGCTTTCGTGCGCTCTCTAAGCACACTTCATCAGACGAGGACGACGAGGACGCTGATGTCTGCGGAGCCCCAGATCCCAGGCCCTCTTCCTCAGGAGTAAGGCCCGCGGGAAAGAGCCCTTCCAGGCTGTGACCAACCTTGGCAACTTTACTGAGTGTAAGCCTGTTGAAGCCAGGGGGGTTACTTCGCGGCGCCGTGCAGGGGCGCTGGGGGTTCCGCGCTGCCGGGGGCGGGGCGGAGGGAGTCGGTGGGACTTCCTTTGCCTGGGAAAGTTGGGCAAGGTCCCCTTCAGCCGCCCTCGGAGGGGGTTGGGTGGAAGAAGACGGCTGTTCTGCCTCACTCACATTGGCCTATTCGATAGATGCAGGCGGGCAGCCGGGTTGGTCTGAAGCAGTAGAACAAAGCAGGAGTCAAGTGCATCTTTCAGACCCACAAAGTTTTATTCAGAATGTCAGCTTCCATGTGTGCATGCACACGTCTTCACACAATGGAACGGGGGTACAGTCAGCAGAGCCACAGATATACATTCGGGCATGTCACCGTTTTATTGGTTTTCCACGCTCATGCAACTCAGATCAAATTTGCTAATTTTACTCTTCTGCTATTGGATTTTAACTCTGTCCCACTTGCAATTCTAAACCCCACCAGCTCTGTGCAGCTGTGCTTACTGTACCTCATTTCTCCTCCGAAGAAGTGTGCTTAGAGCACACCAAAGCTTCCATTCTGAATAAAAGTGTGTTGGTCTTAAAGGTACTATTGGACTCCTGCTTTGTTCTATTGACCAATTCGGGAAATATTAAGATCAGGGCATCAAAGTTTATTTTTCAGAAGTGGGGGAGGGGGGGAGGACAACCTCAGACCCGTTGGGAAGGTGGAGAAGAATGGGGTTTCTCCCCCGCCCATCCATAACATTCAATTTCTGAGAAAGAGCAAGGAAGAAAGGAGATCCCACGTCCCTCCCAGACCAAGTCTGTCCCGCTGTGTTTTTCATCCCAAACCCGTTTCCACTCCAGGCACCGACTCCCCGGGACCCTTTCAACCCCCTCTCAGCGCGCTGTATTTTTAAGGGGTGTGAAATGGCAAGATGCGCTTGCGAATTGGGGCAGCCGGAGTGGATTGAAACGGCCTCATTTAGCACGTGTGGAAGCGCCCAGAATCTGCGCAGCTGGTTTGCCGGAGTGTGTGTGTATGTGTGTGTGTGTGTGTGTGTGTCCAGGACAGACAGCCTGTCCCCCAGGAAATGCGAAGTTACCCAGGAACCGGGGTACTTTGGGTGGTTGTTCAGATTGGAAAACAGTCGGTTAAGCAGAGACAGGAGGCCCCCGTGAGTCTTTTGGGTGCATTCGCAGGACACTAAATGAGGCATTTTGCGACTGGGTTTTTACTGTTGCAAGATAGCAAAAATCCACTTGCAAAACGCATCATTTCGTGTGGCGTGAACACACCCTTTGTCTCTCCCGGTGTGTTTGTGCGATCTCTTCTTTGCAGCTTCTTAGGCAACAGGGAGGGACGGCGTTCCCGTTCCCCGGGCTCCTGGAACTGATTTCTCAGGGAGAACTGGCTGGAAAAAAGGACTTTTCAGGAACCCATCCTCGTGGAACCCCGCCCTCCCCCGGTTTGCGTGTCTGTGTCGAGATTCCCACGGCCGTCTCCGGCCACCGTGTCTTTTCCTTTCTGTCTTGGAAAATGTCGACTGCTTGGGCTTGACTTGGGGAAAAAAAACACGACAACGTCTCGATCGATCCCGGTTAAGGAAAGACAGTCACCCTGCGACGCCTCGCAACGCGTTCAAGAAGACACACCAGAGAATCCCCAGGCCCCAATGACGACGCAACCAGAGAATCCCCTCGCCCAGAATTAAGACACAACCAGAGAATCCCCAGGCCCCGATTTAAGACACAACCAGAGAAAAACCCGCGGGGGAAGCCAGCGGGCCCAGAACCCCCTGCGAGATGCAGGACTGCCCAAGAAAGCGGTGACTTGAGCCGACGCCGCCAGAGATCGCGCTTCTCAGCCGGAACGTTCCTAGGCCGGGGCCCCTGCGCGCTTCCTCAGAAGTAAACCTCGCTGCGGTCGGCGGGCCTTCCTCGCGGAGAGTGATCTCTTCTCCGCTTTCGGGCAGGAGGGATGCGCGCCAGAGAATCTCCCGCTGGATGATGCCTCGGCCTCGACTGCTCCCCCTGAACCGCTGGGGCTGATCCGAAGAGCCAAAGACCCGCTTGGGAAAAGACAGCCAAATTCTCTGATCGGAGCCTAACCCGCCTGCAAACCGCTTCTGCTCCTCTTTTATATGCCGTGCCGTCAAAGGGAGATGGAAAGGGCGGGGGGGGGGGGCAACCCGCGAAGAGAGGCTCTTTCGATCGGCATAAACACCCCTCCCCCTGTTTTTCCCTGCCGGGTCACCTCTGGGAGGATTTCTGGCGGCTTGAGCACCGCTAGGCGGCGCTGTACCCTCCGTCGGGCTTTTGAAGTGACACTTCCGTCTGAACCATGGATATTTTAGGGTGTGTTTGAAAACAAAACAAAAACAATTTTTTCCCCTTGCATTTTATTTAACTTGGCCCGGTTTGTCTGCTTCGCTCTTTTAAAGAGAAAAGGGCTTGAGATGACGGTTCCTCCCCCCCCCCCTTCCAAATTGCAAACTGATTTTGAATTTAAAGTTCAAATACAATATTCAGTATGCGAGCTCCAAAAGAACTATACGGGGACTCCAGAACCTCGGTAAAAAGCAGAACTTTTTTTTTTAAAATAAAGGGAGGTTGGGGGGGGGCTAATTCTTAGCCTAGTTAGTGTGAGCTAGCTCCCTGGTTTCGGAGCCTCCAGCTCAGATATTTTTGTCTTCGTTCAGGGAAAATGGATCCAGAGCTAACGAAATTGATGCAGGAGCTCACCACTTTAATGCCAGTCGCTGGCGAAGTAGAATTTTTGCTCACAAGACTCCACAGCTTAGAGGGAACATTTAGGGGTCTTAGTGGATCATACGCTGAACACGAGTCAACAGTGTGATGCGGTGGCTAAAAGGAAATGCAATTTGGGCAGTATCAACAGAAGTATGGTGTCCAGATCACGTGAAGTGATCGCTTTTCTCTGCTCTGGTAAGACCTCCCCTGGAGTATTGTGTTCAGTTTTGGGCACCACATTTTAAGAAGGATGTAAAGCTAGAACGGGACCAGAGGAGGGCTACGAAGATGGTGCGGGGTCTGGAGACCAAGTCCTATGAGGAAAGGGCATGTTTAGCCTGGAGAGGAGGCGGCTGAGAGGTGATATGATCACCATCTTCAAGTACTTGAAGGGTTGTCATATAGAGGATGGTGTGAATTGTTTTCTGTGGCCCAGAAGATAGGACCAGAACCAATGAATTGAAATTAAATCAAAAGAGTTTCTGGTTCAACATTATGAAGAACTTCTTGACCATAGAGCGGTTCCTCAGTGGAACAGGCTTCCTCAAGAGGTGGCCGGCTCTCCTTCTGGAGGTTTCTAAACAGAGGCTAGATGGCCATCTGACAGCAATGAAGATTCTGTGAATTTAGGGGGAGGTGTTGTGGATTTCCTGCATTGTGCAGGGGGTTGGGACTAGATGACCCTGGAGGTACCTTCCAACTATGATTCTATGATTGGTTGGAGGGGTGGGGTAGGATCCCCGATGTAGTCTACGGAAAACATGGATGGGAGGAAGATGGAAGGAGGAGAAAGGGGGCTCGTGGGGCAACCCCTCCTATTGAAATCAAGTTTGCAATGTTACTCCAAAGGACGGGGGGGGGGGGGGAGGAGATTTTTTTCTTAAGAGGTATTTTCTCTCTGGGACGATTTGGGACAGATCTCTGCAAGCTCCAAAGCGATGCCAGCTAGCTTCGTCGATGCTCTCGCTAGCAGATTTCCTTTGTTCGCGGACTTTTCAGATACCCTCCCCCCCTTTCCAAACAAATTTAGCTGAAGGGGTTTTTTGAGGGGAGGGGGAGGGAGGGTTTTTTTGGGAGGTTTTGCGAGCCTTTAAATTTTCTTGTGCTCTTTCTTTCTCCGCACCCCCCTCCACCCAAAGAAATACTTGCTTCTGGGCTCCATTGTTCAACCCTCCTGTGAGAATTTTGCTGAACTCTAAGATCTGACAAACTTTCTCATATCCCCCCCCCCCATAAAAAGGGAGGGAGGGAATAAACAAAACCTATAAAGTCGACAGATGGAGATCTTCCTCATGCCGCTGTGGCCACATAGGAAAAAGTAATTTTAAAAAGTATGATGGGAGTCAGGTTTTATTTTGGCAATTCTAATTCAAGCAGCGTTTGAAGGCAGCTGCTGAGCTGCTATAATTGAGTCCACCTTCCGCTTAAGTCAGCTGTGTGTGGCAGATGCAAATAAGTTGTGCTAATGAGCTCTGGCTCCTCTTTTTCTATGAAATGATCCCTGGGAAGCCTCAAATACCTGGGGGGGAGGTAGTAGTCCACACTTTTCTGTGTCTGCCGGTGTGTGTATGTGTGTCCAAAGCTCCACTTCGGCCTGCCCTTTGCAAAGAGCAAAGCAAAAATAATGGGGGGAGGGGCTGGGGGGAGAGAAGAGTTGAATCTGCCTTGCCTGCCTCCTCTCCCCGGATTCAAACAACCGAGGTCACCATCGAAAGAATAAAGCTAGAGCCATGTATGCGCCTCCCCCCCCCAAAAAAAGTGTGCCCACCTGGGTCGAGAGACAGGCTCCCTCCACGTTTTGCCCCCCCCCATCCTCCCATCAGATCCTGGGCCAGACAATGGAGGGTCAAAGGCCTGGTCCTCCCCATCCGAGGCGAAGCCCCAAGCAAGAAGAGAGGAACTAGGCCAAAACCTAGTTTTGCAAGCCTTCGGCTGGCTTTCTGGTGCCAGCCCAGCCCAGCCCATCTCGTTTCCTAGCGGTTAAAAGCCAGGGAAGGAAGGAAGGAAGGAAGGAAGGAAGGAAGGAAGGAAGGAAGGAAGGAAGGAAGGAAGGAAGGAAGAATGGATGTGCAATGGAACTACTCAGTGGGGCTTCCTTCCCAGAAAACATCCATGGTCAAAGGCCTATAGATGGGCTTAAATAGGCGTTGAATCAGGGCCTTAAGAATGGGGTGTGCAGGTGAAGTTTCTCACCCCCTCCAATCTCTCTCTCTCTCTGTCTAATCATCTCTCTTGTTTCATTTCATTTATTGGATTTGTATCCCGCCCTCCCCTCGAGTGGGCCCAGGGCCGCTAACAACAATTAAAAGTATAACAACATCAAACATAAACTTTCTATACAATAAATAATCGGTTAAAATTACGTAATCAATGTGCGACAACATTGCCAATAGTATCCAGAGATCTCAACAGAAATGGCACTAATAGTATTAAAGCAATAATGTTGGCCAGGCTTGCTGGTTCTGTGCAACTTGACAGTTGTCTCCCATACTGTCTGTCTGTTGTGCTTGTTGCCGTAGTCATCATCTATCTCTTTCTTTCTTTCTTTCTTTCTTTCTTTCTTTCTTTCTTTCTTTCTTTCTTTCTTTCTTTCTTTCTTTCTTTCTTTCTTTCTTTCTTTCTTTCTTTCTTTCTTTCTTTCTTTCTTTCTTTCTTTCTTTCTTTCTTTCTTTCTTTCTTTCTTTCCTTCCTTCCTTCCTTCCTTCCTTCCTTCTTCTTCTTCTTTCTTTCTTTCTTTCTTTCTTTCTTTCTTTCTTTCTTCTTTCCTTCCTTCCTTCCTTCCTTCCTTCCTTCCTTCCTTCCTTCCTTTCTTTCTTTCTTTCTTTCTTTCTTTCTTTCTTTCTTTCTTTCTTTCTTTCTTCTTTCTTTCTTTCTTCCTTCCTTCCTTCCTTCCTTCCTTCCTTCCTTCCTTCCTTCCTTCCTTCCTTCCTTCCTTCCTTCCTTCCTTCCTTCCCGTGTAGAAAATACTCAGTATAATCCACAACAACACATGCAAATGCTGAAGGATTGCTGTGGCATTCCAGAAAGAATTTAAAATTTGGAAAGCCAGGAGATGGATTTTGGCACTTCAGCTCTACCAAACCTAGGAGTGCAAAAGATGGTCCCTTGAAGAAGTATACTTCCGAAACAAAATTGGACCGGTTCGTTTATCATTCGTTGGACCACAGTTAAAATGGCATGGTTCTTCGGACAGTAGTTGTGTTGTGCAAAGGATGGTTTAGCATCTGTATCACTGAATTGTTTATGCGTTTACAAAAACCACTTCTTGTGGATTATCCTGAGTATTTCCTGCACGGAGTGAGTGTGCTGTTTGTCTCAGGCTGTGGCTGGCCAGTTCCTCTGAAGCAGCGTCCCCTCCAAGCTGAGTTAGCACGAGCTAGCTCACAGATTTTTAGCCTCCAGCTCACACATTTTTTGG